>NC_140935.1:114059597-114659597 GCF_014529385.1 Adiantum capillus-veneris | reverse complement strand
GGAGTGCTACCAGATCAGTGATTGGCACGTGCTGGACAATAAGGCGATAGCAGTTATTCGGAATAAAACTGCCACCATTGGATTTTCTGTGGCAAGCCTTAGTATTTATGGTTTAGTTATAAGTTGAGATGTAGACAGCTATTAATTGTTACATTGAGCTCTTTATGAGCCAGGACTATTTTATGCCCAAGTGTGAATTGGATGTAACTCAATTTTGAGCATGAACTTCTCTATAAATTAAATACGTGCAAGAGGGACATGCTCACTCTTGCACGGGGGGAGATTGCACCCAGTGCTTGTACCTTCTTCTCTTCTCTCCTCCCTCCTCTCTCACCGTGCTCGCATTCCAAGCCAAAAAAAATGATCTTGACATGCAGCGAGTGTGGATTGAATTCCTTGGTGACCCATATATGGTGGTGCATGCATTTCAGTCCTTGCTAGGTCCTTGAAGGGTGTTGTGATGCATAGCTTTTGCTGAAAGTAAAGATAACCATTTGCTAATGTGTAGTGTTCATAGGGAAGACCATTATTGTGAGTTATTTCAAACCAAGCACGTGAAAAATGTGGATCGTGAGCATATGTGTTAGACATAGAATGAAAAGATTGCACATCACTCACAGAAATGTGATTCAAATAAACATGCTTGATTTTATCGAAGACACATGAACGAGTAACAGATAGTACATTTACTTCAGGTTTTCTACTTAATGCGTCTGCTACTACATTCGCTTTTCCTGGTTGGTATTGTATCATAGGATGGAAGTTTTGAATGAAATCGGCCCATTGGATATGACGGTCAAAAATGGTGGATTGAGTCAAAAGATGTTTAATGGCGTGTTGGTCGGTCTTGATTAGAACTTCGGAGCCCATAAGATAGTGTTTCCACATGTCTAAAGCGTGGACCACTGCTAGCAATTCTTTATCGTATGTGCTGTATTTGGTTTCTGATGGTTTGAGTTTTCAACTTTCGTAGGCAAGTGGGTGATCATTTTGCATTAAGACTGCGCCTATGCCTGAGCCACTGGCATCTGTAACAACTACAAAGAAGGGTTGTGTGAAGTCGGGTAACTGCAGGATGGGGGCATGTGTAAGGAGATATTTGAGAGTGTCAAATGATTTTTGTTGTGTGGGACCCCAAATGAATGGTACTTTTTGACGAAGTAAAGTGGTCAACGGTGACGCAATGTGTGAGAAGTTTTTGACAAATTTTCGATAAAAGCCTACTAAACCTAAGAAGGATTTTATATCATGCACGGATTTGGGTATAGGCCATGTTTGAATAGTGTCAATCTTTTGAGGGTCAACAGATATTCCTTTTTCTGAGACTATGTGGCCTAAATAGTCAATGTGTGTTTGAAAAAATGTACTTTTGTCGGGATTTGCAAACAACTGGTGGTCACGCAATAACTCAAAGACAATATGCAGGTGATTTTTGTGTTCGTGCTCATCACGACTAAAAATCAAAATGTCATCAAAGAACACAATAACAAAGTCTTGATAATCAACAAATATTTTGTTCATCATCCTAGCAAATGTGGCAGGTGCATTTGTGAGACCAAACGGTAAGACAATAAACTCATATGACCAGATTGGGTGCGAAATGCAGTTTTAAAAATATCGTTAGGGTGCATACGGATCTGATGGTATCCTGATTTCAAGTCAATTTTGCTAAACAGTTTCGCTCCTCGTAAGCGATCCAGGAGATCGTCTATACGTGGGATGGGATAGCGGTTTTTGACAGTAACCTTGTTTAATGCACGGTAGTCTATACACATGCGAAAAGTTTTGTTTTTCTTTTGGACTAGGAGAACTGGGGCATCAAAAGGGGATGCACTAGGATGGATGAGGCCCTTATCTAGTAGTTCGGTGATTTGTGTTTGGATTTCTTGTTGGTGCAAGGGACTATGTCTATATGGTGCTCTGTGTGGAGGTTGAGAGCCTGGGAAAATTTCAATTTTATGATCTAATTCACCACGAGAGGGTGGGAGGTGAGGGGGGTAATCATCCACAAAGCAATTATTATACTGTGAGAGGAAATCATTATGTGTGTGAGAGAGAGACGATTGTGTGTGCTCCACTTCAGTAACAAATATCATGTATGCTTTGTCATCCTTTCGTAGTGCACGTTTTGCTTGTGTGTGTGATATCAAGGGAAACATAGCAAGTGATGCATCAGTAGAAAGTGAAATAGATTTGCCATTGAAAGTGAAATTCATTGTGTGTGTGCGATAGTCAATTTGTGGATTATGTTGGTGTCGAAAAGGCATGCCCAAAATGATATCGGTGGCTTGCAATGGTGCAATTAAAAAATCACGTTGTTCTGTGTAATCACCAATGGTAATTGTGAGAGATTTAATTTCACGTGTGCCATTAATGGTACCTAGTTCCTTGAAAAGCACATTTAACTTTGTATACAGATGGTCTGGTGGTTAAATTCAATTTTCTTACCAATTTTTCAGAAATAAAGTCGTGTGAACTACCATTATCATGTAAAATAGACACGCTTGAATCTTGAATTTTTCCTGTTTAACGGAGCAAGGCATGAATTGAAATTGGCTTACCTAGTAGGTGAGGTGGGGTTGCAGATGTCCAATCAGTCATGTCATCATCTAGGGGTTCTGATTCATCTTCGATGTTGTGTATGCGAGCTGTGGGTTGGCGAGGTCCGGGTGGACGAGTGTTGGTGCAGTTGGCTTCAACGTGGCCATATTGGCGGCATTTGAAGCACCGAACACCATTACGACGTGCGGGGGGATTGGGATATGTGTTTGAAATTTGAGGTGCAGTGTGTGTGGGTGGAGTGGCGGAGTTGTGTTGTGGCCGATGAGTATTTTGGTGACTACGAGGAAAGGGGGGTGGACGGTTTTGTGTGTATTTATTTGTGCGAGGGTTTGAAGTATACCTGTTGAAATTATTACCGTTGCGATTGCGGTTGCGATTGTTGTTACCCCACTGATTGCGAGGTTGAAAATTAGGACGATTGGGGTTACGCGTGTTGCGCACTTCATGGACGATAGAGTTGATTTCTTTCTCAGCATCGTAGGCCAAGGATATAGCTTCATAAAGAGACATTGGTTTGAGGGAATTGAGTTTTGACTGTATACCATTGGGAAGACCGTCTTCATATTTGCATTGGAGAGACTCTGCAGGCACTTCTTCTAGCTACCATACGGAGGAGTAGAAGACGTTCCCAGAAGCTGTCAGTGTAACGAGAAATGGTGTCTTCTTGCATCCAAGAGAATTTGGCCCAAGCACGATGAGCGTCAAGACCAAACTGAGGGGGTAGGAATGAATCTTTGACCCGCTGTTGAAAACCGTCCCAAGTTGATGGTCGTTCTGCCGTTTTGCGAAGCCCGCTCCACCATAGTGAAGCTTCACCAGAAAGGTGATTAGTAGCACATTTAATTTTATCTTTTTCAGTGAAAGATTCTCCAGCAAAATAATCGTCGAATTGAGTTAACCAAGAAAGCACCGTTTTACCAATTTTGCGACCATCAAACTTGAAAAACGTGAAAGATTTTTGACTGATCTTTGCCTCTTTGCTGGATTGTTGAGCTTCGAATGCAGCCTTCAAAATTTTGATCATACGTTCATCTTCATTGTCGTCTTTGCGTGCTCATTTCTGATCGTTTCCAGCGAGGCATTGATTCGCAATGTCTAATTCCTGTTGCAGTAAGAATACTTGTTGCTCCAAGGTCGATGCCGGGAGAGGTGAATCACTGGTCCAGCCGGAGGGGGCACTGGCACCGTTTGTCTCCATGATGATGGGGAAAGTTGGTAATTACGTTGATTTGCTACAAATCCCTAGCCGGGGTAGAAGGTTTGCGGCGAATAAATTCGACTAACTTGATTCCATGTTGTCAAATAGAATAAAAGAGTTCATAAGCCCAACGCCAGGTAGTGCAAAGCTCCCGATGGTGCAAAGCAGTTGCAAGGTTTTTGACGTAGAAGCGATGCAGACGAGTAGGTTGTTGATGATGTAGCGGTGCGCAATCAACGTGTCGTTGGTTGTGAATGCGACATAGCAGAGGAGGCATATATTTGAAGAAGAGCGACAAGAATTACCACCTTGTTTGATAGGTTCGACAAGCTCGGTCTACGCGAAGAATCATGATGGTTATCTTGCGGCTGATTTTGCAAGAGAGATCGACATGTCCTGAGTGTGTCTGCTTGGGTAGCGAGACGTGGTCCGTACCATCGACATGTCAAAGAGGAAGGCGATGTATATGGGTGTGTCTTCTTGCTTAGATATGGTGGAAAAAAAATAACTCTCTGCGAGATAGCTTTCAAGAACTTCCTTTGTGGTAATCTCTGTTGTTGTTTTGAAGGTAGTAAAAGTAATGTATGCCGTTGCTGGAAGTGTCACTTTGTTTTTGTTTTGTTTTGTTTTGTTTTTGTTTTTGTTTTTGTTTTTTTTCAGAATCGTTGCATGGTAATTCAAAAGGAGAGGTTACCAGGCGCTGAGACTTGTGGCGGGGTTGGGGAATATGAGAGGGCAAGAGAGAGACAGTAAAGGTGGGGTTGCATGCAGGGAAGAAAGAGAGAGATGATTCAGCGGTGACTGTTGGTGGAGTAGTCACGGCCGCCACAGAGTAAGGTGAAGATGAGGACGAACTGGAGTGGGGGTGGGGAAAAAGTGGTTAAACCATAGGAAATAATTTTAAAAAAAACGGTGCATAAAGCAAGGAGGAGGCCGGCGTTGCAGGACGATGCAGGAAAAGCCGACGAAGTCGGATGGACTACTGCTGCGTAGGTTCTGCGCATGTGTGCTGCGGGCCTGGCTGGGAGGAATTGGTGCGTTGAGGTCTAGTCCGACCCAGCTTTTTGTAGGTGGCTGGGAATGCGTGCCCGAGTCAGAGCCCTGCAGGTGAAAAGGGTTGAGGTGGGCTCTTGGATGGGCATGGTGGGGCTGGCGCCACACAGAGATAGAGAGGGAGAGGGGGCGACCACAACAGCGACCCGGCATATCCTGCATGCCTGCTGTATTGTGTGAAAAAGTAAAAAAATTAAACAGTTTCATTATAAATATTGTCCTTAGGGGATGTGTCCCATAATACGAATAAGAAAAAAAAATCGTTCGGATGTCGCGCCTTCTCCAACTTCTAAAATTTGTTGATTCTTACACATATATACTCCTATCTAAGTACCATATCTTCTACTCTAACAATAGCTTATGTTGACTAATCACATAGTACACATAGGCTCTATTCATCCTCTATACAAAAACTACTCGATACTTGCATGAAGGCTTTCAATAACAGAAAAAAAATAGACCTCTTCCTGTCTAGAGCAAAGAAGAGCCGTGACATATAATCAGAGATAACCGTAAAAGAGAAAACTCATCTTCATGTTAATTGTGCATAAAGATCCTTGTTGCCATGATTCGTGTATGCCAGGAGCGATGATCTACGCTCTGATACCACTGCTACAACGGAAGCGTAGAGATGCCCTGCAAAATACTCGAAATAGTGCATGGCAAGGCATGAACGAATAAATCTACGTACCTGTCTACTTGTACAAACCCATAGTCGAGCACCATACGACAGAGAAAGACAGAGAGGGGAACGAAAGAGAAAGAACACGTGCAGACACACCTCCTAGAACGGAGTGCTACGCGAGCACGGTGAGAGAGGAGGGAGGAGAGAAGAGAAGAAGGTACAAGCACTGGGTGCAATCTCCCCCCGTGCAAGAGTGAGCATGTCCCTCTTGCACATATTTAATTTATAGAGAAGTTCATGCTCAAAATTGAGTTACATCCAATTCACACTTGGGCATAAAATAGTCCTGGCTCATAAAGAGCTCAATGTAACAATTAATAGCTGTCTACATCTCAACTTATAACTAAACCATAAATACTAAGGCTTGCCACAGAAAATCCAATGGTGGCAGTTTTATTCCGAATAACTGCTATCGCCTTATTGTCCAGCACGTGCCAATCACTGATCTGCTCACACAACACCCAACAAGTGATCATATTCCACAATTCAAATCAACATTGCAATGCTTCATCAAAATATCATATATTTCACAAATATATTATCAAAATATCAATTCCATTACACAGAGTGGCCTCTAGGAAGTCCCAATCAACTATTTTATACTCCTTCTTAAAATTGAGAAGGAGTATCACGAGATCCTCTCCTCAAAGACACGCAAGGTTAGATGCCCTTCCAAAAGGTAAAAATGTTTTCAAGGATGTTACGCTCCTTGAAAGTACCTGTCTGAGTCTCATGTATATGCTCTCAAGTAGTGGTTGAATTCTCAAACTCAGAGCATTTGCTAAGATTTTGTAGGTTGAGTTGAGAATTGTAATGGGCCACCACTGTCAAATCTCATCCAAGTAGCCTCCCTCCTCAGGGATAAGATATATCAAGCCCTCACTCATGATGTCATGCATCTCTTCAATGTATAAAATGTGTTGGTAAAAATGTTTTCAAGGATATTACGCTCCTTGAAAGTACCTATCTGAGTCTCATGTATATGCTCTCAAGTAGTGGTTGAATTCTCAAACTCAGAGCGTTTGCTAAGATTTTGTAGGTTGAGTTGAGAATTGTAATGGGCCACCACTGTCAAATCTCATCCAAGTAGCCTCCCTCCTCAGGGATAAGATATATAAAGCCCTCACTCATGATGTCATGCATCTCTTCAATGTATAAAATGTGCTAGTAAGCGCTACAAAGATCATGACCAAGTAGCTCCTAGTACTCCAAGAAGAAGCTGGGAGTCAAACCATTCTCCCCTTGGCAGCTACCCTAGGGAACTGTCTTGAGGGCCTCGTGGATCTCCTCCATTTGGAGAGTCATCTCTAGGATTGACGCATCTCCTCAATAACTAGGCAAGGCATCCATGACAAAACCTGCTATCTGCATGCATCTTGGTGCTCTGACTATGGCTCAGCTTAAAGAAACTCACAATAAAGTGCATATCCTTGAGCTTTGTAGCAGCTTACCCATCGGGTCTCTTGAACTGAAAAACATTAGTGTGCACATGGCGAGGACCCACAGTCTCAAAAAAATCATTAATAACTCTATATCAAAGAGCTCACTAGTGACTATGTCATCCACCTGGGTCCACTGAGATGCCTGACGGTGAAAGGCAAATTTTGACTGTGGCTCAGCTGAAAGCAACTCACAATAAAAGTCAGTAGCAACTACATGCATATCCTCAAGCTCTGTAGCAACTCACCCATCGAGCCTCCTCAACTAACAAACACTAGTGTGTAAATGGCAAGGGCCCACATTTTATGCGTGCAAACGGTGATCGATATGCAAAGGTGTGCAATGTTGATAGTGTTTACTAGTGAATAGAGGTGTTTTGGAAACCCTGGGCTATAAAGAGGCATTTTTGTGTGTGTTAGGTGTGTTCCCCTTTCCCCCTTTCCATCTTCTAGTTCCCCCAATGCGGAGTATCTGATTGCTCCAATTTGAAGGTGAAGTTGTGGTTTTGGAGTAGCTAGAGGTGTAGTTTTTGAAGAGCAGATGCTATAAAAGATGGAGTGGTCGGGTCTTCTTACTTTCAATGGGGTGGAAGACGCAAAAACTTGGCGCCAAGATTACGATCTATTTGTGCTGGAGAGCAGACTGTCAAGAGAAGAAGGCACGGTTCAAGTTCTCTCACTCCTGGTTTGTGGTAAAGCTAAAAGACGGTATGACGAACTACGAGATGAAGAAAAGGCAGACTGGATGACTTTGGAAGCGATATTTTGATGCCAATACGTGCTGGATGTGCAATTGACAAACTCATTAATAAATCCGTATCAAAGAGATCACCAGTAACTTTGTCTCCCAACTGGGTCCACTTAGATGGAATCAGGGCTAAGGCCACCTTGCTGGCCACTGCTACTAAGTCGCTTCCACCCCAGGCTAAGCTGATGGATGACGATGAAAGGAAAACTCTTGATGTTTCTCCTCAATGGTGATTAGCTCCTATCAAGCCTATTGCATCTACTCCTCCATCCGGGGACTACCAGGGTGGCACTCCTGCATCCATTGTAGGGAAAAATGCCCCGTCGGAGCCACTTCTCCTCCTCCTTGGTCGCAACCAAGCAAGTTGCAGACTCCTAAAGGAATAAGCAACTAAGCTTCGCAAGACCAATGGCCAATCTACTAGCAAGGGTGCCATACGTGCCCGAACCCTCTACCTAAAGTGCCAACACATGCTCTCTGAGATCTAAAAATCTAGTAGAATCCTCTCATGGATACACAGCATGGCACTCCCTCTCCTCTCTCTATCTGGCACAGTAAGACATGCATGATCGAAAAAAGTAGTCCCTGCCAAAATATTGACAGATCCTCCCATGTCACAAATGTGGTTTCTAACGTAGGTTCTACAGTCAGATCGAGAGAAAGAGAGGCTATTTGAGGGCCGTACAAAGCCTCCATGTTGCCAAACAGCTAAATTTCATACATAAATGCTTCCAAGCTACCAACTCATCCTTGTGCATAATAGCATGGCTTCCCCCAATCCTATTCGGGGGGTCCTCCAACATGTTGAAGTCCCCGCCAACACACCATTGCTCTGCATGAGGCAAGGACTCCACAATGTGTGACCAAAACTCAACCCGTTCACTCGCATGATTGGATGCATAGATGTTCAAAAAGCCCATGAGACTACTCTGAACCTACATAGTAACCCGTTGGGCCCTACCTGGCACAATGATACTTCTATCCACAATGGGCTACTACCATGAGTCCGCAATAGTCCAGGGTTTTGGGTTTGGATGCCTCTAGGCCCAAAAGCAGCCGACCAAAAGGTCTCATAGTGGCCATGCAGAATCTGACCACAACACCAAAGACGGATCTCACTAAAGTGATGCTTCTAAAGCATAAGTATATCTATTATACCACCCAATAGGAATCTCAAAAGCTCCTAATGCTTCTAAAGCATAAGTATATTTATTATACCACCCAATAGGAATCTCAAAAGCTCCTGATGCAAACAACTCCTTTGACGTTGGAACTGGGGTCTACCTGAACCGTGCAGATTCCTTGAGACAATCCTCATGGGATCAGTGAGAAAAGACCAATACCACAACAACCAACCTTGCAATCTTCAAGTCCGACTTGGATGGGGAGTAATCCGCATTTAAGAGACCCCGAGATAGGCATGTCTAAAGCACCTAGGTCTAGGCCCAAGAAGAGCGTGCAGTCTATAGGGCTACATCCTCTATATAGGGGTCTTGATGTACAAATACATATCAAGGAGCACTCTGAGTGTTTGCAAAGAAGTATACCACAATGTGTCTACATCCAACTAAATCAAGTGGTTTCAGACTGAACTTGGTCAGTGGGGGCTAGATGTTGGAATTAGGGTTGCAGAGAAACACACACAGCTTGGAGAAGACGAAGGAAGCTCAAGGCACACAATAGAGAGTGTGTTACTTAGTGTGCAATGGAAAGATAGATAGCCCTAGAGTGATGGGCGTATATACAATGCACAGGGGAAAAAACCTCCTAAAGAGGGAAAAAATGCCCCGGCGGTCCTAGTGTGTTCACACACATCACTACCACATGTATATGGTAACAAATCCCCCCTGGAGTGATGCGGTGAACGAGAGCTGGCACATGAGTAAAGGGAAGTGCCATGCCCTGAGGACAGGATCAATCCACAAAGGGGAGTAAGCCCAAAGCTTTGCGGAAAGCTTCAAGCTTCTCACGAGACCATGCCTTTGTGAAAAGATCCGCAAGGTTGTCCCGTGTTGGCACATAAGCCAAGCTGATCTCTCCTGCTGAGAGCCTCTCCCTAACATAGTGGTAATGCACCTCAATGTGCTTTGTGTGAGCATGTTAAACTGGGTTCCTCGCAACTGCCAATGCGCTCTGACTATCAGTGTAGATAGTGTTGGCAGTGTCATGTCACACCCAAATCAGCCATAAGGCGTCTGAGCCATACACACTCAACCGTAGCTGTGAAGACTGCCCTGTACTCAGCCTCACAAATCAAAGTGGCCACAGAAGGTTACTTCTTGCTCAAACATGATATACATGAAGTGCCAAGCATGAAACAAAAACTACTTGTGGACACTCGCGTGTCAAAACAACCAACCCAACCTGATACAGAAAAAGCATGTAAGTCTGGCGGCAATGATCCCCCCTTGGGATAAAACAAGACAAGATGTAAAGTGCCACTAAGGTAGCGGAAAATCCTCTTGATAGACTGCCAATGCTTAGACCCTGGGCTATGCATAAATTTGCTGACCTATGAGACTGCAAACTGAATATCCGGCCTCGTGTTGCATACATAAATGAGGCAGCCAACAGCGGTTTGGTAAAGAGTGACATCAGCAGGATCGCCAGCATCATGTAGACTCAACTTCAAATTTTTTTCCATGGGAGTGGTAATAGGTTTGCAATCCTCAAGTCCAAACTTACATAGCAATGTCTCTATGTAACTTTTCTGACACAAGGCAATACCACCATCACACTGCTTAAACTGTATACCCAAATAATGATGCAACAGCCCCAAATCTTTCATCTTGAATGTAGCATTCAAATCAGCCTTAAATTCAACAATATGTCTCTCATTTGGTCCAGTGATCAACATAAAGAACCACAATGAGAAGTACATCACCCTCACGCTTTACATACAATGTGCTTTCTGTTGGACTATTACAAAAGGCTTGTTTTACCAAATGAGTGTCAGCTTTCTCATACCAAGCACGAGGAGATTGCTTCAACCCATACAAAGCCTTGTTACATTTGCACACTTTGTCCTCTTGTCCTTTTATGACAAAACCGCGAGCTGCGTTACATAAACTTCCTCAAATATGTCACCATTCAAGAAAGCAGTAACAATGTCTGATTGATGTACATCCCAACCAAAATGAGCTGCCAAGGCACATAGAAAACGCACATTAGTCATACGACAAGTGGGAGCAAAAGTCTCTTCATAATCTATGCCTTTTTGCTGTGCATAACCCTTTGCAACAAGTCGAGCCTTATGGCGATCGATCTCACCATCCGGCTTGCGTTTCAACTTGTAAACCCACTTCGTACCAATGGCCTTTTTGCCAGGAGGCAAATCACATAAAGTCCATGTGTCATTTTCTATAAGTACATCATATTCTGATTGCATGGCAGCCATCCAATTTTCTGAATTTTGTGCTTCATCAAAAGTCAGAGGCTCCTCAACATCATGTAAGCTAGACACAGCCAAAGCATAACAATCTGATGCATAAGATGCATGGCGAGAGCCTGAACGAGTACGACTAGACAAAGGTGCATCCAATTTACTGTCACGTAAGGTGTGCACCAGCCATTTTGGCATACCTCTAGCCTGCTCATTTTCAGCCCTTTCCTCATCAAGTACATCATGTACATCTACATCAGTAATAGGCTGATCTAGAACATTTTCAGAAACCCTCATAGGCTGTACATTTGCCTCATTGGAACTTACATTCGTATTTCCAGCACTGAAAAGAGGCAACAAAGTGTCATAAATGTCCTGTGAGCTTAAATTACTATCTCTAGTACATGACAGCAAGGGCTGAACAGAATCTTCCACAAACACTACATCCCGAGAAACCAGAATATGTTTTGTTTGCAGATGATACAACCTGTAACCTTTGCTTTCAGCACTATAACCAACAAAAATACATTTGACAGCCTTATCATCCAATTTTCAGTGATGTGTTTGTGCCACCAAAGTATATGCCAAGCAGCCAAAAACACGCATGTGCTCAATAGAAGGCTTTCTATCATGCCATGCTTCATATGGAGTAATAGACTGCAAAGATTTTGTAGGACACTTGTTGAGTACATAAGTGGCACACATGATGGCCTCAAGCCAAAAAGAATGCGGCAAAGCTTGACTTTTGACCATACATCGTGCCATTTCTGTCAGTGACCTGTTTTTCCTCTCAACAACACCATTTTGCTGAGGTGTATAAGGCACTGTACATTGGTGTTTTATCCCACGACTAGCCAAAAATGCATTAAATTCATGAGACATATACTCCCCCCCTCGATCGGAACGGAGGGTGCCCATAGTATATTTCGAGACATTTTCAGCCATAGCCAGAAATTGTTTGAAGCACATAAAAACTTCGGACTTCGCTTTAAGCGGAAATACCCATGATTGCCTGGAGTAATCATCAATGAAAGTCACAAAGTACAGGTAATTGCCCAAGGACGGATTTTGCATGAGCCCACAAACATCACTATGCACAAGCTGCAACCTGCATGTGGCCCGAACTGAACCATCCTTTGGAAATTTAGAACGCTGCATCTTACCCAAAATACAGCCTTCACAAACATGTGTGACAGGTGCTTCAAGAGGCGGCAAAGAAGCAAACATATCAGATTTTTGCAAACGTAGCAAACTGGCAAAATTCAGATGACCAAAACGTGCATGCCAAAGTTTTGCATCTGAAATAGCCCTTGAATCTGCAACATCATTTGCAAAATTTTGTCCACACTTGTCATACAAAGTGAGCTTATACAGCCCACGGCACAAAAGGCTGGATGCAACAATTTCATCACCAAAACTGAGATCATGAACTGTACATCTGTCATCCACAAATTTGACTACAAGTCCAAGTCTAGCAAGTGCGGATACAGACAAGAGATTCTTCTTGATCCCAGGTACATAAAGTGCATCAACAAGTGTGAAGGAACTGCCATTAGCAACAATGAGCACAATCTTTCCAACTCCTTGAACTAGATAAGAGGCGTTGTTGGCACAAGTGATTGAATTCCCATGAGGGACAGACTCAAGAGAGGTAAACAATTCACGATGTGAGGTAATGTGCTTTGTAACACCACTGTCGAAATACCACACATGTGAATCTGCAGCAATTGACAAGCATGCATCATGGACAACAGGATTGTAAGTGCACTCTGCGCTAAAAGCCCATTCTACATCAACATCAGCATTACAGTCTCCTTTCACAGAAGACTCAACAATGGCTACATTTGTAGTGGAACCAGTATTTGCAGTGGAACCACCCTCTTTCTTCTTAGCCTCTTTGGCCTTCAACTTAGGACACGACTTGATCAAGTGATCATTGGCTTTACAATTGCTACAGACGAGAGCATAGAGAGCCCTGCAAAATACTCAAAATAGCGCATAGCAAGACATAAACGAATAAATCTGTGTACCTCGAATCACACAACGCATAATCCAAGTTGTACACGAACAGGGAGAGACAAAAAGCAAGACAGCGCACATGCAAGCACACCTCCTAGAGCGGAGTGCTACGCCTAGCACGGCGAGAGAGAAGAGAGGAGAGATGAGAAGAGCAACGCAGACACTGGGTGCAATCTCCCCCCGTGCAAGAGTGACCATTTCCCTCTTGCACGTATTTAATTTATAGATTTTTGAATGGTCAAAGTGAGTACAAACTAGCCGGTCGGACATAATTGGCCAAAGCTCACAAAGAGCACTTGAATAATCAAATATACATAAAATGTAACATCCTTTTGCATAATCCATTATCTGCTGATGCTCTTGCCACCCGTCAGCTGCAATAGCTAATAAAATATCAATTCTATAACATACCTCTCCGTTGGACAACAACTGCCCTCAGTTGCAAAGAACAAAAAATTGCAAACAATACTTGTCAAAAACAGTGATTAGTATGTTGTGTCAAAAACATCACATAATAAAAGAAAAATTTATGAAACTAAACAACATTAGCTGATGCCTACCATCATCCACATACTACCTATTATAGTGTCCCATACCACTAGAATAAGTAGTATATGTCATACCCTGATGAATCAGGATATCATTGGTCACACTCATCATCAATCTCATAATGTCAAGTCTCATCACATAAACACTATTGTAATAATCACAAGATACCAAATCCCAATCCAATTCCAATTCCACAATATAAGTCCAAATCCAAATCACTTTCATTATGTACCCGGGTAACAAAATCATACCAGTTGCAGTGGTGGCCAGCCATTGCAGCATGATTTTGTGATCGGTGTTGCCTAAATCGGCGAATCTACACCAATAAGACGTGCTGCCTAAATCGGCGAATCTGCACTAATGCTGCCTAAATCGGCGACTCTGCATTTACTCTTGTGAATCTGTAATTTTTCAGTGTGCTGCCTAAAACGGCGGATCTGCACAGATAACTGGTGTTGCCTAAATCGGCGAATCTGTGTGCATGTGACCAATGGACCTGACAAGACATAAAAGAGGAAAATATGTACTAACTGTTGGACACCACATTGGAGTATAGAAAATCACTTACAAATTGTTTATTCATTAATGCAAAGTATCGTAGCTCATGGGAGTAACTTAATGGTAAATGTTCTCAATAAAAACTCCATTTAGTGAAGAGTTCAAGTCACCATTAAAATAAAAAATAAAAAAAATAGCGAGGTGCATAGCTTGGAAGATAGGAAAGCAAGGAGGTATTGGATGTACGTACCTGGTTGTTATACTGCATTGGAAAATAGATATATGAATGTGTGCATGTAGAGAGAGGCACCAGGAGGAGAAAGCTGCAACTGTCAAACTTACAACAAAACATAGTTAACAAATCCAAAATGTGTTAAGTTTTGTGTTAATAATTTGGCCCAGAAATAAAACAATGCTTCATCCTGTTCAAGATAAAGCAATACGTAACTATTAAACTATGTTAAAAGAAAAAAAATAGCAGTGTGATGTAACGTCGAGAATTGTACATAGAAAAAGCTAGAGATTTAGTTGAAGAGTGATTGTAGTTATTGATGATAAGATTCTTGCCTTACGTCCTCCTAAGTGATACAAGATAGATTAATTACAACAAAGAAGTTAATTGTAGTTATAAGGGAACTTTTAACCTAATTTCAATTTGAGAATTTACTATAGTATCAAATATTAATAATGTCATAGCGTATGTCGTGAAACAGTAGAGAGCCCTGCAAAATACTCAAAATAGCGCATAGCAAGACATAAACGAATAAATCTGCGTACCTCGAATCACACAACGCATAATCCAAGTTGTACACGAACAGGGAGAGACAAAGAGCAAGACAGCGCACGTGCAGGCGCACCTCCTAGAGCGGAGTGCTACGCCTGGCACGGCGAGAGAGAAGAGAGGAGAGATGAGAAGAGCAACGCAGACACTAGGTGCAATCTCCCCCCGTGCAAGAGTGACCATTTCCCTCTTGCACGTATTTAATTTATAGATTCTTGAATGGTCAAAGTGAGTACAAACTGGCCGGCCGGACATAATTGGCCAAAGCTCACAAAAAGCACTTGAATAATCAAATATACATAAAATGTAACATCCTTCTGCATAATCCATTATCTGCTGATGCTCTTGCCACCCGTCAGCTGCAATAGCTAATAAAATATCAATTCTATAACAACAATAATGGCAACGCATCTTCTTTTTCCCCTTATCACCAGAATTGCCAGACGAAGTGCTGCCAGCAGCAGAAGCATTATGAACAGAATTTTTGCCACTCGCAGCAGAACCATAAGAAGTGGCTACATTACTGTTACCACCCTTTCTTTGAGAAGCAATAAAATCCTGTTCAACTGCACGCTGCCTAGTCCTGTTTTTTCTGGAAAGTGACTCTTGCAACAGCAATGTGCATAATGCATCAAACTTGACAACTTCAAGATTTCGTTGGGTCATAAGTCTCCAAGTACTAGCAAAAGTCTGGTAGGAATCTGGTAAGGCATCAAGAACAGTCTGCACAAGGGAACTATCTTAAATGACTTCACCTGCATAAATAAGCTACTCATTGATATCCTTGACACTAGCAAGGAAAGTGTCCATATCATCTTCCTCATGCATAATCTTCGACTCCAGCTCTTTACGCAGCAAAGCAATTTTAGCCTCATTGCGGCTTGCATAAAGACCTGCTAAAATATCCCAAGCCTGTTTTGCAGATTTTTCTGAACGGATGTGAGGAACAATGGTGCGCTTCACAGACAACGCAATCAATGCATGAGCCTACGCATCCTTAACATCCCAACGAGCTTGTTCTGCCGTAGGCAAAACAACTCTAACATCTGCAATCCTTGCAGCAAGACCTGCAACATCCTCAACATCGCCTACATCCTCAGAACAAGGATGTACATCAATGCCTTGCACAATGTTCCAGACACCCTTTGACACAAGAACATGTTGCATCATATAAGCCCACATAGGGTAGTTGTCCTCATCCAACCTGTCCTCAGCAGCAAACATCTTGAACACATCTATGTTGTTGTTGTCAGCCATGGTAAATGCTGCACTTGATGTGAAAATTGCCCGAAAATAGGAGAAACGGAGCGGGAACAACCTGTGCTATATAGCACAAACCGTAGAAGACTATAAGGCACCTGTTATGTAGAAAACGGCACTGACAGAAATTCTGCACAAAATGATGAAATACCCTGTGCAGTACTGCCTGTAGTGGAAACGGAGGCCGAAATGAGTCCAAATCAAAATTCTGAGTAGACCAGCTCTTCGAGCTTTCCCAAAAAATTTTGTCGACCTGCGAACGCTCGCCAAATCTCACTGAAATCAGAGAAAGTGAGCAGGCGTGTGCTGGAGCAGCTGGCGACTAAGCCCGGGAGGACGTGACCTGCTCTGATACCAATTGTTGGAATTAGGGTTGCAGAGAAACACACACAGCTTGGAGAAGACGAAGGAAGCTCAAGGCACACAATAGAGAGTGTGTTACTTAGTGTGCAATGGAAAGATAGATAGCCCTAGAGTGATGGGCGTATATACAATGCACGGGGGAAAAACCCTCCTAAAGAGGGAAAAAATGCCCCGGCGGTCCTAGTGTGTTCACACACATCACTACCACATGTATATGGTAACACTAGAGTGTCTAAATTGAGTTTGTCACTCCTAGGTTCCCTATGTGGAGCAAAAACACTAGAGCCTAGACTTGGAGCCAAGCTAGCATTATATGCAGATTCCAATCCATGTGATCTCTACCACATAGTGGGAAGGAGAAACCAACCACAATGTATAAAGCCTTGGTGCCTCTCATAGCCAGAAAGAGATAGGCTGCCTTGAGGTCTCATTGAGGAATTGGGTAAAGCCGTAGTCGAAGAAGGGGTGGGCAACTAAGGGGTCAAAGCGGTTCCTTGTAGGAACCCATTGTTGCTGGATTGCCATAGGTCAGCCACCAGGGGGCAATGTGATGAGTCCATCCTTAAAGACAGTGGCCTTGAACCTACTGCCAGCCATCACCTGTTGGGTCACCAAGCTCTGAAGTGGTACCAACCTATGTACCTTGGGTATTTGTATGTTATGAATGATCAGCCTTGAGAAGATGAGTGTGCGATGCAAGTCAAGATCTTCTATGAGGACAGGCCTTCGCCAAATGGCCTATGTGTTTGCACATGAAGCACTGGTTTTTGAGTCTTGAATACTCCACATTTTGTGGCAGAGCCAATCGCCATTGATCGTAGGTAGGAAAAATACCTTTGGGAGAGTGTAGGTGTCTTGAACCGCAACGTGTATTGTAGGTATCTACAACCTCATCACGGATTGAAGTTGTTGTGCGCGGAGTCTCTAAGAATGTTCCAATCTTAGAACCAATCCTGAAGAGAAGTAGGAAGTACCCTCTCCTCATGCCAGGGAAGCACACCAAAATGGAGAGGTCTACTTCCTTGGATAGAATATCTAAAGCTGGGTCAAACCCACGGCACCACTGTCAAAAGTGAGCCTTGAATGCTCAAATGGATAGCGGGCTCATCGTGATGACCTTGGTAGCCATCTCGGGAGTCTCAAACTCAATTTGGTAGTATCCCCACATGAGAAGCCGTATGCCAATCATCTTTCCCACCTCTACAAGGAGACGAGCGTGAAGAAGGTGGCCCACACTATGTGTGCTGGGGGCAACACAAGCGGCAAGGTGGAAGGCATGTGGGGATGGAGCGAGCAGGGTAGGGGGCGGCAATGTAGGGGGGTGTGAGGCAAGCAAGGCACGGGACGGATGTGCAAGGATAGGGGGCGGGCTGAAGGCTAGGGCATGCAAGGCAGCGGGACGTGTAATGTGCAACACACAAGCAGGTGGAGCGATGGCGAGGGAAGGGTGCAGTAGCAGCGAGTGCTCAATGTCACATGCCTCGAGTTTTTCAAGAATAAACCATCTTTATTCATGATGAGATCTTTTTTTAGATCTAAACCAAGGCTTACAAGTGTTTCTCTTAAAAATTTCTAAATGCTAGATCCCACGATGAAAAATTCTCATGCTATTGTGTGTGTGTGACCATTTACATCTCTCCCCCTCGAAAGAGTCTTAGATCGGTCGTAGACACATCTACAACCAATGAAATACGTAAAAAACTATCCTTGTCCATCTTGAGGACATTACAAGAAAGGGAAAGGGGCCTTCCTTGCTCAACTGCACTCAATTGAATATAATTCTCCCTTATATGTGGTTAAAAAAATAAATCATACAGAGGCTTGCCTTCTCAATACTAGGTTACCATTTGCCAAAATTGGAGAGCTTACATATGATGGACAATTTGGCTTGTGGGAAAGCATTGTTAACATCTTAGCAAATTTAAGTAAAGCACAATACATATGACCAAGGTTTATTCATGTGATGAAGCCTCAATCCTAGCAGGCTATCAAACAAAATTTCAATATAACCATTGCTACCTTATCGAAATTGTACATCCACGACTCGCAAACTGAAAACAACTAGTCAATTTTTGCATACATCTTTATATAGAAGCAAGAAAATAGTGCTAAATATATAATGGCTAAACCACTTTTAGAGCTCACAATATCCTCTACCTAATAATTATGTTATAGAAGAAGAAGATGTAGCTATAAATGTTATGCGGCATGGAAATGAATTATCACAACCAGTAGTAGACCATAACAACAAAGGTGTTTTTGTGGTTCCTTGTGAGGGAAATACCCCTTTGAGTTTTTCCACAAATGATTTTTGTGTGGCATGTGAAAGATAAGGTGTATCTACTTTTGGCAATTTGTATAGACTTGAGCTACCTAAATGCATGCATTTTATGTAAATATTATGGCATTTTACCATGATTATGGTCAATTTTGAAAGCCACAAACTGGTGTCCACACAAATCACATAGCTAAGAACGCATAGGAAAGACTTGATTGTTAATTAATTTCACAAAAAGAGTACTTTCTTTGTATAAAGTCTCTCTCTCTAGCAAGTGCATTTTTATGATTACTCAGCTTGATC
The DNA here is from genome assembly GCF_014529385.1 of Adiantum capillus-veneris. Taxonomy (NCBI): domain Eukaryota; kingdom Viridiplantae; phylum Streptophyta; class Polypodiopsida; order Polypodiales; family Pteridaceae; genus Adiantum; species Adiantum capillus-veneris. The sequence continues at coordinate 114,640,479 of NC_140935.1, read as the reverse complement.
GTCCAACATTCTTTGTTACATTTTTTGTAGCCAAGAAACACTGAGAACCTTTGCTTAAAACAACTGCTAAGCTTAACCCATTCATATCTCAAAGTTCCCAAACAGAAACGTCATAGATACAAGACTTGATACGAGGTCAACATCTTATAACAGCTCTCTTAGATCTACCCCATCATAGCATTTTTTGCAAAAATAAAATAAAAGATATAATTTTAGTCTTTAGTACCAAACATACAGGCCCACAAGCAGTAAAAACATTGTATTATAAACCCTTTAGTCAAGTACAATTGTTGCTAGAGACATTGTTCAAAATACTCACACCATAACATCTACATATTCTAATCATGCTCCTCAGTAATTTCAACATTGACACTAACCCACCCTTGAAACTTTGTTTACAACTATCTTACCCAACATTACAATAGGAACTAACTTCACGTTTTGATCAAACCATTTAACTATAAACTTACTGTTTCCATTGCACTAAACCTTAGCTCAAAAACTCTCAACTAATATGACTTAAAAAAATATATGATACACAAAACTCTTCACTCTAACCTCTACAAACTTAACTTCATTAGCAAGCCTTCGTAATCTTTCACCTTCTTTTAGTACGCCAAATATTAATGTAGTTTTCAATGCTTTACATGAAAATGTAAAGCATTGAAAAATGGCCTATGAACTTTGAGAATAGCGGAATTAGGAGAATTAGAGAGAGCATTTTTGTGAGACTACTTTGAGAACATAGAGCGTGAACTTATTTAGTGGTAGCAACTTAAGCATAATACTCAACTAACTTGGCATGAATGATACTTTTGCAAGAGAGAGAGTTTAGAGAACTCGACAAGAGTTAAGGACTAGATTTATATGGAGCCAGTGCCCCCTCCAATAGGCTTTTGTATTATAGATTCTCCCATCAAGAGAAACTTGGTACAATACAATCTTTGTGTTCCTTGTGACCTAGGTGGTGCAATGAAGATGGAAAGCTTCATGCATCACGAGCATAACATAGACTTAAAAAAAAAACATTAACCATCCACAGTCTCAGTCCCAAGGCCTCAAACATCTTCAAAGGTAGAGAGAGCTAGCGGGGAATGAGGGTAGGGAAGAGGAAGAAGAAACATTCGTAGGAGAAAGAAATAGTTCCTCACTTATCAACACTCTTCTTGCTTAGCATACATAATAGCATAGTAATGAAGATGGAGAAGATGGCAAGCTTAAACATTGGAGCATGGCTCTTGGTTGGATTTGCATTCCATAGCCAAGAGTGTTGGTGTAGGCTCTCTACTTCTCTACAAGATTGGAGAAGGAGATGGAGCTATTGCACTTTGCAACTCCACAATGTGTGTGTGTGTGTGTGTGTGTGTGTGTGTGTGTGTGTGTGTGTGTGTATCCCCCAAGCTACCCCCCTCCTTGCTTTTGTCGACCCCCTCTTCTAGCACTAGCTTGCACTTGATTGGACCTCCTCAAGCTTCGCTAATCACATGCTTAGTGCACATCAAGCAACAAGGGTAGCCTTGGGACAAGTGTCCCCCTTTCCCCTTTGAGAGAGAGGACTTGATAAATGCATAAACAATTAATTAAATTGTGTGTGTGTGTGCATGTGTGCGTGTGTGTGAGTATACCCCCCAAGCTAACCCCCTCCTTGCTTTGGTCGACCCCCTCTTCTAGCACTAGCTTGCACTTGATTGGACCTCCTCAAGCTTGGCTAATCACATGCTTAGTGCACATCAAGCAACAAGGGTAGCCTTGGGACAAGTGTCCCCCTTTCCCCTTTGAGAGAGAGGACACTTAATTAAATTAACTAAATTTAATTATTGGACCCGTTGGGAGGCCAACCAATAGGCTTTAGGCACACTATGAGGGAAACACGAAGAGGAGCTTGAAAAGTGTCCTATTTGCTTTCTTTGTACCAAGCTTGCCTTGTGTGAGGGTGTGTGTGTGTTCTCTCTCTAGCTCCTACAAAGAGGGCTCACCTCCTCATGAGTAGGGATGTGCTTTGAATTTTGAACACCTTAACCCCTCAAGCACTTTAGTAGTGGAGCACCTTAGCACCTTAGTCATTAAGCACCCACCTCAAGCACCTTAGTTAGCAAGCATGACAAGTACCTCAAGCTTGGGCCGAGTTCCCACCTTAAGCACAACCCTAGCTTGCCTAAGGTCAAATGACTTTTGACACTAACCATTGGAGGTCTTTAATGAAGCTAACCCTAAAGTCTTTAAGCTCCATTAGCTAGCCTTGCTCTTTGACAGACCATCCCTCATTTGGACCCCTTTACCATTGGCCCCGTGCTGAGATAGATCCGTAAGCACATGTCTATATTCTAACCCTTGTTCCCGTTTATTCTCCCACATTAATATGAGAAAATCATTTGGGTTGGTTAGATATTAGATGCAAAAGTCAAATGTATGCCCAATTTTGTTCTTCCACTAAGGCTTGTTTCACAAAGCCAAAAATATTTGTAGAAGAAGATAATGATGACATTGTTCAGGAACCTATAGCCATTGATTTGATACGAAATGCTAGGGTTGGGGTTCTAAGGGCCAATGAAAACAAAGTAATATCACTTTAAACATCTACAAGGCAAGAGATAAGCAAGCCCTAGAATGGTGTATCACACAAAGTACATGAGAAAAAAAAACCCCAGTGATGTGATAGATTTCCTTGGCAATTCTAAGTGTTTCCACATATACCAATACCATTATGAGTATGTTGGAATAAGGGAATAGGTAGGAATCCATTTGCTACAATATGCACAAGAAGAGAGTATAGATTCAATACAAAGAAAACCTAGAATAATTTCTTGAAATTGATTTAGAAAATACGAGTAGAAGAGCTCTTCTTATAGTGGTGGATGGACCATAATAACATAGCCAAGGAGAGGAGGAAATGGGAAGCTTATGATCACCACCCGAGCGTAGAAGGATACATTGATTCCACTGCATGGAATGTGAATATTTCCTAAAAATGCTACCTCAATTGCCTCTTGTAGTCTGCTACGGTGCTTACATGTTCAATACCTATGCTTTGATGTACCCTATTGATGTCTGGTCGATGAGCTCTACCACCAATATAATAGCTCACTTGCACATGGCATTACAAGATATGTGATGCAATGTCTCAAATGAGAGGGATCTTGGAGGTTGCATTTTTCCATCCTACTCCTTTATTCTAATTTATTTGCAAAGATCAGACAACAATTGTAAGAGGCATAAGGTTAGCCTATTGCTTTGGTCATCCATTTGCAAGAACTAGAGAAAAACACAATTCTATTGACAACTATCATAGCACAATTGCAAGCAAATACTCTAGAGGAGATGGATTCCTCTTATGTGATTGCTTTTAACACTATATCTTATTCAAGGCTGAAACATCAAAGCTTCACCCTTTATTCTCAAAACTTAAGTTATTCCTAATTTAAGGTTTAATAAATATTCCTTGAATATAGATGTTGTGCGGGCCTTTCTTGAATTGCCCCCTCGAGTTCTCATATCCCTGTTTGTAGTGTAAATTCCTTGATTGATTGAGTCTAATGTCGAATGTAGTTTTCCTTCATAACGAATTTGCATGAATGTAGAGGTAATACTTTGTTGTCACTTTTGTGGCTACATCTCATTCTGCAAGAATTTGCGAAAGTAGGCATTGGCGACCTAATTTAGGCTTCCCGCTTCCATCAATAATAAAATGGAGACCTAGGGCTTGGGAAAAGACAGGTTCGCTTTAGCCAAAGCCCTTCAACCTAAGAAATGACTCTCTCCAGTTCGGATGAGATGAAACTAAAGCGTTCTTAAACTTTGCAAATTATAGCTAGAAGTTTGAAATTTATATAGATTGCACCTCCTCCACATGGTAGTGCCTCCATTCGTGATCCCATGTTTCAAGATAGCCCTTTTGGCTACCTTAACGACTTTTCAAGGATTGCATGAAGAGCCGTGGGGCACCCAGCCTCTCTCTCAACTTCAACGAGTGTTCAAGGATTTCTTGAATAACACATGCATATTATACCATACAAGAAATGAAGCTGGCCACAACTTTGGCTCATATATAAACGAACTTTGTCATTTCCACTGAAAGTCGTGTTCGTTCGCTTTCGCGCGCGCGCGTGAAGTGAGTGAGTGAGAGAGAGAGTAGAGAGTGACTGTGTGTGTGTGTGTGTGTGTGTGTGTGTTTTGGGGGGGAGAGAGAGAGAGAGAGAGAGAGAGAGAGAGAGGAGAGATATGGCGCCCAAGAAGGTCCTTGCTCCAGACACCATCAATGGAAATATCAAGAAGATGGTGTATGCTGTCCGTGGAGAGCTTTACATTCGGGCTTCTGAGCTTCAGAAACAAGGAAAAAAGGTAACACTGATTCCCTTTGTAGAATTCCGTCCACTCCATAGCTTAATTGATTGCACCAGCAGTTCTTGGTTACCTTTACGCCCTGCTCAATGTCTTTTAGATGTCTGTAATGAGTAGACACACAAACAGATGCATGCATGGTTACAACCCTGAGTGCTTTAAGCAAGGATCACATTCAGCTTACATATGCACACATTCAAGGGTGACACAAGCTTCTGGGACGGTCATGCAAAACATAGTGCCGAGTTAGCCTTGCATTCTACTGAGGGGGATTGAATTCAAGACCACTGATGAATCTTTTTGAATTGGTGATACGACGGGAATGCTTGAGGTCGTTCTTTGCGCAAAAAAGGTGTTCAAGATGTCTAAACTGAGTTCACACATACACGCACATGCTCACTCACTCACTCTCACACACACACACACACACACACACACACACACACACACACACACACACACACACACACACACACACACGCACGCACGCATGTGCACACACACACACAGAAAGATGGATACAAACATGGATTGCAGCAAGGATTTGATTCAGCTTAATTATGGACACAGTGCATTTTGGCTTGAGCTCTTAGGATGGGTTATATGGAATACATTGATGGCCTAGGGTTGCTGCATTTGCCATTGGAGATTGATTCCAAGACCTGTGCATGCAGAGCCGGAAAACCTTATAACTGGTGATTGTCTGAATATCAGTTTGTGCCACGGCAGACTGCCCGTTTTGCACTTACATTGAAGAATGTGCAGATGGGTAAAAAGAACATGAGTTTCATGCTCTGTCCGCACCGCGAACATTGCACTTTTTTGCCATTAAAAGTTGGTATTCTGACCCATATCTAAGTTTGTATACCTACATTTTCTTGCAAGAATGACACATCCGACGGTTTCACCTGTCTCTGGTCTTTGTATGCATAAGATTTTGCTTGGAAATACAATGTGCTGAAAATGCCTTTTGTTTCGGAATTAGAAAAGACAACCCCTCTTTGGATGTGTTTTCCTTATCTAATTTTCGTTTACTGTGTATAAGCTCAGTGTGATATGCTCTGCTCATGAGGATTTTAAACATTGTGAATACAAGCCTTTGCTGTCACAGCAATATTTCCTATTTCTAAATGATAGTTATGTTGCAGATTATTTTTACCAATGTAGGCAACCCACATGCCTTGGGTCAGAAACCACTGACGTTTTCTCGCCAGGTACTCTATGCTCTCTATCATTGAGACTTTGTTCACACCGCAAGGGGAGAATTTATGATTTTTCTTTTGCCAACCTGCTGTTTGTAATGTATCCTTGACAATATTATGCTTCAGGTGATTGCGCTTTGCCAAGCCCCATTTCTCATGGATGATCCAAATGCAGACATTTTTTTCCCTGCTGACGCCATCGCCCGTGCGAAACAGTACTTGTCATATACATCTGGTGGACTAGGTAACTGTGGTGGCTTGTCGACCATACATACACTCGTATCTTCATTCTCAGTTGCACAAGGTTTCTTTTCCTGTTTGTAGGTGCTTATAGTGATTCACGAGGGCTACCTGGCATAAGGAAAGATGTTGCTGACTTCCTTATGAGGCGAGACGGGTATCCAAGGTAATGTCATCTTTCCGAGAGAAGCTTGTGAATAAACAAACATGTATGCATTTTGAATGAGACCCGTCCCATCACCTATATGTGCCGTGGAAACGCCAATATTATGCATCCCTGATCAACTTGTATGACAATGCATACCTAGTAGTGGATCTACATCGTCCTTTTGCATAAACGCAGCTGCCGCCAATCTTTTTGTAGTCTTTTCGTTCAAGGGCATTGACTGTAGAGTGGTGCTATGTATATTCTGTCTGTATGGAGAGCAAACAAGGATTATAGGAGCAAATATTTTATTATTGTGGAGCTGTGCTTTAGGACTAATAAAGGTTTACAGTGATCCAGAGTTGATTTTTCTCACCGACGGAGCTAGCAAAGGTGTAGCTCAGCTTCTCAACCTTCTCATTAGGGATGAGAAGGATGGGGTAAGTGCAGGCTCTATTGCTCTATCTGTCTAGTTCATGCGTATGGGATCTCGTGTGGTAAAGATGCTGAGGATGATTTTGCTACTTACGGGTGGTAGGTGCTTTGTCCTATTCCACAATATCCTCTCTATTCTGCAACAATTCAGCTCGTTGGTGGGACTTTGGTACCTTACTATTTGAGTGAGGAGGCTGGTTGGGGTTTGGATGTTCAAGATCTAAAACGCCAAGTGGTTGAAGCACGGATGAAAGGAATAACTGTGAGGATCTTCACTCTTTTTGTGCTATGGCTCTTTATACTTTACTAGGTACAATGCGATTTCTGTTAATGGGATTACTTTGAAGTGTACATAGCATTGAATTTTATTGTCTGTGCACTCAATCAGGTACGTGGTTTGGTCTTCATCAATCCGGGAAATCCGACTGGACAATGCCTTTCGGAAGCTAATCTGAGAGAGCTTATCCAGTTTTGTCATGAAGAGCACATTGTGATGCTGGCAGACGAAGTGTATCAGTTGAACATTTATCAGGATGAACGGCCATTTGTAAGTGCAAAGAAGGTAAACTGCCACCTATCCTAAGGGTCCTTCTATGGTGTCTTATAGAATATTGTATCCCATGCTTCAAATCACCTCTGCACATGCGTATCAACAAAGTGCATAGTGAGACACTTGAGACACATGTGCATCAGTGAAATACTCTTGAAGATGAGATAATAATGCCTATGCCCTTCATGTGTATATGCTTTACTCTGAAGATTCAGTATGAATGCAGGTCATGATGGATATGGGTCCTCCTTACAGCAGGGAGGTTGAGCTGGTCTCTTTTCATACTGTTTCAAAGGGCTTCTGGGGTGAGTGCGGTCAGCGTGGTGCATATTTGGAGCTAACAAACATTCATCCAAAGGTAAACATTAAGCTCAAATTGTGAATTTTCTCATGATATCTCTATGAGTCTGATGTTTTGCGCTACGACAGACAGTAGATGAATTGTACAAAGTGGCATCGATTGCTCTCAGTCCAAATGTACCAGGTCAAATTTTTGTAAGACAGTCTTGTTCCCTTTTGTGATGACATCGCCATTTCCATTTTGAGTCCTTATTAATCTGATGCAGCAATTGCCTTCACATTTGCAGGTAGGACTGATGGTTAATCCACCAAAGCCAGGCGAGATCTCATACCCAAGATATTCTGAAGAGAGGTGATTAGCGATAAATGTATCGTCTACTTGGCTCAAACATAAACAGATTGCTCATTTATTAGTACCCTTGCAAATGTGCAGCAAGGCCATCCTAGAGTCTTTGCGGAGGCGAGCTCGTATTATGACTGATGGCTTCAATAGCTGTAGAAACATCACTTGTAATTTTACTGAAGGTACTCTTTCACTGAAAAGCTGTGTGTTGTTCGTTGTGGCAGAGGTGGGAGAGTATGGTTTACCATCTCGATCATCATTGATTTATTTTCGTTCATTCCGACAAATTGCTTTTCAGGTGCAATGTACTCATTTCCAAAAATCAAGCTGCCACAGGCTGCCATAGCGGCTGCCAAACAAACGGGGAAGGCACCGGATGTGTTTTACTGCTTGAAGCTACTTGAGGCCACTGGAATATCGACAGTACCTGGCTCCGGCTTTGGACAAAAGGAAGGGTAAGCTTAATAAAGGAAGGTTTCCAGACATTCAAACCGTCAATGCATAATGCATATGATTACCAATTTCGTGTAATGTATAATGCATTCGTACTACTATGTATGTAAAATGCATTATGTATAATTGGTGATCATATGCATTACACATGGAAGTATAATGCATTTATACTAGGTAAATCTATAGTACATTGGTTTGGTCTTTACATAACTAAACCTGCAAGTCTTTTCTTATTCTACAGTACATTCCACTTGAGAACCACAATACTACCAAGTGAGGACCAAATGCCAGAGGTTATGAGGTTGTTCAAGAACTTTAATGACAACTTCATGTCACAATATGAGGGGCCATCTGGGGCTCTATCCAAATTATGAGACATAACAATCGAGGAATATGTACAATTACATTGGAACCTGACAATTGTTGCTGCGAAGGCAAGGCAGTTGAATTTTGGGTATGGGTGGACAAAAATGTGCACAATTCTTTACACATGCGGTCCCAATAAATAGCAGCACCAGCTGTGTATGCTTATCTCCAAAAAGTATTATGTCGTTAATCTAGCAGGCATGCCAATGAGCTGGGTCACCCTGGTTCCAAATGCTTATATATTTCTATGAGATGGATTTCGGAATGAGAGACCTGCATTGTGTTTGGCGTTTGATTACATGGACTGAATTGACTGTACCAAAGATAGATAGCTCTCTCTCTCTCTCTCTCTCTCTCTCTCTCTCTCTCAACCATTCGGCGTAGCTCCCACTCCCTTCGATGTGAGATAGGGTGCACATTATGCTCACTGCAAGTTCGAGAGTTTTGAGTATCACACACTATTGGAGTGCTCAGCTTTTGATCACATCCGAACTTGCTTCCCTCACATTTTTAGCCATGACTTAAGACCTACACACATTCCTCTTCGAACCACTGGGTGGGCTCTCCATTGGGACTCTCATCACCACAATTTTGGAACATCGAGAGTCATTGATCAGCCACACACATACTACATCACATATAACTTTGGTCCCATAGGTAATGTTTGACCTTCGAGGACGATAATAAAATCTCTCTCTCTCTCTCTCTCTCTCTCTCTCTCTCTTGTTGCACTAAATGTGTAGTGTAGACTCCCATATGCAAGAATGGTAGCCTCCGAGCATGCCGACAACCGAAAGAAGTAAGTCATGCTTGGTTGGAAGGCGCCTCACAGAGCGTCACCTTGATGAGCAAGGTGTTCTCTTGCCTCAGCAACGATCAAATTTTCTTTCTACAAAACTTTCACAAAAGGTTTGCAAATTATTTAGTGCACAAATTATTTGTGTGCCGTACAAAATAGTGAAGGACAGTGCGCATGGTGTCTCCCCAAAATGTGTACAATAAGGAAGTACTGTTGTGTACAAGTGCGCAATGTCCGTAGTCTGATCAAATCGGATCCTATAATCATTATGCTACTATCACTTTAATTGTAGCCAATATTCATCCATTGCAATTGACAATGACATGCAGAGGTACCATCCTCCTCCGCGATGATAATCCCCAAAGTCCTTTGCGACATGTTCCTCATCCAAAGAGCTTCTTTTCATTGGCAGAAGATCTTGCCTTATCTTTTGGTCCACATAGCTCCACATAGCTCATGGAGAGTCAAATTTGACTCCCAATAAAAAATAAACTAGTATGTGATCCGTGCGTTGCTGCGGCTACATGTGCGTCAATTGAAACAATGTTCTCCTTCCCTTCATAGGGAGGGCAAATGTGGGCAAATGTTTATGATCCTCGTGTGAGCTTTTATAGCTCTTTAATACACTTGTGCGTCAACCATTACTATAACTACTTTCTAGATGACAATGTATGATAACACACAAGGTCTAAGTGCCTTCCACATTCATGTCAACCAAGCACAAATCTATGTTTTGGATCACCACTATGTCTACCTTTTCGAGTGTAAGATCGAACAACTAATGAAGTATAGTTACTCTCCACATTCTTGTGGATTGACTAAGGACAAATCTCCTTCTAGTTGATCATGCCAAGCTCTAACATACTCCTCCTAATCATGGAAAGTGTGCTCTCCCCCCCGCCCCCTCTTTCTTTTTATCTATGTGTGTGTGTATGTGTGTGTGTGTGTGTGTGTGCGCGTGTTAAGTTCAAGAATTATCAGGTCAATTTGAGGTCTCTTGATAATGAATTAAGTAATGGGATTCCTTCGCATGATGTCTTGTCTTAACATCTTATGTTTCTCTCTAAGGAGACAACAAATTTGCGATTAGGCTAGAGACGTAGGCTAGATATATCTCCCTCACACAATTGATATGGGACCCTGGTGAGTGGCAGTGGCCCTCTAAATAGACTAATACAGAGCTGGTATCCTTTTTTGATATAGTGTTTGCATTGAACGACGAACTCTTTAGATGCATTAGCATCCCCTCTCACCATCCTTACCAAGCAAGGCATTGGTCATGATAGCAACTCTCCCATGCTTCTCTTGTGTAGTTTTGGTCTTGCATTTGGGACATCACAATCAACTAAATTATCAACTGCTATTTGTTGGCACTTAGGATGCATGTACTAGCCATGACCCAACATGCCAACATTACACCACATAGTAGTAGAAGAAACTTTGCCATTGGTATGCACAACTGATTTGGTGAGCAGTGTGTCATTTTCTTCTCAAAGGAAGTATTTATGATGGGTGTGTGACCTAGGGGTGATTGCGTGGCTATAGCAACTTTGTCTCTATATGTGGGTAAATTTCAAAATTTACAGGTTGGATTGCACTCAATCTAGCTAGCATGTACACTTGCATCTACCAAGACTCGTCGCATGGATGTTGAGGTCTCTTGTAATTGACCATAAGCAAGTTAGTAATATAAGGCGCATATTGTGTGTTTGTGTACATTTGGCACCATTGTCACCTTAAAATGTGACGGCAATGAAAGCAGAAAAGTTCACTCAATCGTTTCTCTTTGTAAGAGTTTTGGACATCATGCTAAAAGAAAGGGCGTACTGCAAAATACACACACACACACACACACACACACACACACATACACACATGCATGTTCTTCTTTGAGAGAGAAAGCTGTATCCAATCCTTCACATGCTTGCCCTTACCCATATTTTAGACCATAGCAGCCATTTGGCTTAGCTCCCACTCCCTTAAATGTGAAACAAATCATTGAGGCACTACATGGAGGGGAGTCTCCTTTTGTACGCGAATTACATCCCTTAACAATTTGAGAGTACGATCAATATGCCCTACATGAGTGCTTAGCTTTTGATCATATCAAACTTGCTTTACTCACATTTTCGCCCATACCATGGCCTACATACCTTTCTCTCCTAGCCACCTCATGGATTCAACTTGTCAGTGGCCACCCTTATATCCATAGTCTTCAAGCATGTTACATGTTGTACTCAGTCACATTAGTCAATCTGACCTTCAAGGATAATCTCTCTCTCTCTCTCTCTCTCTCTCTCTCTCTCTCTCTCTCTCTCGCGTTAACCTTCGAAGTTACTGTGATTGTTTCTATGATAAAATTTATGTCTCCCTCTCCTTGTATAAGTATGTGAGCATGCAGGCCCTTGAGTTCAAGAATCGACGTTCATCGGCTAAAGTTCACTCAATCGTTTCTCTTTGTAAGAGTTTTGGACATCATGCTAAAAGAAAGGGCGTACTGCAAAATACACACACACACACACACACACACACACACACACATACACACATGCATGTTCTTCTTTGAGAGAGAAAGCTGTATCCAATCCTTCACATGCTTGCCCTTACCCATATTTTAGACCATAGCAGCCATTTGGCTTAGCTCCCACTCCCTTAAATGTGAAACAAATCATTGAGGCACTACATGGAGAGGAGTCTCCTTTTGTACGCGAATTACATCCCTTAACAATTTGAGAGTACGATCAATATGCCCTACATGAGTGCTTAGATTTTGATCATATCAAACTTGCTTTACTCACATTTTCACCCATACCATAGCCTACATACCTTTCTCTCCTAGCCACCTCATGGATTCAACTTGTCAGTGGCCACCCTTATATCCATAGTCTTCAAGCATGTTACATGTTGTACTCGGTCACATTAGTCAATCTGACCTTCAAGGATAATCTCTCTCTCTCTCTCTCTCTCTCTCTCTCTCTCTCTCTCTCTCTCTCTCTCTCTCTCTCGCGTTAACCTTCGAAGTTACTGTGATTGTTTCTATGATAAAATTTATGTTTCCCTCTCCTTGTATAAGTATGTGAGCCTGTAGGCCCTTGAGTTCAAGAATCGACGTTCATCGGCTAAAATTTTTAGGTCTTTTGTGATCTTCTTCTTCTTCTTCTCTCTCTCTCTCTCTCTCTCTCTCTCTGTCTCTCTCTCTCTCTCTTAACTTGCTATGCAACATGAGAACTTGTTGCCAACAATGTCTGGATTGGATAAGGTTTCCCTAAACTTAATAGCTGAGAGTCGAGATTAGTCGGTCTCAAGATTAACGGGTTTCAAACCACGTTAGTAGGAAGAAAAACATCTCTTTTTCTCTCTCTCTTCTCTCTCTCTCTCTCAGGCTGCATGTTTAGTTTTTGTAGTATTAAAATGAAGCATGTGAGAGGCCAAGAGCCTGGTCGTGTGTACCAGCGAGCATACGTTTTGCCCGATCATGAGCTAGCTCTTCTCTCTCTACCTATCTAATCGAGATAGTTAAGAGCCTCGAAATGGGCATTCCTTTCACATGGTTGAAAGGTAAAAGATACACATTAAACATTATTCCTTGAAAACAAAATAAAATGAAAAGGAAATAACATAGAAGCAATAAAAGAAAAAACACACTAAAAACTAAAACAAAAGAACATATTAATGCTTTCATTAAAAAATATAGATTTAATAAGCTTAGAGAGTAATAAATCAATTTAATAATTTAATAAAATGAATCTTTGTGGAGTCTTTAAATAAAAGGACTCTTTAGAAGTGAAAGGAATTCTTTTTTTTTAAACAATACTTCACATGATGGATCAAACTCTTATTAATACTCTTCAATCCTTTGTTCTAAAAAACACTACGGTAAAACCCCTAGTTTAAGAAACTTTAAGCCAATGTTGGGTGCGTTTTTTGATTGTTGCAGAGTTTTGACTTCTCTCTAGTGCGGAACGTAGATGGAGTTAAGGGCAAGCTGTAGCAAAAATTTGAGGAGCTATCGCATCTCTGGCAATGCGTGTGACAGTGGAAAAAGTTTCACTTTGTTTAAAAAAGGGCTTCCCTCTCGGTTAGCAGGAACTTGCTCAAGATTTGTCTCATCACTCAGTCAAATCAAAGCATTTATCTTCGAAGCCACATGTTTTCTTGACTTGCAAACAAAACTGGAAAGCTATTTAGTCATTCCAAAGTGACCAGGCTCTAAATGTAAGCAAAATGACATGGAGGCAGTCCTACAATGGAGGCACATGCATGGTGGCAGCCCTACAATAAGAGAACATAATCATCATTTCTAGGGTGAGGCAAAGGGCCCACATTAGGTATGCAGCACCAAGGAGGATCCAAATGAGCAAAGGATTTCTTACTCCAAGACCAAGGCCAATACCCTAGACTGGCAATGATCATCCTCCAATGCAATCACATCAGTGTTCTGGAAAGATCATTTTTTAAAACATACAAAATTGCTTTCCTTTAATTTTCCAAGAGGAAATTTAGAAAATTAGGTTTATTTTGTAGGTTTTTACACTATTTTTCTCTATTTTGGGACGGAATTTCTCCTTTTCCCCTTGTCCTTAACTAGCATTTTTGAAATTGAAAACGACATGATATTAAGTTGAGACACATTTTTCCCAAACACTGAATGAAAGACCCGCCTTGCACGACCATTTCCGTGAGCACTGTAGCAGGAGGCAATTGAGTTTTGGGGGGGGGGGAGGGGGGGCATTCTTTGTCAAGCGCCAAGGCCAATCAATGGCACTCTCTCTCTCTCTCTCTCTCTCTCTCTCTCTCTCTCTTTCACACACACACACACACACACACACACACAAAAACAGACACACACACTCCTCAGTAGGACTGAATGGGATTGGCCCTCTCTCTCTCTCTCTCTCTCTCTCTCTCTCTCTCTCTCTCTCTCTCTCAGACACACACAGACACAACTACAACAAATAATGAACACATCTCTCTCTCTCTCTCTCTCTCTCTCTCTCTCTCTCTCAAAAACAAAAGTAATCACCCTTCAAAATTGAAGGCTAGAATGAAACTCCATGGCCTTGCTAAAGAGTTTAAATAATTTATATATATATATATAGTACTAAGTGTTGTGACTTTTTGACAGAAATGAGAAGTCAAAATTACGTCTTTTCATTTTCTACCATCAGAGTACTTGCTACTAACCCTTCACTTTGCTACTTACCCTTCAGAGTACTTGCTACTTACCCTTCACGTTTACATTTCAAACCAAATGACTTCTGACTTACTCTTCACTTTTATATTTCAAACCAAATGTTTCTCGAGGTTCTTGAAATGGAGAGAGTGACACATGGATGGCCTCTCCTTCCTTGAAAATTTTAAGCTCAATTATATATAGTATAGATGCTCTAAGTCCTCATGCCTATCCACATGCCCTTCTACTCATTTTGCCTCTTGTTACCCACGTCTATTGCATTAGCAATCATATGTGTTTTATGACACATGCACAATCCCTTATGTTCATCATTGTCACTGCCAACATAACCATTGCATCTATTCCTACGATCTTTGATTACTATCCCTTCTATACCCTTTCTCTCTATCATAGTCTCTTCGTCAGCTTGTAGTGTTGTTGATTAAGCTTTCAATTTCAGGGTAGGGATATAAAGTACGTGGAGCTATGTCCATTCAATTTTGGCACAAATCTCATTAGGCTTATCAAGTAAACATTAGACGGTTACCATGCACATCAAAGAGCGTTTCCAATCATCTAAAAAGGTCACGATGGGAGGGCTCTCTCTTTTGATCAGACATAATGCAAGTAAATATTCTTCTATATGCATGCATGGCGGCATATTGGTCTTATGCTTCAAATTAGGAACAACCACATATCAGTTTGCATTCCCTTGCTTATATTAAGTTACCTCCTTCGTTTAGTTAATGTTCCACACACACACACACTCTCTCTCTCTCTCTCTCTCTTATTTGCTATGCCCAATAAGGTTGTAGAATATACACTAATGGAGACTAGAAGACTTTGATGTCCATCCGTAAGTATTCAGTAAATGTATTCAACAGCATTGATTTGGACAATGGTCGATTACTATCCACCACCATTACCATTGGAAGCTAGTTCTCTTGTAGAAAAGGAGGAGAAAGCACACGAAAAATGAGTTTGTTACTAGCTACAAAGGTTTGGTTAAAATTTTCACTTATCACAAGCGGGAAAGATAGTCATGGAGGTGCTCATTGAGCACTCATATATGCACTCTGAGCTACGTTTGCAAGCAACACCGATGGGATTTTTAGCTAATTAACCAAATTGTGCATTTTTTAAAATTCATAGGAGTTTCTTTTGTTGATCACTCGTGCATTGTGAAAGAAGATTGGCAGTTGGTGGAATGCATAATGGGAATCTTTGATGCATTCTATGCATGAATGGGTGAACTTCTCTTTTGCTCACGTGTGCATTGTGAATGAAGACCAGCATTTGGTGGAATGCGTAATGGGCATCTTTGATGCATTCTATGCATCAATGGATGAACTTCTCTACAACACTAGTGTTAGAAAAGCGATGGCTAAAAGGGGGGTATTCTTCTATGGCCACTTTTACAATGCTGCTTGTTTTGCACTTGGCTTTAGCACACTGCAATATCTCCCAATTTCTCTAAAGGAAAGTCCAAAGTATCTAGTCCTTGCCTCTTGTTTATACATGTAGTAGTTATCTAAGTATTTTTGATTGTGAAAAATGATGTCTTGCCATAGCTTTTGAGTGTTTTGGGGGTCAAAGAAGTATCTCTTGAAATGATCAACAACTTCCTTATAGCTTCCCTTAACCTCCTAAGATCGAAAGTCAAACCAAGTGCTAGCATCCTTCCTCAAAACTACCTCAAACATTCTAAGCATTCCTTGTCTCCTATCACTCTTTTTATGCGGCAAGCCATTTTGAAATTTGCTAGAAATAGCTCAGAATCCTTGCCAGGCTCTCCAAAAAAGAGAGGATATCCTGACATTCGGCGTTGGGTATCCACCGAATCAATTTCAAAGTGACATCACATTTTTATCTTTCTTAAAAAGATTTACACAATATTATTTTCTAAATTGCAATCTATTCTACAACAAAATAAAAATATGCACATAAAATGATCTATGATAGTCAACAAAAGGCAGGATGATAGGGTTTGGTGACGCGAGAATTTCTCATACTCTTTGGGTACCAAACATGAACACCATACATTGTTGAAAATGGATCTTTCTACTAATTGCAACGTTTATTCTAATGTGTGGAGTGAAATGGATGGGAAAAACCTCTATTCCTAGGCCGTTATCCATGGTCTATGCATGACCTAATGCTTAAAACAAAAAAAAATATAGACGTCTAAACTAAGGTCGTACCTAATGGGAGGCAAAATCAAAGGATTTACTGAAGCGTTTATCTCAGCCAACATAAGAGGGTCCAAAATTCTACGAATTACTTGTTAAAATTGCAAATTTGTGCTTATAGAATGATATACACCTTTTGCTTTGCAATGGGAACAAATGGGTCATATAAGTTTTCGTGATTCATGCAACCTACTTGTATTATGCTAAAAGCTAAGCATTTATGCAATATGTAATAACAATAGACACAAGTCCCTCCTTAGTTGGGGCACCAAAATTGAGGCGGTTCAGGGCCGGCAACAAGAGAGGTGACCTCTAAACACCCTTCAAGGCTCCCGTGCTACTCAATTGGGGCTGGGGAAACCACAAGTGCAACACAACAACAAACCCACAGCCAAACCCAAACAAAATAGGGTCACCACCTACTTATGGGATGCGAACAAGGAGGCAAGAGAGATTTTGTCACAACCAAGAGGAGGTGCAACAAAACGCACACAAAGATACACACCAAATGGAGCAAGAGAGAGCTAGAGAAAATGGAAGAGAGGAAGAAATGGAATGGAGTTTGTGCAATTACCTGATTGACAACTTGCAAGGTAAAGTTGTACTATCACATTATCATGGAGCTTGCATAATCTAAAACAACAATTAGTGAATGGTAAACATTGCTAGCACACACACATTGTCTTAGGGTGTGAAAAAACCTCTCACCACAAAACCCTCTTACAATGAACCAAAAAACACACTAACCACTTTCTCAAACAAACTCAAATGACGAAACTTAAAAGATACGAGTAACCTCACATTCACCAAACCACGTGGCACAAGTGAAAAGACGAAGTTTCTAGAACCGAGACACGTCTTTGAAGCACCAAAACCTCCAATTGTTGGAAATGAAAGAGCATATACAATAGTGGTTTTAGATAGGACACTCACACTATCTCACTTTGCAATGTGTAGTATCAAAGCTTTTCTCACACAAGTGTGAAGCTCACAAAGTGGTTGCTATACCTAAGTCTCTCATTGCGTATAGAGTATTGGGGTGCTTGTGAGATGTTGGAGATGGTTTTACAAGAAGAAGAGGGGCCTATTTATAGGTTGGAGACCCCTTATTAAGATTATTAGAAATCCTAATTTACAAGCTAACAAATAGAGGATTATGATTTTTTTTTAGTATCAAAACATTGCGAGCCTTCTTTGTATACTTGAGTCATGGATATGGGCTCAAGAGAGTGCATTATTGCTGGTAGATAAGATGAAAGTAAAGTTTTATGGGAAGAGAGAGAGAGAGAGAGAGAGAGAGAGAGAGAGAGAGAGAGAGAGAGAGAGAGTTTTATTATATGTATATGTCTTGAGGGAAGGTTCTTTTTAGAGTTGGGTTAATGGGTGTTTGTGTTAGTAGGTTAGTAGTTAGTGTTAGCAATTACTAGAAAAAGTTAGTAATATATTTACCACAGGTAAAATGACTTGAAGGATGAGAAAAGAGGAGTAAATGAGATGGGTGTACCCTTGAGATGGTGAATACTTGAGGAATCTTGGACTCACTCGTGCGTAGATTGTCAAAAGTGACCGCCGTTCTTCTTCTTCTTCTTTTCACGCCGCCGCCATAGTTGAATTACCACAAAGGCAATGAGGGTTTTGTTGATAAAAACCCCATTTTGTAGAGATTAAGTATGGTTAGGTTGCTGAATTTTTATGCATTCTTGAAAGGGTAGAATAAAATTGTAATATGGGAGTAATAGAGAGAGTTATGGAGATGGTGGATGTAGGTAGAGCTTCAAAAGAGAGCTATGGGTGTAAGAGGGGAAGCTAATGGTGAAGAGGGTGAGAGAAAACCATGGAAGTTGCAGGTTTGAGTGAGGAATGGAGAGAAATGAGTGTGAGGCTAGTATATATATAAACAATTCATGGAATCTAGAATAGTGTGAGTTACATAAAAAAAATATATATATATAAAAATATAGGGAATCAAATGAGGAGGGTTTTTATTTGTTTTTATTGATGTATATTTATTTACAAGAGGTAAGAAATAATACTTGTAGGAAATAGGAATTTAATGAAAGGCAATGACTGATGGTGAAAGGTATTTTTTAGGTTTTTCCTTGGAGTGGATTCACACAAAAAATAAGAGAAGTTTGCATGAAATGATTTTTTACACGGTAAGAAAGATCATGGTAATGGTGAGTAAATGCACATAGCATACTTAGGTAATTAACACACACACCTAAGCATACATATTAAATAAATACAATAAAATAATTATTATTAAAAATCTCTATATTTAGGTTCTATATACGATAAAATACTTATGCACAAAAGGGTCATAATATATTTTAGCTTTATTTTAAATTTAATTTTTTGGTTCAACTAATCCATTGTGACTAGCTAAGTGAGGATTTTTAAGGAGATATAGGAAAAGTCTTCTAACTCACACACGCCTATGTACAGTGAAAGGGTGAAGATAGCCACAGTGTTTGGGTGATTTTGGTAGGGTGAGGTAGTTTACTATGGCAATTACGGAAGAGAGCCAAAAAAAAACTATCATTAGCCCTCCACCAGGATGATGGTACATTCATGTACCATCAAAAGGCATCTTTTTCATGAGATTGGTTTCGAGCAATTTGTGGTGTTTTGTGCCTCATCTTTCATTTGTAGTTCTTCTTCATCTTGTCTTGAACTACTTACAAAAACCAAACTACAAGATTTACATGATGATATGGATTCTTGGCCTTTGCACTTGTAGATCCTTTGGTAGAGTGCGACTCAAGTAGGGATTTAGGCAATATCCGTTTACCTTCCTAGCTAGAGTTCTCTTTGCCATTCAAGTCCATTAGCTGATAGTAACTTGAATTGAAATCCTTCTTGACTATGTATGGCCCCTACCATCTAGTTTCAAACTTGGCATCAAAGTGATTTTTGAGTCGATTGTCATACTTTAGCACAAGATCTCCTTCATTGATGCCTTTGTCCTTCAGTTTCTTGTCAAGCTTCTCCTTTGCTTGCATAGACTTCCTCTTGTAGCACTCATAAGCTGCTTCTCTTTTTTACTCAAGCTCAAGGTAAGAAGTGGATCCATCCATGCTTCTTGATTATCTTGTGCCCCTTTGCCATGAAGCCGCATTGTTGGAATGTGGAGCTCAATTGGTTTTGCAAAGCCTCTTGACCATACACCAAGTGAAATGGTGTGAACTATGTGGCCTCCCTGTATGTGGTTTGATACGCCCACAAGGCACCATCCAAGAAGTCATCCCATAACTTTATCTCGTTTTGTACATCTTTCTAATGATGCCTGCAATGACACCATTAGCCTTCTCCACCAAACTATTTGACTATGGGTAGTAGGGTGTGATATGACGATGTAGAATGTAAAGCTCTTCATCACAAAATTCTATGAGTAAACCGTTCATGAACCCTGGACCAGTATTAGAAAAAATCTCCAAAGGTGTGTCAAATCTACAACAAATATTAGTGTAGAAAAACTTGCTTACTGTTTTCCCATTTACCCTTGCCACACTTTGAGCCTCTACCCACCTAGTCATGTAATCTACAACCACTAGAATGTAGAGTTAACCATTTTTTGTTCTAGGCAGAGGACCCATAGCATCAATGCCCACTTTTCAAAGGGTCCGTTTGCAAGCACAATTTTCCTTGGACCATGTACCAATCTTCTATTCCCATTACTTGACAGTTGTGACAACTTTTACACCAATGTTGAACATCCACATGCAGACTTGGCCAAACATACCCCGCAAGCAAAATCTTCTTCACAGTTAATTCTTTGGAAAAATAACCACCACATGCCTCTTCATGTAAACCTCTTAGAATGGCTAGAATTTCCTCGATAGTTGGTACTCTTCTGCACACTTGATCCTTCCCTTTTTGATAGAGGGAGCCTTCTAGGAAGAGATAAACGATTACCTTCTTCACGAGTCTCCTCTTCTGAGCTTTTGAGAAGTCTTGTGGAAACTCGCCCTCCAAAATGTAGCCAATAATGGGATCCAATGACTCCAATCCCTGATATCTCAACTGCTTGACAACTGCTACCACCATGATGACCTGCAGTTCTTTCACGACACATGTAATTGCTTGTTGTGCAAGTAAATCGGCATCTTCATTTTGTTTCCTAGGAATATGATATAGTTTCACTTCTTCAAACTGATTAAACAACCTACGAATGACATGAAATTTTTTCCTTAAGATTTCATTATTGCATGTCCAAATGCCTAAAATATGCTTCACAACAATGAGAAGTGCATCCCCCTTTACCATGAGACACTGTATGCCTTGGCCAATGCACATCTTTAAACCATGAAGTAGTGTGTTGTATGCTGCTTCATTGTTGCTAGCTGAACCTGGTAGATTGAACTTCTCTTTCATGACCACCTCTCCACTTAGGTTGAGCAACACTAGCCCCCCCCCCCCCCCTGCTTTTCTTATGGCTCGTCAAAAAGCTCCATCAAAAAACAAGGTAAAAGAATTAGGAATACTTTTTGGTGGTGGCAATGGTATGGTCTTTACTTGAGGCACCTTAATCTCTTTCTCATGTACTCTATAAGTGAGAATCCCTGTCAATTGTGCTGACACACTATCTTCTACCTTGAAAGAGTATTGGAACTCTTGCAACTCCATACTTCACTTTGAGATCCTAGTACTAATATTCATTTGAGATGACACCCAAGGGAACAAATTGTCTGCAGCGAGAATGACAAAAGGTTTTGGTAGCAAGTAGGATCTAAACTTCCTCACCGCAAACATGAGAGAAAGCATCATGAGTTCTACCCCCGTGTAGCCTCTCTCCAAAGCATTCATGAACCTACTAGCAAAATAGATGGGTCGCATCATGGATCTTGTCGTAATAAAGCTGCACCAATTGTTTCCTTCCCAACACTAGAGCTAACAAAGAATGTGTACTCTCAACAAGGAGGAATGAGTGTTGGTAGCTTTGACAAAATGACTTTAATGTTACAAAAGTACTCTTTAAGTTTATCAGACCATGAAAATTCTACTTGTTGTGTCAACTTTTGCAAAGGGTGAACTAACTCTGGGGCTAAGTGAATGAAGCATGACATATACTTCATCTTTTGAATGAATGACACGACCTCCTTAAGACTCTTGGGTGATGGTAACTCAATAAGAGCCTTTGCCTTTGAAGGATCCACCATGATACCTTTGTAAGAAACTTTGTGACCAAGCAAGATCACTTCATCCTCACCTATGTGGCACTTGTCGGGGTTGAGTTGACCTCCCATGTCATAGAGCTTCTTCAATCCTTCTTCTACCCTCTGTAGATGCAACAATTTTGAGCTATAAATGCAAAAATCATAAATGAACACCCTAATTAATTGACTTTCCAGAGAATGCTTAAAACACCATGTTTATGAAGCATTGGAAAGTTGCAGGAGCATTTGTCAGGTCAAATGGCATGACTCTAAAAGCATAACAACCCCAAGGAGTGATGAAGGTTGTTTTCAACTGATCTTCTAACGCAATACCTATTTGAAAGTAGCCCGAGTAACCATCACACAAAGTGTACTTCTCATGACCAGCTACCTCATTTAGTATCTCATCCTGAAATGGGAGGTAAAAGTGATTTGTTTTTGTTTCCTCATTCAGTGGATGGTAATCCACACAAATCCTCCACTTGCCGTTCTTCTGGACGTGACAACAATGGGAGAGACCCACTTTGAATTCTCCACTAGATAAATGAAACCTGCTGCAAAAGAAGCTTTCTTACCTCCTTGAGTAGAGCCTGCTCCTTGATAACCGTAGGCTTTATAGCTTCTGAGATTTAGGTGTGGTCTTAGGCTTTAACTCAATCTTTTGTTGAACATCATCTATCCCCACGCACATCTGTGTAGTCTTTAGCAAAAAGCCTAGGAAACTTCCTTAGCACACATTTGAACTCCTCTCTTTCTTCCTTTGTAAGTGTTGTTGATAGCATATCTTCTATCATTTCTTCATCTTCCACACCTTGGTTCTCATGAGGGCCTACCTCTTCCAAGCCTTGACTAGAGATCTCTGGGTTGCTTGGCTTAAACCTTACCCCCTGACTTCAATGGAAGAATCCTCTTCAATAATGCTGCCACTACTTTCTTCTTCTGAAGTGCTATCGGTCCAATCTTCCTCTGTCTCACTTTGAGATGATTCTTCATGGAGCTCCTCTTGGCATTGCTCCCTCATGTCAAAGGCAACCTTCTTATGATTGTCATTCTTGAAAATTAACTTTCCACTCTCTCAATCCTGCAAAGCTCGCATTTTCATTAGCCATGGTCTTCCTAGGATAAATGGGTAACAATGTCCTTTGGTAGACATAACATAAAAATCCATTGCCTTCTTAATGCCAAAGGCCTCCACAAAAACATTTATACAAATACCTATGCACCTAGCCTTGCCATTGTTTGCCATTTTACTTTGATTTCAGGTGTCTCATGGATGTGCAAGCCTAGTCTTTGCATGAGTCCCTCTGTCATGATACAAATTTGTGCACCCCCATCCACTAGAACTTTCCTAACTAACCTTACTTTGACATAATAGTATAGTACTCGTGTAATGTCCTTATTCATTTCAGCTTGTGCAATTTTTACCACATGGAAACTCTCTTTTACCTTTCTCCTAGTGCTAACTGCCTTTGTTAAATCCCTCCTAACTTGTGGACATAATGCAAGAAATTGAGGCTATGAGATATCAGGACCCTTACCTCTCATGTCTTCCAACAGGTTGTATGGAGCCATACCATTTCCAAGAGGGAAGTCTTGGAGGTTGATATGGCGTTGAGTCCTCTTGGATTCCTTGGTCTCCTTTGCCTTCTTGCCTCATCCATGGTCACTTTGTGATGTGACTCCTTATTTTTCCTTACCTTTTCCATGACCACACTTCATGCCATTTGCTTCCATGTCAATCTCATTTGAATTTGTCACCTCTACCACATGCACATTTGGATCTGGCAAAGGTGGAACTCCTTCTACTCCTCGTGGAGGTGGTCTTGTTCCATTTGGCCTTTGTAGAAGCCTTGGTTGTTATTAGTTCCTTCACCTGCATTCATCATTGGGTAATTCAAGTTAGGTCTCTCCGGCTTCCCACAGGGCCACAGACAATTATACATCCCATGTCCAGACTCTCTACAATTCCAACATTGTACTACTTTTATGGGTCGTGGCGCTCCCTCCTCAACTTTCTTTGTTTGTCCCTTGGGACCTACAACTTGTGCAAGGTGAATAGACAAGTTGCTCAAGGACTCATTTAGCTTCTCAATCTTCTCAACTTGTGCAAGGTGAATCGACAAGTTGCTCAAGGACTCATTTAGCTTCTCAATCACCTCAGTTGTTACCTCAGGAATCTCTCTAGACGTTGATGCTTCCAAATTTCCTTTGGGTCTAGGACCCTCTCCCCTTAGGCACTTGAGTTTTCTATACTTCTCAACAGCCCTAGTTTCAGCATCATCAAAGGTAGCAGGTGCACCCGCCTCAACTTTTATCTTGAGTGTGGGAAAGAGACCAGCTATGAACTTCTTTTTCTTTAGGAACTTTGCATCATCACCAGTGTTGGCAACATTTCTCACCCATAGAGCCCAAAGACATAGAAACTCTTGTTTATACATGTAGTAGTCATCTAAGTCATTTTTCTTGTGAAAAATGATGTCTTGCCATAGCTTTTGAGTGTTTTGGGGGTCAAAGAAGTATCTCTTGAAATGATCAACAACTTCCTTATAGCTTCCCTTAACCTCCTGACATAGAGAGTCAAACCAAGTGCTAGCATCCTTCCTCAAAACTACCTCAAACATTTCTAAGCATTCCTTATCTCCTATCACTCTTTTTATGCGGAAAGCCATTTTGAAATTTGCTAGAAATAGCTTCGAATCCTTGCCAGGCTCTCCAAAAAAGAGAGGATATCTTGACGTTTGGCGTTGGGTATCCATTGAATCAATTTCAAAGTGACAACACGTTTTTATCTTTCTTAAAACGATTTACACAATATCGTTTTCTAAATTGGAATCTATTCTACAACAAAATAAAAATATGCACATCAAATGATCTATAATAGTTAACAAAAGGTAGGATGACAGGGTTTGGTGACGCGAGAATTTCTCCTACTCTTTGGGCACCAAACATGAACACCATATGTTGTTGAAAATGGATCTTTCTACTTATTGCAACATTTATTCTAATGTGTGGAGTAAAATGAAAGGGGAAAACCTCTATTCTTGGGCCATTATTCATGGTCTATGCATGACCTAATGCTTAAAATAAAACAAAAACATAAACGTCCAAACTAAGGTCGTACCGAATGGGATCCAAAATAAAAGTATTTATCGAAGCGTTTATTTCAGCCAACCTAAGAGGGCCCAAAATTCTACGAATTACTCGTTGAAATTGCAACTTTGTGCTTACAATGATACACACCTTTTGCCTTGCAATGGGAACAAATGGGTCATACAAGTTTTTGTGATTCATGCAACCTACTTGATTATACTAACAGCTAAGAACTCATTCAATATGTAACAACAATAGACACAAGTCCTTCCTCAGTGGGGGCACAAAAATTGAGGCGATACACGACAAGCAACAAGAGAGGCGACCTCTAAACACCCCTCAAGGCTCCCGTGCTACTCAATTGGGGCTGGGGAAACCACAAGTGCAACACAACAACAAACCCACATCCAAACCCAAACAAGATAGGGGCACCATCTAGTTATGGGATGCGAATTAAGACGCAAGAGAGATTTTGTCACAACCAAGAGGAGGTCCAGCAAAACGCACACAAGCAATCGCACACAAAGATACACACCAAATGGAGCAAGAGAGAGCTAGAGAAAAGGGAAGAGAGGAAAAAATGAAATGGAGTTTCTGCAATTACCTGATTGACAACTTGCAAGGTAAGGTTGTACTATCACATTATCACGGAGCTTGCATAAATTAACAGCAATTAGTGAATAGTAAACATTGCTAGCACACACACATTGTCTTAGGGTGTGAAAAAACCTCTCACCACAAAACCCTCTTACAATGAACCAGAAACTTGGCAATAAAAATGCACTAACCACTTTCTCAAACAAGCCCAAATGATGGAACTTAAAAAAAATGAGTCACCTCACATTCACCAAACCACGTGGCACAAGTGAAAGGACAAAAATTCTAGAACCGAGACACACCTTTGAAGCACCAAAACCTCAAATTGTTGGAAATGGAAGAGCATATACAATAGTGGTTTTAGATAGCGCACTCACACTCTCTCACTTTGCAATGTGTAGCATCAAAGCTTTTCTCACACAAGTGTGAAGCTCACAAAGTGGTTGCTACACCTAAGTCTCTCCTCGCGTATAGAGTATTGGGGTGCTTGTGAGATGTTAGAGATGGTTTTACAAGAAGGAGAGGCCTATTTATATGTTGGAGACCCCTCATTAAGATTATTTGAAATCCTAATCTACACGCTAACAAATATAGGTTTATGATTTTTAAAAAAATATCAAAACATTGCGGGCCTTCTTTGTCTGCTTGAGTCATGGATGTGGGCTCAAGAGAGCGCATTATTAGTGGTAGATAA
This sequence comes from Adiantum capillus-veneris, assembly GCF_014529385.1. Lineage (NCBI taxonomy): Eukaryota > Viridiplantae > Streptophyta > Polypodiopsida > Polypodiales > Pteridaceae > Adiantum > Adiantum capillus-veneris. The sequence continues at coordinate 114,614,409 of NC_140935.1, read as the reverse complement.
GATGAACGTAAAGTTTTAAGGGAAGAGAGAGAGAGAGAGAGAGAGAGAGAGAGAGAGAGAGAGAGAGAGAGAGAGAGAGAGAGTGAGTTTTATTATATGTACATGTCTTTAGGGAAGGTGCTTTTTAGAGTTGGATTAATGGGTATTTGTGTTAGTAGGTTAGTAGCTAGTGTTAGCAATTACTAGAAAAAGTTAGTAATATATTTACAACAGGTCAAATGACTTGAAGGATGAGAAAAGAGGAGTCAATGATATGGGTGTACCCTTGAGATGGTGATCCTTGAGGAATCTAGGACTCACCTGTGCGTAGATTGTCGAAAGTGACCGTTCTTCTTCTTCTTCTTCTTTTCATGCTGCCACCATAGTTGAATCACCACAAAGGCAATGAGGGTTTTGTTGATAAAAAACCCCCATTTTGCAGAGATTAAGTATGGTTAGATTTATGATTTTTTATGAATTCTTGAAAGGGTAGAATTAAATTGTAATATGGGAGTAATAGAGAGAGATATGGAGATGGTGGATGTAGGTATAGCTTCAAAAGAGAGCTATGGGTGTGTGAGGGGAAGCTAATGGTGAAGAGGGTGAGAAAAAACCATGGAAGTTGCAGGTTTGAGTGAGAAATGAGTGTGTGTGTGTGTGTGTGTGTAAGTAGGAAAGAAGGTGAGAAGACTATGGGCTACTTGTGAGAAAAGTGGGCAGATTAGGTTCCACCAAAAAAATCCCATCTCACCAGTGGTAGCTCTAAAAATTATCAAAATATTTGAGATGATTATTCAGATCTTGGTCCACATTTTGTCATCTAACCACCACTTCAAATTTGGAGTGAAAATGGATTAAAAAATCCCACTAAAATGCCTATTTTTCTTCACAAAAAAGTCTTCAATGACCCCTCTTTTGTTGAATTTGGATAAGGCTCCAAAGGCAAGTACTTCCTTGTATGAGAGCATGACCTAATAGATTCTTAGAGGTTTGAAAATATGCATGGTTGTGGATTATGCATAAATATAATATATGCATATGATGAAAAAGACAAGCTGATATATATAAACAATTCATGGAATCTAAAATAGTGTGAGCTATATATATATATATATATAAAATAAATACATGAAAATATAGGGAATCAAATGAGGAGGATCCTCATTTGTTTTTATTGACATATATTTATTTACAAGAGGTAAAAAAAACCTGTAGGAAATAGGAATTTAATGAAAGGGAATGACTGATAGTGAAAGGTATTTTGGAGGTTTTTTCTTGGAGTGTATTCACAAAAAAAATAAGAGAAGCTTGCATAGAATGATTTTTTACATGGTAAGAAAGATCATGGTAATGGTGAGTAAATGTACATAGCATACTTAGGTAAATAACACATACCTAAACGTACATATTTAAATAAATACAAAAAATAATTATAATAAAAAATTCCTATATTTAGGCCCTATATACAATGAAATACTTATACACAAAAGGGTATAATATACTTTGGCTTTTATTTTTATTTATTTTTTTGGCTCAACTAGCCGAGTGACTAAGTGAGGGTTTTTAAGGAGATATAGGAAAAGTCCCCTAACTCACACACGCCTATGTATAGTGAAAGGTGAAGATAGCCATAGTGTTTGGGTGATTTTGGTAGGATGAGGTAGCTCACTATGGCAATTACGGAGAGCCAAAAAACGGCTATCTATGTGTCGATCATAGGCTTTTGCAGGTGCTTTCTATGTTGCTAGATGCTCCTCTTTGTACTTCCACGGTGGACGTTGTGAGGATAATGGGATTATGCACTAAGGGTGCTTTATATAGGTGATGGAGGTCCAATCATTAATACACTACTATTTTGGCTACATAACTCACCCCAACTAGAGACGTGTCATCTGTTAAGGTAGATCGTATCTCAAATTGTGTGTTGTATTAAATACCACACCATTAATGCAATCATTAGGGTAGCTGACATGACTTGCAATTTTGAGAACACCTACCAACAATAGATGGTCAGTGGTATGTATGATTTTTAGGATTGTTGTTGTGGCGATCTTTTGAAGAACATCAATTCATACCAATTTAAGAAAAGGGTTTTCTATAGAATCATTCGCAAGCTACCAGTGCATTTGCATAGGAAGGGATCAACACATCTACGACCCTACCTGTTTAGGGATTGTTATGACAATAACTTTGCTACGATGACTCCTGAGGAGGTAGAACAAACCAAATATCAAGGGTATTCCATAAGGGATTCGATATTGGGACAAGGACTAGAAACAATTCCAAGAGATTAACACCGTGAGAGATCGTCTGAGAGTAATATTAAGAAACCATGAACCACCTCATCACAAAGAAAACCGGGTGACACTAAGGCCAGTCCAAGGCTCCATGAGTCACTATTTCCAAAAGACTAGTCTGAAGGACTCATAACAGGACCAACTGCCAGGAGATCGGGAGTTGAACCAAATACACACATCAGACCAGATGATTTTTGAAAAGGGTCAAAAAACACAGTGGATCAGGAGATCCATACGACCACTTAGCAAGCTTTAAACAAGTGCTAAGCGCGGAACGCATATTTGATTTCCATACTCAATTCAAGGGGTTTGGAATGAAATTAGAAGGAAAAGCATTAACATGGTTCCAAAACATTCCACCAAGGTCAATCATGGACTTAAACACATTAGCTCAAGGATTTGTAGCTGCTTGTTCGAAAACGGGGATCAAACACAATACGATATCTCAAATCTACAGCTTTAAACAGAATCATGGTGATTCTGTTAGGGATTGTGCAACTCAAATGAAACAATACATTGCCAGGTGCCCATGGCTAGAGATACCTGCATAAGAATGACTAGTGTCATTGTTTCTAAAGGGATTGCTAAACAAAGCACTTCATGCTATACTCTATAGCAAGAAGCACACAACCCTAGAAGAGTGTGTGTCAGATGCTATTGACTTAGGAGACAATTGTGATATTTTCAACAAAGAAGATGTCCCTAAGGATAACCAAAGTGAGAAAATAGCATCCACTAAACTAGCTCAAGTGGGGACAGCTGCTGCAGCACCACTTTCAACCATAGAAGACATGCTCAAAAGAATGGATGACATGATGAATAACATGCAAAAAGCACCTATGAGGGGACCAGGACAAGGGATACCTCAACAGGGACAACCAATTAGACCACAAATTTGGTGTGCAACTGAGGGTAAATGGACCAACCATTAGACCATTGAGTGCTATTTTCGACCAAAGTATGATGGAAATGTTCAGTACGTGCCCATGAGGCCACAAGGACAACCCATATACAGATACCAGCCTAACATGGCACCAGCTCAAAGACCAATGATGGGCATGGGAACACCTCAACCTATATTGGGTCAAAAACCTCCGTATCCAGGACATAATTCAGTATCTGTAAAGTACATGCATTCAGAAGGATTCATATATGAATAAGCACTAGTTCCTGTTACACTCTATGCTGAGCCTAGTCCATCCACAATAATGGTAGAAGGAGATTGGTATAATTCACAACCACCACCAAAAGGGAAGGATTAGGATTGATGTATGACGTAAAAAAGTATAGACATTACCTATTAGCGAACAAATTTGTGTTTTTCGTGGACCACCAAGCCTTATTCTACTTGGTCAACAAGCCATGCAACACAAGAAGAATAGTGAGATGGTTCATCATTCTTTTGGAATTTGATCTCACTGTAGTTGTAAAAAAGGGCACTACTCATCAAAGAGAAGATCATTTGTCAAGGATTGTTTCAAGGGAATCACCTAAAGGGGTAGATGATGATCGATCTACCAGATGCCTATTTGTTCTCCTTGGAAATGATACCTCGATGGATGGAAAATATGGTATCATTGATGACCATAGCTCAAGTGGATTCGCAAATACCACTTCCTATTACAATCGGATGAATTGAGCAATCGGCTATGTATTAATTACTAGCTGGTAGGCTATACAAAAGAAACCAAGATGGATTATTGATCTTATGCATTAATCCTAAAGAGAAAACCCAATACCTAAGTCAAGCACATATTACCATAGTAGGACTTCACTTTGCTGAAGACCAAACTATGCAAAGGATCTTGAGACTTGGAGTATTTTGGCCAACTATGAGGAGTGACGTTTGCTCTTTTGTAAAGGATTTTCCTCAATGTAAAAAACAAACACCCATACCTCATGTAACATTGTTTCAAATGTCGCTTGTTCCTAAGTGGAGTAACTATTTGGTCACTTACTTATCGAGCCGAACATTTCCTGAGGATATGAGTAAACGCTGTCAAAGAGCATTTGAAAGTGAAGCAAGAGACTATGCTCTTATTGGGAACCAATTGTATCGGAGAGGTAAGGATCAACATTTGCATCTTTCTACAAATGAAGACGAATATATTCCGATTATAGAACAAGCACATGCTGTATTAGCTGGAGGTCACTTTTCCAGTGAGACCACCGCAAGAGCAATCTTAATGGCAGACATATGGTGGCCAACACTTTTTGCTGATGCCAAAGAATATGTCGAAGCTGTGATGCTTGTCAACGAGGAAAAATGCCAACAAGAGTAGATAGAATGCCCTTAAGACCAATGATGGGGGACTAGAGATTTCTCAAAATGGGGTATAGACTTTGTTGGGCCAATACAACCACCTGCTTATAGAACCCAAGCTCAATATATCATTGTAGCTACGGACTATTTGACTAAGTGGCCCAATGATAAAGCAACTCAAAAGAATGATGCCAGAACCACTACCGCATTCTTATTGAGCATGTGTTCACAAGTTATGGACTGCCAATAGAAATTGTCATTGATAGGGGAACTCATTTCCTTAATGCGATAATCGAGTATCTACTTAATGAGTTTATGGTCATCCATAACAAGTTAGATCCCTATCACCCTTAAGAAAACAAACAAGCTGAGCATATAAATAAGATTCTTATCTCGGTTTTGACAAAAGTGGTTAGTTCAGGAAGAAAAGACTGGGAAATGAATCTCCATGAAGCTCTATGGGCTTATCGAGTTTCATTCAAAACAACTTTAAATGTTACACCCTTTAACCTTGTTTATGGTCTTGATGCCATATTGCCAATAGAATTTCTATTGCCGACACTAAGGATAGCAAGGAATCTCGAGTGGACTGGACATGAATTGTTAGAGAGACTTGAAGATTTAGAGAAGCTAGATGAGCAAAGGCTAACTACTGTAGTTCACGTCTATGTACAAAAGCGAAAAAAAAAAGTATTTTGATTCCCATCTACTTACAAAAATCTTCAAGAAAGGGGACTTAGTTTTAGTCTATTCCCTTAAGCAATACATTCCCAAGTTTAAGAAAAAGGGAAACGGACTGTTTATTATTGAAGATGTATTTCCAAGTGGAGTAGTTAAGCTATCCACCCTAGATGGTGAACCAATGGCTAATTGGATTAGTGGATGTCATTCGAAGAAGTACAATTTGCCGCTAACCAATGATTTGCAAGAAAGAATGCACACAGCCAAGCAAAGAAGATAAAACGACAGTAGGTTATTGCTGAAGCCCAAGAAGAAGCTCGGCTTTGGATACTCAAAAGAAAAGCTGCTCTCAAGAATCAACAAATACCTATTCCCATCAACACATTGGAAATAGATGACCGACAATGGGAATTGCAGAAAGATGCAGTGCCAATAGATTATGAATGGTTAGATGGAATGGACCTTCGCATGAAAGTACAACTCAACAATCATAACACAAATGTTTTGGTCGATATAGGAGCTCGAGTAAATGCAGTCAGTTATTCCACGTACAAGAAAGTAACAAGTCAGTCTTTGACAGCACGAATAGTGGTAATAAAAGGATGCAACAAGAACCCAATGCCAACATTGGGAGTAGTCAACTTGAATGTGATGGTGCATGGATGTTCATGCCCTCATAAGTTTGTATGCTTACCAGATGAACATATGAATGAGACGATGATTCTTGGAATTCCATGGATATGGATATACAAGGCAGTACCAGATTGGGATACGAGTCAACTCAAGCTATCACCTAAAGGCGGACAACTCATTTTTCCAATTGCACCAAGCAAGGAGGAATGGAAAGGAAGTTGCCAGCAGACCAAACCACAAAGTAATCAATCTTCTCCATCCTATTGACAAGAAAATGCTACAGGTAGTATGCAAGGAGTCATGAAAATTTGGGTACCAAAGCACAGCTTAAGGACAAACCAATTCAAATCTGGGTGCCCAAAACATCGTCGACAATACCAACGACGGTTTCAAAGGTCAAAACACAGAGACGAGCATCAAGCAATGGAGAGTTAAGCCTCAGAACACTCAACCACACCGTTCTACACCAAACAAACCAAGGTATCAATGGCGAGTAAAAGATTGACAACAGTAAAAAATTATACCAAAAGCTCAGGAAATCAGCTTGCTAAAGCATCCTGATGATACAATCAAGCAAAGGGCACACAGGCTACAAGAATTGCTCTTTGGAAGACAACATCAGAAAGCCTCGAGCTAATTACTCAAGACCCACCTCTTGTACAACATAATGGCTTGGACTGCATTGATCTTCAAAGAATGATAGAGCCAACTAAGGCTATGCATAGACACGATTGTTCAACCCATACACAGAGTCGTTCCGGAGTACGCCATCTAGGAGGGGTGGAAGAGTACTAAGTAATTAAGGGCAATGTTTGAAGAGGGAGGAAAAAGTTTGATGTTAACGTGTGATTTTTTGAAAAATTACCTAATAATGCCCTTATAAATCATCAACTGGGGAAGATTAATGATAATATTTCCTTGATGAGTGTAAATAGTGTATATACTATCAGAAAATCATCAAAAAATAGTCCTTTTTGATTATTTTTAATCATTTTTTAAGATTTTGAGATTTAAAAATGGAGAAATCCAACAAAAACAATAAAAAACTCTAGTTTTCAATGGATTTTCTTAATTATTGGATTTTTACTTTGATTTTTTAGCGCATTTTGTTATTTTCTTTGATTTTATCAATAAACAGGTCAAAAATCAATAAGAAATAGCAAAGGAGCTCAGATGGAAAAATTGAAGACACGGTGGTGATCAAAAAGTCAAGGCGGACAAGCACAAAAAATTTCAACCAAATTGGAAGATGGAAGCGGGAAGCTTAAATTAGGTGGCCAGACCTACTTTTACAAAATTCTTGTAGAATGAGCTACAGGAATCCGATTGGGGAAGTTTTTGAGTCTAACATAGATTTCACCGCCTAGTATGACTAACGGGGGAATCTGGGAAAAAATGGTTCGGAAAGTCCGAGTATAGATATACCAAGGTACGCTAAAATCACTTCATTTCCACTTGTTGCCTTTGGAGAGAGAGCATTTCGACTTCTTCGCGCGTACTTTTCGGAGTCTACAGTTGTCCGTTTTCAGCACCATCTCACACGAGACATGAGGGGTAAGTTCTTTACTCATCAATGATCCATTTTGTATGGCCGGTAGCTAGTCTAAACCCCTAAAAAAACCCTAGAATCCAGGCAGTGCACGAAGACCTACGACCGAAATTCGGTCATAGCGGCCTATTAGCTCAACCAAATCGGATGAGATTTGAACTGTAGCGTGCCCCAACATATTAGAACACTTCTATATCAACGGATGACCATTAGGCAAAGGTCAACGGGGTCCCAAGTAGAAAAGCTAGGTTTTTGGTAGATGCCAGAATTGGATTCTGACTCCACAGATAGCTTGCATACAAGGTCTATACACAATGTATATGATTGGTTTCATGAAATCAATCAAGCAAAATCCTTGAAAAGAAAAAAATGGCTCGACGGCGGCTACAAAGCGTCAAATTCGACATACGAGGTCAAATTGACTCCAAATGGGCCAAAATTGGATGAGTTGCTTCACGACTATGTTGCGGACAAGTCCATAGCTTTAAAAGTGGCTACCCAACTCAACAGACAGTGTAGTCACAAAAATCAGAGATTTCACAGTTGACAAAGCACAAAGTGATGCCGGCAAGACCAAACTTTACCAAATTCAATTTAGGACTTGTTTTAGGTGTATAGAATGTGTTTAGGTGTTAGAAGCTGTACACACTCCATGGCATCTAGCTATTCAGAAGATTATTCTTTTTTTAATTATTCATTCATTGAGGAAAACCTGATTTTTCACCTTGTAAATATTGGGACTTACATAAGTTTCCAGATTGTATCCCAGTTTTGATAGTTAGATTGAGTAGATGGATGATTTTGGAACTCTAGGGTTTGAGAAATTGTAAGGTACATATACCACTTTTTGACCTTAATGAAAAAACCTTTTGTCATTTTTAAAACAAGTTTTGAAGTCTGTGAGTGAGCGTACTGTGTACGAGAGAGAGAGAGAGAGAGAGAGAGAGAGTGTGAGCTTCATCTTGACGCTACGTGTGCTCCGGTGGTCGGAATCGAGTGCGGAGAAGTGCAGCGTGTTGCCTCTGACGAGAGCTACGCGCCGATACCTACATTGAGCGCGTACGGTCCGGTTTTGCGAGCTCCTTCTACGAGTTTCATCTGGTGTTTGGGTGAGCATACGTTGTCCGATTTTGCATTGCAGCATATCCACGCGTTCACATTGAGTAGAACTACACATTAGGCACTTTAGATTTTGGAAACGAAGACCTGCAAATTTCGGCTAGACATCCTACGTGTTTCTACACCAGGTGTTTTGGGTTGGGATTTTGGTTCATAGACCTTAGGGAGAGAGACCTATTGGTATTAGTAGGGTCTCCTTCAAGTTCTATGGTGTTTCGAGATTGTTTGATGGGTATTCGGCTCTAGAAAGCGTTGTAGGAAGTTTCCTCTTATGCACTCTTGAAGGCTGTGACTTAGACAATTGGTAGAGACCTTTGTAGGAATTAGTTAAGAGTCGGTCGAGTGTAGGTTGACACCTTATGCTTGCTTCCATGCGCCTACGGGTCGAGCTTCTTCCTTAGTTGACATTATATGTTAGGTGAGTTCTCGCTGTGCTGACGTCCGTCGCGACGTATCCGTCCAACATTGGCGCCGCTGTCGGGGACGAAAACCTTAGGTAGGTGACCAAGACTAATCCTTGAGGATTGGGATTTTTGGCTTGCCAAGAGTCTCGTTTTACATTTAGATAGGATCAGAGGGTGGAGGACTCTCTAGGTCTTAGAGGGAGTCTAGGAAGCGTGTGTTTGGCCTAGATCCTTCGACTTAGGTAGATTAGGTAGACCAAGGTAGTTTTAGGTAGTAGTCGAGTTCTTGAGTAGGAGTGGGAGTGGTAGAAGCGGTGAGAGGAGAGCTTGAGAGTCCGGATAGGCCAAAAAGCAACCAAAACACCATTATCACCATTTCACATGATAAGTAGGAGTAGAGTAAGTAGGACATCATGATTCAGGATCTAGAGCATTTCATGCATGTACACTTGCTTCGTAAAGTCATCACAAGTTTGTAAAAGACGCAAAAAGACGCAAAAGTGTGTTTGAAAGCCTAATTGAAGTCCAAAAGTTACTGTGAGTGTTTGTGATAGATCTACAGAGCATCAGGAGCATTTCTGTCAGAAAAAAAATTTAATTTTAAGCCAGGAGACATCCTACGCATAGGATTTCTACAGGCTAATCTGGTGGGAATTTTGGGATTTTGAGTTGACCAGTGTGTTCAGAAGATAGGGTTTACCCTAATTTCAAATGGAAAGTGGAAATTTGACCATATCTTGACAGGATAATGCGAGATAGATTGAAATTGCTAGACATCCTACCCAAATTGTGCCAAAGCATTATTTTGAGACCAAAACCATAAGATGGCTGCATGATCATGTCTTGCATGATATATTGAGTGACTGAAAGGGGTTTCACCTCATTTGGGTGAGAAAATTGGGTTCAAAGCGGACTTTAGCACTTTTGACTGAAAAAAGGCAAGAACAGCTAAAATTTGGGACTTTTGAAATCCAAACCAAAATCTAAGCATACCACTGGGTTACTGACATCAAGGGGAAGCTGTGGGACAAGTCTGGGGTCAAACATGCCAAAAAGACATCCTACGCGTAGGATGTCTTCTGAGTGAATTTGGACTCCAAACCAAAATTTGAGTATACCAAAGTGATCAAGAACTCAAGGGGAGCCTGGGCTTTGAGTTTGAAGCCATTCTGATGAAAAAGACATCCTACGCGTAGGATGTCTAAAGCAAGAAATTGAAGCCAGACTTTGACAGGGAGCATAGCCAAGTGTTGTATAGCCTAAGGCAAGCCTCCTAGTCAATTTTGGGTCCAAATTGGAGTTGATTAGACTGATCAATATCAGCAACAGGCTGTCGGAACAGATTTCTGACTCATTGACCATCTAATAGGTGTCCAAATCAAAATGTAAAAGCAGCTGTAGGCTCAACACATCAAGGGGAAACCACAATGCAAAAATCTAGGCAAAACAAAGCAGGAGACATCCTACGTGTAGGATGTCTATTGGGGCATACTGCAAAGAAACTTTGACTGTGCATAGACAGTGAGATTCCAATTGGCTTAAGGGTTCAAGAACTTCTTTCAGAAGTGAATTTGGACCTTGTTTGCCCATTTGATGGAGCAAAGACTGAATTCAAACTTTTTCCCGTAAATTGACCAACATCCGAGGGAAGTACAGTTTCAGAATTGCGACCTAATCCAGAACATCAGCAGTGTATAAAATACAGTAGTGGTTGAGATTAACTCTCTAGTTATACCAATCATTACTAAGATAACCTCTAACAGATAAATGCTTTGACTCGATTTGCCGAAATTAAAACACTTGTGTACAGGTATATTCAACAACAAAGCAAGAAGTTGTGCAAAAACTGACACTTTGCCAGGTGAGTGATTGGATTTGTGATAAATTGCATTGATAAGTTTGATGAATTTAAGATCAGGAAGATACATTGTTAGAGACCAGAAGGTGGAAGATGACCAAGGTAGCTTAGTGTCCACCGAAGAGAGTGTAACTGAGGCAAGGCTAGCACCGATTATTGAGGAAGGTAGTGATACTGATGGGTAGTCAACAGCCAGAAGGTTTCACCTATGATGGACCTATGCGAGGAGGAAGCACCTCCCAAAATCCTTTGAATGATTCCAAGCTCACTGTGATCTTCTTAGAGGGAACAAAATCGAGAGGAGCCCTCGTCTATTCTGACTATTGAGGACGCAAGTGCATTTGTATCAAGGAGAGGCCAACTCAAAGATTGGAGATAATCCGAGTATATGATGATGGAGATAGATTCCGAGACGAAAAGGGGAACCAATATCTAATAGTTAGTAACCCTGAAGATTACAGCAAATATGGAGATAACGTGGCGAAAGGGAAAATGGTTTCAGAAACTCAAGAACCGCCACCAAACATTGATTGGCCCGGAGCTATTTTTATGTATGATAAGAAAACAACCAGGGTTCCAACTTATAACGAGAGCTTGGGAATCTACAAGCATGAGAGTGAGGGTATAGTCTCTTACTTTTGCAGCAAAGAACCATACGTAAACGAATTAAGCAAAGACAAGGTTCTTTGCTTATTCTCTTATGAAACTTCTACGGGGAAGGGTATAGTTTTTGTTGATAGATACGGGCGAGAATACCAACGTATTCTCCCATAGGAGGTAGAAAGGGCAACAGGTCCAGGAGCATCAGCATATGCCCCTGAAGAAGTGCCAAGAGCCACCTACACCCCAAGCAAGTCAACGAATCCTTTTTCAGATGAGTATGACACTACCTCACATTCCACCCGACCGCCAGCATTCAAAAACCAAGACCAACCAGCAAACCAGCCATCATTGCAGGCATGGCTTCGACAGAGTGCAACAATGGAACCAGACCTAAACCGAGATGGTTATCAAGCCGCACGAGGGCTAAGGGATTTGCAAGAGCCACCACTCTATTCAAGGTATCAGGGAGAGAGTAAGCCAAAGACTCAAGGGTCAACAGAGCCTGGAGGACCACCCATAGAGCGAGTTCGAAGAGATGAACCACCTCCAACGAGAACCGTTAGAAATTATGGCTTAGGAGCACCACTGGAAGAGGAACCAGCCTATTATAGAAGACCTGACGAGGTATATCGATTAGGACGTGGAGATCCAATGATGAGGTTTGTAGACCATCGGAGAATTAGACCTTCTCAAGTGCAAAAATGGGTAAACAAGAAATACACAGGAAGCAGACACCCAAGAGATCATGTAGCAACCTTTGTGCGTGTAATTAGAGCCGAAGAGGTGTTAGATTTTTCGACCCAATTTGCAGGGTTTGGACTAACCCTAGAGGACGATGCTACCACTTGGTTTGACTCTGTAGAGCGTAGAGACTTTGAGTCCATGGAGGAAGTGTTTGACGAGTTTATCGAGGAATTCTCACAAAGAGGAATAGCTCACAATACCGTCTCACAGATCCATAAATTCAAACAGAAAGATGGAGAATCTGTACGAAAGGCATCCCTAAGACTAAAAAGATATGTTAAGTTCTGTCCTGTTGAAGAACTGCCAACTCAGTCTAGACTTATGCTATATTCATCCAAGGACTAAGGAATGCGGATCTCCAGAAAGACTTACATATGAAGAGGAGCACGACATTGAATGAGTTGACCAAGGAGGCTCTTTACCTTGTGGACAATTGTGCAGTCTACAAAGAGGGGGAGTTCAAGGACCTTGATGACGATTCGTCTTCGCAACAACAAAGTGGAAGCAAGTCTTCTAAGACAGCACCGAAAGGAGAAGTAGCTGTAAACTAGGAGCAGCTTGTAGATGAACTGCTAAAAAAGATAAACTTGTACGCCAAACCCCAAGCTAAACAGCCCAAGTGGTGTGCTATTGAACAAAAATGGACAAACCATGGGACCGAGGAATGGTATTATAACAAGGGATATGTGAGAGAGAGACCTTACGCTCCCCAAGTTCCAATAGATTCTCCTCAAGTTCCACCGATGCCTAGATATCAAGCAGGCAACCTACCAGGACCTGTAGGTGTAGAAAGACCACAACCGGTGTTGGGACAACAACCACCCATACTAGGATTACGACCAGTTGGTATAAGATACACATCAACAGTAATAACTGAATCAGAGGATAAGGCTTTGGTGCCTATGCATGCATATTATGAAGATCCCAATGGATATGCGACAAACCCTATCTATTTTCCATCGGAAGAACCCTCGACACCAGAACCATGGAGTATGATAGGAAATATAGGACCACCAACTGCTGCACAGGCAGCAGGAGAAGGAAGATATAGCTTAGATGAACGAACACTGATGTTCATAGCCAATGGAGGCATGGGCGGACAGAGACATGCTTACCAACAAAGAGGAGCTCAAGGAGCACCTCAACAACCCAAGGGACCCTGCTACAAGTGTGGTGGAGACCATTGGCTGAGAGACTGTCCTCATGATGAAATCATTAGAGTCAATGCGTATTTCCCAGAATGTGGAATTACTCATTTGATTCCCGATTACCCTAAAAACCCGAGCAAAGGAGCAAAAACCACCTTGAACATGTTAGAAACAGTACCTTCCAGTGGAGGATCGAAAATGAAACAATCATACCCATCAAGGCGGTAACACGAGCCCAAGCTCAAAGAAGGACGAACGAACCCATAGTTGAAGAATCAAAAACCGACGCCCAAAGTTCAGAAACAAGAAATCAGAGAAGCACTTGGAAAGCTAGAAAGGTGCGTAGGAAAGCCAGGAAGGAACGAGAGCAAACAGCTCTATCCGAGGAGTTAAAACATACAAAGGATAGATTGGAATGGTATCTAGCTAGCTTAAGCTCACACACCACAACAACCATAGCACCCAAGGAAATAGCAGAGCCCAAAAGTGCAGGATCAGGAGGATTTGTAATGGCAGACAAGGTAAATGAGCAGTTGGATGCGCTTCTAAAAGGTTATGAAGCTCGGCTTAAAAAGAACCAAACCCAGGAGCAAAGGTGGATGACTTATCCATATGCAGAAATAGAAAAACAGAGGTTGGATATGTGTAAAAAGATGATCGAAACAACTCAATCATTGATGGAAAACCCGCTGGGTAAACCTGCAAATTGGCATGAGGTACCAGCTCCAACCCCTATCCAACCAACTTTAGAGAAACATGTAGAAACAAAGGAAAGACTCACTAGTGCCTATGAGTCCAGAGGAGAGCCTATCATAGTGCCAAATACCATAGATGGGACAAGTGACGGGTTCCAGCCTAAAATATTGGCAGAAATGGATAAGGACTGTAATGGTCTAGACGATCTGTGGAAGCAAATCCGTGAGGCCAACGAGGCTAATAGGATGAGTAACCACATGAATAGCACGAGAAAAGAAAAGAATGTGATCTTACCTCCTATTGAATTTGAGGCGGGATCACAAATGAACTTTGAGATACATTCACAAGGGGGAGACCAATGATCAATTAGTTCGGGGCACAGCCAACCAGACTCGCTGAGAACTTTAACCTCTTACCTAGGAGAGTATGAAGCTAAGTCAGAAGTGAGAGCAATACCATCTCAAAGACTTTCTTCTAACAAAGTGATGGATTTGCAAGGATTGATTGAGTTGTTGTCCACTCGGGTGGCATGCACAATCACATTAGCAGAACTCCTAAGGTTACGACCAAACATGTGGACCACAGTAGGTAAATGCCTAGAAAAATTTGGAGTAAAAGACCCCACCTTGAGGCTTGAGGAAGGGATCAGAGAGTTGGACAGGCCTCAACTAAACACTAGGCCAGTACCATTGAACAAGGTTGAAGAGTATTGCGAAGGGGAAGATGGAAACACCACGTTACCAGTAGAATTCCAAGGATTAGTTTCCAAAGCTATTCTTGAAAGTGGAGCGGGAGTTGCTATCGCCACCAAAGAAATCTGGAAAAAATGGGAAAATCCAGCTTTAAGGGCTACCAGGATGAAACTGCAATTGGCAGATGGGTTCGTGGAGAAGCCTCTAGGACTCTTAGAAAAAGTGATTGTCACTTCATGCAAAATCAAGTACGAGCATACATTTGCAATAGTCGATTTCGACAAAAAGAACAATTATGAGATCATCTTGGGACGACCATTCATGAGACAATTGAAGATGGTCCAAGATTGGGGTTATGACCACATATACCTTAGACATGGCGAGACAACAACGAAAATACACTTGAAAGACCATAGTTACAAAGATGTGAACCAAACACCTGTGGAAGAGTTTGATTTAGCTACAGTAGCAGGATCAGAACTCCCAGCATGGTTAGGGCAACCAAAAGAGCTATGGATGTGCGGAGCTTCACATTATGGAAGCTTAAGAAGAGAGGAATGCATCTTAGAAAGAGAGATAGAGGACAAGGAATATATTCCGGAACCTTTCCCTGAAGATGCCTTGGAACCTCTTGAATGGGAACACATACTAGCAACATTGGATGTCTGTATCATTACAGACAGTCCAACAACAAAATTTTGCGATAAGGATGGCTATGATGTGTTACCCTATTTCATGGTAAGCGTTATACCAGGAGAAAAAGAGACGGTAGAACCACCACAACAAGAAGAGTTTTACAACTCTTCTGAACATTTGAAAGTAAATGATGATGCAGATAACGAGTGTTCAGACACCTCAAGTGAGCGTGGAAATGAAACCGAGAATATCAAGTTTTATGATTTTACTAATCAACACCCTAGACGCCAAGAACGCTATAGGAGGAAACGAGCAGGAAACAAAGCGAGAGAGAACCTGATGCCCAAGATAAAAGGTAAAACTCACTATTTGATGCTTGTAAAAGCAGAGGACTGTGTAAAAGATCACATATCAGGAAGATTCTCAAAAGATCGAAAAGAAAGAACGCGAGAGGAAATAAAACAGGTACGAAAAGCTAAAACCGAAACAAAATCACAAAAATCAAAAAAATCAAAAAAAGAAACAAGAAAAGACCAAGAGTGGACCAAACTGGAGCGTAAACAGAAATACCAAGAATTGAAACGGTCTTTACGTGAGATATGTACTACTAAAGAAGATAGTGATGGTAAAGGGGAGTCAGAAAAGGAAAACATGAATGTACCATCACACTATCGGAAATTTACTATCCAGGACATAAAAATTATCATGACACCACCAGCCAGGGAAAGAACCAACCAAGAATCTTACGATGGGCCTGAAAATGCAAAAAAGATAGACCTCGCAGAACCAGGCGAAAAGCCTCAGCCGGCGGTCTATATAGCTAACGATTTAGAGCCTGAAGAGGAAGAACGGCTAACACAACTTCTCAAAAAGTATAAAGATGTATTTGCTTGGTCCTATAAAGACCTCAAAGGAGTTGATCCATCGATATGCCAACATACAATTCCTTTGAAATCGGATGCAAAACCTAGCAAACAACGTCCTTATACATATAATGACACATTTGCTAAACGAATCAAAGAGGAAATTGATAAACTGATGGAAGCTGAATTCATCTATGAAATCGAACATACAGATTGGGTGTCACCCATTGTGGTAGTTCCCAAAAATAATGGAAAATTGCGAGTGTGTGTAAACCTCAAAAAGGTAAATGCAGCCACCATAAGGGATAATTATCCCTTGCCAATCACAGAACATGTACTTGAGCGAGTGGCCAGGAAACGGGCTTATTCCTTTCTGGATGGGTTTTCAGAATACAACCAACTGACAATAGCAAGGGAGGATCAACACAAAATAGCGTTTGCCACAGAATGGGAGATTTATGCGTATCGAGTTATGACATTTGGCTTAACTAATGCCCCAGCCGCTTTCCAAAGGTTAATGACTCACGCATTCAAGGAATACCTAAGAATATTCTTAGAAATTTACATGGATGATCTTTGTGTACACTCTCTTCTACGAGAGGAGTATATCGACCATTTGTAAAAGGTCTTTGAAAAATGCAGGACGTATCGAATCTGTCTTAACCCGGAAAAGTGTGTATTCATGGTTAAGCAAGGCCGCATCTTAGGACACATTGTCTCAAGAAATGGCATAAACACAGACCTAGACAAAGTCAAAGTCATTGCAGACTTACCCAAGCCTACTAATGCGAAACAAGTGCAATCCTTCATGGGATACTGCGGATATTATCAAAGATTCATATACGTGTATGCGGTTATCGCACAACCTCTATATCGTTTGCTAGTCAATTTCGGTTGTACTGAGGAGTGTGAAACTTCATTCCAAAAGCTGAAGGAAAACCTTATATCAGCACCTGTACTGAAAGCACTAGATTGGGAAAAGATATTCCATGTTCACATTGATGCTTCAGCATATGCCATTGGAAGTATTCTGGCTCAACCTGGAGACGGAAGAATGGATTTTCCAGTTTGCTATGCGAGCCGACAGTTAAACAGTGTAGAAAAGAACTACACAACCACCGAGCGGGAAGAGTTAGGAATGATTTATGCTGTAAACAAATTTCGGCATTATTTGCTCGCAAATAAATTTGTGTTCTTCACAGATCATCAAGCTCTTTTGTATCTGGTAAATAAACCTTGCAATACAGGGAGAATCGTACGCTGGTTTATTATATTGCTAGAATTCGACTTCACGGTGGTGGTCAAAAAGGGTAAAACTCATCTACGAGCGGATCATCTTTCAAGGATACACAACGGGGAAACTCCTGAAGGAGTAGATGATCACATACCAGATGCTTATCTTTTCAACATTGAAATGGTATCCAAATGGTCTCAGGAAATTGTTAGCATTCTTTCATTGGGAAGTGGGTTTAATAATACGGAATACAGATCCAAATAGCAAACAATTTGACAAACAAAAAACTTCCAATTGATAGCAGGACGGTTGTATCATCTTGGATCGGACCTAATCCTACAATTATATATAAATACGGAAGAATTCGAGTGCTACCTTGAAGAGGCACATGTCCAGGATTGCGCATTTCATTATTCAACTGTGAAAACACACCAAAGACTGAAACAGTTAGGGGCAACTATGTATGCGGACACACATTCTTATGTTACCAATTGTACTATATGTAGTGCCAAAAGACTAGTGGATCATGCAACTTTGTTTTAGGTAAACATAGCACCTGCATGGAGTCAATTTATCATTGACTTCTTAACCACCAGGATGTTCCCCGAGAACATCACAAGAGCATGTAAAAAAGCTATAGAGCTGGAAGCTCGTGACTTTTAGTTAATTGGGAACCAACTCTATAAGCAAGGAAAGGAAAATAAACTTAGAATCTGTGCAAGTGAAAGCGAATACCTGATTATTCTAGAACATGCACATAGCAGAATAAGTGGAGGCCATTTTTCGGACGATAAGACGGCAAAAATTATCTTAACCGCAGGAATTTGGTGGCCTACATTGCACATGGATGCTGAAGAGTTTGTAAAGCGTTGTGACGCATGTCTACGCACCAAGGTGCCAATAAAAAGAGATGAGATGCCATTACGGCCAATGATGGGAGCAAGATCATTTGCAAAATGGGGCATTGATTTTGTGGGACCTATATCACCGCCTGCATATCGCATCCATACCCAATATATCATAGTGGCTACGGACTATCTCACTAAATGGGTCAAAGCCAAGGCAACACAAAAAGCGGATGCACGCACCACTGCACAATTTTTGTATGAGAATGTTTTTGTACGTCACGGGTTACCAATAGAAATTGTCAGTGATCGTGGGACACATTTTCTTAATGGATTCATTGAATATCTGCTAGAGGAATTCATGGTCATACATAGGAAATCTGCACCATACCATCCACAAGCCAATGGGCAAGCTAAGGCCACAAATAAAACACTATGTACGGTTCTCACTAAAAAAGTGTCAGAATCATGAACATATTGGGATCAGCAGCTACACTCAACACTATGGGCATACATGGTAGCTTACAAAACATCAATCGGAACAACACCATACAACATGGTGTTTGGCCTAAATGCTATACTACCCACATAGAGTTTTTAATTCCAACTCTACGAGTAGCAAAAAGATTAGAATGGACAGGGCATGAGCTCTCTTCAAGAATAGATGATCTTGAAAAGCTAGATGAACTCCGCTTACAAGCTGTCGCTTCAATCTATGATAAAAAGAGAAGACAAAAATATTTTTTTGACAAACATGTGCACACTAAAGAGTTCAAAATAGGTGATTACGTACTTGTTTATACCTTGAAGCAACATGCCAAGAAACTTAAAAAGCGAGGGATGGGACCATTTGTGATTAGTGATCTATCACAAAGTGGAGCTGTCAAGCTTGCTACATTAGCAGGTGAAGAAATGCCAAACTGGATTAGTGGAAGTCGACTGAAGATATATCACCTACCAATCACATAGGAGATGCTCCAACAAATTCATCAAGGAAAACAAAGAATAAAGAAAAAATAGAGAATACGAGGGGAAGCTCAAGCAGAAGCACAAGAACGCATTGCAAAAAGAAGACTTCTGCAACAACAACAACAAAGTGGACCACCATTGCGAATCAATGCCATTCGGCTGACAAAGTTGGATGAAGAAACAGTGGAGCCAATAATTGCGGTCAAAGTGGGCAGCAATCAAGTTGAATCGACAGCGTTGCTTGATTCGGGAGCTCAAGCAAATTTGATCTCTTACGGATTATACCAATAGCTCAAAGTCACAGGTCAACTTCATCCTACTCCTCAAGTGCTGGAAAGTAGCACATCACACCCGTTGAAAACATTGGGATGGACTATATTGCATGTATAGATACATCAATATACTTACCCACACAAATTCTATGTGGTAGAGGACGAAAGCACACAATACCCAATGATGTTGGGGCAACCTTGGCAAAAAGAGTACAATGTGCAAATAGATTGAAAAGCAAAGGCAGTCAAAATTCAGCATGCACATGAACAACAGGTGATAGCCTTTGCTCAGCAATACCAGAATGATCAGCTCCAAGCCATGCAATCACTGGAAAAAATGCCATCAAAGAACAACGAGATACCCGAGACCAACAATTAGGTAAAAGCCAACCGTACTAATTACAGACATATGAAGTCACCGGCCGCAATGCAAAGATCTAGATTACCAAAACAAAAGAAACGAGTATGGATGCGGAAGGATAGAAATGCCATGGCGGACAAACAACAATGCAACAACAGAATTCCAACAAAGCAGATGGTTCAACCACAAACCAAGGGTATAAAACAGATATGGATCCCAAAGAAAATGCTTAGCCATAACCCAAATGTCACTCACATTTGGATACCAAAACAAAAGCAAAAGCAAAAGCAAAACAGAGAGCAGTAGAGTTACAACTGTTACTTGCAAAGAAAACAGGAAACCTCGACGGCGAATGCCAATAAGCATCTTGCTTATTCTCTTCTCTTGCACATCATTAATTTTTCCATGGATTGACCGAGTATGCATAAAGTAGGGCCACATTAATCGGCCAAGCATTAGCACAAATTTTCAACCTATGCACGACACATACTCCGAGGCAATACCTTGTCGTCCGGGAGGACTCCGTCTAGGAGGGGGGGAGGCATTCTCATGGAATTCTCAAATGCGGAAGCAATAACAGAAACATCAAAAAAAGGCATGATTTTCGACTATTTTAAGGGTTATTGTTTGATTGTGAAATTTTCTGGAGTAACCCAAGTACATATGTCCTTATACAGCAAGTATCTATAGGTAGATGGAGCCAACCGCCAAATCAAGCCCCTAGGTGTGTGTATATAAGTAGAAATAACCATTTTTCGGGCAAAATATTGGTAAAATGGAGAAATCCGGCCATAAAAATTACATGCGAGTGTATATAATGTTTTGCAATGATGCTTGTGATTTATTATGATTTTTGGGGATTTTTTGGGTTTGATTTGCTATTTTCCTTTTAATTTTGCTAATTTTTGGCAGAAAAACTTCAAAAATACAAAAAGCAGGTGAAAAACAGTCGTAATTAAAAACAAAAAATATGGGGATGATCAGTGACTATAGGACAACCTATGGTACAGTGGGGGTGCAATTATGATACTGGAGCGGAAAGCGTGTGTTGGCCAGGTTTTGACCGAAATGCCAAATTTCTGATAAACAGAGTAAATGGAGTCCAAATCAAGAAATTTTTGAGCCTATACCACATCTCGCAAAAAGATAGGAGCACATGTCGAATTTCATGAAAAGTGGGAGTGCTTTATTTTCGGGAGCTTCTAATTTATATCTTTTTGAAAAGATTTCGGTCTTTTCAAGTTGTGGGTAGAATTTCAAAAAAATTTGCAGTTATTACAAATTTCTTTGACTTTCAATGTCATGAGACTTTTATTCTATTTTTATCAACCTTCACTTACTTTCCCCGTTCAAAATTTTCAATTTCCACACTTTAAAATGTTTAATTTCCCATTCCACGTCTCAATGTTTTAGCCTAGATTAATTATAATCTTTTTTCGTTTTCAAATTTTAGAGACTTAATGAACTCTTTAAAATATACAATCTACCCTCTTATTTCATAAGATAGATTTTCAAGTCAAGGCCCAAACTCAACAATAAGTGTATTGTGTTTAAAATCTACATAAAAGATTTGAGCCAAGGGTCCACCATTCAAAAGTACCTATAGCACATGCATTCAAGAGGTATTTATAAAACCCCTCTACACACACACACACACACACACACACACACACACACACACACACACACACACACACACACACACACACTTTACCATGAATTAAAAGATCCCTTTTCCTTCAAAAAACTGTAACTTTTTTTCAACTTTTTATTTTGAAACCCCTATTGTACATATAATTTTGTAACTATTTGATATATAAAAAAAACCCCCTCTATGTGAACTCATGTGCTACACTTACATATTCTAAGGTGGATCCCTTGAGAATTTGAGCTCAAGTGCTGATTTAGTGGACCATACACATTGAAGTTGGTAGTGCGGCATTGACTAAAAATGTCCAAAAAATGCATATTTAATAGTAACCTTAATTACAAACAGTAAAATTGTGAGGAGTATGTTGAGTCCATGGATGTTGACCTTCATCTACTAACACAACCATATCTTCAGATGCTCCTTATTTTAAGGAAAAACATAATGACTAAGCTTAGAGTCACCATCATTAATATCTTTAGTCCTTTCGCCATCATATGTAACATAAGCTAGTTACAAAGTAGTTTTTTCACTTCCAAAGACACCAACTTTTAGTTGCCAAAGGAATAAATTATTTACGTAAGTAAGCAAAACATCTTAAAAATAGATATCTATTGTGTCAAGGTTGCAGAAAAGGGGTAAGAAGAAGTCCACAAAAGCCATTTGAACAGATAGATATGGTGTAAGATTTGCATTCTATTTTCAAGATTTACCACCTAAAATCACTATAGGGTGGATGTCACTTGAGTCTTTCTACACATGTCTCTAGTTTGAAAGGCAAGGGCATGAGAAAAATCCTTATCTAGCTAGTTGTAGAAAGATTGATTTCTCTTTTGGAGGGACCCTTGGACTTGATTGCAAATGACTTATGGTGGTAGATACTATTAAGGATACTCGATGACAATGAATATGTAAATTCTTCCTTCCTCGAGGTGAAAAGGAACAATTAAATCGCATAAATTTTGTGAGTGCTACTAGCCCATTAAAGCTATATTATGGTAAATAAGTTCCAAATACTCCAACATTTTTTGACATTTCTCGTTTGTTGGTGTGTTGTGATTCCTTGGTAGGATAGTACATAAAGAGTATACAAACTCAAAGCCTAAACTTTTTGAATTAAACTCCTAAATCCATGTCTAGCAGATATACATATCTTTCCTTATGTATGAAATGATGTTAACTCATGGCAAATTTATCTTGTCCTTTGAGTTCCATTCCACTGTGTATGTATTCAATGTTTTTATTATATATTCTTCATTGAGATGAAATAGGAAATTGAAACCAATGGATGTTGCAAGGGCATGCAATGTCTTTTCCATTAATGCAACCAAGAACTTTTGTTTATTTTAAGTCATAATAACAATTGTGAGTGAAGATGCTATGCAGGGAGAACATTTCCAAAAAGACGATGTACGATTAATAGAAAAAGACCCTCTTTCCATATCTAGTAGCTTCAACCAAGGGTCACTTGTGTGCTTTTTCCCTAGAGGGCACCACCCAAGGAGGAAATGTGACTTAGTGCACATTTCTGTTCTTTGGCTTATGATGATTTCCCTAGACCATATTAGATATACAAGCTTAGTGCTTTCATGTACAATCCCATTGAGCTGAGGTACCAGAAATTTTCTCACAGAGACACAAAGGTTTCAAGCTTTCCAAGCCTACTTTAGGTAGTAGTATCCGGCTATTTGAGTGCATACAATAACTACTTGGTGTTGAAATCTTCTCCCAGTGCCACTCGAGTCCTTCGATCTCACCATCCATTGTCATTTCCCACACTATCATTGAGTTGCGTCTTTTGTGTTTTTTTCCATAGGAATCATTTGATGGGCTTTAGAAATTCTTTCCAATTGTATTTGGCCATTTTTAATGTATGGGGTTATTAAGGAGATAATCATAGAAACTTTGCTATGAAAAGGGAGAATTGTATACTCCCACCTTCTCATGTTAATTTTGTTTTTATTCAAGACCTAGTCAAATATTTGTTTGTCATAGGTATCCACCCCTAGTGATGCATTGAGGTGTCTAGACTCTAAACACTTGTGGCTCTTGATATAATCACCCTTAGCCATTTGGTTGGGTTAAAGGAATCATTTTCAATGAGTGAAATCAATCTTAATTTTTTGATGTTGCACTTCAAGACTAATGCAATTGCAAAAATTTGGAGGATCTTGTGTGTTCTTCTTAGCATCTAGGAGTTCTCTTTTATGAAGAGCAGAGAACCGTCAGCCAAACAATTTCACAGGAAATTGTTTATCCCCGATAGCGAGAGTCCTTGAATCTCCCCATTTATAGCATTTTCCTTGAGTGAATACACAAGTAGATATGAATCAATTGCAAAGAGTAGCGAAACAAGCTAGCGACCTTGCTTGATTGATCTCTTCACTTCAAACATTCCTACTACATTGCGGTTAGTGTGACCAACAAATTAAACATGAATGTAGGTTCCAAGATCATATTGAGTAAACAAAAAAACATTATCAACTTGTGATAAAAAAATGTTATTAAAGCTAATCTTTTATGTGAAACAATTTGATCCTTCACACCAAGGAAAAGGTTTGTAAACCTACCTTTTTACCGAAAACAGAGCCTGTAGTTTATCATGTTCAAGTGATCTTGTTTGGTTCACTTTGTTGCTCGCCCTCTCGCCCTCTCTCTCTCTCTCTCTCTCTCTCTCTCTACCCTAGAAAAAAATGACATGTCATGTTTATATGTGTCACAAAGTGTGGAAGGGCCAATATTTTTTGGGGGCACGACCTTCACATATATTTTATCAACTCCGTTATTTTTAGCAAGATGCTTGGCATTCCCAACTCATGAACTTAGCAATCACTTAGGCGGGTGATCCTAACCTCAACTTGTTTCTCATGCATTCAATGTTTTGTGTCACTTCTAATTGAATTCCAATGGTTTTGATTGTATAAGGCACATAAAACTGCGAGCACGCAGTCTATCTGTGCATGTGTTGACGAGAACTTTTGCTTGGATTTTGCAAGAAAATAGTATGAAAAATGCTAAAAATATAGTTTAATCTGCAAAAAATGGAGTGCTTATATTTGATGCGGACAAAAACCATGTTGGCAAAAAGCATGCAGTACGTCCGCGTGCGTGCACACGAATGGCATGCTCATTCACCAACGTGGGTTGCAAAATCAAAGAGAAAACTTTCTTTTTGCCCATTGCCGATTGAGCACGCAATCCGTCCGCACACGCGCAGACGAACTGCGTGCTCAATCGCCAACGTGGCTTACAAAATCAAAGCGAGAATCTCAAAGGCTAAGCTGAAACCATTTTTCACTATGCCAACTTGTAACAAGATTTTGCCCTCACCACCTCTGTTGATTGAACGTGCTGCATGAGCGCACTGACCGTCCGCGCGCGCACACGAACAGTGTGCTCATGATTGCTCATATGACCAAGCACTGTATCAATGTTCAGGTTCGCTAGTGTACAGAGATGCGTCATGAATGAAAATATCGTCGCTGGTTGGTGATTACGAAGCAAGAGGGTGTCCTCCACAAGAGCCCGCACCACTCATGCAGAGTCAGAGTTGCTCATGCAACACTCAACAAGCAAGGTTGTAGGGATCTGAATATCCAGATCTGACATGAACGTGGGTCGACGAGAGATGCGGAGCTGCTACGGCTGTGTCTCTTGACAAAGTAGCCTACTTGGAGTGGAGCCGCGGAAAGCTTCATGCAGGAGCTGCTCGCAGGCTACGAAGGGCCTTGAAAGCCTGGTTTATGTTGCAACAGTAGGGATAATAGCTGTTTTAATTCAAAATCGATCACAATCTTATGAATAGTAGTTGTTTTAATTCAAAATTGATCAGAATCTTACGTGCTTCTCTCTATAATCTCCTCTATCTTGTTTGCCTATGTCTCTCTCTGCATGCGATTCTCAGTTTGTTGAGCGACTCTCTCTCTCTCTCTCTCTCTCTCTCTCTCTCTCTCTCTCTCTCTCTCTCTCTCTCTCTCTCTCTCTCTCTCTCTCTCTCTCTCTCTCTCTCCCTCGTTCATTACTTTGGCTCTGTGCATGTACCTTTCGAAATTCTTTCACTTCTCTCTGAACTCCTTTGTCCGTTATCTCTCTCTACTTTGATTCTACGCATGTACGTCAGAGGATGTGCATGCACCAGAAGATGCTTGGCAGCTTGCGGTGTGGCAGGTGTCACCACAAGATGAGTGGATGGTCGCCTAGGGAGTCCGAGCTGCCTGTGATGGGGTTGGAGCAGCTGTCCGAGGATGGGGTGCTGTCAGTTCTTGCCCTTTGGTCTTTCGCTCGAGTGATGGAGCTGCCCTCCTCTCTTCTCCCGTTTCAGCGACGATCAATCAATATTTGTGTAGGCTCTCGTTAGGGGAGTGTGGGGTGGGGGTGTGCAACCGCGTTCTGTTAGAATGCAGGCGAGGGAAGAGGCGGCGCCCAGGTATTGTGGAGAGATGGGATTGGGGGGAGATTCCAAAGCATCTTTGGCCTAATTGATTTTTTTTAACATCCTCCCAGTATGTACGATTGTTTTACACAGAATTTAAGAGAGTGCGTGTAGGAAGAAAAATAGACGATGATGGGGGCATTGAGAGAGAGAGAGAGAGAGAGAGAGAGAGAGAGAGAGAGAGAGAGAGAGAGAGAGAGAGAGAGAGAGAGAGAGAGAGAGAGAGAGAGAGAGAGAGAGAGAGAGAGAGAGAGAGAGAGAGAGCGTGCACACTTAGAGAGGGGGCGTTGTGGGTTGTCCTACCCTCATGAATAACGACTATGCAGTGAAGACCCAAGCCACCCATAATTGGCACCCACAGTCACACACACACACACACACACACACACACACACACACACACACACACACACACACACACACACACACACACACACACACACACACACACACACACACACACACACACACAAAGAGAGAGAGAGAGAGAGAGAGAGAGAGAGAGAGAGAGAGAGAGAGAGAGAGAGAGAGAGAGAGAGAGAGAGAGAGAGAGAGAGAGAGACCATCATGGGATTTGCTTCACCTACACATGGCAGCCCACCCTCGTGAGTCGTGGTTTGCATGCTTTGACTTGGTCCCACCACATAAGAATCGCCACCTCTACTGCCTCCAAAAGCACACCCATAACTGATAAATCAATGAGGGAAATTGACTTGTAATAATGTGCTTCCTACATTGCAGCTCCCTCTCTCGAGAGTAAGTGACACAGGCATGGGAGGGTGGGATCTACGATGTGGGCCGCCTTGCACACTTCTTTTAAGTAAATTAGGGCTCCCATACTTAAAAAACGCGTGCAACGCAAAGTGGCTAGGGCATGTGTCTCTCATGGGTGACGTCAAGGGTTCAAACCCCACGCTCGCAAAATAGGGTGCCCTAGATTACTTTCGAAACACGGGTACCCTAGATTAATTTTTGTAATCTAGGGTACTCGCATTCCATATCTATGGCCCACAATCCCCCCACTGTAGATCACACCCTCCCACGCCCGTGTCACTTAGTCCCGGGTCCAGTACTAATTGACGCCGCAATTTTAGAGGGGATCTATGGTTGAAAATCGGGGTCATTTTTTGGCAAAGATAAAAGTCGTCGATTTCAAATGTGAACCTGATGTAAACTAGGTGTGAACCCGAGCGAACGTGAACCGTTGTGAACTTGCATGTGAAAACTGCAAGCTATGTGCACTACATTAAGGTGGTGTTAACTAGATGTGAACTCAACATTGAAGATGCAAGTTGTAATCGTCTACCTTCACCTCAAATTATTCCATACCTTCAAAACACATTGGGAGCGACCGCGCCATGAGAGGAGCCGTTTGTGGGGTGATGCGCAAGTGGGCCTGCAGCATGCGGTGACTTATGATTTATCAGCAACAAGCACATCAAGCTAGCTTCAGTATGCTACAATGCCGTTGTACAATATTGCCTTAGCGATTGTTCTGTTGGACGGTACCTGTGTACCTCTATAGACTCTCTTTACGCGCTGCTACTATGAAGTGCTTGCAGCTACGACTCAATTCCTCATCCACACCACCCGCTTTTGCATCCACAAATGTACACACACACACACACACACACACACACACACACACACACACACACACACACACACACACACACACACACACACACACACACACACACACACACACACACACACACACACACAGAGTGTGTGTGTGCGCCTCTCGACTCGAGGAAGGCTTCAGAAAGACCTATGAGAGAGAGAGAGAGAGAGAGAGAGAGAGAGAGAGAGAGAGAGAGAGAGAGAGAGAGAGAGAGAGAGAGAGAGAGAGAGAGAGAGAGATGAATTAACCCTTTAGTATGGAGAATTCTCCTCAAATGGAAGTTTGTGAGCAGCTAGTTGGGAGAGAGAGAGAGAGAGAGAGAGAGAGAGAGAGAGAGAGAGAGAGAGAGAGAGAGAGAGAGAGAGAGAGAGAGAGAGAGAGAGAGAGAGAGAGAGAGAGAGAGAGAGAGAGAGAGAGAGAGAGAGAGAGATTCATCTTGCTTGCTCTGCTTCTTTTTTATCTTGATCATGGTGGCTCATGGTGTCTTGACAGAAACTTAAGGGTGCGTTCTCTTGGAATCCCATTGTAAGAAACATGCTTTTACATTGCATTCTTGAAAGGGTGAGAAAGAGGGCCAGTGCATGAAGTCTAAGTATCTTTGTTTTCAAACTAGGATTCTTTTAATTCCCCTTCTATGTCCTTTCTCAAAATGAACATCTTATAGTGGCCCAAGTAGCCATGTTGATGTGATATTAGAACCGCCATGCGAATGAGGTGTGTCTTGCTATGCTAACACACACACAGATGTGCTCAAATTTCAACAAAGCACTACTAGGGAGCAACATGAAACCATGGCTAAAAGTGGTGAATGGGACCCCCAAAATGACTATCTAATTTCTTTTTCCTAGGTAGCTAGCCATTCACCAACATGTCAACAACGGCTATAAGTGCACTTCAAAGAGGGAAATACTAAGTCTACTAAGTCCATTGTGTTTCGCCAATAGCTGAAAGGGGAAGGAGGGGCCTTTTTTGTTTGAGGGGGGGAGGCAATAGTAGCCCCCTGTCAATACTTGGATTCTTAGATGTAGTGTGATCTATAGTTCAATTTTTGAACAGGCAACTGATGCTTAAGATGCCATACTTCTAAGGTACAAAGTTGAGGGTATCCAGTGGAAAGGATCCTCTGTTGGGGTGTCCATAATAACTTCTTGATCGACTTGGTCTCAGTATTTATGTCCACTATGAGTTGCAGAGAGGACGTTAGAGTTTTGGCATCTCAAGTGAAGTGCCAAAAG
The DNA here is from genome assembly GCF_014529385.1 of Adiantum capillus-veneris. Taxonomy (NCBI): domain Eukaryota; kingdom Viridiplantae; phylum Streptophyta; class Polypodiopsida; order Polypodiales; family Pteridaceae; genus Adiantum; species Adiantum capillus-veneris. Next base: position 114,585,624 of record NC_140935.1, on the reverse strand, counting down.
TAGGGCATCCCATTATTTATTTCGGCTTTATCAAGGTTGGTAAATAAACAACCCTCAACCCCCATTCTATTTGTATTAGTTACTCATCACCAAGGTTGATTGGTTCAGGAGTCTCTCTCTCTCTCTCTCTCTCTCTCTCTCGCTTTCTCGCCTTGGTCTCTACACTTCCCCATCGTCAACTTTGACACTTATAAGCTCTTGTTTTATTCTACAAATTGGAACACACGATTCTTTCCCAATATGCCCATCCCTGATTGCATCTCAAGGCATGGCATTGTGTAAGCCATCCATGTTGGAAAACAAATTCATGAAGAGAGACTTGGATCTATTGAAATAAGTATTTTCCTTAACAGTGTTGTAGTTAACATGGATTTCAAGTCTAGTATGCTTCTAAAATAAAAACAAGTTCTCGATGAGTGCCCTGTTTGGGATTACATCCCTTAGAGTGTGAACGGGAAAAATATACCCAACAAGGGCAAAGCCAAAAACCTGTGGGTTGTTTTTTGCAGGAGCACAACAAGGGTCTAAAGTTTCTTTCTAGATACAGTGTATGGGATTGGACTATAAGCATGTAGTCACTCATGCCTAATGGATGGAAGCTTAATGTATTTTGAAAACACTATTCTTTCTTGGTTTTTCCTTGTGGGTTCTTGTGTTGAAGTTGGAAATTGTGAGGTAGAAAGGTTTTCCTTTAAGTGTGTATTGTGTCGTAGTACTTATTCACCATATCAAGTCTCTAAATGAGTAATATCTAGTATGGTATCTAGGTTATAGCGAGAATAATTGTATACATACAAAGCAAGCTAGGATGTAGCATTCACATAAAGTATATAAATATGTTTTAAACTACAAGATCATGGACTTAATACTCCTTATCTTAACAAGAATTTCATTGAGACACACAAAAACTTTGTTTCAATCCCAATATGTGTTTAGTTTGTTAGACAACTAAAATTTGTTTTTATTGCTGTATGTGACAATGGTTGTGTATTTATCTCAGTTTTTCCATGGCATTTATTGTTTTTTTGGATGCGCAATGTCTATTTCATGGCTATGATTCATCCCAAGATTGGCTGTGATATGAAAACATTGCAGTATAAAGTGATATCCAAACATTACAATATGAAGGAAAAAAATAAATACAACCATGCCAGACCACATGGCATTGGCTATTATTCTTCTAACATGGTCCATAACTAGCAATCCATGAGCTACCTCTCCTCCACTTCAGTAGCTACTCCAACCTGATCTATGAGAAAGGTAGAACCACTTGGATGATAATTTATCAACTTTCTATGCAAGATACTGATAAACTATTATGTTTTAGAAGCATTTTTCATTATGCAATGCAATGCATCTAGCACTTGTAGACTTTCGAATATCCTTTCAGACTAAAATATGGCTTGATCTAGATCAGCAAAGCAATTAGCTCTCACCTTCTTTGTGATGAGAAAGGCTACATTATGTATTTAGTAACCTTAAAGTTAACCATTAATAAATACGAGAAGAGACACACATGTATATATAACAAGTATATAAAGAGTTTTTTTGTGGGATAGAATGGTGTACATAGTATAAATTTCTGGTATGTGTTATGTATTAGCTTAAAGAATCCAAATAATATTTTGAACTCGTAAAAAAATAGCTGTAAAATTATGTTGAAAGTTTGTACATTTGGGAGAATTTTCATGTACATCCAGCCTATATGAGCACACAATTGGAAAAGAACCAAATTTATGCCAAAAGCTTTAAATTAAAAGCTAGCAAATTTATTATCTCGGGGACCTCCATTATAAGAAATTTTCACCTCATTTTCACCTCATTCTCACTATTGACTTTGTGGAGAAAGCTTCTGCCACCTAGAGCGGACCGACCTTCCAGCAGCTTCTACGACGCACACGACTACCCGACGAGCTCCAGACATGAGAGGTAGGCTCACCACCTTGAGCTTTTCGCGCACGTTTGTCATTATGTCGCGAAAACTAGCGTAGGGGTCACACACAAAGCGGGCGGTAGAGACCTACAAGTAGAGACGGCGGCCTAACGGCTAACCCGAAAGCAACAAGACTTCATCGGCAGCTTACCCTAGCTTAGGAGACCAGTCCTGGATGTCCAAAGGCAGGAGAAAACCATCGGGAAAAACCCTAATTCCTAGAAACCCGCAAGAGGCCACCAAATGGGAAATCGGCGAAACGGCGACCAAATGCTACCAAAATTCATGGGTAGGAGCATCTCGACATGCTTGACAAGTCTATATGACCCGCATGACCAAAAAGTGACCCGAGGCGGCACTAAACTTCAGAAACGGCATCAGACACACAAAGCGTCAAATTGCTCTTGCGGCCAAACCGCAAGTCCGTTTGCCACCAAGCTTCACGAGCGGATTTCCTAGACCATCAACAACCAAGTTCTATGGTGGTAGACCACCACAAATCATCGAAGGTATGTAAACGCAACCACGGGTGCTTCTAGAGAAACAAATTGCCAAATGAAGCTCCGGTGCAGCCAAAGTCGACAAAAACCATACGGCAAGGATCCCAAAGTGATCAGGAAGTTATGGAGACCAACATCAAGAAATTTCATTGCCAAAAAGCACTCCAAAAGTCTAAAAATGGCTCGGAGGCTCTAAAGTCCACATAGGGAGTTATTCTCTATCCATTTGACTTTTTTGTTGAAATTAGGCTCAAGAGGGACTTAGGGGGACCAAGGGCAAGCACTAGGAGCAGCATCCATGAAAAAATCACCAGGAGACATCCTACGCGTAGGATGTCTCAGGGGCACTTCTTGGCACAATCTCCAACAATTTTCATCATGCACATTTTTTGAATGACATTTACAAGCTATCCACCAAGTCTCATCACATTTGGACAGAAATTGACCTCATATGCATGAAAAAACGCAAAGTTAGCGCATAGAGGCAATAATGGACCATAGACCTACCAAATCTTGTCCAAATCCAATGAAACTTGCACAACACATTCACCAACACATCAACAACCAATCTGTATGGTCAGAAGCAAAAAATGATGAAATAGACATCCTACGCGTAGGATGTCTATTTGACTTTTTTGACCAGCAGGGGATGTTTGATCATTCTAGATCTAATCACTTCATCATCAGGAGCCCATGTATCAATTTTGAAGCCATTCTAATCATTTTTGACCCCCCACACCTTCAAGATACACTTTTTGAGCCCAAAAACACCACACAGGCCCTTACAAGCATCAATCCTTGTCCAAATCCAAATCCAAGGACATGGCCATGTTCCATAGGCCAAGGACTACCCACAGGACAAGTTTCATGTCATTTTGATGAAAAAGACATCCTACGCGTAGGATGTCTCCAGCATAAATTTAGCCTTCTATGCAAAGAGTGACATCATGGGAGCCAATACCATGGTGCAATAATCCCATATACCAATTTTCAACCCATTTGGACATCAATTGCTACCTATGATGAACTTTCTACCCAAATTGTGACCTAAAGCCTGAATCAGCCCAAAAATCCACTTTTTGATATCTAAATTCAAATCCAAGCATATAGCCATGTTCCATGAGCCATACACTACCAGCATATCAAGTATGAACCAATTCTGATGAAAAAGACATCCTACGCGTAGGATGTCTAGATGAATTTTTTTGGCCAGATTTGCACTATGAGCACATGCACAGCTTCACAAGTTCCTTTTAAGCTTTATTTTCAATTTTCAAGTCATTTGGATAAGTAAAACTCAGTTTCGCAGCTAATATGGAAAGAAATCTAACTTCGGACTACTGAGTGCAATAGGATCTATGGCAGCCACGAAGTCGCCGGGAAAGAAGAAGAGAATGACCATCAAGGATTACCTAGAAGAAGTGGAACCCTTCGTCATTCCAGAAGGAACACTAAAGCCCACCAACACATGGATACGAGAAGATCTGTTAGACACTGAAGGCAATGTTATAGAGCTACCAATGCTACCGCGAGAACTCAATGAGTTCGTACGAAGCAAGATGGCCGGATACTTGGAGAGGATTGATCTCCACAACTACTTTGAAGCAATACCAGCAGGGGTGGACATCCAGAGAGTCTGGGAGTTTGTGACAACCATCAAAGAGGATGGAGTGGCCAAAGTAACAGATCTACAAGGCATGCGAGGAACATAAATAATAATCACTGAGCAGGTTGTAGCAGATGCACTAGACCTCTCCAACGAGGGGGATAGTGTAACAAAAAGAAGGGATGAGGTCAAGGTGTACCATGAGAAGAAGGGGAATTACACCTTTGAAGACATTGCCAACCCAAGAGTGGCGATCATGAGCCAGTTATACAACTAGTACTTCCACATGTGCACGAAGAGGCCACAAAAGTACAGGATGCCGCCAGGTGCAATTGCCACGACATTCACCTGGGCAATGATGAAAGGCACCCCAAAGATAATCAACTATGCGGCATATATACATGACAACCTAGTAAAGATGAGCAACAAGAAGCCAACCTATATAGTGCCAGGAGAACTAATCACCAAGGTGATTTATGGGGCACTACACACAAAAGGAAGGTGGCCTGATCCCCCGTCTCAGAACGACTGGCTAAGGCTAAAAGAAGACAAGGAAGATGAGCCGCAAAGAGCACCAAGGGTGGCAACAAGACTGAAAAGACGGTTAGAGCTAGTTCAAGAGGAGCAGCCCGAGCAAAAGAAAGGGAAGAAGGAATTTGCCCAAGTGCCTGCCAAAGAAACAAGGTCACAGAAAGCGGCAAGACTAGAGAGGCCGATGGAGAGCTTTCGAGCAGAGAGAGCCCTCAAGGGTGATTTAAGTGAACTCTGGAAGCCTTCTCTAGAGTCTATGTCGGGACCGTCCAGAAGAGTGCAAAGGGACCGATTTGAAGACTATATCAGGAATTTTGAGATTCTTGATGCTGCATCAGAGAACATTCCACATGTCCCTTTCACAGAGGAGGAAGTACAACAAATACGGCAGAAACTTCTAGATGAGCAAGAAAGTCAAGAAAGAGAGAAAAACTAAAGTAGACAGGGACTTAAAGGGCAAACCTGCATATCTACCAGCCAGCCCTAAACCCAGCCCACAGCCCTCACCACTGCCCTCGCCACCTCCTAGCAGCCCTCCACTAGAAGATAAGGAGGCTGAAGACAAAGCAGAATAACGGCAAACAGGAGAGCAAGAGCAAGGACAAGAGCCGGAGCCAAAAGAGGAGGCTAAGCCTCAAAGCGAGCAAAAATAATTAGAAGATTCTTATTATGCATTTTTGGACCTGCTAGCCGCAGGATACACGAAGGAAGAAGCCGCCACAGTCGCATTCGACTTGGCGAGACAAGGCCTAAAGAACAGATGCAAGGCATCAGGCTAGTTGAATTAAAGGAAATTGCCACAGATACATTGGACCTGCACCCGCCCTCCAACGACTGGGACATGGTGATGACAAAGCTAACCGGATTGAGAGCACAATCCATGGCTTCAGAAAAGGAGATGACAGCTCTCAAGACCACTGAAGTAAAGATTAAGCTGGAAGTAGACACTCTGCAAGGACAAAGGCAAAGGCAAAAGGAGAGAGAAGCTGAGCTACGGGCCAGCCTAGCAAGGGCACTACAAAGCTGTCAGGCAATGGAGGAAGCCAATCAAGCAGCCGCAAAAAGAATGCAAGCAGTTGAAGAAGAGTGTCAACAGCTCAGCAAATCATTGCTAGATGCTGAGAAGGAAAGAGATAACTTGACACTACAGCTAGCAGAAGAATCTAAAGAAGTAGAAGCCATGAGAAACGCCAAGGAAAGAGAAGAGATAGATCAAGAAGCAAGCCAAGATGAGGTCCTTGAGCTCAAGGACCAAATCAAAGTAAAAGATCAGATCATTCAGAGGCTGCGAGCATCACCTGCTAGAGTTAGAGCTACTAGCTCGACTCAAGTCACGACTGAAAATCAACTTTATGAAGAGAAAATGCAAGAACTTCAGAAAAAGCTGACTCTAGAGAAAAAGCAGAGATTGATGATGGTAGAAGGATCTATAGTCATGCAAACGAGAATGGAAGCAGGCCAAAAATCCCTGCAAGAGGAAGTAGAAAGCATGAAGAGAAAGCTCGAGGAGGTGGAAAGAATAAACGTCGAACTTAATGACCTCCTCGTGAATATGGGCGAAGATGCGGAAACGGAAAAACAAAAACTCCTGAGGCAAATTGAGGAGTTGAAAGGGCAACAAGGAGAAGATCCAAAGAGCACAGGGCCAACGGCCAATGAGGGCATTGACTTAGAAAATGTGGTAGATCCGGTGGACACGCCTATGCAAGAGGAAATCCTAGAAGGATCCTCTTAAGAGCCACAGGATCTAACACAAGAAGAGGAAGAAAAATTGCGTAAAGCAATAGAGGTGGAGCTCAAAGAAACCACAAAGGAAGCCTTGGAGTGGGAGCAGAGGGTCTTCAAGTCTATGACCATTCAGAAGATCGACGCCAGCAACCTCAGGTGCGAGTGGCTTCAACCCTCTCTCCCATATCCATTGCTGAAATATGAGGCAGCTACCATAAACAAGCAGATCAGAGAAGAGCTAGCCGTACCCCTTTACAATGCAGATACCTCAAAACCAGAAGGGGTCAAGCTCATTGTTGATTCTCAGCCAAAGTGGAGGAAGGCCTGGCTTACAAAGTACCCACAATACCTAATCCACTTGGTAGAGGCACCGAAATATATCAGAGACAACCTCAGCTTTTGTCCTCTACTAAGGATTAGGACATGGAAAGCGCAGGAAATATTGCAAAGGAGCCAACCCACTTGGCTGAACTACCCTAAGCTACCAGACTTGAAGGCAGGTGAGAGAATAAGTGTCCGATACATGGTGAAAACCCTAACGGGCGCCATAAAGTTGTTCACTGGCTCACCTGACCTTACATGCATTATGATGAGGAAAATCTGCAGAACCATCTTAGCAGTGTTCGAGACTTTCAAGCCAGGCTAGGTGACCGACAACATCTTTTTCTTCCAAGATATATATAGATGCACTTATGATCTGTCTGGTCGGAATCAAGTGCGGAGAAGTGCAGCGTGTGGCCCCCGACGAGAGCTACGCGCTGATACCTACATTGCGAGCGTACGGTCCGGTTTTGCGAGCTCCTTCTACGAGTTTCATTTGGTGTTTGGGTGAGCATACGTTGTCCAATTTTGCATTGCAGCACATCCACGCGTTCACATTGAGTAGAACTACACATTAGGCACTTTAGATTTTGGAAACGAAGACCTGCAGATTTCGGCTAGACATCCTACGTGTTTCTGCACCAGTTGTTTTGGGTTGGGATTTTGGTTCATAGACCTTAGGGAGAGCGGCCTATTGGTATTAGTAGGGTCTCCTTCAAGTTCTATGGTGTTTTGATATTGTTTGATGGGTGTTCGGCTCTAGAAAGCGTTGTACGAAGTTTCCTCTTATGCACTCTTGAAGGCTGTGACTTAGACAATTGGTAGAGACCTTTGTAGGAATTAGTTAGGAGTCGGTCGAGTGTAGGTTGACACCTTATGCTTGCTTCCGCGCGCCTGTGGGTCGAGCTTCGTCCTTAGCTGACATTATATGTTAGGTGAGTTCTCACTGTGCTGACGTCCGTCGCGGCGTATCCGTCCAACATTAGGTCAAAAATTTTAAGTTTTGCAAGTAGAGACCTCTGTAGGAATTAGTTAGGAGTCGGTCGAGTGTAGGTTGACACCTTATGCTTGCTTCCGCGCACCTGCGGGTCGAGCTTCGTCCTTAGCTGACATTATATGTTAGGTGAGTTCTCACTGTGCTGACGTCCGTCGCGGCGTATCCGTCCAACATTAGGTCAAAAATTTTAAGTTTTGCAAGAAAAATATGACTATTGTAAATAATCACGATTATTCACTTTTGCACAATTTTGGCTTGAAAGTTGCATCGTCACCGCACCTATCACTTGTATACACCTATTACATGCCAAAATTCAAGTATGAGCCAAAATGATCACATATAACTTGGAAAATTGCCAAAAAATGCAAAGAAGTCCTTGCAAGCCAAATTCTGAGTTATGAGCCACATTTTTTGATCCAAATCACCTCATATCACATACACAGGGTCTATACAATGCCTAGAACCAAGTTGTACCAAAAAATGCTCATTGTGATAGAAAATTTAATGATCACGATTATTTACTTTTTGGCTTGAAGTATATACCAAATACATACTCTGAGTGATATATGGGCTTATTTGAGAAAATTACTCAGCTACTATAAATAATTGCAATTATTTACTTTTTTTGCAAATTTTTCTATTGTCTTTACATGTTTTTATGCATATATGCATGTTCAAAAATTGATTTGAAGCAAATTGGCCCAAATTTGTCAGCATTTCAGACTAAAGGACCTTTTAGAGAAATATCTGTCAAATTTGCTAACTTTGATACTCTATTCACTCAATAGAAGCTATATAAGCAGCAGAGAAGGCGAAGAAGAAGCTCAATCAAAAAGAAAAGTTTCAAGAGCTACCATCATACCAACTGGACCCCGATTCAGTGAAAACCGCCAAAGCAACCTATCTGCCAAGAGAACAGCTTGAAGAGCATAACACCACAGTGTTCACACCGGAAGATTCAAGAGCAAAGAGGGACACCAGGTAGAGCTGCAACTTCTACCAAAAGAAGTTTATGATGTCGTTGCAAAGACCTAGACCAAAGAAGCCAATACAAGGCTTGGTCTTAGAGGATTTTATGAACAAGAGCCGTGTGGAGTAGACTTCCAAAAAGCTTATGAGCTTCTGTCCACGATCAAAGAAGATGAAATTGTTCAAATCTCTGACCCACAAGGGAATAAAGTTGAAGTGGTGATTACTAAGGAGATAGTGGCAGAGGCACTCAAACTGCAAACAGAGGGAATGACAATGAGGGCAAGAGATAAAAAGACGGAAGGCACTTTCACCAAGGAAACTGTCCTTGCAACATTTGCTGACCTCATGCATAAACAGGTGGGAAGAGCCCACAAGGTTGTACCACCAGCATTTCCACTTCCTTGCCAAAAGACCACCAAGGTATACAACACCAAATCATGCGGTTGCCACAACCTTTACACAAGTCCTCAAATCAACGACCAGGCAACCAATTGACCATGCAAAGTATGTTTTGCCCTGTAAGGACATGGGTCCTATGGGCAAGGTCATCGACATGACCGGATAATGTGTACGCTAGGGGGAGGCTATAAGGTAGCACAGTTGGGTGGAGACTAGCACACACACTACCACTGTCCTTTCACTGGTATCAGAGCTATTTTTGGAGAAGAGAAAAAGACGGTTGCATGTGCATGCGACATGCTGCTTCTCTCCCACGTTCCGGAGACAACGACGTCTCTGCTATGCAGCAAAAAAGAAGATAGGCATGATTTTATGTCCGACCACGGCCGCCCCACCTACGCCCTCCACAACGCACGACCAAGGTGGGCGACCAAGGCAAACTTGACGGCACCGAGGCTCCGAAGGCTTCCATTGGCGCCATTGGTTGTATGCGTAGGAAGGCCCACTTAACCCTTACATGAAGGAGGGTTGAACCCACCCCATGAGGGTAAGAGGCCAATACTTTAACATCAAGCTATTAACCCTTGTTGTGTATAGCAAGGAAAGATAGCATACCTATGTTGGAAGGAAAACTAGAAGGAAAGGGAAAGCTTCAAACTTCAAGGAAGTAGCTTCACCCTTCCTTTCCACTTCTTGGAAAAAGGAAAGTTTTCCTCCAAAAATTCTTTTTTCCTCAAGGAGGTAGCTTCATTTAAGTGAACAAAAGCCTTCACAAAAACGATGAGTTTTTGTGAAGAATCAACAAAGGTGTTCTTACGACGAATGACATGTAAAGTACTCCATATCTCGCAAGGCGAGTTTTGTATGCAACACATATCGTGGAGCATACAAAACACAAAGACTTCTATTTCACAAGGTACAAGTTGACGTTTTTTTCTCTCTCTTTGTATTAGTGTGTGTTTACCATGGCAAGTGAGGATATCCCACCTACACACACGTTTGATTTTGAGCACGTAGATCAAAATTAGGGCACCACAGGTGCGGCTGACACTAATATTCATAATGACGATGATCTAGGAGATCATGGCCTTGTAGATATGGCTGATTTCAAGACTTTGGAAAATCGCCAAAGCGTACTTGAATGCAACCTTTCTGCACTCAATGCAAATGTTACCAATCTTACGGAGTTACTTGTGAAATTTATGAATTCACAGATGGCTCAAGGAGCCACAAGTGGCACGTTTCAAGGAAACCAAGCTTGCACGATTCAAGGAGTCCAAGAGACAAGTGTTGTAGAAGATGCAAAAGGTAGCAATGCATTACTTAATAATATCACCATTCCTGAGTTTCACGGGGAAGAGCGTGATCGTAACAAGGATGCGGTCAATACGTTCTTACACAAATGGAGTGATATTCATAGATTGAGACACACCCTGAATATAAAAGGGTTGTGGAAACAAGTCTATCTCTTAAAGGCAAGGCCTGTAAGTGGTGGATGACATTTCCAATAGATGCTCGTCATCCGTCTTGGGCTGCGTTTCAAGCTTCTTTCGCCAAAGAGTTTTTGGACTCTAATCAAGAAGATAAGAATTGGTTAGCATGGGATGCATGCTGCATGTTTGGCCTCTCTCTCACACAATACCTTTTGAAGTATCTGGAAATCATATTAAAATTAGAAGGTCTAGATGAATTCGAAAAGATACGGGGTTTTAATAGTGGTCTTGATAAAGACTATCGTCTTCATGTCAAGACCCAACATCCAAAAAATTTGGAAGAAGCCATTAGTCATGCCCAAAGATATGATGATAAACAAGAAAGGAAAGGAAATGTTTCCTACTCTAAGAATACTTTTGTTAAGAGCAATGTGGCTAAGAGCCAATGGCGAGGTAGAGGAATAAGAGATAGGCTACCTCTCCACGCCCACAAGAGGCTAAGAAGCCTAAGCACTCATGAGATACTCCATGTGGTTCTCCCAGCACTGCTAATTTTGAGCGTGCAAAGAAACACAATTTGTGTTTTAGATGTCTTTGGGACCAACATAATGTCATAAAATCTAATATCTAATATCTAACCAACCCAAATGATTTTCTCATATTAAAATGATCACTTAATGTGGGAGAATAAACCGGAACAAGTGTTAAGATATAGACATGTGCTTATAGATCTATCTCAACACGGGGACCAATGGTAAAGGGGCCCAAATGAGAGATGGTCTATCAAAGATCAAGGCTAACAAATGGAGCATAAGACCTTAGGGTTAGCTTCATTGAAGATCTCCAATAATGTGTGTAAAAGGCCTTTGACCTTAGGTAAGCTAGGGCTGAGCTTGAGGCGCGGGAACCCAACCCAGCTGGAGGTGCTTGTCCTGCTTGTCATGCTTGATGACTAAGGTGCTTGAGGTGCTTAATTATTGAGATGCTTGAGGTGCTTGACATGCTTGAGATGCTAGGGTTGCACTTGAGGTGAGAACCCAGCCCAAGCCTAAAGTGCTTATGAGCCAAGCTTGTGGTGGGAACTGGGCCTATGCATGAGGGGCTGGAGGTGTCAAAAAGTCAAATATTCAATCCCTACAAGGAGGGGGCGAGCCCTACATGAGGGGGGATGAGAGAGAACACCCACACACTCACACAAGACATGCATGGTACAAAGAAAGCAAAAGGGACACTTGTCAAGTTCCTCCTCATGTTGCCCTCATGGTGTGCCTAAAGCCTATTGGTTGGCCACCCAAGGGGTCCAATAATAATTTAGGAGATTTAATTAATTGATTTAGCATTTATCTAGCCCTCTCTCTCAAAGGGAAAGGGGGACACTTGTCTCAAGGCTACCCTTGTTGCTTGTAATGCCTCCTGCTTGTGATTGGCTAGGCATGGAGGGGTCTAATGAGCTTCAATCATGAGCTACAAGGGGGGGTTGACCCAAGCAAGCTAGGGGGTTGCTTAGGGGGTATAATCACCCACACACACTCACAAACACTCTCGTTGTGTGCTATGCAAAGTGCAAGATCTCCCTCTCCTTCTCCAAGCAAGTATAGGTTGAGAGCCTACACCAACACCCTTGGATATGGAGTGCAAATCCAACCAAGAGCCATGCTTCAATGCTTAAGCTTGCCAAAGAAAGATGGTACATACCGTATGTGTGTGGACTATCAAGCACTAAACCATATCACTATCAAAAACAGATTTCCCGTACCTCGGGTAGAAGATCTGTTTGAGAAGCTAAAAGGCTCAACCTACTTCAGTAGGATTGACCTTAAGAGTGGCTATCATCAAATAAGGATAGTGGATGAAGATATCTTAAAGACCGTGTTTCGCACAACGTTTGGTCTTTATGAATATCTAGTCATGCCTTTTGTCTTGACTAATGCACCAGCTACGTTTAATGATTTGATGGAGAAAATTTTTAGACCAGACCACAAATTCACTGGAGTGTTCTTTGATGATATCATCATCTACTTCAAGTCTTTGGAGGAACATAAGCAACATCTCCAAGTGATTTTTCAAGCATTGAGGGAGAACAAGCTTTTTCTCAACCAAAAGAAAAGCGAATTCTTCCTTCAAGAGATTCACTACGTAGGTCATATTATCTCTAAAGATGGTATCCAAATGGATCCATCAAAGTTAGAGGTAATAAAAGCATGGCCTAACCCAAGAAATCTACATGAGCTAAGAAGCTTTGTTGTTATGTGCGCATACTATAGACGCTTCATAGCAAAATTCTCTCAAGTAGCAGGACCACTACACGACTTAACTAAGAAGAACGTTAAGTTTGTATGGACTGCTAAGGAGCAAAATTCTTTTGAAAAGATCAAAGAGAAGCTTACTTCCCAACCAGTCCTCGTGCTTCCGGATCTCTCAAAGCCATTTGAGGTCCAATGTGATACTTGTGGTGATTGCCTTGGAGAAGTTTTGCTTCAAGAAGGGCATGCCATAGCATATGAGAGCCGAAGGCTCAATATTGATGAACGAGTCTCGGGCATTTATGAGAAAGAGCTTTTAGCTCTTCTACATGCCCTAGACACATGGAAGCACTACCTATTGGGGACTCCATTTATCCTATGAACCGACCACCAAAGTATCAAGTATTTCATGACGCAAACCAAGCTTTTCGACAAACAAATGAGGTGGGAAAATTTTCTTTCGCAATTTAATTTCCATATTGCTCACATAGCTGGTAAGCACAATCAAGTGGCTGATGCACTTTCACGACGATCCAAAGTTAATGCGGTGTCTATAGCTACTCATAATGATCTATCCTCTATGATAGATGAGTATGCTACTGACCCTGACTTTAGCGACATAATGTCAGCCCTTGCTTTGGGGAAGAAAGAGGAACCATTCACCTTGCAGGATGGTTATCTTCTCCACAGCAATAGGCTATGTGTTACCCATTCCCTTCGTGAGAAAGTTATGTATGAATCCCATGATCCTCCCTATGCGGGGCATAGAGGTATTCAACCTACTCTCCGAGGAGTAGAGACGTACTTCTATTGGCCTACCATGAAAGTGGACATACAAGAGTATGTTTCAAAATGTGTAGTATTCCAAAAGACCAAGTATGATAGAGGGAAGCAACCTGGATTACTCCAGCCATTGCCTATTCCAAATTCACCATGGGAGAGTATATCCATGGATTTCATCTTTGGATTACCCAAGTCTATCCATGGGAATACAGGAATATGGACAATAGTTGATAGGTTTAGCAAGCAAGCACATTCTATTCCTGTCAAAAAGACTATTAAGGCACATCAAATGGAAACTCTCTTCATATTTCAGAGTTTCAAGCACCATGGATTACCCACATCCATCGTGTCAAATAGAGATCCTAGAATGACCAGTAATTTTTGGAAAGGTCTCTTTGAAAATCTAGGAACAAGATTGAACTTCTCTTCGGCCTATCACCCACAAACGGAAGGCCAAAGTGAGATAGCCAATCTTACGATACTCGATCTACTCAAGACTTATGTTACCGAAGTAGATCAACGCTCACAATGGGAAAAGTACTTACCTCTTGTAGAGTATGCCTACGATAATATTGTACATACTTCTACGGGAAAAGAACCTTTTGAGATCATTGAGGGAAGACCTAAAAGTCCCTTGCTACTCAGAGTACATGGGAAGATCTTCGCCGCGACCTACAAGAATATTTTCAAAGATTAAGGAGGCTATATCCATCTCTCAACAAAGACAAAAGACTGCTGCTGATAAGCACAGAAGAGCCATAATGTTCAAAGAAAATGATTGGGTCTTACTGAAGTTTCCTAAGGCTCGATTAAGGCAAACGACGGGCAAAAATCCTACGGGCCATCAAAAGTATTATGCTAAATTAGCAAAAATATACTATGGTCCTTTCCAAATCTTGAAGCCCATCAATGAGACGGCTTATCAACTCAAGTTGCCCAACCATTGGCTCATACACAATGCCTTTCATGTAAGCCTACTTAAGCCCTACAAAGGAGAGCCACCAACTGAACCAATTATTGAAGAACCTCCCGAAGTTGAAGACCAAGAAGAGGTGCTACAACCCGAAGCTGTTCTTCGGCATGAAGACAAGGTACTACGACATTGTAAGATTATCCGACGGTATCTTATTAAGTTAAAAAATTATCCTTTTGAAGATGCTAGATGGATGCAAGGATGGTATTATAAATCTAATATCTAACCAACCCAAATGATTTTCTCATATTAAATTTATCACTTAATGTGGGAGAATAAACCGGAACAAGTGTTAAGATATAGAAATGTGCTTATAGATCTATCTCAACACGGGGCCAATGGTAAAGGGGCCCAAATGAGAGATGGTCTATCAAAGACCAAGTCTAACAAATGGAGAATAAGACCTTAGGGTTAGCTTCATTGAAGACCTCCAATAATGTGTGTAAAAGGTCTTTGACCTTAGGTAAGCTAGGGCTGAGCTTGAGGCGCGGGAACCCGACCCAGCTCAAGGTGCTTGTCCTCCTTGTCATGCTTGATGACTAAGGTGCTTGAGGTGCTTGATGATTGAGGTGCTTGAGATGCTTGAGGTGCTTAATTATTGAGATGCTTGAGGTGCTTGACATGCTTGAGATGCTAGGGTTGCACTTGAGGTGAGAACCCAACCCAAGCCTAAAGTGCTTATGAGCCAAGCTTGTGGTGGGAACTGGGCCTATGCATGAGGGGCTTGAGGTGTCAAAAAGTCAAAGATTCAATCCCTACAAGGAGGGGGCGAGCCCTACATGAGGGGGGATGAGAGAGAACACCCACACACTCACACAAGGCATGCATGGTACAAAGAAAGCAAAAGGGACACATGTCAAGTTCCTCCTCATGTTGCCCTCATGGTGTGCATGCCTATTGGTTGGCCACCCAAGGGGTCCAATAATAATTTAGGATATTTAATTAATTGATTTAGCATTTATCTAGCCCTCTCTCTCAAAGGGGAAAGGGGGGCACTTGTCTCAAGGCTACCCTTGCTGCTTGTAATGTCTCCTGCTTGTGATTGGCTAGGCTTGGAGGGGTCCAATGAGCTTCAAGCATGAGCTACAAGGGGGGATCTACCCAAGAAATCTAGGGGGTTTCTTAGGGGGTAAACTCACCCACACACACTCACAAACAATTACATTGTGTGCTATGCAAAGTGCAAGATCTCCCTCTCCTTCTCCAAGCAAGTAGAGGTTGAGAGCCTACACCAACACTCTTGGATATGGAGTGCAAATCCAACCAAGAGCCATACTTCAATGCTTAAGCTTTCCATCTTCTTCTTATTCATTACTATGCTATTATGTATGCTAGCAACAAGAGTTATGATAAGTGAGGAACTAATTCTTTCTCCTATGAAATGTTTCTTCTTCCTCTTCCCTACCCTCATTCCCTGCTAGCTCTCTCCACCTTCGAAGGTGTTTGAGGTCTTGGGACTGATTCTTGGGATAGGATTTCTTCAATTTTATGTTATGTTTGTGATGCATGAAGCTTTCCATATTCATTGCATCACCTAGGTCACAAGGAACACAAAGATTGTATTGTAACAAGTCTCTCTTAATGGGAGAAATCATAATACAAATGCCTATTGGAGGGGGGACCGGCTCCACATAAATCCGGTCCTCAACTGTTGTCATGTTCTCTAAATTCTCTCTCTTGCAAAAGTATTGTTTATGCCAAGTTAACTAATTGATATGATTATGTTGCTGTCTTCAATTATGTTCACCCGCTATGCTCACAAAGTCATTTCTCAAAAGTACTCTCATTAATTTCTGCTACTTTCAAATTAAATAGGCCAATTTCATTACATATAACAAGAAAGATTGTCCTCTTTTGCAAGGCAAAGAAAAGTCCATGCACACGGTGCAACACCTCACATTAGATTTATCTCCTAAATATTGTGTTGTAGAGGTTCTTCATATGGAAGAAAATCACAAGTATTGTGCCTGCTTCAATGTGGAAGCCCACCTTTGGCCCCCATGATATGCATACATGCCAATATTAACAGAAAACATGTTTGCGTTTTAGTGAATGATGGTGCAACTCATAACTTCTTGAATTATAAGCTAGTCAAGAAATTGAAGCTTACACAGACTCCCTGCTCTCACAAGTATGTGGTGGAGCAGATGTCTGGGAATGATAAAGAAGTATGGGACATGGTAATTCAAGGGGTTGAGCTTATTGTTCAAGATCATGCGATGACCCTTGACTTCCAAGTTATGAACATGGACCGTGCTGATGTAGTTTTAGGACGGGAGTGGCTACATCGTGTAGGAAACACATTGCGCACTAGTTATGAACACAACTCCTTATCCTTTATGGCCAATGGTAAACATGTGATTTTGCTTGGTGAGAAAAACACACCATATTCACCTCTTATATGTACAACTGAGCTTTCTATTTTGCAGAAAGCAAATTTAATAGATGAAGTCTTTTTGTGTTATTGCTTGTCTCCAAGTCTTGTGAATTCTCAAGAGAAAAGTGCGGTGAATTCTAGTAATGGTATGCAAAGTGCAAAGAATTCTAATGATAAGCAAAGTGTTAACGAATCTAACAAGCAAAGTGCTCTCAATCTTAATTCAATAGAGCAATGTGCAACTTTTGTAAAACAAACATTATAGGAATTACAAGATTCTCCATCCCATCATAACTCTAGTTTACTTTCTCCTTTTTCACGGAAAAAGATGACTCACTTACTCACGGAGTATAGTGATGTGTTCTCAAGTGATTTACCACCGGGTTTACCCCTTACACGTGATGTGCAACATGGCATAGATGTCTTGCCATGCACTAAACCGGTGAGTAAACCACCTTATTGTATGAGTGCTAAAGAAGCCAAGGAGGTTGAGAATCAGTTGGCTGACTACCTCACCCGTGGTTTCATTAGACCTAGCACTTCACCTTGGGCATTCTATTGGTAAAAAAGAAAGATGGAACTATGTTCATGTGCATAGATTATCATGGATTAAACGCCATAACCATCAAGAACAAGTATCCTCTGCCAAGAGTAGATGAGTTGTTTGATCAAATCCATGAGTCAAGATACTATACAAAGATAGACCTTCGTTCAGGATACCACCAGGTGCATATCCTTTTAGAAGATATCTCCAAATCTGCCTTTAGAACACGGTTCGGGCATTTTGAATTTTTGGTTATGCCTTTTGGTCTAACCAATGCTCCAACTACATTTATGACACTCATGGATAGTGTCTTACATCCCTATCTTGGAAAATTTCTCGTGGCTTTCCTTGATGACAATCTCATTTACAGTAAGACTGAAGATGAACACATAGAACACTCCAGTAAAAAGTTCGGTGAGGCCTGGAGTGTTTGAACAGCTACGAGCTCATGCACTGTATGCTAAGCAAAGCAAGTGCGATTTCTTTAAAACAGAGATACATTACCTCGATCATGTGATCTCTTATTCTGGCATCAAGATGGACACGGACAAGATCAATGCCATTCTTCGATGGCCACATCCCAACATGGTTGAGGAGCTTCAAATATTTTTAGGCATGGCTGGATTTATTGACAATATATCCGTGACTATGCCAAAATCATTGTTCATATGAAGGATCAACTTAAAGCAAAAGGTAAGACATTTTCTTGGGAAGAAGCCCCAAAAAGCGAGCTTGCTAGAACGGCATAGCAGTGAAAGCTCAGATAAAGAGGAGAAAAGAGCACGAAGGGAAGAGATGAAAAGAAAAGCCGTGGCAGCACATCAGGAGGAGCCGCAACAAAAACAAGCAAGATTTGAAAGAGAAAAAAAATCCTATGAATGCAGCCACCAAGCACAAGGAAAGGACCCGGCAAAGTGGGTACCCATTGAGCTTAAAGGTGCAAGAACAAAGCATCATACCAAGAAACAAGCTGAAGGCCCCACCGAATTACTAGAAAAGATGTACCAAGAAGCAGAAGCGTTAAAGCTAAGGGAAGCCCAAGAAGCGGAATAGAAAGTGAAAGAACATCAAAAGTAAGCAGAGGAAACAACCGAACAAGGAGCAACATAACATGATCAAGGTGATGTGTCTCCCCGCCCCTCTTCACCTGTTTCTGAACAGCATGATCACCCCATGCCGAGCCCACCACTTTCTCCAGCAGATAAAGCCAAAGAACCTGAACTCAGTAAGGAGACAGATCTTGAACAAAGAGAAGCAACTGAATCTCCACAATAGGCAGCTGAACGTATAGAAGAGCATCAAAAATAGCAAGACAAAGAGCTAGAAAGGGCAGCAAGTCCTGCACCAGTAGAGGAAAACACAAAGTTAGAGAAACCAAGAGAATAGGAGGCCGAGGAAACACCCTCTACCTCAACACAACAAGAGAAGGTGGAGGCATCCACAAAGCCTCAGGATGAAAAGCGCAAGAGGATCAGCCACAGCCACAAGGGCAACAACAACCAACCGCCATGATGCCGCCAAAAGATACACAAGAATCTGCAAAAACATCAAAGCAACTAGCATAGAACGAAGATTGGAAATCAAACAACGACGTGATCCTGCAAGTTAACGAGTATGCCAAGCAAACAAAGGACATGATTGAACGACTTCGCTCATCAGCACTTAGCCGTAGCACAAGGGCCAAAGAGTTAGAAATGGTGATTGATGCACTCCAAGGGAGTTAGACGACCGACTAAACATCATCACCGATCTACAAAGTCAAGTGCAAGAGTTGAAAGCGGAAGATGAACAACATCAGCTCGCAAGGGATAGACAATAGAAAGAGATGGAGGATCTCAGTGCTTTGATTACGAAATTGTCAGATGCATGCAAAGAAAAATATGAATAGGTGACAAAAGTTACAAACAAACTTCTAACTGCAACCCTGTTAGTTTAGAAGATTCAGGTTCAGTTAGATGTAGCAAATGCTTCCCTATAGTACTCAGAGAAAAGAATAAATGATCAGGCAATTTTTCTACGGAAAATTAGAGAAAATCCTGTAGTGGCCTCAATCAAAGGAACAGACGAGGTCTACAAAGCATTAGAGAAAAAGAATAAAGACCTCAAGCTGGAGCTTAAACTAGAGTAGTCTTAGCGCAGAGACCTGGATTTAATGCGGGTCCAAGAGAAGATGAGCTACTGAAAGAAATAGTTGAACTTAAAAGAATCAACCGGCTATTAAGAGAGGGATGACTAGAAACACAAGAAGAGGCAGGCACTTCAGAGCAGCCATAGATAGAGATCCCCTCAGTTTCATTTGTTGAGATGGAGACACATCCAACATAAGAGCTAAGTGGCGAGGCTGAGCAAGATGCACTGAAAGAGAATATTACACAAGAGGTAGATGAGCAGTGGAAGGCAGCAATGGATTGGGAGCTGAGAGTTATTCACTCCGTCAACGTTATACAACTCACTCCCAATCAAATCAATGCACAATGGCACCAGCAATCCCTGCCCTATCCTCTGATTAAGGTGGAATTGCTACAAGTCAAAGAAAGTATTTACATAGACATGCAAGTCGAGGCCATAGATCAAGACCATTCGAAGTGGAGGCCGAGCTGGCTAAACAAGAATCCAAGGTATTTGATTCTGTTCACAAGAGTAGGCTTGCTCCAGAAAAGGGACCACCGACAGAAGAGTACATGGTGAAAACCCTAATGGGCCATGTCCTTCTTCAGAAGTCTACTAGATCTATCATGCGCAATGTTATACAAAATCTACCGAATGCTGCTCACCTGCATCGAAGTATTCCATGAGCCAGAGCAAGCAAGCACCCCTTGTATGTCATTCCTCAAGGGTAACAAAGGGTTGTGCTATGATCTTAGTGTCCAACCTTCCGAAGAAGTCCTCTATGGATTCTACGCCAGATGTATGTTTTTACCTTCTCACGATATGCTAGCATTTGAAGAAGGTTCTACACAGGGTTCTTCAAAATATTTGGGCCAATGATCAGCAACCTAATATCACGGTTTGTAGGTTACTGAGCTGTGGAGCTGAAAAACTGAGTAACAATGCAATTCTTGCAAGTGCCAGATAAAGAGAGGAAGATCAGATACCAAAAGGCACTAAATGCGCTTAAAGATCACCTCATCAGCCGTCAACCTGAAGACTACTTTATAAAGTCCATAAAGCTGTGTCAAGGGGCGATACAAGCGAGGAGGGGGGAATGTTAGCAGCAAGCTAACACGGATACCATTTTTTGGAGCTCCCATGTAAAAACACTTATTATTTTTGATAAATCAAGAATATTGTAACTCTTATTTTTTGAATAAACCTTGTAATAATTGATCCAGGGCTACAAGCTTCCAAATTGTATCGACCTGTCATTACCTATCTTTAGTTAGAGCTCCCAAATTATTAGTTTTGACCACCAAAAACCTTGGCTACGGTATAAAAGCCAATTTTTGTAAGTTCTTTGTAAGTTTTGGATAATGAAATACACAGCGTAAGCTAACGGCGCTCACTTCTCTCCTTCTCACGCTTCCTAGTCCCTCCCCAGTTGTCACATTGCAGTAGCATTTGTTGCATTGCAACCGCACGTAAGAGCTCTACGCATTGACGTAAACACATCACATTATTTCTTAGCCTTTGACGTCGTCAACCCATGGTTTAATTTAATAATAAGTAGAAATTTTCACTTCAAAATAAAACACTAAGCATAGGCGGGGTATTGGGGCATTGTTGCTAAGAATTTAGGTGCATTCTGGGTCGAAAACGACTAGGTCAAAAATCCACTACTGTTAATAATCGCAATTTTGGCACTTGAACTAAAGTGGGATTTGAGAACATAAATATGTGTGCTTAGGTCTTATAAACATGTCCTAAAAGTTTCATTACGTTTGGATGTCATTTGATATTGTAACAGATGTGATTTGTTTGCCGATGAGCGATTGGCTTTTGGTGATTTCAGTCACTTGAGTGTAGCTTGAGTTAGATGCCAGTTGTTAGTTGTGTTTTTGAGAGATTGACAAACTCTTGTAGCCTCTATGCACTAGTCGAGTCAGCTTCGTCCCATGGATTGACAATTTAATTGTGGTTCTCGCTAAAACTGCAATGAGGTAGGATAGTGAGGCTAGACTACCGTCCCACACTCGATTATCAAGTCTGGGAGCAGGAAATAGGATTGTCTTGAAGTGGTTTTTTTTTGGGGGAGTTGATGTTTTTTTCCATACCCATGAGAGTGCATTGCTTTTGGAGCCGCCATGTGTTAGATAACTAATCCCACATGTAGGGGGCAGGCAGGAGACCAACTGTTTATATGATGGAGCGTGATCTCTTTGAGCATCAAGTGAAGGGGTAGAGAGCTATTGGGAGCATGTGGTCATGGCACGAGCGCATACGATGTTGCTGCAGGCAATCAAATGCGATGTTGGCGGAACTTTTAGGTGCCCAATGGAGGTGGTGTTGGCGATGGAATTGTTTAACAATACGCTAACATGGTAGCTCATGTAGGGATCGTTCCAGTGGTGCCTCCAAAGGCCAATGTTTTTTATTGAAGTGGGGCTCCCACAAGCCCCTGTCACGGTGTTGTGACATCCAAACGAGGGGGGTTTCAACTGTAGTTTAGTGTGTGTGAGAGAGAAGTGATTGGCCAAGGTGGCAAAGAATGCAAAAAAATCCCAAAATAACTCACCAAGTGTATGAAACATGTAAAAATACTAAAATGATCCAAAGAGAGCTACACGAGTAGAGAGGGACAATTTTTTTTTTAATCATCTGTTATAAGAGGAGTTTGGCAAGAATTGAAGAGGGCCTTTTTCCATTTGATCTTGTGCGATGCCAATAGGGTTTGCCATGTTTGTGTATGCCATGTGTCAACCTTGATGGATGGATATTGTGGAATCAAATTGTTGCCCTTGCAGCGCATTGAATTTTTCACTTTTTTTCACCTTTTTTTCTGCGTTGTTTTGGGTTTGTGTAGGCAGATGTGCCCCCATGAGGTGGTGTTGTGCAAAGAGAGAGAGAGAGAGAGAGAGAGAGAGAGAGAGAGAGAGAGAGAGAGAGAGAGAGAGAGAGAGAGAGAGAGAGAGAGAGAGAGAGAGAGAGAGAGAGAGAGAGAGAGAGAGAGAGAGAGAGGTGATTGTGTGCAGGGAGATTGCAAAATTAATGTGTGTATGGGTGTGCAACAGATTGTGGTTTTGATAGGTGTGTGCATCCATATATGTGCAATTTGAGTGTTCCATTAAGAAAAGTGTGTATGTAAGAGTGAATTCAAGAGGATAGGGGTGTTGTGGAAACACTAAGCTAAGTGTGCTCCCTATTCCCCCTCTCCATCTTTTGATGCCCCCAATGAGGAGCACACTGATTACTCCATGATGATGTGTTCGTAAGCAAAAATGTGGCACAATATTGGTCCTTTTTGCAATGGTGATAAAGATGTAGATGAGTGGATCGCAAATTTTGAGTTGTTTATGCTATCATTGCAAATGTGGAGTGATGAAGGAAATGTATAAATAATGTTGTTGGTGTTGCGAGGTAAAGCAAAGGCTTGGTTGGAAGCTGCAAGTAGGCAAAACTGGATTGGTGTTCGAGATCAAGTTTTGCACAGGTTTCGAAGGGTGGTGTTGGATGCTTCTGCTGAAGCAGATACAAGGATCAAAGGACTGTGATTGGATGTAAGTGGATATTTTTATGCTTTTGTTGAGAAGCTAGAAGGATTTGGTTGCTATTACCCAAGTGGCCAATGCGGAAATCGAGAGAGGTTTTTAGCTTACTTACACCCGCGAGTCCAAGAGAAAGTGGACGACAAGGACCCAAAGAGCTATGACAAAGCTGTCAAGGTTGCCAAAGTGAGAATCCACAAGGTGAAGAAGAAATTGGAGGTGGTCTTGCTGCATTGTGAAAAATTGGTATGTGCACCTAGTCCAAGGTAGATAGAAGGGCTCCAAAAGGTAAATGTTCTTTTGTATGCTGATGTGCATTTGGTGCAAGCTAGTAAAACTAATGGTGAAGCAGATAAGGTACCCCATGTACCTATGAGACCTCAAAGGTTACAGTGGGGCTTGTTTAGGATCCCCCCCAATGTGTTCGTCCAAGAGGATTTCAATAAAGAAATGGTGAAAGATTGTGAAAAGAAAGCAGGTGTTCTAAAGCAGGCCGTGAGAAAGGTGGGGAAAATGCCAAAGTTGACGTGTTTTGAAGATGAATCTTGGAAGTATGTCAGGTTTTGGCAATTCTTTGGACACTAATGGTACTTGAGAGACAGAGTCAACATCTTTGAGGTATGATGTTTATGACATTTTGCATGTGAACAAGGTAACAGGTTCTTTGGATTCCAAGGTTCCAAGGAACAATGAAGTCCATTAAGTGGTAGATGAGGCTGAGGTAGCCATGCAATTGGTGGAGGTTGTGGAAGAAGCAAGTACAAAGCCAAAAAGTTGTGGTGAAGTCGAACAAGGTGACGAGCAAGCCTACCTTGAGCAGCAAAAGGATGAAGGTGCAAGTATGGGCCATGTTGATTTGGGATTTGATGAGCCGATGGTTGACATGGAGGAAGGATGACAAGTACTTGCTGAGAAAGCTTTAACCAGGATACGGGTTAAGGGTGGCCTTATGCCTTGTCTGCCATTAGATGAGGGAAGCTTGAAGAGCAGATAAGTTTGATTGATCTGCAAGAGGTGATGGTAGATCCATATGAGATGGTTGATGAGGAAGGGCTCATTGATGTTGGAATTGAGTGTATTGTAGGTGAGAAGGTAAGCATGGAGCCAAAGGTGGAAGATCTTATGATGCAATAGGCATGCTCTATGGTGCATGAAGAACATTCCCTAGTGCGGACTTTGTTTCCAAAGGAGGTATGTGAGTCTTGGTTGAAGGGGATGCTGGTAGGTGCAGTTGTGCAATGGATGATTAAGCAGGTACTGGGTTTTCTTAGGAGGATATCACTTTACATGGTTGGGAGGGAGAATTGTGATGTGTATTTGTGCGATAAAATTGATAGTGTGCTTGGTGATGCATGGTTGGAAGTGAGCAATATGCCGATGAGTGTTTGGAGCGGTGGAGGTATGCCAGGGGTAGTTTGTGTGCATGGTTGTCTATATGCATTGGTGCAACACTATGGGAAACGGTTGCAAGTGGATGGATGAGATCAAAGCTATTTTTTAATCCAGATGGAAGCAGTGTTATGATGCTAGGGGTTGGGCAACCCGCTTGAGAACGAGATGCGGGGAAGCAAGAATAAGACTGTATATATGGTTTTTGGTTTGCTTAGTGTCTCTTTAGTGTTGCAGGTTTCTAATTCAATAAACAAGTTTATTGTTGAACATAAATGTTCAACAAAGGGGTTTGGCAATGATGGTGTAGCCAAAGTGTGTTGACCATAGCGGAAGGCACAAGCAGGTATGTATGTATGTATGTGCAGGCATGGGTGATGAAACATGTATGAAGTGCAAGTTTGGTAGGGGAGATTTTGAAGTGTATGGCTGTGCTTGAAGTGTGGAGCTTGTTGGTCTTTATGGATTGACAATCAGAGTCTTGGTTGCCAAGATACAAGCATTTGAAGTTTCAATGGGGGCTGGTTCTGAGCCTTTTTGGTTGCATTATAAAGTGTTCCATCTAATGTGTTTTGAATATTTCCAAGTTTTAAGAGGTAAAGTACATCATGTGTAATCAGCTAGAATATATGTCACATCAATCAAAGTTTTGAGCGCAAAGATATGTCCTATTGAAGTACGTCGACAATTTGCGGTGGTCAGAGAGGATATGACAAATTTTTCCAGTTTTGGTATCCGTCGTTCAAGATCATCAGATAGTCAAAATGCACAACAAGCAAGTGGAGTTAAAGTCTGAGATGAAAGTGTTCAATGGATTTTTATGGCTTGGTCATCAAGTCTAGGGGTAGGAAATAGGATTATCTTGAAGTGGTGTAGAAAAAAATTGAACTTTTTGGGGGAGTTGATGGTTTTTTTCCATACCCACGTGTCAGCTCACGAATCCCACATGCATGGGGCCGGGCAGGAGACCATATGTTTATGTGCTAGAGTGTGATCTCTTTGAGCATCAAGTGAAGGGGTAGAGAGCTCTTGGGAGTGTGTGGTCTTGGCACGGGTGCACGTGGTGCTGCTGTTGCAGGCGATTGTAAACGACATTGGCGGCAATTTTGGGCACCCGACGGAGGTGGTATTGGCAACGGCATTGTCGTATGGTATGTTGATGTGGTAGCTCATGTAGGGACCGTTCTCACGGTAGGCTCCAAAGGCCAATGCTTTTTTCTTGAAGGGGGGGCTCCCATAAGCTCTTGTCATGCCTTCTTGACATCCAAAGGAGGGGGATTTCACCTGCAGTTAAGTGTGTGTGAGAGAGAAGTGACTGGCCAAGGTGGCAGTGCTAAGACTTTTGGCGTCTCAAGTGAACTGCCCAATGTGTATTTTGGATTTTAGTAGGTATTTGTTTTACGTATTTGTCAAAGTCTGAGTAGGGCAATTTATTGAGGTTGCTATATAAGCAACCCCTTGCCTCCACTGTATACATATTCAGCTATTCATTGCAAAGGTTGATTGGTTTAGGGACTTTTTCTCTTGTTCTCTCTCTCTCTCTCTCTCTCTCTCTCTCTCTCTCTCTATCTCTCTCTCCCCCTTAGTCTCTACACTTCCACATCCCTTGTTGCTGACATCACTTCCCCACCATCTGCCTCCAGCATTTCAAAATGTTGTGGCAATGGTCCATTGATTTGGCACTAGATTCCCCCCCTCTACCGTCATGAGTGTTTTGAGACACTACTAGCAAGAGGTCAGTTTCTCCCTTGGCGACATCACCACAACCGCCCCCTTCCTCAACATCGTGTTGAAATGGACTCCTTCCCTACTCGTCCATCTTAAAGCCACTGTGGCCAACATTTTGAAATGCTAGGACAGTAGCCAAATTTGGCAGCACTGCCTAGGCAACCTCTCCATGCTTGTGTTTAAAATGGATCCACCCCTTGTCTTGGCAGCATTGGTGGCCCCCTCTTCCAACAAGTAAGCCTATCATTTTAAAAGGATGTGGGCTGTGAGGGCACCCTTTGGAAGAAGAGAGGGAAGGTGGTTTTTTGAGCCCGTTTTGTGGATCTTTTGTGCATCTTGGGAGCACTTCAAAGCTCAAGCTTTTGAGAGAATCTTCATGGATCGGCTTGGGAGACAAAGATATGGAACTTGGATCTTAAGAGAGGGACAATTTGGAGGAGTTTTTTTTAGGTTTGGTACGTTTGGCCACCTTAGGAGTGCGAGAAGGATTCCCACAGCTCTAGATCTTACAAATTCATCATGGGGTCCCCCTTGCTTGAGTGCCATCAATAAATTGAACGAAAATAACTACACCCATTGGAATTTGATCATGCAACTCTTGTTCTCAAGGAAAGGCTTAAAGGATGTTGTCGACGATTGAGAGCCCTCTCCCATGAGGGATCCCCACTATAGGTACACCTTCCTTAAAGATGATGAATAACTCAAATCGTGTGTCAATTGTGGTGCAGCTAATGTTGGCCATTGCGGAATCTCTTATAAAGGACCTTTTTCCAGCTATTCATACTTTGAAGAGATTGCCAACAATATGTGGTTCAAGCTTGTGGAATGTTTGATTGGGATTCTACGTTTCGAGCAGTCACCTTCTTGGATAGTTATTTGCCATCCAGACTCCACGAGGAAGTTCAATGCAATTATTTCTTATGAAGTCTAAAGTTATTCATGATCAAATATCAGCTATCAAAAGTACACTGACAAGCACTCAATTAGCTACTTTGGTTCTCATGAAGTTTCCTAAGGAGTATAAAACTGTGTCTAGGACACTTCATCTACAAGTCATGAAGGAAAAACTAGAATTTGATGATCTTAGATCTTTTGTCATTGAGGAGGGAGCCATGTTGATAACTCAAGGAAAAATTCAGATTTTTGAGATAGGTGAGGAAGCACTTTCCGCTTTGGATTCCAAAAAGAGGACGAAGAACTGCTATTACAATTGTGGAAAGCGTGGTCATTTGGCTAAGGGTTGCAAATTCGAAGGAAAAAATGGAGATTCTACAAAGGAAAAAGGTAAAATAAAGTATCTGGAAGAAAGGAGTGATAGTGATTCAAGGAAGATTTGGCTTACCTCGATAGATAGTCAACAATAGTAAGTATGTAACATTTACCTCTACTTGTAATAAGTAGAGGACCTATTGCATCAATACCCCACTTCTCAAACACAATTTTTTTTATAAATTTTCTCTTTCTAAGGAACTTTTATCATCACAAGATCAGCCCTCTTCATATATAAGGCATCATCAAGTAGCACATACCTTTTGGCATGCCGTAGGAAGGCATACTTTTTTGACTTTTCCAACTCTGATGGAAGCATACCTCTTTGTAGAAACTCTTCCTCCCTCTTTAAAGCTTCTCTTTGCAAATAAAGAGGAGAATTAGCCCTTATCACATACAATTTCCCAATTGAAGCTTGCACTGCACCGTGTGCTTCTTTATTTTGAGACCTGTCCACATGCCTTAAACTCCAAGCTTCAAGATGCTTAAGAAGATTCTTCACTTGAAAACACATATTTTTCAGCCTTGAATTCTTACTTTTCCACACCCCAAGTACTTGCTTAACCACCAGAAGAGCATCACCTCTTACCCTCGCACGACGGATGCCAAGCTCAAGGCAAAGGTTGAGACCTTTCTCCAAAGTAGCATATTCAACTTCATTGCTGCTTTGTGCTGTAAGCTTCAAACTCCTTTTAGTTACCAAAGAATCTTGAGGATCATAAATTACAACACCTCCTAAGGCTTCACCATGCGCTTTCCTGTAAGGAAATCAAAAAACAATAGATAGGCGTTGTCTATGTCAGGAGCAATGTGTTGATTCTTCACCGCATCCTCCTTAAGAAGAAGAGGGCTTTCCTTATAAGTAATAAAATCAGCCAATGTAGCCCTTGTAGTCTCCTTAACAAGAAAAGAGAATTGGAATTTCTATAGCTCCACAATCCACTTCATGAGCCTCTTTGAAAAAGGAGGGCTATTCACCAATTGAGGTAGAAGAGTGTAGCTAGTGAGGAATGTGAATGGTTTAGGGAGAAGCTAGTGCCTAAACCTTCTACATGCATAAATCACAATCACCATGATGAGCTCCATTTTAGTATAGACTCTTTCCACCTCTAGCTTCACCCTGCTAGAACAATATATAGGCTTCATGTAGTGGGAATTGTTACCTTGGTGAAGAAGCATAGCTCCAATAGCATCCTCACCTACTGATGGATTCACATAAAGCTCCTTATCCCAATTATGAGCTTGCATAGCAAGAAGAGAACCAAGAACCTCTTTGATACCTTGAAAAACCTCTTCACATTCATTTGTCCATTGTAGAGGATCCAACCTTGCTACTTGTTGTAGAGGATAAAGAAGTTGAGAGGACAAAGGGATAAACCTTGCCATATACTTCACATTTTAAATGAAAGTGGAAATTTTATTTGTATCTTTACGTGAATAGAGGAGCACCAAAGCCTTCACCTTTTCAGGATCCGCTTCAATCCCATTCTCTGAGATCATACGCCCCAAAAACTTCACTCTTGGTTGAGCAAGATGAAACTTCTTTGGGTTGAGTTGACCTCCACTTTCATCATATTGATTCAATGCTATCCCAAGCTTTACACAATGATCCTTTCTAGCAATACAGACACAAAAGTCATGAATAAGATGCCTCACAAACTTGTCAAGAAAGGGAGAGAACACCTTATTGACGCGCTTTTGATACCATGCATAGCCATTCATAAGACCAAAAGAAAGCACACAACACAAATGCATCCCCATAGTGTGATAAATGTGGTCTTTTTTTTATCTTCTAAATCCAAGGTGAGCTGAAAATATCTAGAGAATCCATCACATACACTATACCTCTCATGCCCTGCAGTAGAATCAAGTATGTCATCTATGAAAGGAAGAGGGTATGGTTCCCTCTTCATGGTTGTGTTTAGAGGCTTAAATCAACACATATCCCCCACTTTACATCCTTCTTGAGTGTGAAAAAAACAGGAACCACCCATTCTATAGTACTCACAGGACATATGAAACCTGCTTCAAGAAGCTTGTCTACCTTTTCCTTTAAAGCATTAAGTTGTACCTGTCCCATTCTCCTTAGCTTTTGGCGTACGGGCTGAGATCCTTCCTTGATTGGAATTTGAATATCCTCTCCCTTAAAGCCTCTAATTTACTCATAAGAAGTGATGAATAAATGGGGAAGTTGTTGTATCATATGTAGGTACTCACCCTTCTCATGACTAGTTAAGTCGGAAGACAACATACCTTGTATCAGCTTCTGTTTCACATTAGGTTGAACTTTGGATTGCATCAGATCTTAAATTTTCTCATAAGGACCAGAGATATCCTCATTTTCCATAAGTCCAAGAAATCTTTGTTTCTCATCATACTCTTCTTCAAGAAACAAGGAGGAAACATCTAGATCGCTATCGCTGCTATCTTCCACTTCACTGCTCCCATCATCCCCATTGTCTTCTTCTTAACTTGAGTATTCTTCTCCATCACTTTTCTTATCAAAATTAGTGTCCAAATATTCTTGCTAGCCATGTCAAACCTCTTTTTATCACCCCTATACCATGTCCCCAATCCTGTACAGCTTTGGTTTCCTGTAACCATGGTCTTCCAAGGATGAGAGGGAAAGCACCAATACTGCGGGCATAACATGGAAATTGACCAGCACTTTAACATCAAATACATCCACCTCCAAGTACTTTATAACTCCCAAGCACCTCACCCTTGATTGGTTGGCAAGCTTTATGCAAAAACTTGAATTGTTCACCATGTTGAGTCCCAACTTTGATACACAAGATTGAGTAATAACACATACCTGTGCACCTCCATTAAGCCTCTCCAATGCACTTCCTTTTATGACATGCATCCATAGTAGGGCATATATCAGGTACCTCATTCAAAGATAGGACTCTCACTGACCCCCTTGCAGGCTCCTTCTTCATGGGGTTGACTACATGCTTGCATTGCCTCTTTTACTTGGGAAACATCTCCATGAGTTACCCAAAGGTAAAATCAACCTTTCTACCCACCAAATAAGTCCTTAAACTATAATTTGGTTGCCCTTCTTCCAAAGGAAAGTCGGATGCATTGTAATGTTGCCGAGGTTTTCTCTTCTTCTTCTCTTTACATGTACCTGTTTGAACCTGTTTCCCTCTTTTATGGCTGCACCTTGCATCACTCATGTCACGATCTCTTGTAACCCTCTTACCTACAGGCATGACCATAGCTCCAAAATCATCCTCTTTCTTATCCAAACGGATTATGCTTACCACTTTTGTTTTGCCCTTCTCTTCAGTCGTCAAACTGCTTGGCCTTGCTTCCCCTTTAATCTCAATACCATAATCGTGATCTCAAGAAGGAATTTGTGGAGGAAGAGGAAACATGTCACCACCCATTCTCTTTGGCTTGTCACATTGAGCGATTTTATGACCCCATTCACCACAATTGTAACATTGAAACATATCCCCTCTTTCAGCCATGCTTCTTCCTCTACCACTTGTAAACCCCTCATTGCTTCCATACCCACGTCCATATCCATAGCTTTGACCTCTTCCACCTCCCATCATATGAACACTAAGATTCTTCATAAGACATACAAACTCTTGCATCTCCTTGCGAAAAGCATTCACATCATGAGAAGCAAGGACCCTTGGTTGCTCTATTTATTTCACTTCAACCTTTCGATCCACATTGATTCCAAGTTGATGAAGATGCTTTGGTTTCCGCTCTTTATTCTTTGCAATTTCAACTGCCTCCTCAAAGGTCCTTGGCTGCTTAAGCTCTACCTTCAAGCGTAGGTTACTCCTCAAACTTGCAAGAAACCTGTCCTTATTCAACATTGCTAGAGGAATTTTAGCTCCCAAAGATGTACACCACTTTGTCCATAACGCATTGAATGCCTTTACAAAGTCTTCTATCGTCTGGCCTTCACCCTATGCCAAGCCTTGAATAGACTACCATACCTTTTGTGGGTCTTCCATCTGTTGAAAGTGTGTAAGAAAATCATGCCTTACCATTTCATAAGTCATAACTTGAGGAGGTTGGGCTGATTGTAGCTCTTTTTTGTAGCCTTCCAACCATTCCCTAGCATCTCCCTTCAAACAGAAGTAGAAGATTTATAGCACCAACGTTGGGTCTTCCTTGTCAGTAGGAAGGCAAGCAAACTCCATTCTCTCAATGAAACCTTTGTAACTTTCATTTGATTTCCCACTAAACTCCGTAAAACTAAAATCCACGTCTTCCAAAACCTGTAAACTGAAGGTAACTTGAAGCGATTCCTCGGTGGCGGGCACCATAACAGTGAGTGGCATAAAATGGTAACCATCTTTTTGCAACATTTGTCAGCCTACTCAACGTCCTCTTCCTCATATATGTATATATTTTTCTACACTATTAAGTTATCTAGAGTAAATTCCCCCTCTTCGTTTAACCTTTGTGGCGACACATACATTATACTCTTCCCAAAAATGTCACTTTAGTCATATATTTATATTACCATCCTTTTCTTTTTTGCTTTGTAAATAGAATAAGCATACAATAACCAACTATATACCCCCAAAATTTCTTACCTCTTGTGAATTAGTAGTAGAAAAATAATATATCCATCTTCCACCCCATATAGATAAATTCCCATGGAAATCAACTCTCCACTTGTCTTTACCAAAGATTATGGTCCCTCTCTACAAGTCTTCTATGCCCCCTACATAGGTGACCCAATATCTCTTAAGAATATACATATAGTTTCATTCCTTTCAAAAAGACTCCAATTGTATATTCTTTTCACAATCAAATAATATTGGGCCCTTCTCTATTTGTTTAAGCATCATAGCCTTTTGAAAAAGCATGATTCCCCTTGGATGCATACAAGCAAAGGGCCCATACAAGAAGACTTGGAAGCAAAAGGTTCCCTAGCCTAGTGTGGACCTTCCAAACCGAATTCCTTGGTGCATGGGCGTGAAGAATAGTCCAAATTCATATCAAACATGTTGAGAAGGTCAATTTTTCCTTTTGAAGCATGTCATTCCGAGCTACAGCTGAAAAGTTATGGTCAAAATAGTGTAAATCTGTCAGATTCGCAGCAAAAAGGAACTGTAAATCAAGTAAATCAAGAGGGTGAGATCTTATTTTTCCCCTACTCATCTTCTAGAAGAGCAATGAGTGTTCAAGGTCACTTGCATGTGATGGGACCAACCTAAAGATGCTTTCTAAATGCCAAGACAGACAAGTTGAGATACCCCGCAGGAGCCACCCGTAGGGCCTCATGGTGGGGCCCACCTACATTATGCACCCCTATGGAGCCTTCATGGTCTAAAATGATATTTTTGGTGAGTAAATAGTCCCTTTTATGTCCAATATTCAATGAGTGGTCAAAGGACACTTAATTAGGTCTAATCACTTACTCTAATAAGTGTAGCATAATCCCACTCCTACACAACTATAAATAAGCCCCCTTGGAGAGACTCAAGGACACACACCTATATTTTCAACTTCATGTTGTTTTCTTGATCAATAGTAGAGAAAACCCCAACTCTCCCTCTTTCACATCCTCCCTCCTAACCCTCCTCTTTGGAGGAAGTGCAACTCTATTCTCCACTCTTTCCATTCTACAATCTCTTACTCCATCAACCCAATAAATCATTTGTAGCACCTCAATAACTTGTAAATACATCATGATCTCTCTCATGGTTATGTTAATGATCATGAAATCATCTTTAAAACTTTCAAGTGTCGCAATTCGTGATGGTTAGCCAGCGTCTGTCCTCCCCTTAAAAGGTGTGCGAGAAATCAAGTAAGTGTTCTATTCTCAATTTACCATTGGTTTGTTTCTCCACACTTATTCAATTGGTCTAAAGAAATTTCTCAATCCAACTCTCTTTTGCTTCATTACATATGCATGTGGCTACCTCTCATGGTGATTTTATTTGTGTCACGGCATTGCATAGATGGAGATGAGCTCTCTATGCAAAGTGTGTTAGTTTGATGTAAGTGATTCTCTTGTGTGTTTGAGAGGCAAGTCTTGTGCGCATGATTTTTTGATGAGTGCTTGAGAGAGGAAGAGTTTGGATGTATTATGGGTATTATTATGGGGAGAAGGTGAATGCTATTCCACAAATTGCATATTTCATTTTGATGCACGGCATTGGGTTGCATAATCGTTGATGGTGTTCAAGTGTCCAAAGTGTATATAGAGTAAGGGGGTTTTCAAAGTGTGTTGCTTGAGTGGGTGAGTGCAAGTGTTATTTTGATTGTTTTCCTTCTCCACTCCCAAAAGAAGGTGGTGCCCCAAGTAGTGTGCGTACCTCTTTACGAACATTTTGTGAGGGTAGGCCCATTGGATTGGGTTTAGAGGCCCCATTTCAAAAAGCTCGCCCTCATAAAGTGGCGCCCCCACTGAGGAACATATTTCCAAGTTACCTTCAAATTTTTTAGTGATGAACAATGGAGTTCCCATCTATCCATTTCATTTTGCACAACACATTAGAGTAAATGTTCACATAGATAGAAAAGTCTTTTTCCAGCAACGCATTGTTTTTATGTTTGGTGCAGAAAGACTTAGAGAAATACTGGCATCACCCAATCCAATTATACTTCCAATCATCAATTATGAAACTTCTTTTGATGTTCACGTTTTCATTTTGTTTTAAAGGCAGGAACAAGGAGTGGTGAAGGGGTGCTCAAGGGCGATATGAAGGAACGATGTCTTCAAACCAACAACGAGGAGTAGCACATGAATCACGATCAAAACAATGAACCTTTTAGGCCTATTGCTTGGCAATCCATTCATATAATCATTGCAAATAAGTTTAGGTTTCAATCTATCATAAGGAGGATATTTGGATCCACTCGCCTCAATGAAATCAATGCTTCAATTAATCCATTTATTCTACCTATGATAAAGTACAAATTAACAATGGATGTGTACATGTTCATTTTAATGTAATCAGATTTATAGTGTCAACAATCTTGTGCGGCCCGTAAGAGAAAAGTTTCTTTAAAAAAAAATAAATTTCAAAAAGTCTAAACAAAATGTCAAGTTCTTTTCCCACGTTCTATGCAAGAAGTGGGGAAGATGCGCAAGAGTTTCTTGACAACTTGGAGATGGCACATCTCATATCCGGGAGAGATGAAGAGGTAAAGCTACGAGCCTTCCCGTTGGTTCTAAAAGCAGAAGCTAAAGCATGGTATGAGACCTTGCAACCCCAAATCAAGTCCAATTGGGAGAGACTGCGAGCAAGCTTCCTCTCCAAGTTCGGGCAAGGTGATACTTCTGAAGGACTATGGAAATGTCTTATTGGACATAAGCAGGTATCACTTGAAGACTATCCCTCTTATGAAGCAACCTTTGTCAATCTATGGGGTAGGTGGGAGGCTACATTAGAAAATCATGGTGGTGCACCTAACTTTCTAAAAAAAGAGAGATTCATGGTTGGCTTGTATCCACTTTTAAAGGCTAAAGTAGAGCTAAAATTCCCATCCACCTTCGAAGAAGCACGTGAGGTAGCCATCATCAAGTTTAGAAAACTACACTTCCAAGCACATAGAGCAAGGGGTTTGAATGAAGTGAGTGATAAGGAGTCTTCACAAACCATGGAAGCACCAATTAGGGCCCCTCTTGCACAATCTTCACAAATAGGAGATAACTCTCAACAAGAGATTTTACAAAGGCTAACTCAACAGCTTGAGAACCTCACTCTGAATCTAGTACAAGGCCTACCTAAACAACGACAACCAAGAGAAGGGAATCGCAATCAACGAAGACAAGCTCAAGAGTTGCGATGTTGGAATTGCAATGAAATGGGCCATGGCATGTACAATTGTCCACATCCAAGGCGACTTCCGGGAGACATATATCCCCCCAGACCGCCTCCTCTCACTGTGCAGCAAGAACTAGCTCAAGGCCCACAAATCCTTCGTCGACCACCACCACCAGCAAATATACCTCCCGTCCCACATGAGGAGGAAGAAAGAGGAGTCAACATCATCAAGCTAGAAGAGGTAATAGATGAGCATACTCTAAACTTTGATGTTATGCCGGCAGAAAAACGCACAAGAGCACATGATAAGGATGAAGACATGAGAAGTGAAGGAACAAATTCAGCCAGAAGGGACAAGAAGAAGAAGTCAAAGATGGAAGAAGCTGAAAGTAGCAGGAAGAAAAGATCAAGGAAAAGGGAAATTGGTATCAACGACTTCCCATTGGGAAAGGAGCTAGAGCCCTACAACATCCTGGAGGATTTACAAACCCAAAATCCAAACATTTCATGGCCTCAACTTCTACACCTATCAGCCAAAGTAAGAAGGCAATGGCCAAAGTTGGTAAGTACAAGAATTCCAAAAAAGAAAGCAAATCTTTCCATTAAGGTTGTGGCCTCAAAGCTACAAAAAGATGTGGAACCCATTGTGGATGCTTACATAAGGGGTAAAAAGGTGTCTAATGTATATGTTGATGGTGGAGCTCAAATGTGTGTGATCACGGAAAAATCAATGAATAGGTTAGGGCTTGAAATTACAAAGTCCTCTGATTGTCAAGCTAGGCTAGCCAACAACTCAAGTGTGAAGTGTTTGGAGATCATTGAAAATGTAAAAGTCTCTGTATGTAACATAGATGCACGAGTGGATATGTATGTCATGCCAGCTAAGGGGGAGGGCTATCCCATCATCCTAGGGAGGCCTTGGCTCATTGCTGTGAATGCAGATCAAAAATGGGGAAGTGGTCGTTTGATTCTTAAGAAGGGTCAACCGGTGGTGTATGATTGGCGAGAAGGAAAGCAACTAGATATCAACTATGAAACCACGGCAGATGAAGAGAGCGAGGAGGAGAGTCCTTACTCAAGTGATGAGGAAGCATCAACCAGTGCATCAACCAGTGAAGAGGAGTCTTCTTTGGAGGTAATGGGAATTGTATTCAACGCCAACACTCAAGATGTTCCAGTAGAAGAAAAGCCAACAGACAATCACACACGAGGGGATGAAAGATGCCACCACCTTGAAGAAGGATTTGAGAAGATGCTTGCAAAAGATCTTACTTGTGAGGAGAAGAGGTCCTACATCAATATGTTAAGGAGGTATCCCAATTTTTTTATCACTGACTACTCACAAATAAGAGGTGTAGATGTAATAGAGCATCGAATTGAATTGAAACCAGGGACCAAACCCGTGGCTCAAAAGTTAAGGCGACTAGGATCTATGCAACAAAAGGCTCTCCTACAAGAAGTGAATCGACTCTTGAAGGCTGGCTTCATCTATCCAGTATCCAACTCCGAATGGGTATCACCTATTGTAGTCACTCCCAAGAAGAATGGTAAGTGGAGGGTCTGCGTGGATTACAAACCCCTCAACGTTGCGACAAAGAGGGACCATTTCCCTCTCCATTTCCAAGATGAAATTTTGAACGAAGTAGCAGGTCACGAATGCTACACTATGTGTGATGGGTATTCAAGATACTTTCAAATTAGAATAGCAGAAGAGGACCAACCAAAAACCACCTTCATCACACCTTGGGGATGTTTTGCATTCAGAGTAATGCCTTTTGGGCTCACCAATGCTCCTAGCACCTTCATGAGATTCACAATATTTGTATTTCAGCCATTCTTTGGAAAATCTATAAGAGTCTTTATGGATGATTTCTGTATTTATAGTTGTAGATCACTTCATTGCCAAAAGGTTGAAGAGGGGCTTAAGAGGCTCCATCAATTTGGGGGACAACTCAACCCAGAGAAGTGTCATATCGGTGAATCTCAGGTGGTTTTGCTAGGCCATGTGGTTTCTTCACAAGGAATTCAAGTGGATCCCTCTAAAGTAGAGGCCCTTTTGTCATTACCTCCACCAACAACAACTAAGGAGTTAATGACCTTCAACCACAAAGTGAGGTACATGTCTCGCTTCATCCATCTCCTAGCAGAAGCCATCGCCCCTTTGCATAGGTTGGCAAGCCAATCTACATTTGAATGGGGGAGGGAACATGCAAAATTTTTTGAGGAAGTGAAGGGCATTCTTAGCTCTCTCCCAATCCTAATGCCACTAGATCCAAAGGAGACCTACTATGTCACTCCAAGTGTAGGTTTCGAAGCAATTGGTGTTGTTTTGATGCAAAAAGATCCTAAAACATCATACATGAGGCCGATATATTTTGCAAGCAAGGTGATGACTCTGGCCGAGAAGGGATACACTGAAATGGAGAAAGTGGTCTTTGCAATCTTGTTTGCGGTAAGGAAGTTTAGATCGTATCTTCTCCCTGTGCCATTTGTTTTTCTCACCTTAGAGCACAATCTACCATATGTAGTACAACACATGAGCCTCTCATCTAGAATAGCAAAGTGGGTGCTTGAAATCCAAGAATTTGAATACACTTTCCTTGTAGAAGATAGCACAAGAGCAGGACTTGCAGACATTCTCACCTACAAAGTGAGAGAAAGGGAAGGATCACGACTACAAAGAGAGGAAGGCTCAAAACAGTTCAAAGTGAAGGAGATTGATAATGCCTATAATTTATGCTTTGATGGAGCTTATCAACGCCAACAAGACAAAGCAGTAGGGGGAATCATCATTTTGAACCCACAAAAGGAGGTAATGGTTAGAAAAGGTATCACTCTACCCAGTGTTCACTCTAACAATGAGGCTGAGTATGCTGCTCTAACCCTTGGGTTAGAAGAATGCAAAGAATTAGGCATACAAAGACTTATTATAAAAGGTGATTCTTTGCTAGTGGTCAGGCAAATCCAAGGGACTTGGAGGTGCAAGAATCGTACATTGTTTGAGTGGCTTAGTAGTGTAAGAACTTTGATGAAGGGTTTTAAAGCAACACAGGTACAACACATTGTGAGAACTCATAACAAGGAAGGAGAGTTACTCGCAAATGAAAAGCTTCAAATGGCGGTAAGAGGTGTGAAACTATATGAACCCAAATATCAAGGTCAAGAGGAGCTAAAAGACATTATCTTCTTCCTACAAGCAGGTGAGTGTCCCAAACACTTAGACAAGGTGCAAAGATATAGACTAGTTAAGAAGGTCACACCTTACCAGTTGATCGGGGATGATTTATATCACAAAGGGAAAGATTTGGTCTTGAGGAGAGTACCAGGTGTGCAAGAGATAGAGAAAATTCTTCTTTCATGTCATGATGATGTCTGTGGTGGTCACTTTTCTCAAGATATTACAAGTAGGAAGATTTTACAAGCAGGGTTTATTTGGCTGAGCTTACATCGTGATGTCCAATATTGGTGTAAGGCATGTAAGCCATGCCAAATTGTTGGGGATAGACGACTAACATATGAGCCTCGAGTCCCAATAATATCTTATGGCCCTTTTGAAAAGTGGGGTGTGGATGCAATAGGTCCCCTACCTCGTACTTCTACAGGGAAGGTTTTCATCATCATGGGTGTTGACTACATGACACGATGGGCGGAAGCAACAAGCACAACCCGAATCACAACTGAAGAGGTATCAAAGTTTATTTTTTATCATATTTGTAGTAGGTTTGGAACACCCCTAGAAATCTTATCAGATCGAGGCCCGGGTTTTAGGGTTGACCTTCTGAATGATCTCTTGAGGAGGTTAAAAGTGAAACACCTGCATTCCACACCCTACTATCCTCAATGCAATGGATTGGTGGAAAAAGTGAATGGAATGATATGTAAGATCATTTCTAAGCAGGTTGTGGACCGGCCTAATGATTAGGATTTCCATTTGACGGCTGCTCTTTGGGCGTATAGGACATCTTTCAAGGTATCTACCCAATTCACCCCTTTTCATCTAGTTTATGGACAGGAGGCACTTCTCCCCATTGAGGTAGAGCTCTCAAGATTGCGCGTTCTTGCAAGAGTGGCAAAAAAAACCAAAAGAGGTTCTACATGAAAGGATCTTAGATCTCCAACGACTTGAGCTAGATAGAGAAGAGTCCATTGATCACTACATCACCAAAGCGACAAGCCAAAGGGATAAAATCAACAAGAAGCTCAAGGGGAAAGGGTTGAAGGAAGGTATGTTGGTTCTTCGCTATGATAACCGACTTGATACTCGACTTGACAAAAAGTTTTTGCAAAGATGGGAGGGACCTTTCATGATAAAAAACAAAGTTTGGGAATGGTAGTTACAGATTAGCAGATTTATCAGGAAAACTCCACAAGACCAGAGTCAATGGATGGAGATTAAAGCCCTACTTTCAACGTATCAATCCGTTGATAGGCAGTCATCTGCCTACATCGTCTAAGCTCCAAATTGACATGGCTCCCTTCGGCTTGGCAAATGCTCCACCTATTTTTAAAGCTTTGATGTGCAAAGAAGAACCAGCCTTGGAATCTGAACATACCTAAAGCAACCCTCCCATCTCCGATTTATGGGATTGAGGTAATGAAAAGCAGGTCTAATGGAGTAAAAGAGTACATGACACTCCTCCTATTGAAAAAGAAAAAAGTGGAAAAGAAAAAATGACCAAAAAAAAGAGAAAAAAAAAAAGCAACAGCGTCCTCCTAAAGATATGAATATCTCTAGGCTTGGGGGAGGGCTAATATGAGTGGCATAAAATGGTAACCATCTTTTTGCAACATTTGTCAGCCTACTCAACGTCCTCTTCCTCATATGTGTATATATTTTTCTATGCTATTAAGTTATCTAGAGTAAATTTCCCCTCTTCGTTTAACCTTTGTGGCGACACATACATTATACTCTTCCCAAAAATATCACCTTAGTCATATATTTATATTACCACCCTTTTCTTTTTTGCTTTGTAAATAGAATAAGCATACAATAACCAACTATATACCCCCAAACTTTCTTACCTCTTCCACCCCATATAGATAAATTCCCATGGAAATCAACTCTCCACTTGTCTTTACCAAAGATTATGGTCCCCCTCTACAAGTCTTCTATGCCCCCTATATAGGTGGCCCAATATCTCTTAAGAATATACATATAGTTTCTCTCCTTTCAAAATGACTCCAATTGTATATTCTTTTCACAATCAAATAATATTGGGCCCTTCTCTATTTGTTTAAGCATCATAGCCTTTTGAAAAAGCATGATTCCCCTTGGATGCATACAAGCAAAGGGCCCATACAAGAAGACTTGGAAGCAAAAGGTTCCCTAGCCTAGTGTGGACCTTCCAAACCGAATTCCTTGGTGCATGGGCGTGAAGAATAGTGCAAATTCATATCAAACATGTTGAGAAGGTAAATTTTGACTTTTGAAGCATGTCATTCCGAGCTACAGGTAAAAAGTTATGGTCAAAATAGTGTAAATCTGTCAGATTTGCAGCAAAAGGGAACTGTAAATCAAGTAAATCAAGAGGGTGAGATATTATTTTTCCCCTACTCATCTTCTAGAAGAGCAATGAGTGTTCAAGGTCACTTGCATGTGATGGGACCAACCTAAAGATGCTTTCTAAATGCCAAGACAGACAAGTTGAGATACCCCGCAGGAGCCACCCGTAGGGCCTCATGGTGGGGCCCACCTACATTATGCACCCCTATGGAGCCTTCACGGTCTAAAATGATATTTTTGGTGAGTAAATAGTCCCTTTTATGTCCAATATTCAATGAGTGGTCAAAGGACACTTAATTAGGTCTAATCACTTACTCTAATAAGTGTAGCATAATCCCACTCCTACACAACTATAAATAGCCCCCCTTGGAGAGACTCAAGGACACACACCTATATTTTCAACTTCATGTTGTTTTCTTGATCAATAGTAGAGAAAATCCCAACTCTCCCTCTTTCACATCCTCCCTCCTAACCCTCCTCTTTGGAGGAAGTGCAACTCTATTCTCCACTCTTTCCATTCTACAATCTCTTACTCCATCAACCCAATAAATCATTTGTAGCACCTCAATAACTTGTAAATACATCATGATCTCTCTCATGGTTATGTTAATGATCATGAAATCATCTTTAAAACTTTCAAGTGTCGCAATTCGTGATGGTTAGCCAGTGTCTGTCCTCCCCTTAAAAGGTGTGCGAGAAATCAAGTAAGTGTTCTATTCTCAATTTACCATTGGTTTGTTTCTCCACACTTATTCAATTGGTCTAAAGAAATTTCTCAATCCAACTCTCTTTTGCTTCATTACATATGCATGTGGCTACCTCTCATGGTGATTTTATTTGTGTCACGGCATTGCATAGATGGAGATGAGCTCTCTATGCAAAGTGTGTTAGTTTGATGTAAGTGATTCTCTTGTGTGTTTGAGAGGCAAGTCTTGTGCGCATGATTTTTTGATGAGTGCTTGAGAGAGGAAGAGTTTGGATGTATTATGGGTATTATTATGGGGAGAAGGTGAATGCTATTCCACAAATTGCATATTTCATTTTGATGCACGGCATTGGGTTGCATAATCGTTGATGGTGTTCAAGTGTCCAAAGTGTATATAGAGTAAGGGGGTTTTCAAAGTGTGTTGCTTGAGTGGGTGAGTGCAAGTGTTATTTTGATTGGTTTCCTTCTCCACTCCCAAAAGAAGGTGGTGCCCCAAGTAGTGTGCGTACCTCTTTACGAACATTTTGTGAGGGTAGGCCCATTGGTTTGGGTTTAGAGGCCCCATTTCA
The DNA here is from genome assembly GCF_014529385.1 of Adiantum capillus-veneris. Classification (NCBI taxonomy): domain Eukaryota; kingdom Viridiplantae; phylum Streptophyta; class Polypodiopsida; order Polypodiales; family Pteridaceae; genus Adiantum; species Adiantum capillus-veneris. The sequence goes on along the minus strand of NC_140935.1, from coordinate 114,543,724 downwards.
AAAAGCTCGCCCTCAACAGTGTTGGGAAACAAGAAAACTGGAACACATCTATAGCGATGCCACCCAAGAGCATTGAAAGAGCACTACAAGAACATCAAAAGCTTTGGGAAACCCCTTTGAAACACCACAAATCCAACAAGAGTAGTCCCCTTGGGAATTTATTGTTTGTCGCCCACCCAAGAGACTATGTCACAAAGAAGGAAGAAACCTGTTTAGGCACGGAATTACGGATGTCACCTACCAATTCTCTTGAAAAAAAAAAACTTTTCCTTCATCAAAAACCATTTTAAAAGTCCCCCTTCATCCCAACCAAAATGAGTTGCCACTGCACAGTAGTCATACAACAAGTGAGAGCAAAAATCTCTTCATAATCTATGCCTTTTTGCTGTGCATAACTCTTTGCAACAAGTCAATCCTTATGGCGATCGATCTCACCATCCGGATTGCATTTCAACTTGTAAACCCACTTCATCCCAATGGACTTTTTTCCAAGAGGCAAATCACATAAAGTCCATGTGTCATTTTCTATAAGGGCATCATATTCTGATTGCATGTGGTAGCTATCCAATTTTCTAAATTTTGTGCTTCATCATCAAAAGACAGAGGTTCCTCAGCATCATGTAAGCTAGACACAGCCAAAGCATAGCAATCTGATGCATAAGACAGAGCCTAAATGAGTACGGCTAGACAAAGGTGCATCCAATTTACTGTCACACAATGTATGCACCAACCATTTTGGCATATCTCTAGCCTGCTCATTTTCAGCCCTTTCCTCATCAAGTACATCATGTACATATGCATCAGTAATAGGCTGATCTGTAACATTTTTGAAAACCCCCATAGGTTGTACATTTTCCCCATTGGAATTTACATTCAAACTTCCACCACTAAAAAGAGGCAACAAAGTGTCATAAATGTCCTATGAGCTTACATTACTGTCTCTAATACATGACAGCAAGGGTTGAAGAGAATCTTCCACAAACACTACATCCCGTGAAACCAAACTATGCTTTGTTTGCGAATGATACAACCTGTAACCTTTTCTTTCAGCACTATAACCAACAAAAATATATTTGACAGCCTTATCATCCAATTTCTTGTGTTGTGTTTGTGGCGCCAAAGCATATGCCAAACAACCAAAAACACGCATGTGCTCAATAGAAGGCTTTCTATCATGCCATGCTTCATACGGAGTACTAGACTGCAAAGCTTTTGTAGGACACCTGTTAAGTACATAAGTGGCACACATGATGGCCTCAAGCCAAAAATAATGCAGTAAAGCATGACTTTTGACCATAGATCGTGCCATTTTTGTAAGTGACCTGTTTTTCCTCTCAGCAACACCATTTTGTTGAGGTGTATAAGGCACTATACATTTGTGTTTTATCCCATGAATACCCAAAAATGCATTAAATTCATGAGACATATACTCCCCCCCTTGATCGGAATGGAGGGTGCCCATAGTACATTTCGATACATTTTTAGCCATAGCCAAAAATTGTTTGAAGCACATAAAAACTTCGGGCTTTGCTTTAAGTGGAAATGCCCATGCATGCCTGGAGTAATCATCAATGAAAGTCACGTACAGGTAATTGCCCAAGGATGGAGTTTGCATGGGCCCACAAACATCAATATGCATAAGCTGCAACCTGCATGTGGCCCTAACTGAAACATCCTTTGAAAACTTTGAACATTGCATCTTACCCAAAATACATCCTTCACAAACATGTTTGACAGGTGCTTCAAGAGGTGGAAAAGAAGCAATCATATCAGATTTTTGCAAACGCGACAAACTGGCAAAATTCAGATGCCCAAAACGTGCATGCCACAGTTTTTCATCTGAAACAACCCTTGAATCTGCAATTGCATTTGAAAATTTTTGTCCAAACTTGTCATACAAAGTGAGCTTATACAATCCACTGCACAAAAGGCCAGATGCAACAATTTCATCACCAAAATTGAGATCATGAATTGTACATCAGTCATCCACAAATTTGACTACAAGTCCAAGTCTAGCAAGTGTGCAGATACAGACAAAAGATTCTTCTTGATACTAGGTACATAAAGTGCATCAACAAGTGTGAAAGAACTTCCATTTGCAATAGTAAGCATAATCTTTTCAACTCCCTTAACAAGATAAGAGGCATTGTTGGCACTAGTGACTGAATTCCCATGAGGGCCAGACTCAAGAGAGGTGAACAATTCACGATGTGTGGTAATGTGCTTGGTAGCACCATTGTCAAAATACCACACATGTGAATCTGCGGCAACAATGGCATGCATGCATCATGGACATCAGGACTGTAAGTACACTCTGCACTAAAATCCCATTCTGCATCAACAATAACATCACAGTCTCCTTTCACAGAAGACTCAACAATGGATGCATGCATCATGGACATCAGGACTGTAAGTACACTCTGCACTAAAATCCCATTCTGCATCAACAATAACATCACAGTCTCCTTTCACAGAAGACTCAACAATGGATGCATTTGTAGTGGAACCAGCATTTGTAGTGGAACCACCCTCTTTCTTCTTAGCCTCTTTGGCCTTCAACTTAGGACACTGCTTGATCAAGTGATCATTAGATTTACAATAATGAAAACGCATCTTTTTTTTGCCCTTATCACCAAAATTGACAGACAAAGTGATGCCCACAGAAGCATTGGGAATAGAAGTTTTGCCACTCGCAGCCGAACCATAAGAAGTGGCTACATTGTTGTTACCACCCTTTCTTTGAGAAGCAATAAAAGCATGTTCAATTGCACGTTGTCTAGTCCTGTTATTTTTGGAATGTGACTCTTACAATAGCAATGTGCATAATGCATTAAACTTGACAACTTCAAGATTTCCTTGGGTCATAAGTCTCCAAGTACTAGCAAAAGTCTGGTAAGGCATCTAGAACAGTTTGCACAAGGAAACTGTTTGAAATGACTTCACCTACAGAAATAAGTTGCTCATTGAGATCCTTGACACCAGCAAGGAAAGTGTCCATATCATCTTCCTCATGCTTAATCTTCGATTCCATCTGTTTACGCAGCAAAGCAATTTTAGCCTCATTGCGGCTTGCATAAAGACCTACTAGAATATCCCAAGCCTGTTTTGCAAATTTTGTTGAATGAATGTGAGGAGTAATGGTGCACTTTACAAACAACACAATCAATGCATGAGCCTATGCATCTTTTACATCCCAACGAGATTGTTCTGCTGTAGGCAAAACAACTCTAATGGCAGCAATCCTTGCAGGAAGACCTGCAACATCCTCAACATCACCTACATCCTCAGAACCAGGATGTACATCAATGCCCTGCACAATATTCTAGACGCCCTTTGACACAAGAACATGTTGCATCATGTAAGCCCACATAGGGTAATTGTCCCCATCCAACTTTTCCTCAGTAGCAAACATCTTCAACACATCTGTGTTGTTGTCAGCCATGGTAAATGCTTCACTTGATGTGAAAACTGCCTGAAAAGAGGATAAATGAAGCGGTAACAAGAAGTGCTATATAGCACAAACCGTACTAGACTACTAGGCACCTGTTATGCAATATTTGGCACTGACATAAAGTTTGCACAAAATGACAAAATTGCCTACGCAGACCTGGTTGTAGTGAAAACGGAGGCCAAGACTGAGTTCTATGAGCTTTCCCAAAATTTTGTCGACCTCACTAAAATTAGAGAAACTGAGCAGGTGTGTGCTGGAGTTATTGGCAACTAAGCCCGGGAGGATGCAGCCTGCTCTGATACCAATTGTTGAAATTAGGGTTCCAAAGAAACGCACACAGCTTGGAAAAGACAAAGGAAGCTCAAGGCACACAACTGAGAGTGTGTTACTTAGTGTGCAATGGAAAGTTAGATAGCCCTAGAGTGATGGGCGTATATCCAATGCACGGGGGGAAAAACCTCCTAAAGAGGGAAAAAATGCCCTGGCGGTCCTAGTGTGTTCACACACATCACTACCACATGTATATGGTAACATCAAACACCAATAACTTGAACTCCCACACATAGGTCCAAATTAATTATACGGAGCACTATTTGCCCCTCTTTGCTACTCATAAAACTCTCTTTGGTTGAAGCTGGTGGCAACACTAGTATTTATATGACTAGAAGGCGGGATACCTTTCTAGTGTAGACTCCACTACACCAGCACTTTCTTTGTTGCCCAACGTTGTTAAGCACATCACGAGTAAAGATGTTTCCTTATTTATATATGAAGATATTTGCCAAAAATTTGGCATGCCATTGGACTTAATTTCTGACAAGGGTCCAGGATTTAGGGGAGAGCTGGTGGATTATCTATGTGAGAAGCTTCATGTGCATCGCAGATTTACTACTCCATATTATCCCCAATGCAATGGCATGAATGAAAGGTTTAATGGAGAGCTCACAAGGATGCTTACAAAGATGAAAAGAAAAGATGTGAAGACTTGGGATTTAGAGCTACCTTGTGCTCTATGGGCTTATAGGACTGCCATCAAATCAGGTATTGGTTTCTCTCCCTTCCATATAGTTTTTGGCAAAGAGGCTTTACTTCCTATGAGGTGGAGATACCAGCTTTGAAGATGACTCTAAAGCTTGAAGAAGATCCCAATGATGCATTCAAGGAAAGGCTTCTATATTTGCAATGTGTATAGTTGGATAGGTTGTTGGCTTTTGATCATTATGAGCAGGTCTTGAAGAACAATCAAGAAAAGGCAAATGAGAAGGTGAAGGACAAGGACATCAAGAAGGGTGAGATGGTGCTTCGTTACAATAGTAAGCTTGATAGAACTTTTCAAAAGAAATTTAAATAAAGTGGCAAGGTCCTTTTTTGGTCTTAAACAAGTTTCCAAATGGCACATATCAGCTTGCTGACTTGGATGGTACCCCACATAAAGCACGTGTGAATGGCTACAAGTTGAAGAAGTATATTGCAAGGTTGATGACTATAATTGAGGATGAACCTTCTTTTGAAGAATTTTTTGATCATGTGGCTAAGGATGAAGATGAAGTGAAGACTCCCTCATGTGGTTTACAGGATCTCTTTTGTGCTCCTGATCATGAATGATCTATCAGGCTGGGGTGTGGTAAACTATGTTGGGCGCATTTCTGACATTCGGTTTTTTGTAAATTTGTACATATACGGACATGAATCCCGATGTCAAAAGTGTGTGTGGGCTTTACTTTTTTGGGGGGTTTTAGCTTGCTTTAGAAAGCACATGTACATGCACTGCAAGTCGCTAGTCTAGTGACAACTGTCGGGCGGTTGTAAGTGCCCGTGAGTGAGTTTTTTGAAGGGAGACTTGTATACAACTTAAACTCATGTAGAAAATTAAAAAACTTCAGTCAAAGTTCAGAATTTTTCAGGTTTGTGCTTGTTCAGGTTTCTTGATGCCTTTGGATGCAATTTTTTGCCCTCGACTAGCTCTCTCTACACCTAGTCTTCTTGCTACAACATCCTGCTCCCGTTGATTTTTCACACAGTTGTGCGTGGGTTCAATTTGAAGGACTTCAGAACTTTTTTTGCATAGTTTGCAGAGATTTTTTGAAGTTTGAAATCATGTCTTTTGGAGTTGGCATTTTGGAGTTATGGTCTGTTCTCTGCAGCCTACAGTGTATGGCAGCTTTGGGGCAAAGCTATATAGGTTGAGTTGTGGAAACTCATACGTCTTGTGGATGATGTATGCTTTGAAGGGGTAATTTTAAAGTGGTTTTTGATGAAGGGGAAAGTTTTGTTTTCAAGAGCATTGGTAGGTGATGTCTTGCTCGAGGGCAATAAGGGTCTTTGCTACGACCTTAGCAGCTAGACTTCCAAAGAAGTCCTTTGGGATATTGTATAGGATATGTTCCTAGGTCAATTTTTGATGTGGCAACAAAAGCATTAGGTAGAATTCTCATGGAGACAAGAGAGGGGGTTTCCAAATCTGAGGTGTATTTTGTAGTTTGCGGCTACTAGGGTGTCCATGGTAGCATCTTCAATGATTAGTCTTTCTATGCATGAACACCACAAGTTGCAAAGAGGGTGTTGAAGATTGCACCTCATAGTTATTATGCATATTATTATTGGTATTATGCCAAACAAGTGAGGTAGGGAAAACTCCTAAAACTAGATATGAAGAAGGCCTTTGGACACCATTTTTTAATCCAAAAATTATTTGACCCAACCGATTCCATCAAATTCCTCAACCATACTGAAGTATCATGTGGTGACAACACAAGGGTTAGAGAGAAAAGACATCTCTTCCCATATTTGAGTGATTTCAAAGAAAGAACTAGGAGCATATGCACAGACTACTGTGTAGCTGAATGCGCTATCCAAAGTTATAGCAACCCAACATCCTTTAGTGGACAAATGTACTTTATTCACCAAATGGTTGTATTTTATTGAGATACCAATAGCAGCTCCTCCTTTACTTGGTCTGTGATGAGTAGTAAACCATTTGTAATCTGAGCCTATTGTTTTAATTTCTTGCAGGCATATAAAACCAGGCTCATTAGAATCAACCAGCCAGTTCTTAATGACTTGTCCTTTGGAGGGGTCAGTCATCCCTTTATAGTTCAGTGTGATCCCTTTAGCAAATGGGCACTTCATTTTTTACTGGATTTAGAAGGTTTAGCCATAGAGACTGAGATCCTTGTTGGGTCCTTTGAAGGCTTCTTTTTTCTTTTAAACTAAGAGGGTGTAGATATAGGGAGTCTTTCCTCCTCTACCTGAGTCATGTAGATGTCCACTGAACTATCAAGGTCCTCTAGGAGTTGAGACTTGTTGTAGTTATCTTGATCTTGCAGTTGTGCTTCAAAGAGTGCATCTTCTAAGGTTTGCTATTGATTGAGCTAGGTGCTAGGAATATTTTCATCTTCCCCATCTGGGGAACAAATAGAAGACAATCCTATGGTTTTTTCCATTGACTCAAAGGGGCCTTATTGTCCTCAGCTCATTGATTACCCCCTTCCATGTTGGAGACTCGAGTTTAAACCTTTTCTCGCCCATCAGCTTACTGCTCCATGCAATGTTCTTCTTCTTAAAAAGCAGGGTCAGCTTTGTCATAATCATAAGGATCAAACACTTCCTCCAAAAGGGAACTGATTTTTTTTTGTTCCTGAAGTTTGTGGCCTTTCTACCTTTGCTATTCTTGAAACCATTCTTCTTTGCTACAATCTGAAACTCTTCCTTTTTATCCAGCCCATTGTCTGTCAGATTAGGTTGGGATTTTAGATCATGACAATCCTTGGTATAGTGTCCTTGCTTCATACAGTGAAAGCATGCATTGGTAGGTTTTTGTAAGATATTTTCTGATAATGAAGGGATTTTCCATTGGAATCTTTAATGTAGATTGAGTTTTTAATTTATGCACTTAGTCTACTTCTATCAACAATTGAGGGTCCCACTTGGGATATATTCTTTGAACTTTTCCTATGGAGTTCCCTATAGAATTTAGCCAAGGGTAGAGTTCAATGGGAAGGTCAGGAAAGTCCACTCCCACTGGAGCTTTTATGGGCTTAGGTCCTTTTTTGTTGAACCCTAACTACCAGCTGAAAATAGAGATTGGGGTATTCAAAACAAGCCATTGACCCTGATTAACAATCTGCAATGCAGAGTTAGTGTCAAAACAAAAGAACAAATAGTAGCCATTAGAAAGATACTGCACATGAAAAACTCTTATGTTTTTGTTGCTCTAGGACTGATTGATCCAAGATTTTAGCACTTCCAGAGAGGACCTAGCTCTGTGGCTAGACCAATGACAACATGTGATCTTGTAGCTGAGAGTGTCAGTTCTCTAATTCAAGCAAAGGGATAACTACATCACCTTCTTCATAACTACTCCCTTTTCCTTTATCTAATGGTTGCGTTTTCTTGGCTTGAGTATGAGCCTTGCCCATATCATAATGATTATGTTTAACATTAGGGGCAATGGGTTCAGTAACATAAACATCAGCATGGTTAACCTTAATGGAATGGAATCCAGAGTTGAAAAAGCCTTCATGCATGAAATGTGTTTGAGGGAAAGTGTTACTTGGAATACTGTAGTGAATAAGGGCATTGGACGACCTTGCTCATGACCTGTAGATCTCCCACGATGATAATACTTGGGTGGAATGTCTTCCATTGCAACATAAGATATATTTTGGGGCAAAAATCTTTTAGGGTTTTCTAGAACATGTGCATGAACATCTGTTGATAACATGGCAATTGAGGTGCTAGAGGAAACAGGAGAAGCATTTACCTGAAACAAGGAGTTGGGCATAAACATTGAAATAGTGGGCATACAGATATGGGCAGATAATGCACCCTAATGGTGAGAGGGTACCATGCCATCACACAACGCATCTAGCAAAGATTTTGACTCCTCTCCCCTAGGGGGGAAGAGAGGAAAGGGAAAGGGGAAGCAAAACAAGAGGGCGACATTTCAGGTTAAGGCTTTAGGAAAGCTCGTGAGGAGAGACTATTTGCAGGTACGGACATGCAGGTCATGAGAAGGACGCCCTTTGATTTTCTTTCCTCAAACTCTTTTTCACTCTCGTATATTGATTTGATGAGGACATCCTTGGTTAAGAATCAGATTTTCCCACTTGGGTTAAGATGCAATCTAGAGGTCTTGACTCAGGCACTTGCTCAGGCTGCAAGTTAGCCTTGGAAGACCCCCTCCATCTATTTCACAAGTGCCCTACTTTGCAGGGTCTATCCACCAAAGTGTGAAAGTGGGTAAGAAGGACTTAGAAGATCAACTTTTCTATGGATGACCTGATCTTGGGAGGGTGTGGTATCAAAAGCCAGGCCGGTATGATATGCACTCAAACGATCAGATTCTGCTACCTGAACCTAGTATGTAAGTTTAGGAACCTTCAAGTCTTTGAGGGAAAACTAGAGGTAGCACTTTTTGATGATATTGTGTCATAAATCATTGAGCTCAGTCACATGGTAGGAGCAAGAAGAGAGGTAGCGGACAAAGATGAAGGATGGATGCATTCTATGAGTTGTTTAGAACACAGAGCTAATCATTTGGTAGGTATTCTATGTACAAGTCTCTGATGGAACCATATCCCCCTCAAGGCACATGTTGTGCTTGTAGACTATTGTATTCTTATCGGGTTAACATGAATTATCTCAACTCACAATTGTGAGTATGGAAAAAAAAAAAAAACAGCTTTTGTAGACGTTCTTAGGGAAGAGCGACAACCTCGCCTAGCGCTCTACCTAGGACCTAGGTGTCCAGTGATGACTAGGATATATTTGTTTCCATCAAAGGACCCATAAAATCATAGCCTACGAGATCAAAGGTTCACGGAGTATTAATTATGCTCACGACCCAGCATTTTGTGACACTTTGACTGCTTGGTAAATGGTACATTTTTTCATGAATTATGAAAGTTGTTGTCGCATTTCAGGCCAATAGTGGTGGCTAACTACTTTGTTTGGCACATTATGGAAACCAATATGTCTGAGAGAGGATTTTATTGTATACAAATGTAAACATTGGGCTATCAACTGCAATGAAACGTGTTTTAAGAGGAATGTGAGTCTGCAATAAGTGAGCAAGGTCCTACAATCCAGGTCAAGTTGATGTGGGGTGGTCATAGCATGTATGCCTTTGGGAGAAACATATGATGTTCTACAAACAAAAATACAAATCAATGAAACTGATGTTGAACACACTGAACTAGAGCTCCTAGGCGCCAAGACTCTGACTCAAGAGATCGAGACTTGAAATGGCACTTGGAATGCAATATATATCACCTGGAGGGTCATAGGAATTGATGGTTGGATCTTGCAATGTTGATATCCACATGTTGAGCTTCTTGAGGCTAACATGATGATGCTCTTGAATTTATTATACAATGATTGTGTGTTGTGGTGCAAAGAGATAAAGATGTGACAGCAAGAGTGTTCATGAGATGAGATGGTAGTAGACAAGACTCTGAGATGGAAGAGCGAAATAATGAGTACACCATGTATGCTCCCAAAATATGTAAGCTATATTAATCATGAGTCACATATATATAGGCAAGTACTAGTCTAGTGAGGGTGAGCTATATATAGCTCCAACATCCCGACCACTCATACAAAAGGCTCTAGCTGCGGATAAAAAATCCCTTGGAGAGTACAAGGGAAAAACCTAAGCTCTTCCATACAAAGGCTGAATGAGGATCAATGAGATAGTGTATGTGTGTGTGAGTGATGCTTAGGTACTTTATACAAATGTACAATGTCGACAAATTGTTCTAAGTGTACAAATGTGTAAATGTAAAGTATAAAGTGCCTACAAGGTTACAATGATACGTAAAGTGTGAGGATAAGATTGATATTGGTTTCAAGCTCCAAAAAGAAAAACTAAGGCAACCCTGATTTTTGATTGTAGAAGAGTGAAGCGTGCTTCATTAAGTCCTTTTGTAAGAATATCTGCAATCATCTGATCACTTGGACAAGATTGAAAGTTTTTTCAAGCTCTAAAAAGGGAGACTGAGGCAACCCCAAGTTTTGATCATAGAAGAGTGAAGTGTGATTCATTAGGGCCTTTCTTAAGAATATATGCAATCATTTGATCACTTCTCGGGGGATTCACTCTATATACAAAACGGGATGCCACTTGCGAGCGGACAACTTTGATAAAACCCTTATATACGCCTCATATTATGGAGTATAAACCCCCTATCTACTCCTATACGACAATCAATGCAAAAAACTAGCATACCCCTATCTTACATAAAAAATTTAGGCCTCACATGATCTAACTAAGTAAAACTAGTTAAAGAGCGTGTAGAATAGTGACTGGCAACTTACTAAGGAACCACTTCTATTGAACTAGATGTACCCTCAATGTGTCTTAGTTTTACTTTCAATTATAAAGATGTGTTACGTTCTCCGTGTAAATTTTCATCTATACAAACTCTCTATCGCTTTCATCCCTCAACAGATGAACTATAATCACAAAACAAGCAATTGATACAAAGAAGCATTAGTTCTTGCATGTATCTTTGTAGCTATTGACTCACAAGTTCAAGGGAAGACTCTTTTGGGAAGCCATGATTTTGAAACACAAAAACATCCTCTCATTTTCCTCTTTTCTCACTTCTTTTCCCCCCACCCCAAATGTGATACCCCCTCCCTTATTTTTAAGCTTGGGAGATAAATTATTGGGGGTTTGCCCCTGACTTATATGCTTATGTAACTTGTAAAACAAACCCCCTCCCCTGCACTTACGTGGTGCGATAAGTTTTCCACGGTGAATCCCCTAGGGATCACTTGAGCAATGGTCAACCATGATTGATTGAGCTTGATTGTACCCTTCTTGACTTCATGACAGACATAATGATAATGCACAACAATATACTTGGACTTATCGTGCTGAGCATAATCTTTTGAAAGACCGATGACACTTTGATTATCACAATGAAGTGGTGATGCCCAATATTTGTAAGCATTTGTCAAAGCCATACTAAGTTAGGAGCCGCAAAAAATGCCGCTACATATTCAAACTTTGAAGTAGAAACCACAACACAATGTTTCTTTTTACTGGTCCAAGATTGACGAAGAAACAATTTCCACTTGTAGAATGCATAGATAAGTGAGATCTTGTCCAATTTCCATCTTTATATCCAAAAAGATGTAGCGAATGCAAAGGATCTGAGTCTTGAGTCTTGTGGTGTTGATAAACCAAACCAAAATTTGAAGTGCCTTTCAAATACTTCAAAGACTTTTCTTGCACACCAATATTAAGAGAAAGAGAGGCAAGATGTTGTCCCAAAAAAATTGCAACAAAAAGAATATATGGACGAGTATTCATGCCAAAAAATTGAAGATAACCAACAAGATTAGCATAAGGTTGATGTAATGCCAATTGTCCATCGTGTTGTGTAGATGAAGAGTTTTTGGTAAAACTCACAAGACAAGGAGTACTAACTATCACTACGAGAGGACATGTTAGTTTTGACGTGGCATCGCTAACGTCAAGGCATTTTTGACAAGTTTTTGAATAGTAAATGTTGAACGTGGAAATGCCCGTCAAAATATACATCCAAAAGCTCGTCAAAATGTCCCTCACAATACACGTCGATATTTGAGACGAATATTTTGACGTGTATTGCGACAGGCTCTTGGAAAAACTTTTTGATGTACTTTTTGATGGTTCAAAAATGGGCGAAAAAAGCTGCACCTCTTTGGCCACGACAGAATTCCTTCACGCAGCCAAATAGAGAGCAAAAAAGGTATGTTTTCTCTCTCTCTCTCTCTCTCTCGCTCTCTCTCTAACTCTCTCTTTTGAGATTAAGAGAGAGAAAATGGATTAAATTGGTCGGATTAATGAATCCAAATAAGGGCAAGCTATGAACATGTGCACATAGTTGATGCCAGTGTAGTCTGCTACCATATGCCAACCTATACTATCTTCTAGCTACATAAAAAAGTTTCAAGTGCAGGCTAGAGTCCATCATTAATATTATTTGAACATTTTCCTTTCTCAACAAAGATAAAGCAGACTTCCCTATCAATCCGGCAGGGAGAGTTTGAAAAACAAAAGTCCAAAATAAGTTCTCTACACCTAATGAATTACCTATATATCTAGGCCTTCCCTGCCAAACAAGAACTGAACAAACTCTTTTCCAAGACTTAGTAAGCATGCAAAAAAAATCATAACCAATTTTAAGAGGAGCACTTGAGAACAGTTTATCCCATGAGGAGATCTGCCACAACCCATGAAAGTACACCACAACACAATCCACCAATTTCCACATGCATAGGGCCCAATCAGTGTCTCAGAAAATCAAATGCTTAATAAGACCAGCTGTCCTAGCGTGAGCATGATAGAGGAGGTTGAGTATGTGCAAGTCCCCCCTTAGGGTAGGGAAGAGATATTTTATTCCGGGCAATCAATGCATTGGAGGAATGTGTTTTATTCCATAGAAATTAAACCAGAAGTGCAGTACATATTTGTAACATTTCCTGAGACCAATCCAACAGAGGCAAATAGTACAAAAAATATGGAATGACAATGGACTGAATGTTCTAAGCCTTACATGCAAAGGCCACTCATCACAATGGCATGCAGTAATTTTGGACTGAGATCTATCTACCACCCACTGTTGCAGCTGCTTTTGGGACACATAAACTCAAATTGGGTAACCCAAATACCTTTGGAAAAGCTCTTACCTGCCCATACTAGGGTATCAAAAGACCTGGGAAAAATTTTGATCAAAGAAAATTAATGCAAGTTTAGCATTAAACCAACAACCAAAGCATACATATCAAGAACCAATTCTAGACCTAAAGGTTTTCTTGGAAAGCTGAAATCCATCCGAGTCCATAGCTCTTTCACTTTGTCCAATGGTTTGGGATTTGTAGAGGTAGAAGGGATTGAGTTTTCATGGTTCCCTACATGAGAGGGGGTTTAGAGGTACTATTGTGGCCTAATTTCAAAGAACCTGTATATCTTCTTGGGGGGTGAGCGTAGTCAAGGGATGCCCTTGGAAGGGGGGAGATAGGAGTAAATGTTTCACCCATAGTAGAATTTACCTTTTAAATTTTTTCTCCCGAGGAACCAAATGCGTACTTAGTCGGTAATTGAAGGTATTAGGCATGTGGAACTTTTGGAAAGAGTAGGGAAACTTTTGGGAAAATGCCATATTTGGACAGAACGGTAGCAAGAGCTTGTAAGATTTCCCCATTTTAAATAAATGACTATCCTACCAATACCTTCTAACTCAATCTCTAGTGTTTCACGCATGGTTTTATCACTATTCCACATAGCACATGCATGAATCATGTTGGGGAAGTTGATGGTTGGGGAAAATAGAACTTTCCCCAAGGAAGCAACCAATTCCTTAATACAGGGCCATAAGAAAGCATGGAGGTCCACCTATACAGACAAGACACTTGGACATCATTTCTTCCTTGACTTGTTTGTAGGATGCCATGGAAGGACATGGACCACCTGGCCACAGAGGATAATAGTTGAAGAGCTTTGAAATGCTTTCTGGTCCTCAACAGTGAAAAACAACACCTCATACAACCTTGACCCATTGTAAAAGACCTTAACCACCATATCTCTTATAAAGACTTGATCCAAAAAACTTGCTATCTCATTCAGTAGGAGGGCAGTTTACCAGTAAGTAAACACAATGGCCCTAGATTTAAAGATCTCAATTGAATTATAATAATTTGAGTGGGAATGGTGACTTTGTCTTGTCCCTGAACTGAGTGGTTTGAGGTAAGGGTGTCATGCAAACATTGGGCCAAAAGATATTGATCTAGGACATCATGTTCATGCATAATTGAAGTAAGAGTAGACTCATGAGGATTAAGCAGAAATGCATGAGGGAGAGACATGGCTCAAATAAAACAAAGAGGACCACAGGTTGAGATGATAGCGCCCTGGCAAGTAGCTGAGACCTCAAAGTGGAAAAAGAGGGAGTCGAAGGTGTCACAATTTTGAGTGTGAGTTTTTTCACCGAATGGTGATGAAGGCAAGGCCCCAACCAGAAGGAACACATAAGTGATGGCAGCAAAGCCCCGACAAGGGTTTCCATCTCTTCTCATAGAAAAACTTGGACCATTTCTCAAAAACTTTCCAATTGTATTAATAAATGGAGAGGAATTTGATTGTCAAGACAAGAGACTCTTGCACCAGCCATCCTTCTTCCATGCTCCCCATTGGCCGCAATTTTTTGTGTATAAAGGCCTTCATGAGGGACATCCTTGAGAGAGATAAAAAAGTCACGATGTGAGGTAATGTGCTTTGTAGCACCACTATCAAAATACCACACATGTGAGTTTGCAGCAACTGACATGCATGCATCATGGACAACACGATCATAAGTACACTCTGCACTAAAAGCCCACTTTGCATCTACATCAGCATCACAATCTTCTTTTGTAGAAGACTCTACAATAGCTGCACTTGTATTAGACCCTCTAGTTGATCCAGCCTTTTTTGCCTTCAAATTTTGGCACTGCTTGATGAATTGATCATTAGCTTTACAATAATGATTATTAGGAACAAGTGATTTACTACTTGCACAAGAACCATGAGAAGTGGCTACATTGCTGTTACCACCTTTTCTTTGAGCAGCAATAAAGGCATGTTGTCTAGACTTGGTTTTTTTAGAAAATAGAACAATCTTTGCCACTGATCCATAAAGTAAGGTAATGAGAAAAGAGACAGCGAAAAGGGTTGTAATAGACAAGCTTAGGAAATTCTTAAATGGGAAGAAAGAGAAAGAGGAAGATAATAATACCGTAAGAGATGAGGATAGATTGTGCCTTATATAGATGAACCCTCTAGAGAAGAACCAATTAGTGTTACCTAGAAGCTAGGGGTGTTTTCAGGTTGAAGATTTACCATCTTCCTTTCTTGTTTCGAGCTAATGAAAACTCTTTCTTTTTGTTGGGGAGTTTGTAAGGGCCTTCTCCTAGTCCTTACGCAAGGCCAACACATCTAAGCCACCACCTTAAAAGAAAAAAAAGAAAAAAAAAAGTAATAGAAAGAAAAAAAATGTTTGAGAAAATTCAAACTCAATCTAAGCACCAAAGTACACTCACAAGACACTTCTAGCTTATGCCATGGGGACATGGATATAACCAATGCATAAGAAATTCACTTTTCATTTTGAGAAAAACTAGCATAAAGGAAAAGATAAGATAAGGGTAAAGGATAAAGAAGGAAAAGAGAAGATATCCTTGACACCAGCAGGGAAAGTGTCCATTTCATCTTCCTCATGCATAATCTTTGACTCGAGCTCTTTATGTAGCAATGCAATTTTAGCATCATTGCAACTTGCATAAAGACCAACTAGAGTATCCCTCCAATATCCCAAGCCTATTTTGCAAGTTTTGATGAATGAATGTGAGGAGTGATACTGCGCTTCACTGACAATGTGATCAATGCATGAGACAACACATCTTTTACATCCCAACGAGATTGCTCATCCTAGGCAAAAGAGCTCTGGTAGTAGAGATCCTACCACCACAACTTGCAACATCCTAAACATTGCCTACATCCTTAGAACTAGGACGTACATCAATGGCCTGCATAATGTTACAAATTCCCTTTGACACTAGAACATGTTGCATCATATAAGCCCACATACGGTAGTTGTCCCCATCCAATCTATCTTCAACACAACAAACATCTTGAACACATCTATGTTGTTGTCAGCCATGGTAAATATTGCACCTGATGTGAAAATTGCCCAAAAATAGGAGAAAAAAAGTGGGAACAACACGTGCTATATAACACAAACCATAGAAGGCTATAAGGTACCTATTATGCAGAAAATGGCATTGACATAAATTCTTTACAAAATGACAAAATAGCCTACACAGTACTTACTGTATGTAGTGGAAACGGAGGCCAAAATGAGTCGGAATCAATTGACTAAGCTCTACACAGTACTGCATGTAGTGGAAACGGAGGCCAAAATGAGTTGGAATCAATAGACTAACCTGTCCAAGCTTTCCCAAAATATGTGGACGCTCGTCAAAGCTCACAAAAATTGAAGAAAGTTAGCATGAGTGTGTTGGAGCTGTTGACGATTAAGCCCAAAAGTATGCAACCTGATTTGATACCAATTCAATGGAATTAGGGTTGCAAGAAAACACACACAACTAGGGAAGACAAAAGAAGCTCAAGGCACACAACAGAGAGTACTTTACTTAGTGTGCAATGGAAAGATAAGATAGCCCTAGATTAATGACGTATATTCAATGAACGGGGGAAAGAACCTCATAGTGAGGAAAAAAATGCCCCGACGATCCAAAGTGTGTTCAGACACATCATTACCAAATGTATATGGTAACAATAGACAACCACTAGCATTGTTCCTTATTTAAAGGCCCACTGTTTGTTACATCTTACATGAATATCAGAATCTGTCAATAACAAATCATATACATTAGCAGTAGTAGCATTCCACTAGTTAACAACATGCCCATGGAGGATCCAGTCTCTGTGTATATCCTCCTGATTAATGACTCCAAACAAGGAAAAGCTATGAACATGTGCATATAGTTGATGCCTGTGTAGTCTACTTACATATCCCGACCTGTACTATCTTCTAGCTGTAGAAAAAAGTTACAAGTGAAGGTTAGAGTCCATCATCTATTCTATTTGAGAAATTCCATTTTTGAACAAAGACAAAGCAGGCTTCCCTAACAATCTGGCAGGGGGATTTTGAAAAACAAAACTCCAAAATAAGTTCTATGCACCCAATGTATACTTGTATATCTAAGCCTTCCTTGCCAAATAGAAATTAAGTTCAAACTCCTTTCAAAGACTTAATAAATTAACATGCCAAAAACATCATAACCAATTTTAAGAGGAGCAGGTGAGAACAATTTACCCCATGAGGAGAGCTGCCACAATCCATTTAAGTACACCATAGACAAATCCACCAGTTTCCACATGCATAGGGCCCAATCAGTGCCTGAAAAAATCATATTCTTAATAAGACCAGCTCTCCTATTGTGAGCATGATAAAGGAGGTTGAGTATATGCAAGTCCCCCCTTAGGGTAGGGAAGAGATGTAACATTTAATGCACTAGTAACTTGTGTGTAGTGGAAATTGATAACATAGCTAGTTTGGCATTGACAATACTTGAAAAGAGAAAGAAGTAGAAGAATTGACAATAGTTAAGGACCAGATTTACATGGAGCCGGTCCTCCCTCCATAAAGGCTTTGTATTATATCTTCTCCCATCAAAGGAGACTTTTGTACAATACAATCTTTGTGCTCCTTGATAAAACTAGTTGGTGTAATGAAGATGGAAGCATCATACACCAAATTATGCTTAAAAAACACACCTAGTGTCCCTAGTCTCAATCCCAAGACCTCACACACCTTCAAAAATGGTGAGAGCTAGTAGGTACTGAGGATAGATTTAGAGGAAGAAGAGGTATCTTACGGGAAAGAAGTATTTTCCTCACATAATCACTCTAATAGCATAGATTAGCCTAGTAATTAGCATGGTAGAGGAGATGAGCATGCCATTGAAGCTTGGCTCTTGGTTGGATTTGCATTCCATATCCAAGAGTTGTTGGTGTAGGCCTCTACTTCTCAATGCTTAGAAGGAGATGGAGTTATTTTTGCACACATGAGTTGTTGGTGTAGACCTCTATTTCTCAATGCTTAGAAGGAGATGGATTTCTTCTTGCACACATGAGTTGTGTGTGTGTATAGCAGCCTTCTCTCTCATCTTGGTCGACCCCTCTTGCTGTTTCTCATGCTGGCATCCCATTGTCCCCTTTAAAGCTTAACCAATAAAAAATAGAAGCATAGTTTCTAGCCTTGTGACATGTGTCCCCCTTTCCCCTTTTGTGAGAGCTTTAGGTAAGTAGATAATTCAATTAAACTCTCATTGGACCTCTTAGTCTTCTAGCCAATAGGAATCAGGCAAGCTGTTGGGCTGTTGAATGCTCATTGGACCCTTTGTTAGACTATCCAATAGTCTTCTAGGAAACTTAATCTCTATTGGTTCTTTTATCAAGCATTTCTAAATTGATTAAACATAATTTCCTCTAGCCTAATTCTCATTGGTCCACCTCTATGGACATCCAATAGGATTTGAGGGAAGCTTGGGGGCAACTAGCCTAGGAGCCTCACATGTGTCCAGTATTCCCTTTGTGTAAAGGGGGAGCTTTGGAGTGTGAGTGTGTGTGTTTCTCTCTCATCCCCTACTCTCATGGCTTGCCCCCTCCTTGATAGGGATGTGAGAAAACTTTTTAGTCCTCCCATGACCATCCAATTTTCTCTTACAGTGGCCTTTGGACAATTGAATAAAAAATTAGGAACCTCAGCCTATGGAATTCTTAATGGAGTTGAACCTTAGGTTCTTTAAGCCCCATTGAAGCACATTGCTCTTTTGCATACTTTTCCCCTTTAAATCCCTATTTTCCCTCCTTTGGATCCCTGTAGAGGCCAATCTGGCAGCCTTACTAATATTCTAGCTTCTGTTCCCCTAGTACTTTCCCATATTAAATGATCAGTTTAACATGAGAAAATCATTTAGGAGAATTAGATATTAGTTTTTATGACAAGAGATCTTTTATGACAAACAATCAATGCACTGGAGGAGTGTGTTTTATTCCATAAAAAATTAAGCCAAAAGTGCATTACATATTTGTAACATTTTTTGAAGACCAGTCCAACAGAGACAGATAGTACAACAAATATGGAATCACAATGGACTGAATAATTATAAGCTTGACATGCAAAGGCCACTTATCACAATGCCATGCAAGACGTTTGGACTAAGATCTGTCTACCACCCACTGTTTCAATTGCTTTTGGCACACATAGACTCCAATTGGGTAACCCAAATGCCTAAACACATGACCTTTTGGAAACCTCTTACTACCTGTCAATTCTAAGGTATCAAAAGACCTAGAAGAAATTCATGCAAGTTCGGCAGTAAACCAATAGCCAAAGGGGACATATCAATAACTTTCATGCATGGGAAAGCTAAAAAGCTAGGATGGTCACGTTGGAGCTCTCAACATTGTAGCATCCACTGAGTAGCCAAAAAAAGACAAATAAAGTGTGGGAACGGATGTGGGACTCTCACTCTCTCTCTCTCTCTCTCTCTCTCTCTCTCTCTCTCTCTCTCTCTCTCTCTCTCTCGATGTGGAGGGCCGCAGCTAGGCAAAAATGGAGCTCGTCGGGATCAAGGGTGGCGGAGAGGCAGCGGTAGAGGAGTAGGTGGCTCAGCAAGCACTTGTGGTGGCGAGTGGGACATGTATTGGATCCAGAGTCATGGCGTCTAGGCCAACAGAGGATTGAGGTTGTATAAGGGTGTGGGACTCGTGGCAGATCAGCTGTTGGCAGCTAAGGCTGTTGATAGAGGAGACTACATGAGGCCTATTGCGGCAACATTTGAGAGGTGATACATGAAATAAGTGGTGGGTTGTGTTCATGATCGAGTTTAAGGAGGGGAGGGGAATGGGGGGAAGCATTCTCTATCAAGCGCCAAGGCCAATCAATGGCACACTCTCTCTCTTCTAAACAAAAATAGACATACACACTCCTTAGCAGGAGTAAATGGGATTGGCCCTCTCTCTCTCTCTCTCTCTCTCTCTCTCTCTCTCTCTCTCTCACACACACACACACACACACACACACACACACACACACACACAACTGCAACAAAGAATGAAGACGTCTCTCTCTCTCTCTAAGACATGCAACACACATGTTCTAGAAAATGAAACCTGATCGCTCTCTCTCTCTCTCTCTCTCTCTCTCTCTCTCTCTCTCTCTCACACACACACACACACACACACACACACGCACGCACGCACGCACGCACGCACGCACGCACACACACACACACACACACACACACACATGCACGTTCAAGGAAAACCAACTTATCGAGGTGTGACACAACTCGTTGTACGTTATTTTCCCAAGCTACAAAGTAGAGCCACCCTTTACAAAAACAAAAGTAATCACCTTCCCAATTGAATGTTGGAGTGAAACTCCATGGCCGTGCTAAAGAGTTTAAATTATATATATATATATATATATATATAGTACTAAGTATTGTGACTTTTTGACAAAGCTGAGAAGTCAAAACTTTCATTTTCTAACATTCCTGTACTTGCTACTTACCCTTCACTTTTACATTTCAAACCAAATGATTTCTGACTTACTCTTCAATTTTACATTTCAAACCAAATGTTTCTTAAGTTCTTGAAATGAAGGAGAGAGTGACACGTGGATATCCTCTCTTTCCTTGAAAATTTTAAGCTCAATTATATATAGTATAGATTCTATGGACTCACAACACACACACACATAGATAGATATATTTACATTTATAACTACACACATATATATTTATATTTATATTTACATACACACACATATATGTATATATTATTGAGTTATTTTTAATTCACATTTCATTTCACAGCTTCACATGGCTTCACATGGCTTGAATTTACTTGCATTCTATAACTTAATTCTAGTCAATATTAAGGAAGGTCTCTTTTATTAAGCAGTCGTTGGTTGAGTTTCCTCCCCACAAAGAAGCAAACCAAAACCATGGTTTGCAACCGGCTAGTCTCGATTTTTCAACCGGCTCTAGGCTAAGCTGAGGCAATCCTTTTTTGAACATTGATTCTACTTAAACTCAGCCCAATGATTTGATCATTTTTTGATTGTTTTGGAAAGCCACCGTGACTCTTTTACTTGTTTACACTAGTTCCGTCCATGCATATATCCACTTTGTCTAACATATGTATTAAGAATAAAAAAGCTACTTATTGTATCTCTTAATCTTATGTCCATGAGACTTCAAGAGAACTAAATACAACCCTAGAGCACCCTAACGCCTCCATATATACGTGTAGGGTGATGTAAGGCTAAGACACACCACAACAAAAATAAGGGTCCACAACGACTGGCTAAAAGAGACGACTCTAACCCTTCTCAACACCTAATGTTGAACATACTAATAAAAGTTAAGGACGTGAGACCAACGTCTACTAAGAAAACAAGTGAAAGGGTCACGACGGCTTTCAAAAATACTAAGAAAATGATAAAATTGTTAGGTTGAATTAAACTGGTATCAATGTTTGGGAATGGATTGCCTTAGCTTAGTCTTGAGCGAATTGAAAATCGAGACTAGCTAGCTGCAAACCATGGTAACAAAAGAAAAACCGATGAAATATGTCAGGAAGTCGTTCAAAAATTTTGCAAATCTCAAAATTTTTGCTAGTATTTCCGGTTTTCTTCTTTGTGAGGAAGAAACTTGACCAGCAACCGCTTAATACAAGAGACTTTCTCGAACGTTAACACAGACTCGAATCAAGCTATAGAATGCAAGAAATGTAAAGCCATGTGAACTTGTGAAATGAAAGGTGAAATAAAAAGAGCTAATTAATGTATGTGTGTGTATAGAATTTATTAGAATTATGCAAGGTGAAGCTTCACTTTAGCATTCTAGAACAGTAGAATGCAAAAAAAAAAAAAGTGTGTGTGTGTGTGTGTGTGAAATTTACTAAAATTATGCAAGGTGAAGCTTCACTTTAGCATTATAAAACAATAGAATGCAAGAAAAGTATGTCCATATGATCCTAAGAAATTCATTTCGTTACACGAATCTCAGCAAATGCGATCTCTGATGTTAGCGGCGGAAGGAGCACAACATCGAGCAGCAGAAGGAGCACGAATGTCGGAGCTACATTGTAGCAAGCAGGGATTGAGGGAGCAATGTCTGCATCTACAGAGGGAAGACACACTGCCATGCAATTGGACGGGGAGGTAAAGCCCACATGAAGTTATTTATGCTATGGTTTGTGGAATGTTAAGAAAGACAATTTGAAGAAGTGGTTCTATGGAATCAAGAAGCTTTTGCATGAGTTTGAGAAGATACAGTTTAAGTATGTTCCTCGTGAGCAGAATAAAGAAGCTGATGAGTTGGCTAGGGACAAGTTGGATGCCTTGGTATCTCCTTTAAAGGTCAAGAAAGCCTTCTATGCAGGAAGGGAATCATTGCAAGATGTAGAAGTATTTCTTGGTAAAGGGAAATGTCCAGAGGGCATGTCAAAGGTTCGGCGTAAGAGAATAGTTGCAAAAGCAAGAAACTACACATTGGTAGGTGAGGATCTTATGCTTTATGGCAAGGATAGCATTTTGAGAAAAGTGCCGTACAAAGAAGAGATAGGCTTGCTTTTGGAGCACTGCCATGAAGAAACAGGACATCAAGGCAAGGATCAGGTTGTCTTTCGTGTTTTGAGAGCAGGTTATTGTTGGCCCTCTATGATGAGAGATTCTTATTTTTGGTGCAAGTCATGCCATGAATGCCAAGCATTAGGAAATTTCGGAGGTCATTTGGAGGGCCTTCTAAGAAAATGTATTTTTTGCACTCTCTCTCTAGAAAAAATGGCAAATAAAAGAGCTGGGTCTTTCATAGTAAAAGTTCAAAAAGTGTACTTTAAGTAGATTCCTTACTCTTCTGAACATTCGTTCGTAGTGATTGAGGGATAATCCTCTTTTCAGTTGCATTGAATGCACCTCGTCAATATGGAGGGAATGAGGCTAACATGGAGGGACGAATTTGCAGCCGCTATTCACTTTCCATTAAACCTGCACATTTGGCTAATGGCGCACTCCTCAAATGGCACAAATGTTACCCATAAACGAGCCAAATATCACCTTCACATTGATTTTGACAATGAGTACCAACCATTGATTAAGCGCAGTAAAACAAACACACATATACCTCCCGCTTCCATAGACACGCTCAGCGCTCAAGGAGCTAAATACATAGATATCTGGACGAGAGGCTCTCTCTACCCTAAGAATCCAATGACTAATGCGTCTCCACCGTTTGTCAATCCTACAAGCTTATTAACCTTTGCTGGTGATGGAGAAAAGGGCCTTCTGGGTTATTCTAAATCACTTACAAGAGAAGCCGAAACTTACAAGAGCATTCTCCAAGCTCAACAATGTGAGATTGTTCGCCTTTCACATTTACATTCTACAGATCAGGTTACCATTTTGCAATATAAAACAGAGGTACAAGAACTGAAAGGAAAGGTGCGAAGTTGTCAAATGAAGGACACCATCTTGGGTGGTCGTATCCGAAAGAAGAAATTGCGCAATCTTGAAACATTGCAGGTTGCATCAGGAGGTCTCAAGAAAAGAATCCGAGCATTAAGGTGATGCTTCTTGGTTGGCTACATTGTCTTAGTTAAGTAATCTTTTTGTTTTTTCTTGTTATGCATTGTTTTCACGTGCCTAAATAGTGTTAGTGAAGCAAATTTTCTGTTATTTACTTATGCATTGTCTTCATGTAGAGATTCAATCTATCCTGACAAGGAAAACATTGACCCCAAAGCCAATATAGGAAAGAGATTGAAGCCACTTATAAGTAGAAGCCTGGCAGCAGATATAGTACATGACAAGAAGTTTAAGGTCCTACAACGAAATGTAGTGGACCGCTTTATTTCAGAGAACTCAGTGCCTGCAAAAGAGATACAAGGCACACTTGATTCACTTGGTGTAAGCAAAAGAGGATATTCGGCTATCCAAAAGTCTGTCTCATCCATCTTTGTTAGGAAGGGTATAAAATCCAAACTTCTACCATCAGCCTCAAGTGTTTGGAAAGAGAGGCTTCAGCTTAACGAGGCACAGGGAGACTATCTTGGACAGCCCTTTCATATTAAAGCAACTTACAGTGGCCATGGAGCAAACATGGCATATGATGAGTTCAACAATATTTTTATGGACTTGCAGATATTACAGAAGAGAATGGTGGAGTTTTACAACATCACATTTGAAGAGTCACGTGGGGTATTACATTTTGTGTTAAAACTGGATGAGTGTGAGCTTGTTAAAGAGAAAAAGCTAGAGCGTGTTACTATTACTTTAATGAATAGAGCCCTCTCAAAGTGTCCCAGTGATGATCCTTTATATTTTAATGTTCAATCAGAATCTAACATATGGTGGCTTGGTGCGTTTGAGGTAAGCGAGATTCTCAAGAAAGCTCGAATGTTCAGATCTACTTAAGTCTCATTTATTTTGTGTTGCAGGTAAAGAAAGAAGATCATGAGATTCTATATTGGGTGTTCCATCGAACTAATATTCCGGAGGTGATTGATCGACAGACTAACCAGGGAGAGGTACTACGTCTAGATGGAAAGGGAGACTTTCAAGTTCAGTGGCATCTTGCAGGTGACCTTAAAACATTAAAGTGCATGTATAATTGTGGAATGGGTGCAATGGCAAAGTCACCGTGTTTGTTCTGCATGGAGCCTGCAAAGGTCATGGACCCAAAGTGGTGGAGAAAAGCTCCAACACGTCACATTGAGGATCCTGCTTTTTGACCGGTTTTGAAAATACCACTTGTGAATGTCCACGTTTGTACAATGCATGCCCTTTGTAGAATTGTGGAGAAATTGGTCTACTTATACATCGGGTTTGCTTGGAAGATTAAGAACTCCGCAGAACGACAAGTAGCCCTGCAGTGCTTAGAAATGGTACTGTCGGATATGGGGCTTCATGGTGGCAATGTGAAAATCCAGCGGGATGAAAAGAGATCAACTGCTGAGAAGGATGTCCCATGCAAACCATCCATCGGTGGGGTGAAGGCACGGAGATTTTTATCTAAGTCCCAAGGTACAAGAGATCCAAAGCTAACAAAACATGGAAAAATATATAACACATCTTATGTTAGCAAGGTAGAGTATCAGAGCTGGAAAAAGCTACATATTGCAGTCAAAGACCACGAACCAACTACTCGTAACGCGAAGGCTGAGGTTTGGCGATCAATAGAAATCCTATTTTTGATGTGCGACAAAGATGATTGGTCACAAGGTGATATGAACAAGTTCAAGGAAAATCTCAACCTTCTGAAAAAATCATTCAAGACAGCATGGACAGACACCCAGATTACTCACTACATGGTATTATCATGTATTTCTTTCTCTCTTATGTGCAAATATGTGACTGTAAAACATTCTAACTAATCTGTTTTCATATCCAGCACATCATCTTCGATCATTTGCCATATTTTATACAGAAGTATGGGAACCCGGCAATATGGAATACCCAAGGGATGGAAAAGTCTCATTACATGGCGAGAAATGCTTATTTCAGGCACACACGAAATGGTGGCTCTCGAATCAAGGCTAACAGTTTGAGAGAACTATTTGAATGGTTCTATCGTAGAATCATTCATCGAATGCAGGCAAAAGAAGTCTTGGAAAATTCAGCAACAGCACAAGCCATCAGACATTTACAACAACAAAAAGTTAAAAGATCAATGGCATACAACAACTCTGGAGCTCGTGAAAGTCAACGAAGGTGGAGAGAGACAATGGTGTATGTGAATCACAAGTGGAGAAAGATACTCTGAGTGGATGACATTGTACAAAATTTATGTAATACATGATCTTATACAATTGCTACTTGAAGTGTATCAAGATTTTGAAGGTTCAATTTTGTTTTTTGGCACGTCACCCTTGTAACGAATCATGAGATGTTTGCCATACTCTAAAAGTTCATCTGGGTTTTGTCTACCAAGAGCTAGTGCCATTGCTGTGTAGGTGTAGTAATACGCTGCCCGACCACCTGTATAGCCTGGGCAGTAACCAAAACAATCTCTAGCAAACACTTTCTCCACAAGAATGACTTTATCTGCACTTTTGGGCAGCACCGGTCCACCCAAGAAGCTTTGTGACATGGAATTGTGAAAAACTACTATCGGCGACTCGCAAAGCTTTGAAAGGTACTGTGCTAGGGCCGCATACCTTCCTCGATACTCTCTTGTCCGGCGCCGAAGGAAGTCATCCTTGTCAGCAATCCAAGACTGCACATACCATGTCAGAAGTGACACAAAGAGAGAGAGAGAGAGAGAGAGAGAGAGAGAGAGAGAGAGAGAGAGAGAGAGAGAGAGAGAGAGAGAGAGAGAGAGAGAGAGAGTTACCATGAAGCTCTCATCCTGCAGAAAGAGGTTTTCTTGCCACAGGTCTACAGATGTAGTTGACCCCTGACCTGAATGGTTAAACCAATCCTCCACTTCTTTGTTACTTTTCGATGGTCTTAGGCTTTGTCTTATTGCTTGGAAGGTGGCTTCATCAGGTAGTGTCTCCTTGTATTTTTCAGCTTTCTCAAAGCATCTTCGAAGACATTCCATTGGATTGCTGGATGTTTCCATTGCCTCATCATCACTACTATCCTCTGAAACAAATCCACTCCTCTCCTCTTGGACTCTGGAAATAATAGCCAGGGAGAAATCCTCCCTTAAATAAAAGACACTTTGCACATCATGTAAGAAGATATAGGTCCTGTCTCCAATCCTGAAGTCAGGCACAGCAGGCAACATCATCTGAGCATGCTTCTCACTGAAGTTACTGACATCCAATGGAAGTTTGATTTCTATGGTTTTCACAGAGAGCATCTTACTTCTTTGTACTTCAATTTCCTCAACCTCAAGGTCGACTGTGTCTTCAACCTCCTCGACTTCTTGCATATGAGTTGTCTCCTCGCATTCTTCATCTAGTGCTGCATCCTGCTCCTCTAACACCTCATCAGGATTCTGCATGAGGAATCCAAACAGGCTGTTCAGGTAAATCATAAAGCCAAAGGCTTCCTGAATGAGTTTGCATTCTTTTTGATGCAAAGGGGAGGCTGAATGTCGGCAAGAAGGTGGTAATTCCCTATACTTCTTCAGTCCCTGTCCCTTTCCACCACAGTCATTTAAATGCACAAGAGTCATAGTAGGCAGAACAACCCTTCCTACTTGCACCATCACTTCAAACTTATCTCTGTAGGACAAACTTGTCCCCAGCACCACAAGATGCTGCAAAATCAAACAGCCTCTCATCAGTTGCAGCTGGGTCTTCCAGAGAAGACACATCCTCTTTGTCTTTACATTTAGTTGCATAGGGACTTCCTTCTAGCACATCTGTATCATCTGAGAAGTCTATATTCCTCTTTCTTGTATTTTTCTTCAGAAGTACTGTAGAGGGCACCACAGCCTTGTAGGGTGAGGGATCCTCTTGCCCTGGTGACCTCTCTGATTGATCTTCACCAATTGACTTTTCTTCAGATATGTCCTGACAAAAGTCAACAGTTCTTTTGGCAGATACATTAAGCAACTAAGCCTGCAAGGGTTGAAATCCTGGCACAAGCTCTGGATCAGGTTTCAGCCTCTTCTGCCTACTGGACCTTAATCCTATTCATCAGGAAACATGACAAGTCAAAACCATCAGGAAACATGACAACTCTGCCAAAACCAAACCATCATGATCTCTCTCTCTCTCTCTCTCTCTCTCTCCTGATAGATATAAATATATATAAAAATATAAATATAAAAATATATATATATATATATATATATCTGTCTCTCACCAAAGCACAAACAAAAACACACATAGTCTCTCTCTCTCTGTCTCTCTCCAAAGAACACTAAAAAAATACACACAGACTCTCTCTCTCTCTCTCTCTCTCTCTCTCTCTCTTTGTATTTTTCTATTTGTACTAAAGGCGCGCAAGGACGGAAAAGTGCTTTTTGCAACTCTCTCCGCGCGCCTTAAGTGCAATTGAGGGAGAGTCATAACCATACTATAGGCGCGCGGAGAGAGCTGGAGCCAGTAGTTGGTTGGCTATGCGCGCCGTTAGTAACGTGTACAGAGAGGGGAGGGAGAGAGACAATGTGTATATATCTGTGTGTGTGTCTGTGTGTATGTGTGTCTGTGTCTCTGTCTATGGAAGTATGTGTATTGAGGTGTGTGTGTTGAACAACAGTCTAGGTTTTTCTTTGTTTAGACACACACACACACACACACAATTTGTACCAACTGTTGGAAATACAGAGAGAAAGAGTGAGAGATCACCTTTTGTTGGTGGGGTTTGCAGGAACTGCAAGGGAGGTGTCTCCTCCATTGCTTTTTTGTGTGTCAAACTGACTCTGTCTCTCTCCCTCCCTCTCTCTCTCTCTCTCTGAGAGTAAGGAGTCCCTCTCTCGATCTCTCTCTCAATCTATGTCTCTCCCTCTCTCCCTCCCTCTCTCTCTCTCTCTCTCTGAGAGTAAGGAGTCCCTCTCTCGATCTCTCTCTCAATCTGTGTCTCTCCCTCTCTCCCTCTCTCTATCTCTCTCACACTCTGTTCTCTCTTTCTCTCTCTCTGTCTCTCTCTCTCTCTCTCTCTCTCTCTCTCTCTCTCTCTCTTTATCACTCTCTCTCTTTCTATGGCTCTCTCTCTCTCTCTCTCTATCTCTCTCTCGCTCGCTCTCTCACTCTCTCTCTCTCTCTCTCTCTCTCTCTCTCTCTATTGTTCTCTCTCTCTCTCTCTCTCTCTCTCTCTCTCTCTCTCTCTCTCTCTCTCTCTCTCTCTCTCTCTCAAAATCACACTTATAACGGATAAACACGGCGGCGCCCCACGTGTCACTATAAATTAGAGTATATTTGCATGTTGTCACACGTGTGGTCATTATTGAGACCGTATACTTTTGTACGTCATATAAAGAGGTCAAGAGAGAGAAAAACCACACCTCGTGAAAGAGAGTGAGTGAAATAGAGAGAGAGTGCAAGAGCCGTCGTCTGCGTCTCCGACAGCAAGTCGACCCATCGACATAACGAAGGTCTGCCTCTCCCTCTGCCTTTGCCTCTATCTCTCTATCTCTGTTTCTGTCACTGTACCAAGCACAGTCTTAGCAAACAACCCACACAAACAGTCACACACACACACACACACACACACACACACACATACCCACACACACACACACATATACACTCACACACACACACACTCACAAACACACAGACACACATCTTTAAAATACAAACACACACACACACACACGCATACTCTCTCTCTCTCTCTCTATACCAAAGGCGCACGTAGAGAGGCATACCCGTAGTGCATGTCTCTATGCACGCCGTTAGTACTGTGCATTGACCAGAGAGAGAGAGAGAGAGAGAGAGAGAGAGAGAGAGAGAGAGAGAGAGAGAGAGAGAGAGAGAGAGAGAGAGAGAGAGAGAGAGAGAGAGAGAGGGATTGAGACTCTTCTTTTGGTGTACAGTGAGATGGCTAGAACAAAAGCCACTGCAAGGAAGGCAGGCAAGGGACCAGGATTAGCATCTAAAGCAAGTAGCAGATCTGCAACCCCAAAGAAAAGACCTGGAAAACCAAATAAAATTCTGAAAGGGCCAAGGATGAGGAAGTTGCAAACCTGCATGGGACTTTTCAGAGAAATCAGAAAGGCAGAGAAATGTGTAGATTTATGCATACCAAAGCTACCCTTCCAGAGGATGGTGAGGTCCATATGTGATGAAGCTACCTAGGGCACCAAAAGGTGGAAGGTGGTGGAATTAATGGCTCTACAGGAAGCAGCAGAGGACTTCCTACTGGAGTACTTCAGTGACATGACCATTGTTGCAGCCCATGCCCACAGGGTTACTATAATGGACAAAGATAGTGAGACACTGAAAAGAATAAGGTGGAGGTATGACAAACTACTGGTCCCCAATGTCTGCAAGGATAAGAAAATGAGGGAAATTTTGTTATACCCCCCGGAGCTAGTGCCACAACTCAGAGTTGTAGATGTCACACATGATGTGAATACAAGGGCAAGGGCAGAGACTATTGCTCGCCAAACAGAGGACATGAGGGAAGAAGAGCTTAAGGAGAAAGAAAAAGTAGCAGTGGAGTCCCAAAGGCAAACAGAGTGCAATGTGACCCTGTCCATAGAGGCAAGCAATCAAGAAACTCTACTTTCAATGAAGGATGGTTTGCTTGCAGAGATACCATTTGTAGATGGAGCCAGAAAGCTAGCTCTGGAAAAAGTGGACATTAATTTATTGCACAATCCAGATGCTCAGATTTCAGACACAATTATCTATGCTTGTCTTAAGTAAGTGTTACTATCTTGCTAGCTTTGAAAACTCAGATAATAGGTTTGCTAACTCAGGTAGAGTCTCTGCAGCCTGATCAAAAGTCAACTCCCACTGCACACTCACACAGAGGTGTTTCTTCTTGATCCACAAATGTCAGTGATTATTAGAAAAAAGAACATTCCATCTGGGACCTTTGAGAGTTGGTTTCTCCACTGTGCTATGCTGGAAGTTACTGTGATCATCTTTCCATATGAGAACAACCATCACTGGAGTCTCATATGCCTTGATGTTGACCAACCAGCAGTGTGGGTGTTCAATTCAATAAAAGGAACCCACCCTGAAATTAGGCTGTAAGTGTTTTGTATCAGAAAGTGTTTCTTATAGATATCCATGTAAATTTGAAGCCTCATGCTAACATCTTGACATTGCTTTGTGCAGTTGTATAAAGAGGTTGTTGCTTGCCTATGGCAAGCTATGTGGAAGGTATGAACTATACAAGGCCCCAATCAAAGAAGTACCTGTCCCAAATCAAACCGATGGAAATTCTTGCGGCTGGAGATGTCTTCTCCATGCAGAATATGTCCGGCAAAGCTACTTTGCATTAAAACCTTTCATGACTAAGGTACCCATTTGGCAATGCATTCAGTTAGTTTTGGTTTAGTCTATAAAAGAATTCTCACCATGTGGTCTTTCAATTTTGCAGAGTGCTTTAAAAAACTACACATATGATTATTTGCAAAGATACCGGGTAAGTTTAATACAACACCTGCTTACTATGTCTAGCCCTAGAGAGCTTGAAGATAGCGGCTTGGATGAGCGCACTATTGATCTTACAAAACATGACGTGCCACCACGACAAACCCCTACATCCGATATAGTGGAATCACAACGGGCCGAGGGGGTCATATCAGCAGAAGATGAAAGAGCCGAGGATGAGGAAAGGTCAAATGAGCATATGGAAGGTGCTAAGGTACAACCAGAGGAGACAATGAAAGAGCCAAGTCAGCCAGTGGAGGAGCCAAAAGAGCCTATGGCTGAAACCCAAGATGAGGAAAGCAGGCCTATAGATGAGCAAAAGGATATGGATGAGGAAAGCAGGCCTAGGGATGAGCAAAATTATATGGATCAGGCAAGGATGTATGAGGCAAGCCGATCAACCGAGGGAGACGAAAAGACCTTGGAGGAAACCTTGAATGAGGCAGAAAGAGCCATGGGGGAGACCCCTGATGAAGATGTGAATGATGACTATGAAGATAAAGCGGAGGAGAGCAACAACGACATGAACACTACAGAGACCCAGTATGGACCCTTGCTACCTGTAGATACGGTTGTTCTGGTAATGTCTATTCAAGGATGGCAAAATATGTTCGGCTTCTAACTACTTATATGTACTTGTCAACTTTTACAGAGGTTGATTATCTTGGACGTCAATGGGTTGCTGCTGATGCGGGTGCCTCTCGGTGACAGAGGACCCTTTGAGGATTTGCAAACGTTTCGGATGGGAACTTGTCGATTCGTGGTTCGTCCAGGAACCAAGGAATTTATTCAGTTTCTTCTTCCGCGCTTCAGAGTTGCCATATGGTCTTCAATGCAAAGGCAAAACTTGTCGCCACTAGTTGCAATAGTTTGCAGTGTATGCCACGCTCACACGTCAGATTTTTCCTTTTTGTATGATCAAAGAAAATGCGTTACCGTTGAGGGCCACTACCACCCTAAAAAACCACACTTACCTCTTTTGTACAAACCGTTTAGCCAAATCAGTGTACCCTTTGATGCAACTAATACACTACTAATTGATGATACTCCTGAAAAGGGAGAACTAAATCCGTCGAGAACAACTGTCTCACCACCTTCTTTCGAGGGGCATTCCTTCGATTTTTACCTTGAAGACATTCTGATTCCATACTTACAGAAATTGTATCTCAGTCCATTGTTCACAGACGAGTTTGTACTTTCTAATGAATTAAGATGATTCTTCTATCATGTCTTTGTCTTGTCTAACATATATATATATATATATATATATATATAGAGAGAGAGAGAGAGAGAGAGAGAGAGAGAGAGAGAGAGAGATTTGACGTGGTAAAGAAATGTATTTCAAGCACACTTTTTCACAGGGCACAATTGAAAAATGAGCTCAATAAACTTCATGTCTTGAAAGTCATTTGTATACACTTGGGTTCACAAGAATATCTGTTACATTGACACTACTTCAACCCGACCATCCAACTCTTTGCACAAAATATCTTTTTCCCTTCGCCGCATCACCTTACGGCCAGCTAGGAAAAAGGAAAAATCTGATAGGTCCTTGTCCATTGACTCTTCAATGATGTCATGCCGCAAATGCTGAAGACTGCATAGCTCCCTTATTGTAACCACCAATAGTAGGCCATGCTCTTTATCAATCACTTCCACATCCACAGCAGGATTATCTTCCAAACCTGCAAAAACCTGGTCCATAGGAATGTACTTACCATTGAGCATTTGTGATCGCATATACCAAAATGAGAGTAGCAGTGATTGGCTTGCAATCATGTACTTGACAACTAGAGTATCAAGCGCGACCTCACACCGTAAACCAATCTCTTCCTTTGCATACCATCCTTTGTCAAGAAGTTTGTCACAGGATGACTGCTGAAATGACTTGCACATGAACATAGTTTTTGTAACTCGGATGTTGTAGCTATGAAACAGCTCTATGAAGAGTGCAACAGGACAGAAGTTTGCAATTCTAACCAGTTTGGTAAGAATAGAGCTATGTAGAGACCTTTGTATATCCTTGTAGAGCTTACTTCGCATTGCCTCCACCATTGTTTCCTCGGGAACTGGCCAGTCCACAGTGTTCCAATCGGTTGGTAGAGGCACTTTCACCAACATGCCATTCTTATTCCCTTAGCTGAGTTGGTAAAAGTGGTCATAAAAAAATATTCCCTCATCAGCCAATCTTTTGCTGCTCCTCTCTGAGTACTGTAGAGAACCAATGTGGGCATGAACAACATGGAAGAGGCCTATTATGCACTCCACAGGATCCCATTGCTCATAAGAAGAGGGATAAACATCTGCAATATATATAAGAAGAGTTAAACTAAGAGTATCAATAAGTACAAATGACAAATCTAACGTAATTGAGCTGTGAAGAATGGAGACATTACTCATAACAAGCGGGAGAAACATTGCAAAATATATAAGAAAAGTTATAATGAGAGTATCAGTAAGTTCACATGTCAAGAGTACTTATAATTGCAACGTGGTTGATGTATATCTGATATATTTCCACCGTTTGCTATCACCTCAGGATGGGTAAACACATGCTGAACAAGAACTTCCTTTACAGATCTTTTGCCGATTTCAACTTTGAAATCCAACACTCTGGCCTTCCATGCTGAGCGGTAAACGTTGATACCACTAGACCTCTTGGGTCTTCTTGGTTGCATGAGGACCCATGAACCTTTGTTTATCCTTTGTCCAACCCATTGGTTCTCTGCACTTATTGAAGCTGGTATTGTAATTGAGGATATGCTACTACTTGGCCTTCTAGGC
Source organism: Adiantum capillus-veneris (assembly GCF_014529385.1). Classification (NCBI taxonomy): domain Eukaryota; kingdom Viridiplantae; phylum Streptophyta; class Polypodiopsida; order Polypodiales; family Pteridaceae; genus Adiantum; species Adiantum capillus-veneris. The sequence continues at coordinate 114,509,858 of NC_140935.1, read as the reverse complement.
AAAGTGCAGTTGTTGGTTGTTGGTGTGAGAGACAGTAAACACCTGGAGCCTCTTGGGCGAGAAGACGTGGACGCCATATCTCTCAGAGAAAAGCTTTAGTGGAGGGAGATTCACTTTGAAAGCATTCTAATGGAGGGAAAGTGTTTTAGAATTCCAATATCTTGTGCGGGCTTAATGGTCACCCTCCAGTACGTTAATGACCATAAGAGAATATCAGAAGTGGGACCACATGCAAGCACCTAAAAGCTCGGTAAAAGGAAGGAAATTACTATGCTACAATCCTAGATTCGTGAAAGTTTTATGCTATTTTCCTATTTTTTGAGTCTTTCCACGTACTTTCCTACGTAACGTAGCCTTCATGCTCATTGGACGCGCTCTATTTTTCTCTCTCTTCATATGGCCCTCCAAATGACCTATGAAATTTCCTAATGTGTTTGCAAATCGGAAGCTTTTGGCTGAGCCTCAGAAAGCTATAATGTCTTTTGATGCATTTGAAAAATGGGGAGTGGATGCTGTAGGTCCAATGCCAAGGACCAACAATGGTAAAAGGTATATCCTTGTGGCTATGGACTATTTGACAAAATGGGTAATGGCAAAAGCAGTAAAAGATGTAACAGCAGGAAGAGTGGCCTCTTTGTTATATGAACAAGTGTGTTGCACGTTTGGAGCTCCTATGGTTATTATTTTTGATTGTGGACCAGGATTTAGGGGGGGGAAACTTGTTGCTGCTCTCATGGAGAAATTGAAAATTCAGCATAGGCATTCTTCTCCTTACTACCCACAATGCAATGGGTTGGTTGAGAACTGCAATGGTCAAATTGTGAGGATGTTATCAAAGTATGCTAGAGAGCATCCTAAAGAGTGGGACTTGGACTTGGAAAAGTGTTTGTGGGCTTATAGAACTGCGTATAGAGTGTCAACACAATTTACACCATATGAACTTGTTTATGGAAAGGAAGCTCTTATGCCCATACAAGTGCAATTGGATGCCTTGAAGTTTTTGTGCAGAATGCAAGGTGAGCATAATGACAAGCTGCAAGAAAGAATTCTTTCTCTACAGTTGCTGCGAATGAATAGAGAGAAAGCCATTGATTATTATCTTCAACAAGCAGAGACAAGGATGGAGAAAATGAATAAGAAGATGCCAGAGAAAGAGATCAAAGAAGGAGATTTGGTGATGAAATATGATTCTCGCTTGGATTTTACTTTTCAGAAGAAATTGAGGGACAAATGGTTGGGTCTAATGGCACCTATGAGTTGGAAAAATTGTATGGTGAACGTTTGCGCTATAGAATAAATGGTTATAGACTGAAGAAATATTTTGCAAGGGATGTGGTTCCAGATGCAAATAGTCTCTTGGTTGAGCATAAATGCTCTACCGCAATGATGATAAACCGCTTTTGGCCTGTACAAAGTAGCGTTTATATGCATGTTCATATGTACAAAAAGCTGTAAATACATGCATTTGGGATATTTGCAAAGTGGTTTCAAGTTCGAAAAAAGGTGCAACGTGTGCACATTGTAAATATGCGTGCTTGCGTGTCGGCAGTCGAGCATATGTACATGCCTGGATAGGGTATCGGGGCCTTGGATATGGTTCTAGGTGGCTTATTTTGGATCTAGATAATTTATTTGATCTTTATGTAATGTAAATAATGCAAGCAAAAAGTGTGGGTACTCTCATCCCGCTCGAGAAGTTTGACACATGCAGTAACTGTCTATTTGCGGCGCCTGATCTACGGTGATACGTGCATCGCCCTAGAAGTGGTCAAAAATGGAATGTGGGGATGTGAAACAGTGCTTTTAGTATTGAGGATCAAGCGTGCAAAATTTGGTGAATTTTGGAGTCTATTTGGGGTTTTTCCTGCGAAAAATTCCCGTCGGGGGTCAAATTAACTGACCAAAACTGGGCCAAAAAAGGTCAAAAAATGGTAAAAAAGGGTGTGAAATGGCTTAAAACTGCCACATCACTCATGGTGCCGTGATGGTCCAGGTTGAGGGAGGACTTTGGAAGAGCAATATCAACACTTTCACCTCTTTGTGTGTGGGAGGAAGCAGGCTTCCTATGGTCCAGTGCAGTCCCGTCGCGTTCACGTCCTTTTTTTCAGTGTGTGGAGGAGTGAATGAGAGCTTTCTCTCTTCAATTTTTCACTTGGGAGAGTTTATGGAAGTTTTGAGGTTTCCATGGATGTGTGTGTTCAAGGAATTGAAGGAAGAAGGTGCGGCTTTCTGCAAGACTATGTGATCCTGTATCGGTGCCATTAGGGTTGGCGCTACTCTAAAGAGTCCAACAAAGTGGAGTTTGGTGAATCTTTTGCAATAGTTTGAGAGTGGTCATTAATTTGTGGCTGGAGTTTTGGGTTTTTTATGGTTTTTCTTGTATATTTTGGTCACCATCAAGCGTGATTTCAAGTGTTGATCACCTCGACTCACCTTGTAGTGTCTGCGGGCAGGCAAGGGCTTGTAGGTCGAGGCGTTTGGAGTTTGAATTGAGCTTGTGGGTAGAGTTTTCAGGGAGATTTTGAGTGGTGATGTGTGTGGGTTGGAATTCAAGTAAATTCCTTGTGTGGTGTTGAGTTGTCTGGGTGTGTGAGTGTGCGCACGATGTCTTTTGCTCCATCAACGGCTACAGTCGTGGCATATATTTTCACATATATCACACTATGTACATCATAGAATTTGGTCCCACATAACAAAAGCATTGAGAGTGAGGTAGATATTTTAGTTTCACATTATGAACGTGCCATGGCACGACAGTGTCACAACCCCCTCCTGTTTATGTGAGGATGTTCAGAGTAAGTTTGATGATCAACATGTTGCCAACCTTTTAAGGATGTTCCAAACTCCTCCACAACACAGCATTGTGTTTGCATGGGATGCATCAGACCTATGGCTATGGTTAGACACTAGAGCATATAGAGGTAAGATCATCATGGAGATAAAAGTTAAGGAGTCATGGATAGACAAAAGGTTGATAGAATGCAAGAATGAAGGCCTCATCCCCAATTTGGTGCAATTTTTATCAAATAATGCATCCTCTCTTTGGAGAGAGGTAAGTGGATTACGCTTGTATCTAAGCCGCAAGGTAGGTGGCTTACTATCAACATTAGAAAAGACGACTGACATGTTTGAGCACACCCAAGAGAAACATAATATGCATGCAAGTTTTTCCAGTCGTGACAGTAACCAAGATTTTGAAGACAATCGGAGCTCACCACACCAACAATGCGTGCACATATGGTGGATTCTTGGCACACTCTTGGGAATCATAATTTTCAGTTGTGCCTTTGCAACAGCCAAGATGCTCATTTCTCCTCTCGTTGCTTATGGTTATAAATTTGGTCCCATTTGGCATGCAAATTTTATTGTTCAGACACTGCAGATAATGATCCTATTTCTCACTTGGGATCTAGGAGGACACTGGTAAAAAGTTTTGGAAGCCATGGGCTTCCCATTTAATCAACCCACAATATTCCAAGGAATAGGCTATCACCCAAACTTGTTGCAGATTCATGAATATCGCATAAATCTCACCAATGGCCAAATGGAATGGCTAGTTCAATAGGAAACTCATTATCGGCTCCTACAGATCAGCTAAAGAAGAATCAAAGTCAGGGCTAGAGACATGAATCCCTCTAGCTAAAAGGGGAGGGCTAATGATAGACGATTTTCAAAAATCAAGAAAAAAAAGAAGAGAAAAAGGTTTATCTTTTCTCTGGTCGAAGCACAACAGCACCACCGAAAGGCTCGACAAATCCCTGGTCAATCGATGAGCCATGAGTTCTCTCTCTCTTTTTCCCTTCCCCCGCCACGGCCCATGCGGCCCACCTCTAGCGGCACCCCTGGCCATGACCCATTATTATCCATCATTAGCCCCGGTTCTCGAAGCCGTTGCCGCAAGAACCAACCCCAAGTAGGGGAGAGCACATTACCAAGAAAAATGATAAAAAGTTGTTTTTTTAAAACATTCACCACCCCCTCTATGCTTAACCACCAACGGGCCACCACCAATTTTGCCACACTTCTCTCCATTATCACCAGAGGACAGAGGTCTCTCTCTCTCTCTCTCTCTCTCTCTCTCTCTCTCCTTCTTGGCTCCTCCAACTCTCTCTCTCTCACTTACCCTGCTTCTGCATCGCCTGGCCCAATGGGCGCGGAAAAAACAAATTGCCACTGTCTATATTCCATTGGCGGGCCGCCATGCATGGACAAGAGTTCTCTCTCTCTCTTGCATTATTTATACACACACACACTTTCACATTTTTTTTATTTCCTCTCTCTCTTACCTCTTTCTCATCCATACTCCACTGGCGGGCCGCCATACATCAGCCCTCCCTCTTCCCTCTCGTCCACACTCCCTCGACCTCACTCTCCCCTCCCTCTCTCCCCTCTTGGTTTCTTCCCACCGGCGGGCCGCCTCTCTCTCTCTCTCTCTCACTATCTCCACCTCCCTCGATTTTCTCTCTCTCTCTCTCTCTCTCTCTCTCTCTCTCTCTCTCTCTCTCTCTCTCTCTCTCTCTCTCTCTCTCTCTCTCTCTTCCCCTCGGTGTAGGAACCCACCATGCAGGTAGAAGCCCCTCTCTCTCACTCTCTATATACACACACACCCATACACCACCCTCACCCCCCCTCTGGCATGCCGCCACCCTTACTTGAACCCGTTGACATCACACCCCCCCCTCGTTTCCACGGGCGGGCCACCCCAGGCCGCGTTATATCCCTCTCTCTCTCTCTCTCTTGCACTCTATAGCCTGAAGGCGCAACAAAATAGAAATGTTCTCTCTTTTATCCACACACCCTCACACACTCCCTCTCTAACTCTCGCTCACCATCACCATCTCTCTCGTGCGCTCTCGGCCTGTGCAGGCACCGCCATCGCAGGAAACTCTCTCTCTACAACCACACACACACCCTTACACTCTCACCCACACACCCCTCACCCCGTCAGTCTCTCCCTAGCCCTATGCTCATGTCCCCCCCCCCGTCCTGTTGACCAACCCCCCCCCCTTCTCTCTCTCTCTCTCTCTCTCTCTCTCTCTCTCTCGTACTCTCTCTGTGTCGCGCCTACAGGCCGTGCAACATCAAACTCTCTCTCTCTCTCTCTCACTATGCACACACATACACACACATAAGACACATATACGCACTCACAAGCACATACACATACATACATAACCCCACACATGCACGCACATATCTTGAAAAAAAAACAACACACATACACGCACACATCAAAGAAAATAGAAAAAAAACACGAAGAAATTGATGTCATCAACAAAAAGAAGGAGAGGCCAAGTCGCGCGCAGCCGACACTGAAACAAGAAAAGGCGCCAAATGCATGCCCCGGCCAACCCCGAAAATGAAAAAGGTGCTACATCGACGCACCAGCTAAGTCCGCCGTTCACCGGCAATGCATCCACGATGCCCTCTTTAGTGAAATCTATAGGTTGTCATCATTTTTCCCAGTTTTCAAACCAAATCTTGTAAAAATCCCAATTTGTAAATTATCACCTCTCTCTAGGTGATGGCCAGAAAGGCCCACCTAAGAGTTTTCCTTTATAATATTCCCCAAGACAAAGCAAGGGTCAACCATCCAGGACCCACCACCTTGCTTTGTCTCCCCTGATTAAAACCCTTAATCTAATCCGATTACCTTAATGTAAAGCAGCAAGCACCTATAAAAAGGCACTGAGAGGTCACTATCAGGGGAAATGGTGAGAGATTGGGGAGGAGGAAAATTTCATTCACAGTTGAGCACTTGGTAGTATTTTGGTGGGAGGGACTGGCAACACTTGTATCAAGAGAGAGGGAATTTGGTGTAGCAATTTTGGGAATTCGCACTATGAAAAGAACCTATGTCTACATCTTGAATCCAATGGTCGCCACGGACACACTCATGCTATCAAAGTCCCCGTGTTTGTGAGTCATCTCTAGAGAACGCACTGTTAGGCTCACTATCTCTCCCTCTACATCTCTGATTGCCACCTCGTCGGAAATAAGGTTGTTGTAAATATTGCAAGAAAATAGTTTTCCCTCACACCCCGAGGGTTTTCATCACCTGCGTCATTCTTTCTCTCTCTCTCTCTCTCTCTCTCTCTCTCTCTCTCTCTCTCTCTCTCTCTCTCTCTCTCTCTCTCTCTCTCTCTCTCTCTCTCTCTCTCTCTCTCTCTCTCTCTCTCTCTCTCTCTGTATGTAGAGTTTTTGATATCTCCAATCATCGTTGTCTGCGTCCTAGCGGCTTAAAGCTAGGTGGTGCCCCCCCTGTTCGTTTCACCGTGGCTGGCTCGGCGTGCATCGGCATCCTGGAGTTTCGAGGACGTCGGGGTCCGTGCCGTGCTTTGCTCCCATCACCGTATTCACATTCCCTCTTCACCATCATCAAAATTACAAAAGAACAAAAAACTGGATATGATTTATCTCTGCAAATGAAGGATTTTCAACAAGAGACCTTGAAGTCTTCAAATCGACACAGCGTCATCATCGACCGCAACTCTCTCACATTGACGCTTCATCCACCGGTGTCACTAGGTGAACTTCCTCTCCGATTCCATCTATCCCCCTAATTTTCAATACCTTATTAAGGCATTTTACCATTGTCATGCACCTTGTGTGCACCTCATTGTAATCATAATCACTAACCTACTAACACTAACCCTAATGACAAAAGCACCTCAGCTCAAGGAAGTAAGGATAAGTGGTGGTAGAACTCTCTTTCTCCATCTTTTCTTTTCCTCTCCTTTTTCATTCATCATCATTAATAATGCTCTCTCTCTTGAGCCCACATGCATGTGACTCAAGGAGATAAGAAAGGCCCACTCCATTTTAAAAATGCAAAAAAATACTAATTCAAATTAGCCATAATCCAAATAAGTGATCTCCAACCTATAAATAGACCCCTTCTCTTCATTGTAAACACACATAGATAGCATTCTAGCACTAGAGGTGTGAGGAGAGACTTGGTTGTAGACACTATAGTGTGAGATTCACACTTTAGTGCACTATAGCATTGATGCTACATTTTTTAATTGAGAGAGTGTGAGAGTTTCACATCTCAAGCCACCATTGTACCCATCGTTACAGTCATCAATAAATTTGAGGTCTTGGTGCTCCAAAGGCATGATTTTGTCTCCAATTCATATTCCATCCGATTGTGCAATGCCAGTCAAAGATTTGAAGTGATGTGTATGCCACAATTTCTCAGTTGAGCTTGTGAGATTAAGTGTTTTGGGTGCTTTTTATTGCCTAATACTAGTTCATTGTAAGAGGTTTGAGTGGTGGGAGGTCTCCCACAACGTAAGACGATGTGTGTGTTGGCAATGTGTTGAGCACGTGCTGGTGTAGTCTCCATGCAAGCTCTTTGATAGTGTAGCAAGGTGTTTTTTCACCTCTCGAATTGCAAGACAATTGTTTGAGCAACCTCACTCTCCATCTCTCTCCGTTCTCTCAGTGGATCCTTCTCTCCTCCTTCTATAGAAAATTGTTGCTTGTTTGTGTGTCTCCCTTAAGTCTAAGGACACTCTCTTGCGTCCTAGTTTGCATGCATAGCTTGGTGGTGCCCTTTTTAAGCTGGGTTTGGCTAGAGATTTTGCTTGGTTGTGTTTATGTTGCACCTTAGCTTCATTGAGTAGCACAGGAGCCGTGAAGGGTGTCTAAAGACCACTCTTCTTGTTGCCCATCCCGAACCTCCTCAATTTGGTACCCCCACTGAGGATGAGCGATTGTGTTATCATATACAAGGTAAGTCTCCAAAACCTAGTTGTTTTTACATGAACAATCCACCACCTTCTAGTCCTTCTGATGCAATTCAATTTCATCAGTTTCATTGGGTGCAAGGGATTAGGATAAATGTTTTCATTGATAGGAAAATCTTTTCTCAACAAGGTATTGTATTCCTCTTTGGTGCTAAGGCATTACAAGATATTCTACAATCCCCAAATCCTATTATACTCACAATTGTAGACTATGATGTCTCTTTTGATGTGCATGTTTGTATCTTGTTTTAGCTAGGTTAATGAATCAAGGGGACTTGTATCATGCATTCATTCCTTTGGCTAGACAAGATGTGCATGTAATAGTTGGCACAAAGCTTTAATTTCAACATGTTTACCGTCGTGTGTTTGAACCTAGGCAAGTAGCAGCTATCAATGCCTCAGTCAATCAATTCATTTTGCCATTGATTCGCTATGACCTAAGATTTGATGTTTACATTTTCATTCTACTTTGAAATTTGATTTTGCAAAAGAAAAAGAAATTTTTTAGTAAAACCAGCAATATAGATACAACTAGGCAAATGAGTGGCTACCCCTTGTTCTTTGGAGAGCTTGGGGAGGATGCAAAATTATTCTTAGAAAATTTCAAAATGTCTTGCCGTATCAAGAGGATAGTAACTCATCAAGAACGTGTAGAAATGTTTGAGGTAGTCCTTAGGAAAGAAGCTAGCACTTGACTCTTTACCAGAGGAAGTTAAGGGAAATTATACGAAAGCTGTGACTCGTTTCAAGGGATACTTATTTGAACCACAAAACACTCAAAAACTATGGCAGGACATTGTCTCTCATAAACAAAAAGACTTAGATGACTACTACTTGTATAAGCAAGAGTTTCTACATCTTTGGGCTTTATGGGTACGAAAATGTTGCTAACCCAGGTGATGGTGGAGAGTTTTTAAAAAAGGAAAGGTTCATAGCTGGTCTCTTCCCTGATCTTCAGGTAAAGTGGAGGAGGGTGCACCCGCTACCTATGATGCAGCTGAAACTAGAGCTTCCAAGAAGTATAGGAAACTCAAGTGCCTACGGGGATAGGTTCCAATAGAGTTCCTTAGACCCAAAGGTAAGTTACAAACATCAATGTCTAGGGAGCTTCCTAAGGTAATGGCTGAAGTCATCAAGAAGTTAAATGAATCTTTGTGCAACCTTTCAATTCACCTTGCACAAGCTGTAGGTCCAAAGGGACATGCAAAAAAGTTAGAAGAGCGAGAGCCACGACCTAGGAGAGTCTTGAAATGTTGGAATTGTGGAGAGTCTATACATGGGATGTATAATTGTCCTTGGCCCTGGTGGGAGCTAGGGAGACCTAACTTGAATTACCCAATGATGAATGTAGGTGAAGGAACTAGTCAACCGGTGCTTTTGTAGAGACCAAATGTTGCTCGACCTCCACAATGGAAAATAGAGGGAATACCACCTTTTCCTGACCCAAATGTCAATGATGTAGAAGTCACACGATCCAAAGAGGGTGAAATTGAAGAAAATGGCATCAAAATTCGTCAGGGAAAAGGTAAGGAAAAGGAAGGAGTAACATCACAAAGTGACCATGGACAAGGAAAGAAAGCAAAGGAAACCAAGGAAGCCAAGAGGATCCGGCGCCGCATCAACCTTCAAGACTTCCCTCTTGGACATGGTATGGCTCCCTACTACAAACTCATGGAGGACATGAGAGGTAAAGGTCCAAGCATATCATGGCCTCAATTTCTTGCATTATGCCCATAGGTTAGGAGGGAGTTAACAAAGGCAGTTAGCACTAGGAGAAGGACAAAAGAAACTGTTCCTGTTGTTAAAATTGCACATGCCCAAATGAATGAGGATATTACACATGTGCTAGATTGCTATATCAAGGGAAAACTAGTTAGGAAGGGTCTAGTGGATGGGGGCGCACAAATTTGCATCATGACAGAGGACCTTATGCAGAGACTAGGTCCACACATTCATGAGATGCCTAAAATCAAAGTGAAAATGGAAAATAATAGCAGGGCTAGGTGTTTGGGAGTTTGTGAGAATGTTTCTGTGGAAGCTTTCGGCATTGAGAAGGCTGTTGATTTCTATGCTATGTCTACAAAGGGAAATGGCTAGCCAAACCTAAAGCACAAAAGCTACGAAGGTTAGGAGTCATCAAAGAGCAAGCACTAGTCAAAGAGGTGAGGAAGCTTCTAGTAGTAGGGTTCATCTACCCCGTAGAGAATTCTGAGTGGGTCTCTCTAGTTGTGGTCACTCCAAAAAAGAATGTCAAGTGGAGGGTATGTGTTGATTATCATCCACTCAATGAGGCAAAAAAAAGGGATCACTTTCCCCTCCCATTTCAAGATGATATTCTTAATGAGGTAGAAGGTAAAGAAAAGTACTCGATCTGTGATGGCTACTCTGGTTACTTTCAAATAGGTATTGCATTGGAGGATCAATTAAAAACAACCTTCATCATTCATTAACATGGTGTTTCAAGCATTCTTTGGGAAGTCTATTAGAGTATTCATAGATGATTTTTGCATCTATAGCTCTAAATCATTTCATCTACAGAAGGTAGAAGAAGGCTTGAAGAAGCTATATGATATGGGAGGTCAACTCAATCCCGATAAGTGCCACATAGGTGAGGATGAAGTGATCTTGCTTGGTCACAATGTTTCTTCCAAAGGCATTGAGTGGATCCAGCAAAGACAAAATCTCTCATTGAGCTACCATCACCAAAGAGTCTTAAGGAGGTAGTTTCATTTATTCAAAAGGTGAAGTACATGTCACGCTTCATTCACTTGGCATCGGAATTACTTCACCCCCTCCAAAAGTTGACACAACATGTAGAGTTTGCATGGTCTGATGAGCTTGAAGAGTACTTTTCTTGTATTAAAATGGTTTTGGCGGAACTACCAACACTCATGCCTCCAAGTTGGGAGTTTACATTCTTTGTTAGCTCAAGTGTGGGTAAGGAGACATTGGGTGCAGTATGGTTGCAGCAAGGTCCTCATAGCACTAGGATGTGGCATGTACACTTTGCTAGACAGGTCATGAATGCACTTGAAAAGGATTACACAGAAGCAGAATCTATGATGCTTTCTCTTGTCTTTGCAATGAATAAGTCTAGATCCTACGTCCTGCCAAAACCCTTTATCATAATCACTTGCTGAAAACTTATTTCCTTGGGTGTCATCTCAAATGACACTAAGTCCCAGGATTTCAAAATGGATCATGGAAGTTCCAATACTCTTTCAGAGTAGAAGATAGTGTGGGTGCATAATTAGCAGGGATTCTCACCTATAGAGTGCATGAAAGGGACATCAAGGTGCCTGAGCTGAAAACCCTACCCTTACCACCACCGAGGCATTTACCTAATGCATTCACCTTGTTCTTTGATGGATCGTTTAAGAAGGCTACAGGAAAAGCAGGGGGAGGGCTTGTGTTGCTTGATTCAAATGGTGAGGTTGTTTTGAGAGAGCATGTGAATTTGCCCGGTTCCTCAAGCAACAATGAAGCAGAATATGACATACTAATCCATGGTTTGCAGATGCGTGTTACTCAAAAGATACGTCATCTCATGGTAAAAGGGGATGCACTTCTCATTGTGAAGCAAGTTGTAGGTGTTTAGGCTTGTAAGAATGAAAGGCTAAGGCAAAAGGTTCATGGGTGAAAGCATGACTGGGTGGTACACTTTTATGGGTTGATTACAAGTTTTGAATAGTTGCACTATTAGACATGGCGTGCGGTAAAATTTTTGCATCCTTTGGCCAATCAAGTGAAATTGTCTTGTATACCCTTCCGAAAGTCCTCATAGACTCCTACCAAAAAACCAAAAAAGATTTGTGCAAGTTGATGAGTTTGGTAAACACTACAACTTGCTACTACCCATTGCCATGCAATGTTTTTCACTAAAAAGTTTCTTAATTTGAAGTTTTGAGCATAGCAAATTTAGTCTTCTGAGTTAATTGAAGGAAAAATAAATCTTAAATGACCCAAAACCTAGAACATCAAAACATAAATTCCCATAAACCCTACCCAAGGATCAAGCAAAAGCGACGTAAGTAAACAACCCCATTGAAATCATGTAGAATGATTGGTGAGGGAACAAAAGAATGATGGTGTGAACGTAATGCACGTTTCAATAATAAGAGAGACAACCTGGGTGTGTAGATGTCATAGTCTTCAACCTATAAGTTGATGTAAACCTGGCTCTGTATTCGACTTGGTGTTCTATCTATGAATCAGATGCGTCCCACAAAACTACATATTTTAATTTTCTGCAACTAAATACCAATCTTGCGAGAGAAAAGATGTAGAGGAAGAGGCTGACCTACTCCAAGGCTGAGAGAAGAAGCTCCGAGTAGGGCTAGAAGATTACATTTTTCCTAAACAAAGAAAATAAGGGCAAGCTTGAAATTCTCTCGGTTTTTAGGTCAAAATTTAAAGCTTTTGCCAGTAATTACAATAAAATTTGTGAAAACTTCCCGGTTTTCTTCAAGACAAGCTCAAAATCTAACCGGGATTTTAAGATTTCAGCCGGCTAAAATACACTGGACCCGGTTTTTTTCTAACACTTGCTCTAAATGGATGTTGTCTGGGCTTGGAATGTTTTGATTTGATCCTGCGGTGCCAATTTGGAATCGTGAACTTTATACAGTCAAATCTCGATGCCTATTTTTATTCCAATGGTTTGATATTATCTCTCTCTCTCTCTCTCTCTCTCTCTCTCTCTCTCTCTCTGGCAGACACGAACCTGCACAAAAACTGTGAGCTGGTGCGTTTGCGAATCTCTGCAATACAACACCTTTGCGAAGTTGAAAACTGGTGCCTCTGCGAACTCTTGTCGACGGTGTCTGCTGTGGACTCTTGCTTTGGCTTATTTTGTATATGAGCGTTGTTTATTACTTGTTTTCGTTAGGTAATTCAGATAGATAATTTTCTGTGTTGCATATAGCACAACTGTTATTGTAGTGTTGCTTTCTTTTTATAAATAAATAAATTTCTATTTATTTTTATATGCCATGTGGTGGCTCGTGGCTGCTACAGATAGATTTAAAAGAGCCTTTGGCTTACCAAGTAAAGACAAATTTTAATTATTTTCTCATAGTAAATACACTATTTACACTCATCGGGGAGATGCTATCAGTTAAATTCCCCTGTTGATGATTTGTTAAGGGCATTATTAGGTAATTTTGTAAAAAATCACACGTTAGCATCAAACATTTTCCTCCCTCTTCAAAATTTCCCTTAATTACTTAGTTCCCTTCCACCCCTCCTAGATGGCGTACTTCGGGACAACTCTATGCATGGGTTAAAAAATCGTCTCTATGCATAGCCTTGGTTTTACCATGGTTTGAAGATCAATGCAGTTCAAACCATTATGCTATGCAAGAGTTGGTTCTTGAGTAATTAACTCAAGGGTTTTTGATGTCGAGGTTTCCTTTTGCTGTCTTCCAAAGAGAAAATCTTGTAGCTTGTCTGCTCTTTGCTTTATTGTACCATCAGGATGCTTTCGCATGCTGATTTCCTGGGTTGTCGATATCAATAATGTTGGTTGTCGAGCTTTAACTCACCATTGGTATCTTGGTTTGTCTTGGTCAGAATGTTGTGGCTGAGTCTTCTGAGACATAACTCTCCAGTGCTTGATCGGTTTTACAATTTGCGGAGAAGATAAGTGCTCCTTTTTCTTCCAAATCCATTTCATGTTAGGTTCCTTGCTCGAAGATGATATTTTTTGTGTCTTGAACCTTGGAACCATCTTTGGTATAGTAGATGATGTTTTGGGCACCCAAATTAGAATCCGATTGTCCTTAAGTTGTGCTTTTTGTACCCAAATTTGCTTGAATCCTTGCATACTACTTGTAGCATTTTCTTTTCTATAGGATGGAGAAGGTTGATTTCTCTGTGGGTTTTCTCTGCTGGTAACCCCCTTTCCATTCCTCTTTGCTCCGTGCAATTGGAACAATGAGTTGTCCGCCTTTAGGTGATAGCTTGAGCTGATTGGTATCCCAATCTGGTACTGCCTTGTACGTCCACATCCATGAAATTCCAAGAATCATTGTTTCCTTCATGTGTTCATCTAGTAAGCATACAAATTGATGTGGGCATGAACATCCATGTACTATCACATTTAATTTGACTACTCTCAATGTCGGTGTTGGGTTCTTGTTGCATCCTTTAATACTCCCTATTCCTGCTAACAAGGATTGACTTGTTTCTTTCTTGTACATGGAGTAACTGACTGCTTTTACTCGAGCTCCTGTGTCAACCAATTCATTTGTGCTATGATTGTTTAGTTGTACTCTGATGGGAAGGTCCATTCCATCTAACCATTCACCATCTGTTGACACTACATCTTTTCATAGTTTCCATAGTCAGTCATCTAGTTCTAGAGTGTTGATGGGAATAGGTATTTGTTGATTTTTGAGATCACCTTTCCTTTTGAGTACTCGAACTCGAGATTCCTCTTGGGCTTCATCAATAACATGCTGGCATTTTATATTTCTTTGCTTTGACGTATGCATCTTCTATAGCAATTCGTTGGTTAGCGGAAAATTGTACTTCTTTAACACTAGGTTGGTAACCTAACAGGGCATAAAAGTGTCCTTTCAGGGTTTTGGAAAAAACCTCCAAAACCATAGTAGATCCACTCATTTTGTAAAATCCTTTCATGAGGTTATAGTTCAAGGCCTACTAAACATGGAAAAAATAAGAAACTTGTAAAATTTCTCATCTTTTGGTCATACCAAGCCTCCAAAGTTGTTGGACCAGTGAATTTTCATCAAAACAATCATTTCTTACATTTTGTTGCATAAAAATAAGATTAGGGATTTTTGTAGGACTTGAGATAAATTCCCTAGTTAACTTCAATGGGCTGGTGATCATAAAATATGATTGCTTCTCACTCACTATTTTTTGTTTTGCCAAAATAAATAGGTGCAAAAAGCTGAATTTTTTCCATTCTGCAAACCTATCATCAAAGTTTCTATAGCCACTCTCAATACAAATAATATATGCATGTTTTCTTGATTCCCTATTGTCCTTTATGTTCATAAGGAGCCATGGAGCATGTCAAAAGAATAATACATCTCTTACCAAGAGGAATCTTGGGGACAAAGATGAAGTGTTAAATACAGCAAACATGAAAAAACTGGGTTCAACATTATGAGTTGTAGAATCCCATAGAAACTATTCAATATCTAGCCAAATTTTATCCTTATGACTAGATATGGTTACTACCTACAAAATGCATGTAGTTGTCACAAGAAACTAACAATATTGAAAAAGCTATACTTAATATACTAGAATGTTTCGTTTTCTTCTATAATTGAAAAAATCAACTATCGTTGTGTACTATGAAAAATAGGGTATTAGGTGCCCCAAAACTCAAGGAATGTTAGATTTATGTTACAATATGCGACATAGAAAATCAAAAATGCATTTGGATATCATGAAATCCACCAAAAAAATCATAGAAGAGCTAAAATTGGCTAAAAAACAGGATTTGATAATTTTTGTAATTTGGTCATAACTTACAACTTTAATATTTATTTCTCCCTAGAAGCATTAGGACATGTTGAGGACTACTAAAGATAGTTCTCTAGCATTGTAGACCTCACAAACATGAATTCTAGAGTGGTATAGTTGCAAAAAGTTGAAAAAAATCCAAAAACAGGACCCGTTTTTTCACACAGTTTAGGTTGTGAAATGTTGTGCAAGGACAATGTTAAAGATGGAATTGATATTCCAAAAAAATGTCGAGTTTTTTTCAGCTCATGAGACAACTTTCTAGATAGATAGCACCTCAAAATACATTTTGAAACTCTTGACATAATTCAAGGAAAATGGTCACTTAACAGGACATAAAAGTGTCCCATTACCAACCTAGTGTTAAACGGCATCCACCACTAATCCAATTAGCCATTGGTTCACCGTCTAGGGTGGACAAATTAACTGCTCCACTTGGAGATACATCTTCAACGATAAACGGTCCGTTTCTCTTTTTCTTAAACTTGGGAATGTGTTGCTTAAGGGAATAGACTAAAACTAAGTTCCCTTTTTTGAAGATTTTTGTTACTAGATGGGAATCAAAAAATTGTTTTTGTTTCTCCTTTTGTGCATAGATGTGAGCTACAACAGTTATCCTTTTCTCATCAACCTTTTCTAAATCTTCAAGACTCTCTGACAATTCATGTCCAATCCACTCGAGATTCTTAGCTACCCTTAGTGTCAGCAATAGAAATTCTATTGGCAGTATGTCATCAAGACCATAAACAAGGTTAAAGGGTGTAGCATTAAAGATGTCTTGTATGAAACTCTATAAGCCCATAGAGTAGCATGGAGATTCATTTCCCAGTTTGTCCGTCCTGAACTAGCCACTTTAGTCAATACCGAGCTAAGAATTTTATTCGTATGCTCAGCTTGTCCATTTGCTTGTGGGTGATATGGAGCTGATAGTTATGAATGACCATAAATTTATTAAACAGATACTCAATTACCTTGTTGAGGAAATGAGTTCCCCTATCACTGACAATTTCTACTGGTAGTCCATATCTTGTGAACATATACTCATATAAGAATGCGGCTGTGGTTTTGGCATCATTCTTTGGAGTTGCCAGTCTTTGTCTACTTAGTCAAATAGTGCGTAGCTACAATGATGTATTGAGCTTGGGTTCTATAAGCAGGTGGCTGTATTGGTCCAGCAAAGTCTATATCCCATTTTGCAAAATCTCTAGCCCCCATCATTGGTCTTAAGGGCATGCTATCTACACGGGTTGGCATTTTTCCTCGTTGACATGCATCACACCTTTGAACATATTCCTTGGCATCTGCAAAAAGTGTTGGCCACCATGTGCCTGCCATTAAGATTTCTATTGCGGTGGTCTCACTCAAAAAGTGACCTCTAGCTAATCTAGCATGTGATTGTTCTATAATGGGAATATATTTGTCTTCATTTGCACGAAGACGCAAATGTTGATCCTTACCTCTTTCATACAATTGGTTCCCGATAAGAGCATAGTCTCTTGCTGCAGTTTCAATTGCTCTTTGACGACATTTACTCATGTCCTCAGGAAATGTTTGGTTTGATAAGTGAGTAACTAGACAGTTACTCCACTTAGGAACAGATGACATTTGAAACAATGTTACATGAGGTATGGATGCTTGTTTTTGAAATTGAGTACATTGTTTTACAAATGAGTGAATACCCCAAGTCTCAAGATTCGTTGCATAGTTTGGTCTTCTGTAAAGTGAAGTCCTACTATGGTAATATGTGCTTGACTCAGAATTAATGTATAAAAGCAAAATTCCGTCTTGATTTCTTTTGTACAACCTTCCAACTAGTAATTGATACATAGTCAATTGCTCAATTAATTCAGTTGTAATAGGAAGTGGTACATTAGGCAAAATTTGGAATCACAAAGGGGCCCTTTAAGGAGTTTGACTTTACCTCTCTCTACCAAAACGGGCGCATGGATAAATTTTTGCAAACAAACTCCAAAGTTGGCGGAGGTTTGACAGTTAGAATGTCCTCTTCAAGCGCTATCTACTGATATATAGCATGCCATGAGATTCCTCATATTTTAGAAGATTCTTTTTTTGATTCACCTATGATGTAAAAACTCTGTCGGAATCTAAGTGAATAAAAAAAATAATCTTCTAAAATATGAGGAATCTCATGGCATGCTATATATCAGTAGATAGAGCTTGAAGAGGACATTCTAATTGTCAAACCTCCGCCAATTTTGGAGTTTGTTTGCAAAAAATTATCCATGCACCCATTTTGGTAGAGAGAGGTAAAGTCAAACTCCTTAAAGGGCCCCTTTGCGAGTGCAAATTTTGCCTAATGTTTGTGAATCCACTTGAGCTATGGTCATCAATGATACCATGTTTTTCAACCATCGAGATATCATTTCCACGAAGAACAATATGCATCTGGTAGATCATCATCTACTCCTTTAGGTGGTTCTCCTGAAACAATCCTTGACAAATGATATACTTTTTGATGAGTGGTGCCCTTTTTCACAACTAGAGTGAAATCAAATTCCAAAAGAGTGATGAACCATCTCAGTGTTCTTCTTGTGTTTCATGGCTTGTTGACCAAGTACAATAAGGCTTGGTGGTCCACAAAGAACACAAATTTTTTTGCTAAGAGGTAATGTCTATACTTTTTTACGACATACTATCATTCCTAATTCTTCCCTTTTTGGTGGTGGTGTAGTTTTTATCTTCTATATTCAACTGTCGGCTAGCATAAGAAATAGGAAAATCAATTTTTGCATCTCTTGGTTGAGCTAGGATACACCCAATGGAAAAATGGAAACATCTACATGTATGTGGAATAACCTATTCCAATCTGGTGCTTTCAATATTGGAGCTAAAGTGAGAGCTTGATTAAGCTTCGTGAAGAATTCTTCACACTCATCAATCCATTCAAAGTGTGTAATCAAGCTATACATGGGTTTTTCAATTATAGCATACATGTAAATGAACCACTTGTATTATCCACAATGTCCCATGAAGGCTTGAACCCCCTTGACTGTTGTCGTTCTAAGCAAATCAACAATAACATGAATTTTATCCATATCAGTAGCTATGCCATTTTTAGACACTATATGTCCAATAATTTTTCCTTGTCTGTCCATGAATGTGCACTTTTTAGGATTTAAGCAAATCCTATAAAGTCTACATTTTTCAAATACCTTTTTGAGGTGTTCAAAATGATCATCCAGGAATGATAAATGTACACATAAGTCATCCATATATACTTCCAATAAATTTCAAAGATATTCTTTAAAAGCATGGCTCATCAATCTTTGGAAGGTGACAGGAGCATTAGTTAACCCAAAAGGCATAACCTAATAGGCAAAAATACCCCATTCAGTTGCAAAGGCACTTTTATGCTGATCTTTGGGATCAACCAAAAGTTGATTATATCCCAAAAATCCATCTAAAAAGCTGTAAAAACCTCTTTTCCTGCAACTCGTTCTAAGACATGCTCAGTGATTGGAAGAGGAAAGTTGTCTCTAATGGTAGCTGCGTTCACTTTCTTGAGATTGACACGCACCCTTAATTTTCCATTTTTCTTGGGTACTACCACAATTGGATACACCCAATCTGTGTGTTCAATTTCATAAATGAATTTGGATTCCTTTAGCTTTCCAATCTCTTCTTTGATCTTCTTCGCAAATGTCTCATTATACGTGTACGGCCTTTGTCTACTTGGTTCATCCCTCATCGGTATGGTATGTTGACAAATTTTTGGATCAACATACTTGAGATCCTTATAAGACCAAGCAAAGATATCTTGGTTTTCTTTCAGTAAGCTTAACAAAATCTCTTCTTCATCCGTCAGGTCATTTGCAATGTAGGCAGGTCTAGGCTCTTCTTCTGGTTTTGCCAGATCTTTTTTTTTCCGTTTTCAGGTCCTTCGTAGGACTCGCTCTGTTCTCGTAGTTCTCTGATAGTTTGTTTGACTATGATTTTTTGGTCTTGGAGAGTATATTTCTTGTAATGGAATGGAACACTCATTACATCTTTACCATCCTCCTCAGTGGTTTCCATTTTAGTCATATATATCTTCTTTAGAGATTTTTTCAACTCTTGATATTTCTTTCTTCGTTCGACTCGTGTCATGGTTGAATCCTTGTTCCGGTATTTAGGTTTTGCTTGAGTTTCCTTTCTTATTTTTCTCAATGTTTTATATATATATATTTTTTTTGTTTAAAGAATATCTACCAGTGATTTTGTCCTTGACACAATCATGTGCATGTATCTGCGTGAGAAACTCTGTTCTACTGGAGACTGATGGCATAAATCTAACTTTCACATTTCTCGTGTCTCTTTTTCTTCTATACCATTTCTGTCTTCTCGGTTTTTGGTTTGGAAAGTCAAAAAACTTTTACTTCCCTCCTTTCATCAGTAGTTTAGCTCTCACATGTTCTTTTTTTGACCCCAAATCATCTGAGGTAGTTGAATGTTCTTCTAACTCATCTATTGCATCATAGTACAGGTCTAAAAAGACTTTTTGAGATTTTATCAAGTCCTTGGATTCTCAAATTTGTCTTCAATGTGAAGGGTTGAAATCATTTGGATGGGAATTATTTCATAGCAGTCCTCATTGCAAAACTGAAGTATTTACACATACATCTATTGCCGCTAATATTTGAGCCCACTCAAATGGCTCAAACAAATGGTCTAGAAAGGGTTCAGGTACATAGGCTTCAGCTGTGCAATCCCTTTCTAAGATAAATTCTTCTCATTTTAAGCTCCCATTTTTTGATGCTTCGCACATCCAAATAGGTGTGTCTTTGTTCAGCCAAGATGGAAGATTAGTTTCAGCCGAAGAGACTAAGTCAAATTCTTGTTGTTGGGTTTTCAAGCCCAAATTAAGTCTGATGTCAACTAGTGGGAACAGGCCCCTATAGCATGCGGGTTAGCCTCAGTTAGAGTTGAGTTTCTTTTGCATGGCAAGTATGCCTATATATGCAAAAGGCTAAACATCAATCAAAAAAAAAAAAAAAAAGAATAGCGTGTTCTTTTGTTGTTTTTCTGAGTATCGAATCTCTTCTCCCCTCTCTCTCGTTCTGTTGTCTCCTCCACGCCATGGCTCCCCACTAGAACCATCCACCATAGCCTATGTTCCTAACAACTGGTATCAGAGCGTCTAGGTGATATTGGGATAGCATCTCATATAGCTAAGCATGAGGTGGTCATTGCTAAGGCGCTGTTAGCTCCTAGGTGATGAAGAAGGAGCATCTCAAAACGCGCAGGCCAAGTGAGCTTCCTAGGCGGACAGAGCCCAAGCGGCATTCTTTTGCTTAGGGGACAAAGGCAAGGTGCTCAATATACGGCGTTTCAGAACACCATCATCTACAAGGCGGAGAGCACAGGAAGTCTCATATTCTGATGGTGAAAGTGAGGTGACTACGTGTTCGCTGCATGCATTGACACTATTGCCCATTTCTCTGCATCAAAGATTTGCCAACTTTTGTAGATTTTCACACACATTTTTAAAGTGGCCAACCTCTTTTGAGTCTTGATCTCTTCGACCAATCACCCCTTGCACCCAATCCCCAATGCCGAGCTCGATGCTCCTTCAAGATGGCCACGGTACTAGTGTGCATATGCAACATAATGGCAGCCCTAGATACTTCTTCTAGGGGTCCTCTAGCTCCACCATTACTCTCTCTCAGGAAGCTACTGTGCCAACAAGCTTGAGCCCTCTTGTTGCAGAGAAAAATTTTGTCCGAAGGAATGAGATTAATGTGCACAAATCTATAGTGCATCCCAAAAGAGAATCCAGAATACTATTTGGTTGCATTCAATCTTGTCCTCAGTCAACTAGCTACTTCAGACGACATTGCAATATGCTTAGAAACGTTGTCAATGCAAAAAAGGCCGACAAAGCAAATTGTTTTAAAAGTTTCCTATCACAATTTTTGTTTTCAATTTTGTCTAAAATTAACACAACCATATGGTTTTTTGTTCAAAAGCCTTGTTTTCTTCATCATATGTCAGTCATGCCATGATAACAAAACTTTGTACGGGTTATAGACACTACCACCACATATGAGTGGTAAGACCTCCCAATTTACCAGTTTTTTTCTCAAGTCTCATTTTTTGTCCTGCTTCTCATGAGGTTACTGGGTACACCTGAAACCCAAGGTTTGGCAGTGAACCAAAAACTCCAATCTTTTTTGGTAGCTAAATTTTTGACCTACACCCTATTTGTTCTTTTCAAGAGGGGAGTTACTGACCTAGCACCAAGTTATGGATACACCAGAAATCCTTGGTTGTGAGAGAACCTAAAACTCACGGTTGATGAGTACACCAAAAACTCAAGGTATCATGAGATGGTCTATCTAGTTCGGGCTTGAGAGGGGGATTCTTGAGTATTCAAGCCCAAATTATGTCTGATGTCAACTAGTGGGAACAAGCCCCTATAGCATGCGGGTTAGCCTTAGTTAGAGTTGAGTTTCTTTTGCATGGCAAGTATGCCTATATATGTAAAAGGCTATGCATAAAGAAAAAAAGAGAATAGCGTGTTCTTTTGTTGTTTTTTTGAGTATCAAATCTCTTCTCCTCTCTCGCTCATTCTGTTGTCTCCTCCACGCCATGGCTCCCCATCGGAATCATCCACCATAGCCTATGTTCCTAACATTTGTCTGGGCGTTTTCATGACATCTCTATAAGTGTGATCTTTTAGATTAACCCTTGTTATTGATTCCACTTGCTTCTAGTACAGATAATTGTTTCCCCAATCCTGGATAATTTGTACTTGTCACATGAAAGTTCTTCCTAAGATGATTTCATAATTGAGTTTCTTTCCAAATTCCACTATGGACAAAGTGTGTTGATATTCAATCCAATAAGAATTAACTATAACTTTTTCAAGCAGTCCTAAGGGTCTTTCGATGTGTCCATCAGCCAATTGCAATTTCATTCAAGTTTGTCTAATGGTTGATTGTCCCCAAGATTCCCATACTGCTTTGTGGCTATGGCTATGTATGCCCCACTACCCATTATTGACATGGTTTTGATATCATTATATTTGACTGGAAGGGTTGTGTTCCCTTATTCCCCTTTGTAGTATTATTCGACTTTGTTCATTGGAATAGATAGAATCTCTTTGTATCCAATTTGTATTTAAATTTTTCCAAATTCTTTGCGATTAGCGCTATTATCCCCACCTTCTCTAAAATTTTATGTAGATCATTCCATAAATATGGTCTGATTTTTAACAGTTCCCCTGAAGTAAGAGTGCATTGAATGGGTGTAGACATGATTGAATGAATGTTGTCTACCTCTAGGGTCTGTTCCGCTCTTTTTACATGCATGGTTTTACACACTATGGATTCATCTTCGTTATCTCCCAAGTAAGAGGGTCATGTTTTCAAAGTCAATGGTTTAGACATTCCTGAAGCTTCAGAGCCGCAATCCTCATACGAGGATTGTACATCCATCTCACATCCATGTCCATATCAAGAGGTAGATTATCTAACAAAACTTCCTCTATAGGATCTGACTTCAAACTTAGGCTCCCATCATTAATCTCTCTAACTTTTTCCATAAATGTCCTGGTCAGTCTTCTTCTACGAATTTAATTTCGTCTAAGGCATCTTCGTTGTCAAACACTATGAGTTCTAGTTTTTTGGTTTCAAAGTGGGGTTCTACCACTACTTTGGATTTTTCTTTACTAGTTCCTACCACAAGCTCCTCAAGTTTTGCCATACTCTCGAGCTTGGATTTTCGCTGTTTCAGCATCTCTTGATTAATTCTTACCAAATTTTGATAAGCTTCAAGCTTACCTGCTTCCATGTCTGGAGAAGGATGGTTTTTCCATTTGTTTTCCATGTTTTGGCCTGCTTTAAGTCCCGCTTGGTAAGCTTCCAAGGCTTCATTAATAGGCTCAAAAATTTTGTCTACCAAAATTGATCCTCCAGATTTCATTGTGGTTTCCTTGATTTTGCTTCCAGTTTCTTTCATTTTTTTCTTGGATAAGTCTCTTTTCTTTCTCCTTGATTTCAGCCCTTTGTTTTTGTTTTCTCATTTCGTACCTTTTGCTTTTGCTTCTTTTGGTCTTTTGAGAGGAAATTTTAGTATTCTACGAATCATCGGAGGAGTGATGTTTCTTTTTCTTAGCCTGGGCTCTGGTGATTACCTTGATTGGAACAATCGGTTCACTCTCAGACGATCGAGCTACTAGAGGTATCACTTGGACTACGTTCACTAATTTTCTTTCCTTGTTTAAAGGATTTTTTGGACAATCTTCAAAGAACTGTCCTCCCTTTTTGCAACATTGTATGCAATAAGCTTCAATTGGCTTAAGGTTCTTGTCAGGCTCTGGACGTTTGTTTTTCCAATAATCATCTACACCACAGTTATGATTGTTTCCAACTCTTAGCTTTATCATGGGTCTTACCATTGGATGTCTAACTCCTTGATTGGCTACATAGTACATCAGTGCAAGCTCTAGTGTAGTATAAGTCATAGGTTCTTCCATTGGAGGTGGATGTGAATTATACCAATCTCCTTCTACCATTACTGTAGATGGATTAGGCTCGACATAGGGTGTAACAGGTACTATTTATTGTTCATCTATGACTCCCTTTAAATACATGTACTTTACAAGCATTTCATTATGTCCAGGATATGGAGGTTGTTGACCCAACACTGGTTGAGTTCTTTCCATACTCCTCGGTGGTCTTTGCGTTGGGACCATATTGAAGGAGTACGAGCGGAAGTGCGACGCGAGAGAGAGTGTGAGAAGAAGAGCACGATGATATGGTGAACTCGCTCTACTGTAATGTGTAGAGCATAGTGAGTTCTTATTAGGTTTTTACAAAAGAATATGTGTACATACCTGGTGGCCCGCCCACTTACCTGGGCGACCACATTGGGCTTTATACCCCAACAACCTCCCACTTAAAGTCCAATGTGGTACTTTAAGTGTGAGAGAAGCTACTATACAAGCTAATATACAAGAGATGTAGAGAAGTGATGTACTACCCTACACCTATCTACTTGCAAAAATGCGCAAAGCTCTCTGAGGGAAGTCCTTTTGTAAGTAGATGAGCAGGATTTTCTGTGGTGTGAACTTTGACAAGCTGAAGTTGCTTATCCTCGAGCATTTCCCTGGTGAAATGATACTTCACATCCACATGCTTTGTCTTTGAGTGATAAACTGGATTGCGAGCCAATTGTATAGCACTTTGACTATCACAATATAACACAGGCATCTCTTCTTTGATTCCCAAATCTGCTACTAGTCGATTAAGCCAAATTGATTCTTTGCATGCCTCTGATGCTGCAACATATTCAGCCTCTGTAGTAGACTTAGTAACACAATCTTGTAATCTAGAACGCCATGATACTGCTCCACCAGCCAATGTAAAGACATACCCTGACGTAGACCTTCGGTTGTCTAAGTCACCTGCATAATCTGAGTCTGTAAAACCCTTTACACTTAGCTCCTGACTCCCATAGCATATACGCATACTCTTTGTAGCTTTCAAGTATCTCAATATTCCTTTCACTGCCTCCCAATGTTTCTTGCCTGGGTTTGACATGTATCGACTTACTACTCCCACTGCAAATGCAATGTCTGGGAGAGTAGCAATCATTGCATACATCAAACTACCCACTGCAAACACATATGGAATCTTATCCATTTCAGCATGTTCTTCCTCAGACACAGGTTGATCTTGTTTGCTAAGTTTCACATATGGTAACAATGGAACACTCAGTGCCTTTCCCTTCTCCATGTTGAAACGTTGCAAAACCTTGTCAATATACTCTGTTTGAGATAACCAAATCAACTTCTTTGATCTGTCTCTCTCAATGCGCATACCAAGTATATGACTTGCCTCACCCATGTCTTTCATGTCAAACGATTTTGCCATCTTTGACTTCAAAGCTGAAATTTCTTCCAAGTGCTTGCTAGCAATCAACATGTCATCCACATACAAAATAAGGATCAGCCAACTGCCATCCTTAGCCTTCTTTGTATATAGACAGTGATCGAACTCACTACGTTTGTAGCCTTGAGAAAGCATAAACTTGTGGAATTTATGGTACCATGCCCTCGGTGATTGTTTTAAGCCATAAAGACTCTTTAACAGCTGGCATACCCAATCTTCCTTGCCTTTCTCAACAAACCCTTTTGGCTGCTGCATGTAAATTTCCACATCTAAATCACCATGCAAGAACGTTGTCTTGACATCCATTTGGTGCAACACCAAATCTAATATGGCAACCAATGCAAGAAAGCATCTCAATGTAGTCATCTTGACCACCGGAGAGAAGACTTCATCAAAGTCAATGCCTTGTTCTTGCTTAAAGCCCTTGGCAACAAGCCTTGCTTTGTACTTTGGCTGACTATCATGAGCGGTGATCTTATACCTGTAAACCCATTTACAAGGTAGAGCCTTTTTGCCCCGTGGTAATTTAACTAGCTTCCATGTCTGGTTTTTATGCAGAGCTGTCATCTCTGACTGCATGGCCAATTGCCAATTCCCGGAGTCATTCATTTGCACTGCTTCCTTGTAACATGAAGGCTCATTGCAATCAGTCAACATGACATAGTTCATAGATGGAACAAACCTATCAGGAGGTCGCGTGACACGTCTAGATCTACGCACAATAGGTGGCTCAGGCTCAGCCACAACCTGTGGTTCCACTCTATCATGTCCTTGCTCCTCTTGAGCCCTGACATTTTGTCTTGCACGTGCAGGTCCATCTTCTTGGAAGACAACTCTTCTAATCTCCTCAACCCTCTCTGGTTTAGAATGATATTTGGATTCATTAAAGTGAACATCATTGATGCGGACAACATTTTTGGATTCGGGATCCCAAAGTCTGTACCCCATCTCACCAGAATTACCATAGCCTAGAAAGATGCACTTTCTACTCTTTGGCTCAAGTTTGTTCCTAAATTCCTTTGGAACGTGAGTATATGCCTCATAGCCAAAGACTCTGAGATGCTTGTATGAGGGCATTTTGCCTGACCATACCATCTCTGGCACTGAATCCTTCTGCAAAACCTTGCTAGGAGATCTATTTACAAGATGAACAGCTGTTGATACAGCTTCAGCCCAAAACCCATTTGGCAGATGTGCATTAGACAACATACTTCTGACCTTCTCTTGTATGGTCCTATTCATCCCTTAGCAACACCATTTTGAGGAGGATTGTAAGGAGCAGTAAGTTCACGTTTTATACCTTTTGACTCACAAAAGTCCTGAAAGGCCTTTGAAACATACTCTCCACCATTGTCAGTGCGTAAGCATTTAAGCTTCTTGCCACTCTGATTCTCCACAAGTGTCACAAAGGTTTTGAAAACACTAAACGCTTCATCCTTGTGCTTGAGAAAGTAAACCCATACTTTCCTCGAGTAATCATCTATAAATGTCATAAAGTAAGACGCTCCCCCTAGAGATAGGTTAGGCATAGGTCCACACAAATCACTATGAACAAGTGCCAACTGTGTATCTCTTCTACTGCTTCTATGCTTATGTGGCTGTTGTGTTTGCTTACCATACAGACAATGTTCACAGAATTCAAAATCATTAAATGAAAATCCAGGAAAATAACCAGAACGAGACAAGATTTCCATTCCCTTCTTGGACATATGTCCTAACCGGCTATGCCACAAAGAAATGTTCGGCTGCTCGGTTACATTGATATTAAATTTTTAGAGACATTTGATACATAAATCATGTAAAGTCCTCCAAACTTTACTCCATGTGCTACTATCATAGAACGCTTTGATATCTTCCACATGTTCTGTCCAAAAGTGGTGACGTAGCCAGCATCATCAAGTAAACCTGTGTTGATCAAGATCTTTGTAATTGCGGGAACATGTCTCACATTCTTCAGCGTGAAAGAAGAACCATTCTGAAACTTCAATTGAACATCTCCAACACCTAAGATCTCACATGTCTGCCCATTGCCTAGCCGAACATGATCTTTAGTGGTCACATAAGAGGTAAACCACTCCTTGTTTGGAGACACATGAAGTGATGCCCCTGAGTCTATAATCCAGTCACTCAGTGAATTTCCATCAGATGCTGTAAGAAAAGCTGAGTCCATTGTATTCTTCAAGAAGTAGATGTCTCCTGACACTAGACTGTCATCCTCTGCAACAGTGTTTGTCACATTTATTTCTTGAATCTTCATTGAGGACTTGTTCTTCTCACCATGGTCTTCAGCTTTCTCTTTGCCTTTTTCTGCTTTCCATTCTCTGCAGTCTCTTTTCATGTGACCCTTCTTGCCACAATGGTAGAATTCTATGTCACTCTTGCCTTTAGCACTGCGGGACTTGCTACGAGACTGATTCCTCTTTCCACCTTTGTACTTTTCTTTGGTCCTTCCCCTGACAACTAAGGCTGTTCCTTTGCCTTTTTCCATTGTCTTTCTATTGGTTTCTTCAGTAAGCAGACTTCCTTCTACACCTGCTATGTTCAAACCATTTGGAGGTGCAGAATTACTCAAAGCTATGCGAAAAGTGTCCCAACTTTCCGGCAATGTGATCAACAGGAACATAGCTCTAACAAGTTCATCAAACTTGACACCTTGAGCTGACAACTGACTATAGATTGTGTTGAATTCATTCAGATGATTGGACATAGGTGTCCCTTCTTTCATCTTCAAGTCAACAAGCTTCTTAAGCCAGTATACCTGTGAAGCTGCACTCTGCTTCTCATAAAGATCACTCAGCTTTAACCATGCTTGATAAGCCGACATCTCGTCTTCTACATTGAAGTAAACGCTTTCTGCCAAAGTCAGCATAATGGTAGAAAGTGCCAATTCATCCATTTCGCTCCATTTATCTTCGTCCATATCTTCTGGTTTTATCCCTTTGAGCTTTATAGGTTTTATCTGCTTCTTTTGTACCAACACGTGCCAAATCTGCTTCTTCCACAATGGGAAATTGGTTCCATCCAGCTTCTTGATATTGTAAAGAGCAGTGTCCTGTGATCCAGCCATAGCTACGCTTCACAGTGGTTTACTTTCTTGGGAAAAATTCGGTAGAGTTTCCCCTGTAAACTGACCTCTGAACCAATATCAACCTGTCAAATGAACCAAAAAAAGTTTCAGATTCTGCATAAATTTCGGCAGAGTCTCCTTTGTAAAATGGCTCTGGTGTACTCAAAAAACAGCTCAAAAACACTGTCTCTCTGACACTGTAAGCTGCGGGTAAACCTGTCCTGCACCTATACTGTCTCTGACTGTCCTGTCACTGTCCTGTCACTGTCCCGTAAGCATAGACTGCGACAATGCCTCAACGGCAGTAAAGCAAAGATGCAATCCCAACTGTCTAACTCACAGTCAATACATCCTAGCTGCCTATCTAAGGGTGCTCGAGGGATCGCTCCAAGACCTGTATCACCGAAAGGATCTCAACATTCGAGAATCCCCCAGCTCAATAAAACCTCACTCGACCCTCAACAAAGGCTGTAGTAAATCTGACAGTACATAGACTTCCCACAAAGTCATACATCCACAAATTTCCCACTGTATGTTGTAACCGCTGCGGCGGTTGTTTGCTACGTGACTCACAGCCAGCAAACCCTCAACAGACATACATCATCTCTGACAATACATCCCATGTGGAAGTACCTGCAATGTCAGGATGAAATCTGGAATATCAAGCAGCAAACACAAGCTACCTGATGTGGATGTCGCCTACAGACTGTGTGTAGATGCGCCCGTGTCGTATGTGACACGCCTCCAAGAACTGTGAGCCGTCCTTCGATGTGTAGACAACCACAAATCAACACTCTGGGAGTGTCAATATCCTCAGCACCTGTAGTCGTAGGCCGAAAATCCCAAATTTGCAGAGTCGGATCTGCACCCGCCGAGACCACGTAGTCGAAAATGGCCTGCGCAGACCTTTGTCGAAGCCGAACGGTGGCCGAGATGACCTCAGAATGAAATTCTGAGAACACCAAGTGCTTCGGGGGCTCTCCCACAAGATTTGGGGCCGTGTCTTTGCCTGTCGAATTTCACTCCAATCTGAGCTGGTGACTCTAGCCTCCTGGAGTGCTGCCCCGAGCCTCGATCTGAGCTCTGATACCAGTTGAAGGAGTACGAGCGGAAGTGCGACGCGAGAGAGAGTGCGAGAAGAAGAGCACGACCATATGGTGAACTCGCTCTACTGTAATGTGTAGAGCATAGTGAGTTCTTATTAGGTTTTTACAAAAGAATATGTGTACATACCTGGCGGCCCACCCACTTACCTGGGCGACCACATTGGGCTTTATACCCCAACACATATTAGGCTAATATCTGTACATGGGTTGTCCTTGTGGCCTCATAGGCATGTATTGAACATTTCCATCATACTTTAATCGGTGGTAGCACTCATTGATCTCATGGTTGGTCCATTTACCTTTGATTGCACACCATTTTTGTGGCCTAATTGGTTGTCCTTGTTGAGGTATCCCTTGCCCTGGTCCCCTCATAGCTTCTTTTTGCATATTATTCAGCATGTCATTCATCCTTTTGAGCATGTCTTCTATGGCTGAAAGCGGTGTTGCAGCAGCTGTTTCCACTTGTGTTGGTTTGGTGGATGCTATTTTCTTGCTTTAGTTATACTTGGGGACATCTTCTTCATTGAAAATATCACAATTGTCTCCTAAGTCAATAGCATCTAACACACACTCTTCTAGGGTCATATGCTTCTTTCTATACAATATAGCATGAAGTTCCTTGTTTAGCAGTCCCTCTAGAAACAATGATACTAGTCTTTCTTCTGCAGGTATCTCTAGTTCTGGGCATCTTGCAATGTATTGCTTCATTCTAGTTGCACAATCCCTAACAGACTCACCTTGTTTCTGTTTGAAGCTATAGATTTGAGCTACCATATTGTGTTTGATCCCCCTTTTGGAACATCCAGCTACAAATTCTTGAGCTAATGTATGTAAGTCCATGATCGACCTTGGTGAAATGTTTTTGAACCATGTCAGTGCTTTTCCTTCTAATGGCGCTTCATTCTAGTTGCATAATCCCTAACAGACTCACCTTGTTTCTGTTTGAAGCTATAGATTTGAGCTACCGTATTGTGTTTGATCCCCCTTTTGGAACATGCATCTACAAGTTCTTGAGCTAATGTATGTAAGTCCATGATCGACCTTGGTGAAATGTTTTTGAACCATGTCAATGCTTTTCCTGCTAATGTCATTCCAAATCCTTCGAATTGAGTATGGAAATCAAATATGCGTATTCTGCTCTTAGCACTTGTTTAAAGCTTGCTAACTCGTCATATGGATCCCTAGATCCACTGTATTTTTTAACTCATTTTTGAAAATTAGCTGGTCAGACACGTCTGTTTGATTCAACTCCTCGTTTTCTTGCAGTTGGTCCTGTTTCGAGTCCTTCAAACCAGTCTGCTGAAAATAATGACTCATATAGCCTTGGACTGGCTTTAGTGTCACCCGGTTTTCTTTGTGATGAGGTGGTTTCTAGTTCTTTAACATTACTCTCAAAAGATCTCTGTGAAATTCATCTTTGGGAGTAGTTTCTTGTCCTTGGCCCAATATCCAATCCCTTATGGAGTACCATTGGTATTTGGTTTGTTCCACCTCTTCTGGAGTCATCATAACAAAGTTATTGTTATAAAAATTCTTAAACAGGTAGGTTGGTAGGTCTTTTGAACCCTTATCTTTGATTTTAAAGATATAAATAATCTTCATGGGTGTTAATTGTCCTAATTTGGCATGAGAAGTCCATAGGAGATCTTTGACGTTTCTATCCTTCCAACAATAGACTCCGATCCTAGGATTATTTGTACTAAGCCATTTCAAAGGCTTTAAATCAACTTGATTGTATCCCTCCAATTCTAAAGTCGGTGGTACTTCTTTTGCTGCCATGTCTGGAATTATGGTATTTACTTCTAAACCCCATTTGTCTATCATGTTAGGGTTTTCAACTTGTAAATACTGAATTCCATTTCTATCCATGTATATTTTTCCTTGTTTGTTTGTCCTGATTTCCTCTTCAAACTCTATGCCATGGTCATCAATGTGAATAGCATACTCTTCATTAGGATCCAGGTAAACCTGAGCTCTATGGCGATTAGTCTTATAAAAAGAGAGCATATGCTTATAGCGCACTGTCGTTCCGGTTTGTGAATTAGTCGAATAGGAAGACATTGTTGATTCCAAAAAAGTTTTTGAGACTTCTTCCAAGATAGTGTGCAAGTGATCACCTTGATTCACACTCTCTTCAGTGGATACTCTACTAGCAGTCTCTCTAAATATGATTTGATTTGCTAGTATACGACCAGATCTAAGGTTCATATAGACTTGTGAAGCCCTTGATAGAGTACTTAACGTCGGATTGACTTGTTTGCGGGTGAAAGCATGTTAACCTGTCGCGCTTTTTGTGCTAGTTAGCAGTTTCAAAATAGCGCATCTTCAAAAAGTTGGGCGTCTGGTAAAATTTTTACAAATAATATCAAAATTTATCGGAGGTTGTACATTTGGATTCCTTGTTTCAAGTGCTTTCTATTGATATATCATACGTCATAGATCTTGGAGATGTAGCTCAAGTTATTGTACTAGTTAGCATATGTAAAAATTGTGCTAGTTAGCATTGTCCGGGACATGAAAAAGCATGACAGGTTAACATGCTTTCACCCTTGCAACTTCTGTCAAGATTTCAATTCCTTGTCTGCAACCTGATTCCTGTATCAATCTTGATCAAGTTAGCTATCCTTTCATAAAGACTGTACAATTTTTGCTAGCTATTGTGACTGGTCTATGTGTATCACTTCAAAATTGAGCTAAGTGAGTCAGTAATTGAGACTCTCAAATTCTCCTTTTGCAAATAGCCAAAGGACTAATCTTTTGCAATTTGGAAACTGAGTGAACGTGTACTAATTTGAATCCGACTGAACCCAAAATTGCCCGGTGGCCATGTATTATGATGTTCTAACATTGTACAAGTTCAAAAGTCAAAAAATCTATCTCTATGTATCAGTAATAAATAATCGCGATTATTTACACCTTTCTTTGTTTTTTGCACTTTTTGGCTTGATTTGACAAGTATGCAACTTGTTAAGGTCTCTAGACAAGTTTCACTAAGTTTGAACAAAATTTGTTCAAGTTATCAACTGTTTCGTGTCTGTAGGCTCAATTTTCAAGAATCTGGCTTAAGTCTTACTTTTGTGATTCAAATTTTACTAAAATTGATTTGTGTGGTCTAATTGATATGCTTGACCTTGTGGTATACTCAAATGTGCAACAATATCAAATTTTGTAGCGGTTGTAAATAATCGCAATTATTTACATCTTGCTCTTCTTTGCAAGTTTTTGACACAGTCTTGGCACAGATCTGCTAAGAAGCTTCACCTAAGCTATCACAATTTTCAATCCAATGATCCAAATCTTACCAAATTTGATTTGTGGGCTTAGTATAACATGCTAAAACTAGTGGTATGATGACTTGGTCAAAAAAGTTAAAAAATGAGACAAAAGTAAATAATCACGATTATTTACATCTGTCAAATTTTTACATCTTTTTTATCAAATGAGCATGTACACTTGTTTATCACATCAATATAAGCTTAGAACTCAAGTTTAACTTGGTTTGAATAAAATTTTCCCAATTTACACTCAAGTTCTCAAAAGTCAGTATAGAATTTAGTTTTTACCAAGTTTTTGGTCAGTTTAGTGATCCAAACTCTATGGGCCTTTACAAAAGATGCTTGTACACATGCATAGAGTCTGTGGTATCAACCTTGTTCAGTTTTGATCTTAAAGTAAATAATCGTGATTATTTACTTTAAGCCTAAAATGAGCACTTTTTTGAACTTTTTCACTGGACAGTCTTTTCATGAGCTGTTTTAAACCTTTGAGTCAAGTCAAAACCTAATTTGGCCTAAAACGTCAAGAAAAAGAATATAATCTGAGTTTCTGCAAACTCTTGAAATTCTTACCTCAATGTGTCCTTGAGCTTACCCATTGGTTCATACAAATCTTAAAGCATACTCTCTAGTTGGATTAAGTGGTTGACAATCTTTTGGTGCTATTTCTAGCCGTAGACCTGAAATTATGCAACTTCACATAACAACTCACAATTGATCCTTTTGGAGCGAGCAATATTCTAAGATTCCATCTCGGATTCTACTTACCCTACTCCTAGGTTCTACTGCAATGGGGTTATGGAAAGTGTCCACAAACACTCGTTTTTCTTTTTTTTTAATCATTTTTTGAGCCTTGATCTTAAGATTTTTCTAGTCCATCAATCATTCTCAAAATCCTAATCTAATCCTACGATCCTAAAATCCTAAAAGGTACTTAGCAAGTACGCTTACTTCCAAGCTACCTCTACACAGCAAAAGACGACAATCTTGAGCTATGTGGTTTAAAAAGAAAGTTTTGACTCTACGAGATCCTAGAGGAATGTAGATGGCAAAGATAGTCTCAACAAGCGGGAATTGTCTTCTGGAAGCCAAACAGTGGGTCAGTCAGTAATTACCACGCCGGTTACCATAGTAACTTCGAGAGGCTATAAATAGAACCCATTACATTGTAATTGGGTTGCTTGTATTTTGACATCTTACTCTTAGTCTCTTGGTTTTAGTCTCTAAAGTTGTTCTTGAGTTAAAATCTCTTCACTTGTAATTTTACTCTGTAATCATTACTGCAGTAGTCAATTGGGCTTCAATCTGTTATACCTTGTACTCGGTCTTCATAAACTCTAAATCAGAACCTGAAACACTTTTCCAGTCATTCAATCTGTTTCTAATTCCAGTAGAGTATTTCAGTTCAGTTAACTATTCCAGTTTAGTTTTCATATTCTATTCCAATTTCACTTACTGAACTAACGACTTCCGGTAGCTGTAAATTTTAACACTCAAATTAGCTATCTAAAGAGATCAGCTCCAATTCTATTTTGGCAATCACGGTGGCTAGAGCCCTTTGCTCATTGACCAAAACACTTCTCCTGATTGGATTTTCAGCTCAAGTTATGGCACCCAAAATCAGCCGTGGTCGTAAACCATCCTACTAAGACCATATTAGGTATTTTGGTAAAAATCTCACATTATGGGAATCTCCAAATCGACCGAATTCATGTAATTTGGGAATTTTCCACTTAAAGTGGGAAAAATTGAGGTGTGGCTAGTAAATAAAGTGAAAATCTCATAGGATTGTGGTGTTGATAAACACCAAAAGTCAAGAGGATGTACAACACATGGATTTGAATAATAACTATAAATTACATAAAACAAAGGAAGATACAAAAAAGATTTTGTTTACAAATTGACTAGTATAGTCACAATAGAAGCTCCACATAATTCTACTCCACATTTGATACCATATCTGAACTTTGATCCAAGTGTGGCTGATGTGCACGAGTGAGGCCTTCTTTGGCTTTTAGAGCATGTCTTTCTGGAATCTTTATTCTAGAAAATGGTCCTTCTTTGTTGGGTCTCCAGGACCAAACAATTGCATCTATAGTTTCCCACACTTGTGGGTCCTTATAGTTGACAGCCCAATAACCCTTCCAACAATTACTGTAAGCTTGAGTATCTGTCATCCCACTTTTTCTCGCGCAAGGTGCCCAATATTGAATCAAGAGTTTTCTGTAGTTTGGTGATGTAGGCTCATTATCAATGTCAGATAAAGCCATTGCAAGCCACACTGGATAGATTTCTGTGTCACTCGGAACAAGCATAAGAAAGTCACCTTGGTGCACATCAGACATAGGGTCAAACTCTTCCCTTGGCCTATCTCGTTGAGGCCCACAAAAATGATCATTCAACTCTTCAAGGCCTAGGAATCTTTCTGCTCCTTGTTGCAAATTCATTGTAGTGCTTTGTAGATGAGAATATTCTTGAGTTTTTGGCCAAAACATTTCATACAAGACTCCCTCTGATATGATTGCTTTTCCAATCTCTTCAATTACCTTACTCCAATAATCTATCACGGGTCTATAATATCGCGGAATACTTGAACCATTCCCTAAATTTTTCCAAAATTTTATATAGTTCTTTAGCCCCAAAATGACTTCTTCGTGGGCCTTGACATACTCCGCCATTTGTACTAGAGGTGGATCTCCATGTGGTAACATTGGCTTGCCTTCTGTGTCTGTTTTCCAAAGGCGAATACTTCCACTCCAACTTGATACACCTACATGTGCCTTATATTGCATCATTGGTGTCTCATCTTGCATAAAGAACCTGAACTGAAGCGGTTTGGAATGTCCAACAAGTATGTCTTGTCCATCACAAAGATAGCCATCACAATATTGCTTGAAATCAGGGATCTTTGTGAGAAAAAATGGAGCTGGAGATGAAGATGAGCTGTTTCGTAATGTATCCATCAAATGTGGCAAAGTATAGGTTTGTGTAACTCTCAACTTCTCTGAAAACCTACTAAACATGGCGTCTATGTCCTCATGTGTATGCCCAACCATTAAAAATCCCAGCTGGATGGTTTTGAAAACACCCCTTGCAACAAGCATTGACAAATAGGCAAATAAGTATCGATTTTTGTTTTCCCCTGCACAATTATCCAATTGTAGCAACAAGTTCTCTGGCAATCTGCGAAATGTTGACCCCAATTCCTCTTCTGCAATTTCTGACGACTGCACAATGGGCTCTTTTCCATCACTCAAGTTATGGTAGTCCAAAGCATCCCTTGAGTTCAAAGCATGTAGTAGTGAAATATTGCTCCTTGGAAGTCCATTTGTTACTAGATCACCAAGAGGATGCTTATCTATCCTCTCGAGGTTATGTAAACAATTAGCAATTGAGCCAATTGTAAGATTTGGATCAGCTGGCCACAAACCATTCAAGACAAAGTGTCCGTAATGACCTTCTCCATGTCCATGAGTGATCATGCCAATCAATGCCACCTGCAGATTATATCCTGAATCCACACCCTTGGGAACAATGCGTAATCTAGGAATGGCAGTCTTCTTTTGATCCATCTTATCATGGATTATGCATACATATTTTTGTGGTTGAGTTTCTGAATACGTGCGCCATGCATAATATAGGCTTCTGCAACTCTTTTGTTGTGCCATGTGAACTTCTCTCTCCCTCAAGAGAAGAGCTCTCTCTTCAAGAGAAGGTTTAGCTTCTAACCTTGCCTTGATTGAGCTACAAATATTGCACTTAGAGAACTCACTCGTCTTTGTTAAAGTGACATGTGGGTACTCTTTGTTCCAAATTCTACCAAAAGAAGATTGGGATAGCTTCTTCTCATAGCCCATTTGGTCAAGTGTCGTGTTGATTTCACATAAAATATCCACTTGTTTGTATGTTGATGGAATCACCAATTGAGTCTCTCTTGAGCCATCTAGCAGTGTTCTACTTCTATGTGGCATTTTCTCAGAGTTATTTTCCACAAACTCGTTTAGTAGTGCTCTTGCTAAACTAGTATGTTGAAGTCCCCTTCTCAATGTACATGTGTTCCCATGTACATATTGGCGCACACCATTTTCAAAGTTCTCCTTGTATCGATAAAATGATGTCTTTGGTATTCCATGTAGCTCATACCATGCTCTACAACAAACAATAGAGCCATTTAGCCTGAATTGGTATCGTGACTTCTCATCTTTCTGATAACATATAGAAAGAACATCATAAACATAATTAGTGCGTGATTTTTGAGACTCTCCCCAAAATTGTTGTCGTAACCTTGTCACCATATCACGATCTGCAAATTGGCAGCATTTTTGTGCACAACAATCAATGCATGATACCCTTTGAATTGATTTGTTTGAAAGGTAAAAAGTCGAAGCTGGTGCTGCTTTTGATTTTTGAGTCCTGTTCATGAAAGTGTATCGTCTCTTCCTTGACAACTGGACAACATTACTCCCATCAAGTTTTTTTCCAACATTGCCATCGTTGGATACATCCTCATATGTAGCATGCATGCCATCAACAGGAACAAAGCGTTGTAATGGGCTCCCATTCAACATTGTTGTCTGCTTGATGGGCCACTTTAGCAAAGTGATGCTACCCACTTCAACCACATCATGAATGCTTGCATTTTCTCTTTCAATACCCACACCCACACAATCAGGACCAAGTTCCTGAAAGTTGACATAATCATGTGGAAATACATATAAGATGGTCCCTTCATTCATGGTTTGCATCATTGTGTCATCTTTTAAAAGGACCCTCTGATTTCTCCAAGACTCTCGAATCATTGCTTCAAATTCTGGGCTTGTCATAGGTATTGCATCTGTAACTAGAGGATCAGAATGATCATGTTCTTCATCACCATTGTAGCTTTCGTGTGGATCAATTAAGTTCCCATTTAATACAAAAGATTGCAAAAGAAGCTTTGACCATCGAACAGCACTCCATAATGAGCCTTGGAGAGATGAAGTATCCATTGTAGGAAAAGGTAGGACCACATCCTTCAAGCATTCCTCCACTAGTATGGAGACATTTCCCAGCCCTATCTTTGTACCACCACAAGTGGAATCTGGATCTGTTCTACACACACAACCAATACCAACGATTTCATTGTCAAGTATCATATGTACTTTCTCCCCAGATTCAAAGTCCATCCTGTAAGTAAAAAGATTACATTGTTAAATCCATAGTTATAGAAAAATACTCTTCAAACCAAAAATCATGCTACAACATGAAAAAGGTTTGCATAGGTTGGACAAGTGGTGAACCTTGAGACCAAATCCTCCTTGCTATATTAATGGAAGCAAGGTTGGACAAGTGGTGGACCTTGAAACCAAAGCCTCTTTGCTATATGAGAGCATAGGTTGGACAAGTGGTGGACCTAGTTGTAATAACCACTACCACCTATCAACTACTATAGGACTATGCTTTCCAATGTCCAAGTATCCCTTGAGTCTTTCAAGGTTGAACACGTGGTGGACCTTGAAACAAAAATCCCCTTTCTATATCAGAGCATAGCTTGGACAAGTGGTGGACCTAGTTATAATGCCCAATATCCAAGGTGAAATACCTTAGGACTTTGCTACCTTGCTTGCCAATGTTTACGTAGCCCCTCATTTCTTTAATGGAAGTAAGGTTGGACAAGTGGTGGACCTTGAAACCAAAGCCTCTTTGCTATATAAGAGCATAGGTTGGACCTAGTTTTAATACCCACTGCCACCTATCAACTACTATAAGACTATGCTTTCCAATGTCCAAGTATCCCTTGAGTCTTTCAAGGTTGAACACGTGGTGGACCTTGAAACAAAAATCCCCTTTCTATATTAGAAAGGTTGAACACATGGTGGACCTTTAAACGAAAATCCCCTTTCTTTATCAGAGCATAGCTTGGACAAGTGGTGGACCTAGTTATAATGCCCAATATCCAAGGTGAAACACCTTAGAACCTTGCTACCTTGCTTGCCAATGTTTACGTAGCCCCTCATTTCTTTAATGGAAGCAAGGTTGGACAAGTGGTGGACCTTGAAAGCAAAGCCTCTTTGCGATATGAGAGCATAGGTTGGACCTAGTTGTAATACCCACTGCCACCTATCAACTACTATAGGACTATGCTTTCCAATGTCCAAGTATCCCTTGAGTCTTGCAAGGTTGAACACGTGGTGGACCTTGAAACCAAAATCCCCTTTCTATATTAGAAAGGTTGAACACATGGTGGACCTTTAAACGAAAATCCCCTTTCTTTATCAGAGCATAGCTTGGACAAGTGGTGGACCTAGTTATAATGCCCAATATCCAAGGTGAAACACCTTAGAACCTTGCTACCTTGCTTGCCAATGTTTACGTAGCCCCTCATTTCTTTAATGGAAGCAAGGTTGGACAAGTGGTGGACCTTGAAAGCAAAGCCTCTTTGCGATATGAGAGCATAGGTTGGACCTAGTTGTAATACCCACTGCCACCTATCAACTACTATAGGACTATGCTTTCCAATGTCCAAGTATCCCTTGAGTCTTGCAAGGTTGAACACGTGGTGGACCTTGAAACCAAAATCCCCTTTCTATATTAGAAAGGTTGAACACATGGTGGACCTTTAAACGAAAATCCCCTTTCTTTATCAGAGCATAGCTTGGACAAGTGGTGGACCTAGTTATAATGCCCAATATCCAAGGTGAAACACCTTAGAACCTTGCTACCTTGCTTGCCAATGTTTACGTAGCCCCTCATTTCTTTAATGGAAGCAAGGTTGGACAAGTGGTGGACCTTGAAAGAAAAGCCTCTTTGCGATATGAGAGCATAGGTTGGACCTAGTTGTAATACCCACTGCCACCTATCAACTACTATAGGACTATGCTTTCCAATGTCCAAGTATCCCTTGAGTCTTGCAAGGTTGAACACGTGGTGGACCTTGAAACCAAAATCCCCTTTCCATATCAGAGCATAGCTTGGACAAGTGGTGGACCTAGTTATAAAGCCCCTCCTTTCTTTAATGGAAGAAAGGTTGGAAAAGTGGTGAATCTTGAAACCCAAACCCTTTGGCTATATATAGAGGATATCTTGGACAAGTGGTGGGCTTAGTTGTAGTATCCAATGTCCAAGGTCCAAGGTGAACTATGTAAAGACCTTACTTCCAAAAACAGAGTCGTACAAGTGGTTCTCCTTGAAACCAAAACCTCCTTAGTGTATTAGAACATAGCTTGGAGAAGTGGTGGACTTAGTTGTAATGGTGAATGTCCAAAGCAAACTATTATAGGACCTTGCTTCCCAAATCAAGTTTGGACAAGTGGTGGATCTTGAAACCAAAACCCCCTTACTCTATTAGAGCATAGCTTAGATAAGTGGTGGACCTAGCTGCCATGGAAAATGTTCAATCTGAACTGCTGCAAGACCTTGCTATTAAATGTCTAAGTAGAGCTAGCTTCTTTAATGGAATCAAGGTTGGGAAAGTGGTGCATCTTGAAACCAAAAGCCCTTTATTGTATTAGAGCATAGCTTGGACAAGTGAGGGACCTAGTTTTAATGTGTGATGTCCAAAGAAAAGTATTACAAGACCTTGCTTTCCAATATTTGAATTGGTCAAGTGGTTAAAACTAAGTATAAAACTTTGACCATTTTCTTCTCGAATTGCCAAAAAGCTAGTTTTAGACACCCCTAAATGAAAATGGTTTAGGGTGGCCTTAAACAATGTTTTTTCAAAGACTTGAACAAAAGGGTTGTTGAAGAGTAATGATAATTTATTGTGGCTTGAAGTGCCTGAGTATGTGAAAACAAGCCTAGGTTTTCCACGAGGCAAAAGGTGACATAATAAGAACATTGGAAAGTTAGGATTGACCATGTGGCCTAAACTTTGGCAAGTGAAGTGGTGGCCAAGTTTTGTGGCACAGTGTGCACTTGGTCCTATATGTGTTGACCACTTGGCTAAATCTAGGACCATAAGGCCAAACCTTTGGCACCTTAAATATAGTATGGGACATAATCTAGAACTGCTATAGTAAATTAGTAGTATAGCTAATATGTTAATATTTGTATTATATTTAAGTATATGCTAATATAATTTATGTTCAAAATTTCACTAATGAAGAATGTTCCCATTTAGCACTCCAGATGCGGGGTCTTAGGGCAATGCCACAATGGGGTGACAAGGCAGCGCTTCCACGTGAGGTTTGGGGGTAGCGCTCTTGATGGGGATGTGGAATATAGCGCTCTCGATGGCGGGGCTTGGGAGGTTGATTTTGGGATATTGTTCTGAGCGGGGTCCGGGGCAGCGCCCCGGGCGGGGTCAAGGGGCGGCATGTTTTTCATATTTTCAACCATGATTTCTTTAATTTTGGCCGTGTGAATTGGTTAATTTTTTATATTGCTTTTGTTTTTTTTAATCCTATGATAAAACATGGACTTGTAGCATACGTGGCATTCTAATAAACCCTATCAAGATTAGGCACACAGAGAGCGCACGAGAAATGCACACAGAGAAAGCAGGCGAGCAGCAAAAACACAGAAAGCGCACACGGATCGCACACAGTTGGAGTATACGCGCGCGTAGAGGAGCAAGCTCGGCATCGTACACAACACACAGGTGGAGTGCACAGGATTGAAAGTTCGCGCACAAGACAAAGAAACAGCAGCGTACACAACGCTTTCCAGAAGGGCAGGATCGGGCAGTCTTCTCAGGAGACATTGCACACCTCACGAATAGAGAAAAAACAGGTATTTCTCTCTCTCTCACTCTCTGTCTTTCTCCATATAGAGAAGATGGTTCTCTGTAACTCTTCTTGCACACACACTCTCTCGTCAAAAGACAGAGATACATAGTTTAAACGTATCCCCGCACACATACACATATTCCCACACATCGTCTTCCTCTCTTCCACATAC
The DNA here is from genome assembly GCF_014529385.1 of Adiantum capillus-veneris. Classification (NCBI taxonomy): domain Eukaryota; kingdom Viridiplantae; phylum Streptophyta; class Polypodiopsida; order Polypodiales; family Pteridaceae; genus Adiantum; species Adiantum capillus-veneris. The sequence continues at coordinate 114,468,389 of NC_140935.1, read as the reverse complement.
ATAACCACAGTGAAATCTGTTATCTTGCTGTCTCTCTCTTGAAAATACATGCACATATTCCCACACATCGTCTTCCTCACTTCCACATACATAACCACAATGAAATCTGTTATCTTGTTGTCTCTCTCTTGAAAATACGTGCACATATTCCCATACATCGTCTTCCTCTCTTCCACATACATAAACACAGTGAAATCTGTTATCTTTCTCTCTCCTCTCTCTAAAAAACAGTTATTTATATCTCTCTCTCTCTCTATCTATCTATCTCTGTATTTGCTATCTCTCTCTTGAAAATACATGCTCATGTATGTGTGCGTCTGTGTTATCTATGTGTATGTATGTATATTTGTGTTATTTCATTGTAATACTCATACATAATGCAGATACACAATTACACTTAATTACGATATGCACACATAGTATATATACATACATAAATATCACAAATAACTAACACATTGTAATACTAGTAAAATTGAATGGAAGACTTACTTGCGTGATCTGTTAAAGTCGATTCTTGTAGCGAGTTCTGGATGTATGCTGAGCTGATTTTCCTCTAATCCATTTGTAGATATGATTGTAACTTCTGTTTCTCAAAAATAGTAGTGTTGTTTAGTGATACACCTAATGGACATAAATGGTTTAAACTAGGACATGTAGACCAAAAATACGTGTATTTCTTTGGATGAATATATACACTTTTTGGTGACCCTTATCACAAGTGGTGGACCTTAAGACCAATGGACTATAAGGACCTCCAAACAATACCTTGTACACTCAATCCTTCTTGGTATCTAGGTTGGACAAGTGGTGGACCTTGTTCAAATTCTCTAACCACTCTCTCTAACATGGTGACATAATTTAGGTGTGATAAATTCATATCTATGCAAACTAATATCAGTTTAGGCTTGTTAATTTGAATTTGTTTGAATTTATGTACAATATAATGATTTGAGGTTTGCATATTTGAATTTAGGTGGTATAATGATATCTTTTTGTGGTAAACTTGAATTTAAAATCAATTTTGCGTGGAATATTTTAAATTTAAGTAGTAAAATTTAAATTTTTATAAAAAAGTTTGAATTTTAAAATTTGGGCGGGATAGTTTAAAATTTAGGCGGGATATTTAAGATTTGGGAGGGATATTTTAAATTTAGGCGGGAAGGTTTTGAATTTATAGCGAGATCTCCCTTACATAAGAGAGTATAGGTTGGACAAGTGGTGGACCTTCAAGCTAGAGCATCCATGCTACTGGACATGATAGGTAGGGAATCTAGTTGAATATTGTATGTATAATATATATGTAATAGATCTAGCTTGGACAAATGGTGGACCTTGGAATAAAACCCCATGTAAAACATATCATGCACATTCCAAGTGGTCAAAAAAAATATCATTTAGAATATAGCCTTATAGGTTGGACAAGTGGTGGACCTTAACACCCAGATATTCTTCATATAATGACATAGCGTGGAAAACTGGTGAATCTTGAGACCAAACCATGCTACTAGCGATAATAGCTTGGACAAGTGGTGGACCTTGAAAGTAAACCCCCCATCTACGAAATATCGTGGGTTTAAGGTATTTCAATGGACCCTAGCTTGGACAAGTGGTGGACCTTTGCTTCTCTCTATTATTCAATAGAGTTAGCTTGGACAAGTGGTGGACCTTGGAACCAAACCCCCATTTAAAACCTATCATGGTCACTCCAAGTGGTGAGAAAGAATAACCTTAAGATATAGCCTTATAGGTTGGACAAGTGGTGGACCTTAACACCGCATATTCTTAATATAATGACATAGAGTGAAAAAGTGGTGAATCTTGAGACCAAACCACTCAGGCTACTAGCAATAATAGCTTGGACAAGTGGTGGACCTTGAATGTAAACCCTCATCTACGACATATCGTGGGTTAAATGTTTTTCGATGGAGCTTAGCATCTTGGAGACATGGTGCACTTGATTCTCCTCATGTTTCAATGGAGCCTACCTTGGACAAATGGTGGAGCATCCTTCTCTCCATGTTTCAATGGACCCTAGCTTAGACAAGGGGTGGACCTTTGCTTCTCTCTATGTTTCAATAGAGTTAGCTTGGACAAGTGGTGGACCTTGGAACCAAACCCCCATGTAAAACCTATCATGGTCACTCCAAGTAGTAAGAAAGAATAACCTTAAGATGTAGCCTTATAGGTTGGACAAGTGGTGGACCTTAACACCCACATATTCTTAATAAAAGTGTGAATCTTGAGACCAAACCACTCAGGCTACTAGCAATAATAGCTTGGACAAGTGGTGGACCTTGAATGTAAACCCCTCATCTACGAAATATCGTGGGTTTAATGTATTTCGATGGAGCCTAGCATCTTGGAGACATGGTGCAGCTTGCTTCTCGTCATGTTTCAATGGAGCCTATCTTGGACAAATGGTGGAGCATCCTTCTCTCCATGTTTCAATGGACCCTAGCTTGGACAAGTGGTGGACCTTTGTTTCTCTCTATGTTTCAATAGAGTTAGCTTGGACAAGTGGTGGACCTTGGAACCAAACCCCATGTAAAACCTATCATGGTCACTCCAAGTGGTAATAAAGAATAACCTTAAAGATGTAGCCTTATAGGTTGGACAAGTGGTGGACCTTAACACCGCATATTCTTAATATAATGACATAGAGTGGAAAAGTGGTGAATCTTGAGACCAAACCACTCAGGCTACTAGCAATAATAGCTTGGACAAGTGGTGGACCTTGAATGTAAACCCCTCATCTACGACATATCGTGGGTTTAATGTTTTTCGATGGAGCCTAGCATCTTGGAGACATGGTGCACCTTGCTTCTCCTCATGTTTCAATGGAGCCTACCTTGGACAAATGGTGGAGCATCCTTCTCTCCATGTTTCAATGGACCCTAGCTTAGACAAGGGGTGGACCTTTGCTTCTCTCTATGTTTCAATAGAGTTAGCTTGGACAAGTGGTGGACCTTGGAACCAAACCCCCATGTAAAACCTATCATGGTCACTCCAAGTAGTAAGAAAGAATAACCTTTAAGATGTAGCCTTATAGGTTGGACAAGTGGTGGACCTTAACACCCACATATTCTTAATAAAAGTGGTGAATCTTGAGACCAAACCACTCAGGCTACTAGCAATAATAGCTTGGACAAGTGGTGGACCTTGAATGTAAACCCCTCATCTACGAAATATCGTGGGTTTAATGTATTTCGATGGAGCCTAGCATCTTGGAGACATGGTGCAGCTTGCTTCTCGTCATGTTTCAATGGAGCCTATCTTGGACAAATGGTGGAGCATCCTTCTCTCCATGTTTCAATGGACCCTAGCTTGGACAAGTGGTGGACCTTTGTTTCTCTCTATGTTTCAATAGAGTTAGCTTGGACAAGTGGTGGACCTTGGAACCAAACCCCCATGTAAAACCTATCATGGTCACTCCAAGTGGTAATAAAGAATAACCTTTAAGATGTAGCCTTATAGGTTGGACAAGTGGTGGACCTTAACACGCGCATATTCTTAATATAATGACATAGAGTGGAAAAGTGGTGAATCTTGAGACCAAACCACTCAGGCTACTAGCAATAATAGCTTGGACAAGTGTGGACCTTGAATGTAAACCCCTCATCTACGACATATCGTGGGTTTAATGTTTTTCGATGGAGCCTAGCATCTTGGAGACATGGTGCACCTTGCTTCTCCTCATGTTTCAATGGAGCCTACTTGGACAAATGGTGGAGCATCCTTCTCTCCATGTTTCAATGGACCCTAGCTTAGACAAGGGTGGACCTTTGCTTCTCTCTATGTTTCAATAGAGTTAGCTTGGACAAGTGGTGGACCTTGGAACCAAACCCCCATGTAAAACCTATCATGGTCACTCCAAGTAGTAAGAAAGAATAACCTTTAAGATGTAGCCTTATAGGTTGGACAAGTGGTGGACCTTAACACCCACATATTCTTAATAAAAGTGGTGAATCTTGAGACCAAACCACTCAGGCTACTAGCAATAATAGCTTGGACAAGTGGTGGACCTTGAATGTAAACCCCTCATCTACGAAATATCGTGGGTTTAATGTATTTCGATGGAGCCTAGCATCTTGGAGACATGGTGCAGCTTGCTTCTCGTCATGTTTCAATGGAGCCTATCTTGGACAAATGGTGGAGCATCCTTCTCTCCATGTTTCAATGGACCCTAGCTTGGACAAGTGGTGGACCTTTGTTTCTCTCTATGTTTCAATAGAGTTAGCTTGGACAAGTGGTGGACCTTGGAACCAAACCCCCATGTAAAACCTATCATGGTCACTCCAAGTGGTAATAAAGAATAACCTTTAAGATGTAGCCTTATAGGTTGGACAAGTGGTGGACCTTAACACGCGCATATTCTTAATATAATGACATAGAGTGGAAAAGTGGTGAATCTTGAGACCAAACCACTCAGGCTACTACCAATAATAGCTTGGACAAGTGTTGGACCTTGAATGTAAACCCCTCATCTACGACATATCGTGGGTTTAATGTTTTTCGATGGAGCCTAGCATCTTGGAGACATGGTGCACCTTGATTCTCCTCATGTTTCAATGGAGCCTACCTTGGACAAATGGTGGAGCATCCTTCTCTCCATGTTTCAATGGACCCTAGCTTAGACAAGGGGTGGACCTTTGCTTCTCTCTATGTTTCAATAGAGTTAGCTTGGACAAGTGGTGGACCTTGGAACCAAACCCCCATGTAAAACCTATCATGGTCACTCCAAGTAGTAAGAAAGAATAACCTTTAAGATGTAGCCTTATAGGTTGGACAAGTGGTGGACCTTAACACCCACATATTCTTAATAAAAGTGGTGAATCTTGAGACCAAACCACTCACGCTACTAGCAATAATAGCTAGGGATAACCATTAAGATATAGTCTTTCAAGGGTGAGAAAGAATAACCATTAAGATATAGTCTTATAGGTTGGACAAGTGGTGGACCTTAACACCCAAATATTCTTAATATAATGATAGAGAGTGGAAAAGTGGTGAATCTTGAGAGCAAACCACTCATGCTACTAGCGATAATAGGTTGGACAAATTGTTGATCTTGAATGTAAACTCCCCATGTACAAAATAACGTGGGTTTAAGGTATTTCGATGGAGTCTAGAATCTTGGAGATATGGTGCAGCTTGCTTCTCTTCATGTTTCAATGGAGTCTATCTTGGACAAATGGTGGAGCATCCTTCTCTCCATGTTTCAATAGACCCTAGCTTAGACAAGTGGTGGACCTTTGCTTCTCTCTATGTTTGAATAGAGTTAGCTTGGACAAGTGGTGGACCTTGGAACCAACCCCCCATGTAAAACCTTTCATGGTCACTCCAAGTGGTCAGAAAGAATAACCATTAAGATATAGTCTTATAGGTTGGACAAGTGGTGGACCTTAATACCCAAATATTCTTAATATAATAACACAGAGTGAAAAAGTGGTGAATCTTGAGACCAAACCCCTCATGCTACTAGCGTTAATAGGTTGGACAACTGGTGGACCTTGAATGTAAACCTTCCATGTTTCAATAGAGTTAGCTTCGACAAATGGTGGAGCATCCTTCTCTCCATGTTTCAATGGAGCCTAGCTTGGACAAGTGGTGGACCTTTTGCTTCTCTCTATGAGAAGAATAAGTTAGCTTGGATAAGTGGTGGACCTTGGAACCAAACCCCTATGTAAAACATATCATGGACATTTCAAGTGGTGAGAAAGAATACCCTTTAAGATATACGCTTATAGGTTGGACAAGTGGTCGACCTTAACACCTAGATCTTCTTTATATAATGACATAGAGTGGAAAAGTGGTGAATCTTGAGACCAAACCACTCATGCTACTAGGGATAATAGCTTGGAAAAGTGACTGACCTTGACGTTAAACCCCACATGTAAACAATATCGTGGGTTTAAGGTATTTCAATGGATCCTAGAATCTTGGAGACATGGTGCAACTTGCTTCTTTTCATGTTTCAATGAAGCCTATCTTCCACCAATGGGGGATCATCCTTCTCTAAATGTCTCAGTGGAGCCTAGCTTGGACAAGTGGTGGACCTTTGCTTCTCTCTATGTTTCCATAGAGTTAGCTTGGACAAGTGGTGGACCTTGAAACCAAACCCCCATGTAAAACATATCATGGTCATTCCAAGTGGTGAGAAATAATACCCTTTAAGATCTAGCCTTATAGGTTGGACAAGTGGTCGACCTTAAACCTAGATCTTCATAATATAACGACATAGAGTGGAAAAGTGGTAAATCTTGAGACCCAACCACTCAGTGCTACTAGGGATAATAGCTTGGAAAAGTGACTGACCTTGACGTTAAACCCCACATGTAAACAATATCGTGGGTTTAAGGTATTTCAATGGATCCTAGAATCTTGGAGACATGGTGCAGATTGCTTCCCTTCATGTTTCAATGGAGCCTATCTTGGACAAATGGTGGAGCATCCTTCTCTCCATGTTTCAATGGAGCCTAGCTTGGACAAGTGGTGGACCTTTGCTTCTCTCTATGTTTCAATAGAGTTAGCTTGGACAAGTGGTGGGCCTTGGAACCAAACTCCCATGTAAAACCTATCTTGGTAACTCCAAGTGGTGAGAAAGAATAAAGTTTAAGATATGCCTTATAGGTTGGACAAGTGGTGGACCTTAGCACCCATATATTCTTAATAGAATGACATAGAGTGGAAAAATGGTGAATCTTGAGACCAAACCACTCATGCTACTAGAGATAATAGGTTGGACAAGTGGTGGACCTTGAATGTAAACCCCCCATGTACAAAATATCATGGGTTTGAGGTATTTCAATGGAGCCTAGCATCTTGGAGACATGGTGTAGCTTGCTTCTCTTCATGTTTCAATGGAGCGTATCTTGGACAAATGGTGGAGCATCCTTCTCTCCATGTTTCAATGGACCCTAGCTTGGACAAGTGGTGGACCTTGATTCTCTCTATGTTTCAATAGAGTTAGCTTGGACAAGTGGTGGACCTTGAAACAAAACCCCCATGTAAAACCTATGCTGGTCACTCCAAGTGGTGAGAAAGAATAACCCTTAAGATATAGCCTTATAGGTTGGACAAGTGGTGGACCTTAACACCCAAATATTCTTAATATAATGACAGAGTGAAAAAGTGGTGAATCTTGAGACCAAACCACTCATGCTACTAGCGTTAATAGGTTGGACAAGTGGTGGACCTTGAATGTAAACCCCCCATGTTTCAATAGAGTTAGCTTCGACAAATGGTAGAGGATCCTTCTCTCCATGTTTCAATGGAGCCTAGCTTGGACAAGTGGTGGACCTTTGTTTCTCTCTATGTTTCAATAGAGTTAGCTTGGACAGTGGTGGACCTTGGAGCCAAACCCCCATGTAAAACATATCATGGACATTTCAAGTGGTGAGAAAGAATACCCTTTAAGATATACCCTTATAGGTTGGACAAGTGGTCGACCTTAACACCCAGATCTTCTTAACGTAATGACATAGAGTGGAAAAGTGGTGAATCTTCAGACCAAACCACTCATGCTACTAGAGATAATAGGTTGGACAAGTGGTGGACCTTGAATGTAAACTCCCCATGTACAAAATATCATGGGTTTAAGGTATTTCAATGGATCTTAGCATCTTGGAGACATGGTGCAGCTTGCTTCTCTTCATGTTTCAATGGAGCCTATCTTGGACAAATGGTGGAGCATCCTTCTCTCCATGTTTCAATGGACCCTAGCTTAGACAAGTGGTGGACCTTTGCTTCTCTCTATGTTTCAATAGAGTTAGCTTGGACAAGTGGTGGAACTTGGAACCAAACCCCCATGTAAAACCTATCATGGTCATTCCAAGTGGTGAGAAAGAATACCCTTTAAGATATAGCCTTATAGGTTGGACAAGTGGTGGACCTTAACACCCAGATCTTCTTAATATAATGACATAGAGTAGAAAAGTGGTGAATCTTGACATCAAACCACTCATGCTACTAGTGATAATAGGTTGGACAAGTGGTGGACCTTGAATGTAAACCCCCCATGTACGAAATATCATGGGTTTAAGATATTTCAATGGAGCCTAGCATTTTGGAGACATGGTGCAGCTTGCTTCTCTTCATGTTTCAATCAAACCTGGCTTGGACAAATGGTGGAGCATCCTTCTCTCCATGTTTCAATGGAGCCTAGCTTGGACAAGTGGTGGACCTTTGATTCTCTCTATGTTTCAATAGAGTTAGCTTGGACAAGTGGTGGACCTTGGAACCGTACCCCTATGTAAAACCCATCATGTGCATTCCAAGTGGTGGTAAATAATACCATTTAAGATATAGCCTTATAGGTTGGACAAGTGGTGGACCTTAACACCCAGATCTTCTTAATATAATGACATAGAGTGGAAAAGTGGTGAATCTTGAGACCAAACCACTCATGCTACTAGGGATAATAGGTTGGACAAGTGGTGGACCTTGAATTTAAACCCCACATATACAAAATATCATGGGTTTAAGGTATTTCAATGGAGCCTAGCATCTCAAAGACATGGTGCATCTTGCTTCTCTTCATGTTTCAATGGAGCCTATTTTGGACAAATGGTGGAGCATCCTTCTCTCCATGTTTCAATGGACCCTAGATTGGACAAGTGGTGGACCTTTGCTTCTCTCTATGTTTCAATATAGTTAGCCTATATTAGACAATTAGTAGACCTCCAATCTCTCCATGTTGTCTAGAGCTAAGCTTGGACAAGTGGTGGACCTTACTTCTCCCTTCCCTTAGTTTACTAGCTTAAATGATCACTATGTATACTTGCTTAGATCTAGCTTGAACAAGTGGTGGAACTTGTATTCACACAAACTTAATCCATTACAAAAAAGTATATGTTAAAATAACATTTGGTTTTTTTTGTTTCAGGAAAGATGGCTCCAAAAAAACAGGTTGCAAGGGTTGCTGTCTCAGTTGACTATACTTGCAATGATCTTAGGAAATGGTATTTGGACATACATGGTATAGAGGGTGCACAATTTCATAAGGTGCATCTATTTATTGCCAAAAAGGATAATGACAGCTTGTTTGAAGATGTTGGACAAGTTGTGGAAGCATCTGTCTCTGTAGTTGATAGTCATCCAGAGGTGGAATGCATTGACATTCTAGTTCCAATGAATCTAGAATTTCAACTATCTCCAGGAGCATATGCATTGGAGCGCATGTCTAGAAACAAAGAAGAGACAATGTTTTCTCGAGGATGGAAGTTTGCAGAATCAAATCCAAATATCACAGCAGATCAACTTCAAAGCTCCATCATTGCCACACTACAACGAAAAAAGGTGAAAGCTTCACGACCACCATCCACAAAGAAGCAAGCAAAAGTGCAGAAAGTAGAAGCTAAGCGAACTAGCTCCATTTTGGATGTAGACAAGGCATCTTTGGCATCCTCATCAACAGAGGGTTCAATGTCAAAGATGAGAATTGTGGATCCAGATGTTTTAGAAGCTGAGGCCATGAAAGGACAAGAAAAAGATACAGGTGGAATGAATAAGTACATAAATTATTTTCCTTTCCAATATAGGGAATTTGATATCCCTATTCAAAATTGTTGGCTTGCTCCTGATCACTATAATGCACGTATTATGGATAAAAAACACGCTGAAAGTGTGTTATTTGGATTTTCACGGAGTACGACCAAGCCTGCAGCATGTGCATATTTGATGCCTGTTCGAAATGCAAAATCAAAGAAGGGGACTCCTTTGGCAGTAGAAGAGGTAGAGGAGCAAAAAATTAAAGATTATCATTATTGGATTCTTGATGGGCAGCATTCAATCTATGCTGCAAAAGTTTTGCTTCACAATGAACAAAACAACAAAGAGATCTTTGAAAGACTGATTAGCGTGTATAAATTTAGAAAGGCTCGCATTGTTGTGAATGCTCCTCCATTTGTTGCAACTGCTATATCTGCCATTGCAAATGAGGAGGCTCAGGCATTGTATGTCAAGCAACCTTACAGCCAAATATTGAGACATTTACGGAGTCAATGGATCTTCGCAGGACGACCACCAAAGGCAGCAAGTGGAATTGCAGAGGGACATGCATCTCGTGCCGGATGGGATGTAAGTTATTTTCTTTGTCTTTTTGATAGTGTTTAATTAACAAATCTTGCTCAATAGTTTAATTATTTCTCTATTTCTTTTCAGGTTTTCTTCGATTGGCAAGAATGAGTGCAGCAGCAAGTTGGATTGCTAAACAGGCACACATGGTCACCTACTCTGATTTAGTTTATGATTGCTGGATAGAAATCATTGAAAATCTAGAAGAGGAGAATAAGAAACCCCCAACAACTGTATTTAGATATCTTTGTGGCCTTGAGGAATCAGAGGTAAAGACTATTCAAGAAGAGATTAGAGATGAGAAGATTTTACTGTCAAAGAGTGCAAAGGATGGTGATGCAACTGACATGTATGATCGAATCAAGCAGTTGAAGCAAGACAAATTGATTCAAGATGCACTTCTTGAAGGCTTCAACAATTTGAATGAGTCTTCACCATGTAAAGACTGGGAGGAGGTGGTCAAAATGTATAACATCAATGATGTTGTTTATAAAACAATTTTAATGCTATGCGAGGAATGGATCAGATCTAGTTTGACGCGTGGAACAAAGAAAATGGCTTTTCCAGATGGAGCAATAAAATACATGCAATGGGCAATTCACCTTCAAAAGGAGAAAACTGAGCCTAGAGATTTGCCATGGTCAATCTATGTGGTGAGCCTACAAATGGAAGGCAATCTCTACTTGATGCGCCACTTCAATAATAAAGTGCCTATTGGCTTATGTGTTTTAGATATGACAAAAAACGTTGGAGGCAATTTGAAGTGGAGTGAGGAGACATTTAACAATGCTTTGGATGGGATCTTGGCTATTGCTGGAGGGTCAACAGATCCTGGATTTGTCTTTCTTGCATTTGTGGATTTCACTAACTTCACAAAATTGCAATGTGCCTTTCACGCCATGGGAGATAATTTGAGCTACCATTGTTGTGGTGCATTGCATCACTTTCCATCAGCTCCTTGCAAAGGAGCAATTCAATTCCTAACAGTTATTGCCTTCTTGGGACAAGGCAATGCATTTGAAGACCTGAGAAGAAGATCAGAGGAACATCCCATGCCAATTGATTGTTCTCTTCTTCAAGTAGCAGATAACGATATGTCAGATTTGCAATATTTGGAGGCCAAAAAAAGAGCTTTGGTCAAGCACTACATTCGTACATATTGTTTTGAAGACCGCAAGCTTGTTGATGTTTTTGGTGATGGCTCCTTGGTTGCACAAGAAGGAATACAACAGAAAAAAGAAGTCATCTGCTTAATTGATAGTGTGGAGGAGGCAAAAAGCATGGAGACCATGCTGCTAGACTTTGTTAAGTCTCATGAAGATATAGAAAAATGGGCTGGACTTCAACAATCCACTTCGCAATCAGGCGACATTGTGCCTGTTACAGAGGAGTGCTCTCCACAAAGAGAAGAAGAACAACAACAACACCATCCTCTGTCAATGGAGGACTTTTTGGAAATGGAGACACGTATGTTTTGAGTTTCTTGTGCATGTTAGTGTTTCTTGTTACTGATTTGATACTCTTAATGTTAGATTTTGCTTTATATAGTATTGATTGAGCTTGTATTTTTTATCTCAAGCATTCAAGGTTTGAATGTAAATAGTAAATTACTTGAGTTTTTGAATGGTGGATCTGTAGACTAAAACTAAAACATTTAATACTCACAAAGACTTAATTACTTAAGAGCTTGAACTCAATAAGTTTTGGACCTTTTATCAATACCCCCTTGATATGATACATTAGATCGTAGCATGGTTAAATGGTGATGCTTCATAAATTGAACCTAGCTTAGACAGGTGCTGGAGCCTAAATTTAAACTAACCTTGCTAGAAGGGAGCTTATGTTTGGACTTTGAGAGAAATAGCATAAGTAATCAATTAGAGCATAGATTAGACATGTGGTGGTGGCCGGCCTTAGAGACCAAAATCTTAATGAGCTTGGAAAGGTATTTAAGTACTGCAATTTACTTAGTTTTAGTACTCATTAAATGCATAGCTTGACAAAAGGTGGACCTTACATGGATCCTAATTTCAAGAGGTGTGGTAGACCTTCAAAACAAGCTCATATAGCTTGGACATGTGGTAGACCTTGCATGAAGACTAGTTTAGACAAGTGTGGTACACCTTGTAACCAACACCCATTTGTTATATTAGCTTGGACAAGTGGTGGACCTTGCTTTTATGTTTCAATGGAGCATATTTTGGACAGGTGGTAGACCTTGTTTCTCTCCATGCTTCAATGGAGAGAAACTTTAGCTTGGACAAGTGGTGGACCTTGTTTTTATGTTTTAAAGGAGCATATTTCGGACAAGTGGTAGACATAGTTTCTCTCCATGGTTCAATGGAACCCACCTCAGACAAGTGAAGTACCTTGAAACCAAACCCCCATAATACAACCTACTAAATAGGTTGGAAAATTGGTAGGATATGAAACCATCCATGATAGAGCATAGTATAGGTGAAAACGTAGTGGTCCTTATATCAATTACCCATGCATAGCTTGGACAAGTGGTGGACCTTGATTCTCTCTATGTTTCAATGGATCCTATCTTGGACTAGAGATATATCTTACTTAGTTCCATGCTTCAATGGATTGTAGCTTGGATAAGGAGTGGAACTTCAAACAAAACTCCACAGCATAGCATATATTAACAATTCATGGGTTTTATAGAGATTGTCCTGCCTATTTTGGAGAGTTGGTACACCTTTATTCTCCATTCTTCAATGGATCTGAGGTTGGACAAGCGGAGCTGGAGAAGTGGTCAACCTTAAAATGAAACCTCCCATGCTACAACCCATCATAGATCGTATATGTAGTGGACCTTGAAACTCTTTTATGTCCCTAGCTTAGAGAAGCATTGCACTCTTGATTATCTCCATACATGAAGGCAAGGTTGGACAAGTGGTGGACCTTCAAACCAGAATCTCTATGCAATAATAGGCAAGTGGTGGAGCTTGTTTTCTCCTTGTTCCAATGGAGCCTAGCTTAGACAAACAATGGAGCTTGCTTCTCTCCATGTTTCAATGGATCCTAGCTTAGAAAAGTGGTGGAGCTTTGCTTCTCTCCATGTTCCAATGGACCATAGCTTAGACAAGTGGTAGACCTTGAAAACACCCCCTCGTATACAACATATTATGGGTTTTCATGTTTCAATGGCTCCTAGCTTGGACAAATGGTAGAGCTTGCTTCTCTTTATGTTTCAATGGATCCAATCTTAGCCAAGGGGTGGACCTTGAAACAAGAATCCCCCCCCCCATGTACAACGTATTATGGGTTTTGAAAGCACTGGGAGAAAATAATAGCTTTGATAAGTGGTGGACCTTGCTTCTCTCCATGCTTCAATGGAGCCGAGGTTGGACACATGTTGGAGAGAAGATGGTTGCCCATGAAATAAGACCATGCATGCTATAATCAATCATATGTTGTACACATGGTGGACCTTGCAATTGTTTTATATGCCTAACTTGGACAAGTGGAGGACCCTTGATTACCTCCAGATATCAACAACAAGCCAAGTTTGGACAAGTGTAGTACCACCAAACCAGAATCTATATGCTACAATAGAGTATAGGTAGGACACGCGATGAACCTTGATATCAAACCATCCATGCTACTAGAGATGATAGGTTTCACATGTGGTGGAACCTTGTATCAATGTTCTATGTGTAGTTTTTGACTAGTGATAGACCTTGAAACTAATCCCTCTAGGCTACAAGAAAAAAGAGATGGATGAGGAGGCTAGACTACTTTTGTTGCATCAATGCATCCCATGTTACCACATATACTATAGGGTTCTTGGATAAGTGTTGGATCTTGTGTCAATGCTCCATGTCTAGCTTGGACAAGTGGTGGACCTTGGTTCTCTCTATGCTTCAAATGGGCAATAGATTGGAGACACAGTGGCCTTTTTTTTTCCAATGATTTTATTTTTTGGAAACCTTGGAGGCACCATGTAAGAGGCACTCTAAGTCTTCCATACAATGGACCTATTGGACTATAAAATAATGATATCTTTCTTTGATATTGTCATTATTTTATGCATAATATTTTCTTCTTTTTGCAGACACAAAGGAGTTAAGTGATATAAAATCTAGATGTATTTCACACTATGATTGGCATGAAGATCCTTTTGGACACCAACTTTTCCTATTCCCAAAGATGTAATTTTCCATATTAACGGTGTGGATTTTGAAGTGCGACTTTCATGTATTGAAGGAGCTGGTTATGGGCTATTTGTGCATACTACCCTGGAAAGTGGTTTGACTATTCTAAACTATGGAGGCATAAGTATAGATTTCAAGACTGGAAAAAGATATGCAAAATATTTCCAAGAGCTTATAAATATTCTCTTCTAGAGGATCCAAACATAGAAGAAGAGGAAGATCAATCATACATTATTGGTTGTGTAGAAGAAGGAAACGTGTCGGGCTATATAAAATAGTTCTCACAGTACAAATGTCTGTCCCAACGTACGCTATACATTTGATCCAAATTTGCCACCTTGGCATAAATGCACCTCTTCACACATCAAGTCAGAAGAATATGGCCATGTATGCATTGAGACTATTTGTCAAGTTGAAGCAGGAGAAGAGTTGTTTGCTGACTATAACTTTACTTGACATTGTAAAGTATTGTACATGGATGGAAATCTCAAGTACATGCATCATTTTCATTTTTCATGGATGAAATCTCAAGTGAATATAACATTTGATTATTGTTTAGTTTATGCTCAACGAGAATCTAGAGTGCTCTTATGCTTTGTGTGTTGTCTAACATATTTGACTACCTTGGCCATAGAATCTTGATTCTACTCTAGATTTGTGATAAATCTTACCAAAATTTAATCAATGTCTAGGTTGGACAAGTGGTGGGCTTCAAACATTACTGTCTTAAACAAGTGGAGTTATCTTACTTGAATAAGTGGTGGCCTTTGAATCCAAATCTAAGCCAAATCCGCTAATTATTTTCTTGTAGTCTAGGTTGGACATTTGGTGGACCTTGTATCCATGTTTCCTCAACAAGGGTGGCTTTTAGTTTTCACTTTAAGTACTCATCTTTAATAAAGTGTAGGATGGAAAATGTTGAGTTAGTAGATTGTATTTTAGACAAGTGGTGTTTGGTGTACGAATGCTGAAAATGGTTGCAAGGATTCTAACAACGACTTTACCTTAAATAAATTTCTTACTAGGAGTTCTACATATAAATATGGTGAATAAAATTCTAGTGGTTTTGAGATACCATTTGTGTGTGTGTTTTCTTAGATTCACAAACTGGGATGGATAACGCTCCTATGGTTCAGTCAACAACTATAGAATCCATAGATTCTATGGTTTCTAAAGTGCCCAAGATGGATGATATTTCTATACTAGAGTCTAGTGTTGTGCAACTTGAGCAAGCTTCCAATAATGAGAACCAAGAAATCGATGCTTCAAAAATGCAACATACATCAAAAGAGACTGAAAAGTCCACTCACGAGCTATTGCCAATTGGTACTACGTCATGTAGCGTAGATGTTGAGAAATCCATGCTTACAATTATATTGGATTTAAATGGTCTATTGTTGAAACGTTCCCTCAACCATCCTCACACCACAACTCAGTGCAAATGGATTCAAAAAGATATATTATACTCAGGCCAGGTTGCATCCAATTCTTGAAGACTATTTTACAAAGGTTTAATGTTGCAATTTGGTCGACAGCTACTAGGAATAATGTGTATCAAATCCTTGCAGCACTAAACAACTTAGCTGAGGATACATTGCCTTTCTTTGCAATTTGGTCGCAAGATGTTTGCTACACCGCTCAAACTCAAAAATTGTTTAGACCCGACAATCCAAACGTTGAGGCAATGTTCAAGCCTCTAGCCAAAATTGCCATGGGGTTTGAATGTGATCCACAAAGAACAGTGCTTATTGATGACTCTCCTTACAAGGGATGTATTTCACCAGCAAACAATTGCATTTTTCCACCACAATTTGATGCTCAGAAGATGGTTGACAATATGCTCTTGGAGGAGCTACTGCCATACTTGATTCAGCTTGATGAGAGAAGGGATGTGCGTGATTTAATTGCTTCTAATCGTTATGGACAACCTATAGTGACAAATGATAGTGAATACAAACAAATCATGGAGTATTGGAAGCAGAAAAATGATGTTTGGTCAGCTAAGGTGTTCTTTACAAGAAGAATACCACCTGCAAAAGGTGACAGAGATGAAACTATCATTGAAGATGCAAGTGACACAAGCCACCGCAATGAAATGAGAAGAGCCCAAATACAAGAGATCTTGGCAAAGGAGCGTACACCCATTGAAAGCATGAAGGCGTCACAATTGACCACTTTAGCTAGGCAATTGGGTTGTAACACAAAAGGAGTTTTGAAGGCAACCACAGCAAAGGCTTATATAAATAAGGTGAAAGCTGAGAACAATCTTCTAAGGCTGGATAGAAAGCAACCCTAAGGTACTAGTGACATGTCATATATTCTTGATACACATGCTTGAACACTCATGTGCATGGTATCTAACAAATCTTTCTTTTTATTCCTTCTTGCAGGATCTTACAAAGGATACTACTAGATGGAGCTCAATCAATAGAGATTTTGATATTTTTGCTCAAAATAATGAAGCAGTCACCTACATTTTTTGTTTATCAATTTCTTGAGAGACTTTATTTTAGTTTGTAATCATCAAATGAAATGAAAAGTATCCGTCTTATTAAGATTGTTGATCTTTTTCTTGTTCAAACCTTTCAATTGTGATTTATAGTTTTGTTAGCATGAGATTGTGCTTTTTTAGTTTGAAAAAAAACTGTCAAAGATCCAAGTCTTTTTGGCTTTACTTAAGTTATTAATTGTGAAAGATCCAAGTTTTTTTTCTTTACTTAAGTTATTGATTGCCTATGTAATAGTCCTTAAAACAATATCGGATGGCTTTCTTGCTCCCATGTCTCACATTGGTCTTTAGGTAAGACAAGTGGTGACCTTGAAAGTATGGTCTCATATCTCGATCAAGTGAAGAGACATGAAGCTTAAATATCACTACTATGTATCTAGTGTTAAAATCCATCGAGACAAAGACTAGATAGCCAAATTGCAGTCGAGTTTAAGTGAAAAATCCATTTGAGCTAAGGTAAAACTTATAGTGCCTCATTTTTCTAGGATTCTACCCCATCAAGGAAGTTATAATCTAGCACAAACCAATTAAGACTCTTTTGGAGCCTAGATAGGACAATTCGTGGAACTTATGAAACTTATTATTGAGTTAGAGTCTAGTTTAGATAAGCAAAAGATCTTCAAACCAGCACTTGGTCTTACTATTCAATATTCAAAGTCCCTTGAGGCTAACAAATTACATACCCACTTGTAACCTAACTAATGAGTAATTATATAGATCTAAGCAAGTATATATAATGAGTCTTCAAACTAATAATCCAAGGGAAGAGAGTAGCAAGGTCCACTACTTGTCCAAGCTCAGCTCTAGACAACATAGAAAGATGCTAGTTCTACTAATTGTCTAATTATAGGCATGGAGAAATGATAGAAGGTTGACCACTTGTCCAACCTATCATCTCTAGTAAGATGGGAGGTTTGGCCTTAAGATTCACCATGTAACCAACCTATACATCATTGTATTATGAAGAGTAAAAAAGCAAAGCTCCACCACTTGTCCAAGCTAGTTCTAAAATCCACATGGAGATAAGCAAGCTCCACCATTTGTCGAATCTCTCTTCCATTAAAACATGAAAAAACTCATCTATGTTGTACAGGGGGACTTTTTTCCAAGGTCCACCACTTGTCCAAGCTAGGATCCCTAGTAGCACGAGTGTTTTGGTCTCAAGATACACCACTTGTACACTCTATGTCATTATATTAAGAAGAACTATGTATTAAGGTCCACCACTTGTCCAACCTATAAGGTTATATCTTAAATGGTATCCTTTCTCACCACTTGAAATGCCCATGATATGTTTTACACGGGGGTTTCATTCCAAGGTCCACCACTTGTCCAAGCTAACTCTATTCAAACATAGAGAGAAGCAAAGGTCCACCACTTGTCCAAGCTAACTCTATTCAAACATAGAGAGAAGCAAAGGTTCACCACTTGTCAAAGCTAGGCTCCGTTGAAGTATGGAGAGAAGTAACCTCCATCATTTTTCCAAGATAGGTGCCATTCAAACATGGAAAGAATCAAGATCTACCATGTCTCCGAGATTCTAGGCTCCATTGAAACACCCTAAAACCATGATATTTTGTACATGGGGTGTTTGCATTCAAGGTCTACCACTTCTCTAACGTATTATACCTAGTAGCATGAGTGATTTGGTCTTAAGATTCACCACTTATCCACTCTATGTCATTATATTAAGAATAACTGGGTGTTAAGGTCCACCACTAGTCCAACCTATAAGGGTATATCTTAAATGGTATCCTTCACCACTTATCAAGGTCCATCACCACTTTTCCAACCTATAAGGTTATATCTTGAATGATATTTTTCCTCATCACTTGTAATGTCCATGCTATGTTTTACAAAGGGGTTTTGTTCCAAGACCCACCACTTGTCCAAGCTAACTCCATCCACCACTTGTCCAAGATAGGCTCCATTGAAACATGGAGAGAAGGATGATCCACCATTTCTCCAAGATAGGTTCCATTGAAACATTGAGAGAAGCAATCTCCACCATGTCTCCAAGCTAGGCTCCATTGAAATACCCTAAACCCATAATTTTGTACATGAGGGGTTTACATTCAAGGTCCACCACTTGTCCAACCTATAATCCCTAGTAGCAAGAGTGGTTTGGTCTCAAGATTCACCACTTGTACACTCTATGTCATTATATTAAGAAGAAATATGTGTTAAAGTCCACCACTTGTCCAGCCTATAAGGTTATATTTTAAATAGTATCCTTTCTCACCACTTGAAATGCCCATGATATGTTTTACATGGGGGTTTCATTCCAAGGTCCACCACTTGTCCAAGCTAACTCTATTAAAACATATAGAGAAAGAAAGGTCCACCACTTGTCCAAGCTAGGCTCATTGAAACATGGAGAGAAGGAAACTCCACTGTTTCTCCTAGATAGGCTCCATTGAAACATGGAGAGAAATAAGCTCCACCATGTCTCCAAGTTGCTAGGCTCCATTGAAATACCCAATACCCATAATTTTTTGTACATGGGGGGTTTACATTCAAGGTTCACCACTTGTCCAACCTATTATCCCTAGTAGGTTTGGTCTCATGATTCACCACTTGTCCACTCTATGTCATTATATTAAGAGGAATTAGGTGTTAAGGTCCACCACTTGTCCAACCTATAATGTTATAGCTTGAATGGTATTTTTTCTCACCACTTGTAATGCCCATGACATGATTTACATGGGGGTTTTGTTCCAAGGTACACCACTTATCCAAGATAAATCTATTGAAACATAGAGAGAAACAAAGGTCCACCACTTTTCCAAGCTAGGCTGCATTGAAACATGGACCTTAATACCAAATTATTTCTAGTAGCATGAGTGATATTTTGTACATGGGGCGTTTACATTCAAGGTCCACCACTTGTCCAACCTATTTCCCTAGTAGGTTTGGTCCCAATTTCACCACTTATCCACTCTATGTCATTATATTAAGAATAATTGGGTGTTAAGGTCCACCACTTGTCCAACCTATAAGGTTATATATTGAATGGTATTTTTTCTCACCACTTGTAATGCCCATGATATGTTTTACATGGGGTTTTTGTTCCAAGGTCCACCACTTTTCCAAGATAACTCTATTTAAACATAGAGAGAAACAAAGGTCCACCACTTGTCCAATCTAAGCTCCATTGAAACATGGAGAGAATGATGCTGCACACCATTTATCCAAGATAGGCTGCATTGAAACATGGAGAGAAGCAAGCTTTACCATGTTTCCAAGCTAGGATCCATTGAAACACTCTAGGGGGTTTTATTTCAAGGCCCACCACTTGTTTAACCTATTATCCCTAGTAGCATGAGTGGTTTGGTTTCAAGATTCACCACTTGTACACTCTATGTCATTATATTGTGTTAAAGTCCACCACTTGTCCAACCTATAAGGTTATATCTTAAATGGTATCCTTTCTCGCCACTTGAAATGCCCATGATATGTTTTACATGGGAGTTTCATTCCAAGATCCACCACTTGTCCAAGCTAACCATATTCAAACATAGAGAGAAACAAAGGTCCACGACTTGTCCAAGCTAGGCTCCATTGAAACATGGAGAGAAGGAACCTCCACCATTTCTCCTAGATAGGCTCCATTAAAACATGGAGAGAAGTAAGTTCCACCATGTCTCCAAGATGCTAGGCTCCATTGAAATACGCAAAACCCATGATATTTTGTACATGGGTGATTTACATTCAAGGTCAACCATTTCTCCAACCTATTATCCCTAGTAGGTTTGGTCTCACAATTCACCACTTTTCCACTATATGTCATTATAATAAGAGGAATTGGGTGCTAAGGTCCACCACTTGTCCAGCCTATAAAGTTATACCTTGAATGGTATTTTTTCTCACCACTTGTAATGCCCATGACATGCTTTACATGGGGGTTTTGTTCCAAGGATCACCACTTGTCCAAGAAAATTCTATTGAAACATAGAGAGAAACAAAGGTCCACCACTTTTCCAAGCTAGGCTCCATTGAAACATGGACCTTAATACCAAATTATTCCTAGTAGCATGAGTAATATTTTGTACATGGGGGGTTTGCATTCAAGGTCCACCACTTGTCCAACGTACTTTTCCTAGTAGGTTTGGTCGCAAGATTCACCACTTGTCCACTCTATGTCATTATATTAATAATAATTGGGTGTTAAGGTCCACCACTTTTCCAACCTATAAGGTTATATATTGAATGGTATTTTTTCTCACCACTTGTAATGTCCATGATATGTTTTACATGGGGATTTTGTTCCAAGGTCCACCACTTGTCCAAGCTAGATCTGTTCAAACATAGAGAGAAACAAACATGCACCACTTGTCCAAGGTAGGATCCATTGAAACATGGAGAGAATGATGCTCCACCATTTATCCAAGATAGACTCCATTGAAACATGGAGAGAAGTAAGCTCCACCATGTTTCCAAGATGCTAGAGTCCATTGAAATACCCAAAACCCCTGATACTTTGTACATGGGGGGTTTACATTCAAGGTCCACCACTTGTCCAACCTATTATCCCTAGTAGCATGAGTGGCTTGGTCTCAGGATTCACCACTTGTCCACTCTATATCATTATATTAAGAAAAATTGGGTTTCCATATCTAAATGGATCTTTGCTTGGATAAGTGGTAGACCTTGAGACCTAAATACCCATTCTACACTAGAGCATTGGTTAAGCCTTATACACTTCAAGCATACCTTTAACAACAAGTAGTAGTTATTAGTTGACTTAAATCTAGTTGAACTCCATGGTATTGAGACTAAGAGAGAGTGTAGCATAAAAAAGAGTCAGGATTTTAATTTGACTTTCTTTCTATTAATGAGTAGATCATAGATGGATTTTGGTATCTAATAAAACCTTAGGGTAGACAATGTAAAAATCATGTCTATTGTTGTGTTTGCATTAAGTGTTCTTGTTCTTTAATTTCAGAACCATTACAGAAAAATGGATTGGCTATATGCTGGCATAAATTGAAGAAAACTATTGAATTACCCATCCAACCTCCTCCAAGACCTTGTCCAAGGAATGAATCACCTTCTTATCACCTACCACTTGCTTTCAAGGACATCAAAAGAGTACTTATCTTGGATCTAGAGGGGTTACTTCTCAAGACAGTTGAAATGAAACATGGAGATTCTATGCCATCTTGGGCTCAACACATGCGACTTGTGGAGGACAAAGATGAAGTTTATCATGTGGTGCGACCAGACGCACAAAGTTTTTTGTATTTTTGTGCTGAATACTTTGAGCTATGGATATGGAGTTGCTATAACTTAACAAGGGTGCAACGCATCACACAAAAGTGTTTTCCTGAGCAGTATACCAAGTTCAAGGTGTTTATGAGTAACAAAAATTGCCAAAATCCAAATATCATGTTAGGATTTACAAGGGTTTATCACAAAAATCTGAGTGATATTTGGAAGATATTTGAGGATTTGGATGCAAACAATACCTTAATTTTTGATGACACTCCATATAGGGTGATGTGGAACATGCCAGGGACATATCTTATATTTCCAAAGATGTGGAGGCAAACTTCCGAGCAACTTCAAAACTTCTTGCAGAGAACCATAATTCCATGGTTGGTAGGATGGTTGTATGCAAGAGATAAGAGAGTCTATACATATAACACAATTGTAAATCAGTATAGTGATTCTGAGACAAATTATGTCCTTGGTGTGTACTTGTCAACACGAAAGCATTGAATAAATATGGCTATAAGATGCTTTTTTTATTCTAGTGTGTATCTTTCAACATTTGTATAATTTGATATAGTCTTTTTTTTTTTTTATAAAAGGTGTGTCAATTTTATGAACACTTGAATGGAGTGCACCCTACTCTAAGGGGACTTCAATGTACTATTGGAGTGCATCCTATTGTAAGGGGACTCTGATGTATTGCTAGAGTGCACCCAAATTTTTGGGGACTCATTTTTTATTTGATTGGGGCCTATGTTGGGTCATATAGTAAAAGAAATTCATTTTTTGTCAATTCATATCGAGGTTGCATTTATTTGGAACTATGAAAGAATTGATGTTTGATGTCAAAATAAAACTTGTAAGTGTGGATCAGAGAATTCATGGACTTTAAATATGTGAGAGGGATCTTTTTCTTGGGCACAAATGTTTGCTTCAAGAATTTTGTCATTACATACTTTATGTGAAAGAGTTTTAGAACCTAAAAGACTTTGAAAACAAAACTATGGAATCTAAGTGCATGTATTCTTGAATGGCTTGAAAGTTGATGTATACATGCATGTCGCCTTGATGAAGATTTAGATCTGACAAGATGGAAAGATATAATTTTGGACGTTACCTTTGTCAATTTGGTAATAACATATTTAACTTTCTTTTAATATGGGTGGAAAATATATTATTATGTGCATTTGGAAAATATATTATTATGTGCATATTTAACTTTCTTTTAATATGGGTGGAAAATATATTATTATGTGCATTTGGAACCTAATTGCTTGACCTTCAAACCAAGATTCCTATGTTATTTTTTCATATATTTTTTTATACTGAATTAAGATTGTGGATGCAAGGTCCACCACTTGTTCAAGTTAGATCTAAGAAAGTATATATACTGAGTCTTCAAACTAGTAAACCAAGGGGAGAGAGAAGCAGGGTCCATCACTTGTCCAAGCTCATCTCTAGACAACATAGAGAGATGTTATGTCTACTAATTGTCCAATATAGTCATGGAGAAATGATAGAAGGTTGATCCACTTGTCCAACCTATCATCTCTAGTAAAATGGGAGGTTTGGCCTTAAGATTCACCATGTAACCAACATATACTTCATTGTATTATGAAGAGTAGAAAAGAAAAGCTCCACCACTTGTCTAAGGTAGTTCCAAAATCAACATGGAGAGAAGAAAGCTTCACCATTTGTCCAAGATAGGCTCCATTAAAACATGGAAAACCTCATATATGTTGTACATGGAAGCTTTTTTCCAAGGTCCACCACTTGTCCAAGCTAGGATCCATTAAAACATGGATAGAAACAAGGCTCCACAACTCGTCCAACCTTTATAGCTGCGAAGTGTACCGGTTGTCTAAACTAGGCATGGGAAAATAATAGAAGGTCCACCACTTATCCAATATATTATCTTTAATAGCATGGGAGGTTTGGTCTCAAGATTTAGGAATTGGCTGACCTGTATTTCATTGTATTATGATGAATTTGGTTTTAAAGTCAACTACTTATCCAAGCTATAAGTTTATATCTTGAATGGTATTCCTTCCCATCACTTAGAAAACCAATGATATGTTGTACATGGGAGGGTTTGTTACAAGGTCCACCACTTGTCCAAGCTAGTTTCATTGAAACATGGATGAAGACAAGCTCCACCATTTGTTAAAGCTAGACTCCATTGAAATCTAGAAAATCCATTCTATGTTGTACATGGGGTTTTTGTTTTAAGGTCCAACACTTGTCCAAGCTAAGATCCATTGAAACATGGAGTAGAGAAACACTCCACCACTTGTCCAAGCTAGGCAACATTGATAGTAGTTGGTTTATTTTGAAGATCCACCACGTGTCTAAGCTAACTCTATTGAAACATAGAGAGAAGCAAAGGTCCACCAACTGTTCAAGCTAGGCTCCATTGAAACATGGACAGAAGCAAGCTCCACCATTTCTCCAAGATAGACTCCATTGAAACATGGAGAGAATCAAAGGTCCACCATTTCTCCAAGCCAAGATCTAGTTGTCCAACCTATAAGGTTATATCTTAAATGGTAATCTTTCTAATCACTTGGAATACCCATGATATGTTTTACATGGGGGTTTTGTTCCAAGATCACCACTTGTCCAAGCTAACTCTATTGAAACATAGAGAGAAGCAAAGGTCCACCACTTGTCCAAGCTAGTCTCCATTGAAACAAGGAGAGAAGCAAGCTCCATCATTTCTCCAAGATAGGCTAGCATGGATAAGTGCACCTTGAAACCAACCTTCCTATGAGGCAATAGAGCATATGCTACATATTTTATGTATGTCCCATGCCTCAAATTAAGAAGTTATAGATTAGAAGTGGACCTTGCTTGAATGTCACATGCAATAAATTAAGGAAAAATAGCCAAGTGGATTGTATTCCTCAATGGATCCTTGCTTTCACAAGTTGTGAACCTTGAGTCACTTTTACATTAACTTGGACAAGTGGTGGACCTAGAAACCAAGCTCTCCATGTTGAGATAAGTTGTAGTTAGGACAGTAGAACATAGACAACGATAATGGATGCAATATACTCGTCTCCTAATAATCCAATTGATTGAAACCATGGTATTTTAGTTGTTTTCATTGTGTATTGTATGTGCATAAAGTGGAATGAGACCTTAAGAAAACTCAAATTTTTGACAAAATCTCTATATTTTGTACATGATATATTGAAAGTTGTCCAACCTGGCAATTGGGATTTTCCCACTTTACCTAATATGGTCTTTACTGTGTTCACCCTATCCCTGAGGAGTCAGAAAGAGATTCTGATCCTAAGAATGAACCGGGGACTGAGAGTGAGGCTTAGGAGGAGCAGAGTCATGCTAATGAGGCTAAGGACTCCCAACACTTCAGTCAATCAAAAGAAGAAGGGCTGAGAGGGAAGAACGCAAGGCCAAGAGTTCTTGGACCACACATGGGGATGAAGGAGCCAAAGGCAGTAAAGGTAGTCACCATAGTTCCAGTAGAAAATCTAAGGAGGAGACAGAAAATGAGAGTGAAAAAAAAATTGATTGGGATGCAGACACAGACCATAATGATAAATCTTCAAGGAGTCAGGTTCCTAAGGGGAGAAGAGGCAGAAATGTTGTTGATCGACATGATTACATCTCTTCATTGAAAATTTATTTTCCAGTGTTCAAAGGTGGGAAGAAAGATGACCCGAATGTTCATATCCAAGCCTTTGAACAATATGCTGAGTTGAAAAATATTGACAAAGATGATTGGGGGGAATACTTTTCTCAAACATTAAAGGAGGGAGTAAGGAAATGGTACTACCATTACCCAGCTTGCCAACTTAGATCATATAACAAACTACTCAAAGCTTTTCGACTGGAATATTCAGATAACAGAGGAGATGAGGATATCCTCTGTGAACTGGATAAGATAAAGCAAAGGAAATTATCAGTCAGAAGCTATGTTGAAACAATCAAGGAGATGACTAGGTAACTGCAAGAACCACCATGAGAAAAGCGATTGCACGCATGGTTTTTAAATGGTTTTTGCACTAAGAAGATTAGGGAATAGGAGGTGCCTGCACCAACAAAGAAATTTAATGATTTGGTGCAGCGAGCCCTGAAGCTGGAACAGCAGGCTAAGAAAGAAAGGAGTCATAAGAAGAGGAGGTCTAGTAGTAGTAGTACTTCTACTGAGAATTCTCACTCTAATAAGACCTCCAGTAGTTCTGAAAGTAGCTCGGATGAGAGGGGCAAAGACAAGGCTAAGAAGGGGTATTGGTCTAGAAAGATTGATGAGATGGCTCGGCAGTTTGCTGAAATCAGCCAGACTAGACAACCAACAAGAAGAGTGAAAACATGGTGTTCAAAGTGTAAATCCAAAGATCATGTATCCAATGAATGTCCAGAGTGTACTTATTGCAAAGCTTACAGCCATCTATGGAACAAATGTGGCATTCACATTCATCATTTTAAGAACAGAAAAGATCTGTTTGTGGTAGCATTTACCAATGTTGAACCAGTAAGAGTGGAAAAACCAGTGTACCCCAAGAAGAGAAATGAGGTATCACTAGTACTGGTATGGGGCACGGCAGGTACCAAGGGGGTACTGGGCCGGGTCCGGGGTCGTGGTAATTTCCAGAGTCAAAGTTTGAATTGCTATACTTGTGGTAAGTATGGGCATTTTGTGGCTCAGTGTCTAGAAACACTTGTTACTACGGCTACTGAGGAGAAGGTCCCAGAACCAGTTCTTGTACGAGCAATTACACGTAGCAAAGGGGTGGTTATTGAGGAAATCCCAGATAACCCAACAACCAATCAATCCTGAAAGTAGAAAATGGGCTCAGTAGAGAGAGGTGTGGAAATCCAAGGGTAAAGAAAAGGTGGTTGATGAATGGCAAGATCAGAGAGAATTAGCGACAAGAATATGAGAGGATTTAGCCAAGAAGATCCCAAATTAACCAGAAAATTTTGATGCTTGGGTCATTCAGAAGATACCAGCCTAGTCCTCTAAGAAAGCACAACCAGATCATTCAAGGTCTAGAACACCTGAGACCATGTTGGTTGTAGTTCAGGGACTGATGGAAGAGTTAGGGACTGATAAGGGAGCTGAAAGCACTAGAACAAAGGAATGGTATTGTGTAGATACTACCAATTCTTCAAGTTCTAATAACAAATCTGATCATGAGAGGGACGAATTCATGTCAAGATTTGTGACAGAATTCAGAAACTCACGATGGAGTTAGAGGACATTAGAAAAACTTTGTCAGAGGCAGCAAATTTCATCGAAGAGCGAAGGAAAGCTGAGGAAGAAGACAAAACGGTTGACTTGGGTGCTCGCAGGTATGATGAAGTGCCGGTGATTGAGGTAGAATATAAAGTTAGGAAATAGTGGGAGCCACTATCTGGTGTCATACTGGATGGAGGAGCAGGGGTAAACATCCTGGGGGCACATCTTCAGCAAAGGATGGGAATTACAAATCTGAAATCTGCACCTTTCAATGTTTGAATGGCAGACCATCGAGTAGTGCAGGCAAATGGTATGATAGAGAGTATGCAGATAAGAGTGGGCAAGGAAAAATTCAAAACTAGCTTCTTAGTATTAGATCTGCAAGGCACGTATGGGATGCTATTAGGGCATCTATGGGGCTACAAACGGCACAGGCTATTCACGACTATGCTAATCAGACTCTGACAATACAAGGTGCCAATATCAAAATTCAAATTCAGACGAACAACACTAGGAGTTGGAGAAAGGAACTAGGACCCGAAGAGCTTTTCCATAAAGATAAGGTGAAGAAAATTGAGAGAGTGCTGACAACAATGAATATTTTTCCATTAACCGAGAAAGATCTCAACGCAGTGTTACTGGACAAAGATCAGGTTGAAAAGCAAAAAAAGCAATTTCCAGACCAGTTCACTGATCAGAACTTTGGATAACGATCAGTTCAGCTGACTGGAAGGCCAGAAGAACCAGTTGATTCTAGTGCACCAGTGGATTCTAAACAAATACACTCTGAAGAAGTTACTGAAAATTAGAATAGAAGTTCACAACTCAGGGCACCTTCTTGGGATTACACTAAGGAGTCAACCAAGAGAAAAGGGAGAGGTCCTAACTGGTTACCTCCAGATGACCAGGAAATAGAGGAATGGAATTTAGGTTCTGAGGAAAATTCTAGATTGATCAAAGTCAACAAACATCTGAATCCTAACATGAAAGAAGGCTCG
This sequence comes from Adiantum capillus-veneris, assembly GCF_014529385.1. Lineage (NCBI taxonomy): Eukaryota > Viridiplantae > Streptophyta > Polypodiopsida > Polypodiales > Pteridaceae > Adiantum > Adiantum capillus-veneris. The sequence goes on along the minus strand of NC_140935.1, from coordinate 114,440,222 downwards.
ACACGTTCCAGTAGTACAAGGATGTATTCACATGAGAACATACTAATCTTAAAGGAGTAGATCCAGAGGGATGTCAACATCGACTACCATTGAAACCAGATGCCAGACCAGTACGGTTGCAGTGATACCAAATGAATCCCAAATTATGCTAAGAAGGTCAAGGAAGAGATTAATAACCTTCTAAAGGCTGGGTTCATTATTGAAGTAGCTAGTAGTGACTGGTTGTTCCCTATTGTGGTGGTACCCAAGAAGAATGGAAAGCTTATAGTGTGTGTGGATTATAGGAAGTTGAACGCTCAAACAATTAAGGGTCCCTTTCGATTACCCTTCACGGATATGTTGCTTGATGAAATTGCAGGATATGAGATGTATAGCTTTATGGATGGTTATAGTGGCTATAACCAATTACACAATGCTCCTGAAGACCGCAGTAAAACCACTTTTATTACTGAGAGGGGAGCATTTATGTATCTAGTGATGCCATTTGGTCTTTGCAATGAACCAGCCACTTTTCAACTATGTATGATGGAAATATTCAATGAATTTATTCACCGATTCCTTGCCATATTTATGGATGATTTCACTATATATTCAACAAAGAAGAAGCATTTGCTTTTTCTTGGTTTTCCAGCGTTGTCAGGAAAAGCGGATCTGTTTGAACCCATTCAAATATGTTTTCTTAGTCTGGAAAGGACAGCTACTAGGACATGTAGTGTCTAGGAATGGTATAGAAATGGCCAATGAAAATATCCAGTGTATCGAACACGCCAAGGTGCCTCGGAATGTGTCAGAGTTAAGCTCTTTCTTGGGACATATCAATTTTTACAGACGATTTGTGCACAAGTTTTTACAGACGATTTGTGCACAAGTTTTCTTACCAGGCATTACCTTTGTCTGAACTTACAAAGAAGACCAGCAACTTCAGTTGTATTGATGAATATAAGGAGATTTTTTTTGAATTTAAAGAAAGCTATTATCAATAAGGCAGTCCTTCGACAACGAAATTGGGACGTCATTTTTTATGTACATGTCGATGCTTCAAGACTGGTGATGGGAGCAATACTGGCTTAGCCAGAAGGAAGAACTGATTATCCCAGTGTACTTTGCCAATCACAAGTTCAATCCGGCTGAACAAGGATATACAACTACTAAAAGAGAAGCCTTAGGGATTGTAGACGGCGAAGACAATCTCAACACGCGGGAACTGTCTTCTAGAAGCCGAACAGTGGATCAGTCAATAATTACCATGGCGGTTACCATGGTAACTTTGAGAGGCTATAAATAGGACCCATTACATTGTAATTGAGCTGCTTGTATTTTGACTTCTTACTCCTAGTCTCTTGGTTTTAGTCTCCGAAGTTGTTCTTGAGTTAAAATCTCTTCACTTGTAAATCTACTTTGTAAATTACTAAAGTAATCAATTGGGCTTCAATCTGTTATAGCTTGTACTCGTTCTTCATAAACTTTGAATCTAAACCTGAAACACTTTTCCAGTCATTCTGTCTGTTTCTAATCCCAATAGAGTATTCCAGTTCAATTAACTATTCCATTTCAGTTTCCATATTCTATTCCAATTTCACTTACTGAACTGACGAATTCTGGTAGCTGTAAATTCTAACACTAAAATCAGATATCTAAAGAGATTATCTCCAATTCCATTTTAGCAATCATAGTGACTAGAGTTGTTTTCTCATTGACCAAAACGCGTCTCCCTGTTTGATTTTTCAGCTGAAGTTATGGCACCCAAAACTAGCCATGGTCGTAAACCATCGTACCGCGTTGACCTTATCCCTGAGGAGTCAAAAAGGGATTCTGATCCTAAGAATGAACTGGGGAATGATACTGAGGATTAGGAGGAGCACAGTCATACTGATGAGGCTAAGGACTCTCAGCACTCCACTCAATCCAAAAGAAGAAGGGCCGAGAGGGAAGAACGCAAGGCCAGGAGTTCTCAGACCACACATGGGGATGAAGGATCCAAAGGCAGTAAAGGTAGTCACCATACTTCCAGTAGAAAAGCCAGGGAGGAGACAGAAACTCAAACTGAAGAAGAAATTGACTGGGATGTAGACACAGACCATTACAAGAGATCTTCAAGAAGGAGTCAGGTTGCTAAGGGGAGAAGAGGCAGAAACGATGTTGATCGACATGATTACACCTCTTCATTGAAAATTTCTTTTCCAGTGTTCAAAGGTGGGAAGAAAGATGACGCGGATGTTCATATCCAAGCCTTTGAACAGTATGGTGAGTTGAAAAATGTTGATGAAGATGACTGGGAGGAATACTTTTCTCAAACATTAAAGGAGGCAACAAGGAAATGGTACTACCATTACCCAGCTTTCCAACTCAGATCATATAACAAACTACTCAAAGCTTTCCGGCTAGAGTATTCAGATAACAGAGGAGATGAGGATATCCTCTGTGAATTGGATAAGATAAAGCAAATCAGTCAGAAGTTATGTTGAAAAAATCAAGGATCGAGCTGACTACGCAGCTACAGGAACCACCATCAAAAAAGCAATTGCAGGCATGGTTTTTAAATGGTTTTTGCATTAAGAAGCTTAGGGAATAGGAGGTGCCTGCACCAACAAAGAAATTTAATGATTTGGTGCAACGAGCCCTGAAGCTGGAACAGCAAGCTAAGAAGGAAAGGAGTCATAAGAAGATAAGGTCTAGTAGTAGCAGTACTTCTACTAAGAATTATCATTCTAGTAAGACCTCTAGTAGTTCTGAAAGTAGCTCGGATGAGAAGAGCAAAGACAAGGCTAAGAATGGGTCTTGGTCTAGAAAGATTGATAAAATGGCTCGGGAGATTGCTGAAATTAGCCAAACCAGACAACCAGTATAAGAAGAGTGAAAACCTGGTGTTCAAAGTGTAAATCCAAAGATCATGTTTCCAATCAATGTCCACAGTGTACTTATTACAAAGCTTACGGCCATATATGGAACAGCTGTGGCATTCGCATTCATCATTTCAAGAACAGAAAATATATGTATGTGGTAGCATTTACCAATGCTAAACTAGTAAGAGTGGAATCTTCCAGTGTATCCCAAGAAGAGAAATCAGGTATCATTGCTACTGGTATGGGGTGAGACAGGTACCAAGGGGGCACTAGCCGGGACCAGGGTCGTGGTAATTTCCAGAGTGGAATTCTAAATTGCTATACATGTAGTAAGTATGGGCATTTTGTAGCTGAGTGTGTAGAAACACCTGTTACTACGGCTACTGAGGCGAAGGCCCTAGAACCAGTTCCTGTATGAGCAATCACACACAGCAAAGGGGTGGTTATTAAGAAAATCCCAGATAACCCATCAAAACCAGTCAATCCTGGAAGTAACAAATGAGCTCAGCAGAGAGAGGTGTGGAAAACCAAGGGTAAAGAAAAGGTGGTTGATAAATGGCAGGAGCAAAGAGAATTAGCGGTGAGAATCATAGAGGATTTAGCCAAAAAGCTATCAAAACAGCGAGAGAATTTTGATGCTCGGGTCATTCAGAAGATACCAGTCCAGTCTTCTCCTTGGGGGGTTCACTATGTGTAAAACTACCATATCACGTGCGTTCAAAACATGTTTGTAAAACCCCTTATCTATGAATTTTGTTAAGAATATAATGTACCCTTTTCTTTTAAAATCTATAAGTTTTTTCAAATTTGAAAAAAATTTGCCCTTATGTATATATATTTCTCTAAGTTTCAAGAACTTGACAAACCCTTCTGTTGAACTCACATGATAGGTTACATTTTTATTAGGTGACCTCCCCGGGCTCTTCTCAGAAAGCACAACCAGATCAATCAAGGTCTAGAACACCTGAGACCATGTTGGCTACAGTTGAGGGAATTATGGAAGGGTTAGGGATCATTGATAAGGGAGCTGAAAGCACTAGAACAAAGGAATGGTATTGTGTAGATACTACCAATTCTTCAACTTGTGATAACAACTCTGATCATGAGAGGGAGGAATTCATGTCAAGATTTATGATAGAATTTAGAAACTCATGGTGGAGTTAGAGGACATTAGAAAAACTTTTCCTGAAGCGACCGAAGGAAGGCTCAAGCAGAAGCTAGAATGGTTGACTTGGTTGCTGTCAGAAATGATGAGGTGCCGGTGATCCATGTAGATTATAAAGCTAGGAAATAGTGGGAGCCACTGTTTGATGGAGGAGTAGGGGTAAACATCCTGGGGGCACATCTTTAGCAAAGGATGGGAATTACAAATCTAAAACCTGCACCTTTCAAAGTTCAAATGGTGGACCATCGAGTAGTGTACGCACCTGGTATGATAGAGAGTATGCAGATAAGAGTGGACAAGGAAAAATTCAAAACTAGCTTCCTAATATTAGATGTGCAAGGTGCGTATGGGATGCTATTGTGGTGCCCATGCCTGTGAACAACACAGGCTATTCACGACTATGCTAATCAGACTCTGACAATACAAGGTGCCAGTAGTAAAATTCAGATTTAGACGAACAACACTAGGGGCTGGAGAAGGGAGCTGAGACCTGAAGAGCTTTGCCAAAAGTATAAGGTGAAGAAAATTGAGAGAATGCTTGCAGCCACGAATATTTTTCCATTAACCAAGATAGATCTCAACGCGGTGTTACTGGACAAAGATCAGGCTGAAAATCAAAAGAAGCAATTTCCAGACCAGTTCACTGAGCAAAACTTTGGAGAACGACCGGTTCAGCTGACTAGAAGGCCAGAAGAACTAGTTGATTCCAGTGCACTACTGGATTCTGAACAAATACACTCTGAAGAAGTTATTGAAAATGAGAATAGCAGTTCAGAGCTCAGGGGACCTTCTTGGGATTACGCTGAGGAGAAAACCAAGAGAAAAGGCGGAGGGCCTAACTGGTTACTTCCGGATGATCAGGAAATAGAGGAATGAAATTTAGGTTCTGAGGATAATCCTAGATTAATCAAAGTCAACAAACATCTGAATCCTAAGATGAAAGATAAGGCCCGATATATGTTCCAACAGTACAAGGATGTGTTCACATGGGAACATACTAATCTTAAAGGAGTAGATCTAGATGTATGTCAACATCGAATACCATTGAAACCAGATGCTAGACTAGTACGGCTGCAGCAATATCAAATGAATCTACATTACACTAAGAAGGTCAAGGAAGAGATTGATACCCTTCTAAAGACTGGGTTCATTATTGAAGTAGCTAGTAGTGAGTGGTTGTTCCCTATGGTGGTGGTACCCAAGAAGAACGAAGAGCTTAGAGTGTGTGTGGATTATAGGAAGTTGAATGCTCAAACAATTAAGGATCCCTTTCCATTACCCTTCACGAATATGTTGCTTGATGAAATTGTAGAATATGAGATATATAGCTTTATGGATGGTTATAGCGGCTATAAGCAATTACAAATTTCTCCTAAAGACCGGAGTAAAACCACTTCTATTACTGAGTGGGGAGCATTTATGTATCTAGTGGTGCCATTTGGTCTTTGCAATGCACCAGTCACTTTTCAACAATGTATGATGGAACTATTCGGTGAATTTCTTCACCGATTACTTGCCATATTTATGGATGATTTCACTATATATTCAACAGAGGGGAGAAGCATTTACTTTTTCTTGAAATGGTTTTCCAGTGTTGTCAGGAAAAGTGGATGTGTTTGAACCCATTCAAATATTTTTTCTTAGTCTGGAAAGGAGAGCTACTGGGACATGTATTGTCTGGACAGGAATATTATAGAAATGGCCAATGACAAGATCTAGAGTGTCCAACAGGCCAAGGTGCCTCGGAATGTGTCAGAGTTAAGATCTTTCTTCAGATATATCAATTTTTATAGACGATTTGTGCACAAGTTTGCTTCCCAAGAATTACCTTTGTATGAACTTACAAAGAAGACCAGCAAGTCCAGTTGGACTGATGAATGTGAGGAGAGTTATCAGAATTTAAAGAATGCTATTATCAGTAAGCCAATCCTTTGACAACCAAATTGGGATGTCATTTTTCATGTACATGTGGATGCTTTACGACTAGTGATGGGAGCAATAATGGCATAGCCAGAAGGAAGAAATGATTATACAGTGTACTTTGCCAGTCGGAGGTTCAGTCAGAGGTTGAACAAGGGTATACAACTACTAAAAAAGAGAAGCCTTAGGGATGATTTTCAGTGCTACTAAATTCAGACATTATTTGCTGGGCAAGCTATTTCATTCTTATGTGGATCATCAAGCCTTATTATTTTTTATTAATAAAGTCATTACTCAAGGCATACTGATATGTTGCATGATGTTCCTGATGGAATTTGAATTTCATATTTTCCTTAAAAAGCCGTAAAAACCATTGTGGTGCTGATTTCCTGTCCAGGAGTATGGATGGCTACTCTGAGGTCTCTTTAAGAGACGAGCCAGTGGATGTAGAACTATTTCAGTTAATAGCTTCAGAATCAGCTGATTTAGAATTGTATGAGGTATATCAGTTTCTTTCTAAGGGAGGATTCCCAAATAACTGGACTCAGAATCAAAAGAAGGCTTTGATTATTAAGAGTCTGAAGATCACCATCATTGGTGGATCACTTTACAGATTGGGAGTCCATGGGGTTCTTCGCAGATGTGTGCCTATGGAGGGACGAATGCAAGTTATTTCAGAGGCACATAATGGGGATTTTGGGGGACATTTTTCTACTAATATCACTTCCAAAAAAATTCTACAAGTTGGCTTGTGGTGGCAGACTTTAATATATGATGTCAAAAGCTGATGCCAAAGAATGGGTAGACCCATGACAGCAGATATGACTCCTCTAACACCGGTTCAGCTCCTGGCTGTTTTTATGAAATGGGGTCTATATTTTATGGGTCCCTTTAAGAAAATTACTCCACGGAAGAATAGGTATATATTGATGGCCACGTGTTATGTGACCAAATGGGTAGAAGCTAGGGCTCTTCCCGACAACATGGCAAAATCCACTGCTATGTTTCTATTTGAAAATATTGTTTGTCGATATGGTGGTCCAGCCAAAGTGTGTCGACTCTAGAAGGTGGCATGGGTAGATGTATGCAAGCAAGCAAAAGCATGGCAAGGGAGTGGAGCAGCTAGGAAAGTTAGAGCATGACAGGTAGCAGCCAAATTATATGCCTGATGCGGCTTATAGGCCAAGGAAGGCTCCATGAGGGGCTACGTTGGGTAGCAGATGAAGAAGATGCAAAGTGCAGCTTTTGGGTCCAGGAATGAAGAGCTTGAAGTGTTGAAGGAGTAGGTCCAGACGGCTCATCAAACCGAGCTACAGATCCCAAGATATTGAAGGTTCACGTTTCAATGAATTGCAGATTCTTGCCGGACAGGGCAGCTGGATACAGGTGGTCCAAGTGGAAGTCAAGGTACGGGTGTGTAGAGCTCAATTCATGGAGTTGACCCGTCTTTTTAAATTGCGGATCAGAGCTAGGTTTGCATTTTATGGCCAGTTGAATTCTTTTCGGCGCAAGGTCTGAGTTCATTTGTCCGCAGTTGGAGAATGTTCCATCTGGCATCTTTTGAGCACCGACAAAGTTCTACAGTAGGGTATACATCATACGGAGCTAGTAGGAAGTGACTGCATGTCAAACAAAGTCCGGAGTGGAAAATTACAACAGTCGAAAGATTGGGTGTCTTTGTCCAAAGTTGGTTGCAAATGCTTTGATCGATTTTGGCGCCCTCAGGATGGGATCTTGGGAAATCTCGAAATGCGGTTGGAACTGGGCGTCTTCAAATCGTCATGATGAGGTTTTTTCTGGGTCGTACGGCGCAAAAAATTGGATCATTAGGTGCCAATAGGTAGGCAGGGCAAGTTAGAGGAAACAAAACTTGTTTTTTTTTTCTTTTAAAGGGTGTTATTGGTTTTTCCAAAAGCCTTCAAGTCTTGGGCATCACAGGATGCCACATGGCTGGGCAATTGCCCCACATGCACAATCACGGGCCGGAGAGGTGCAGTATATAGCCTGGGCCGTGAGGTCTCTAAAGGACACAAGGGAGGAGAGAGGGGAGCTCCCTCCTCATTGGCTATGGTGCGAGTGGCGGCCCTGCCGGGCACAGTGCGCGGCGCATTGAGGCGGTTTGGTGGCGATTTTGGCCCATGGTGGCGGTGCAAAGGTGCTCACACCCGCGTGGGGGTGAGTTTGACAATGATGATGTGGTAGGTCCGACTAGCGGTTGATTTTCGCGGCTCTGGTAGAGCCCCAAATTTTTGAAGGCAAGAGGGAGGGGAGGTCGCTATTGCCTCCCCCCGCTCGTGGAAGAAAGTGGTCACACAAGCAAAGAAAGTGGGCCCGAAAGGGTTTGAGAAGTCTGACCAAGGGGGCCAATCCCGCCAAAGGGTTAGGGAAGAGCAAAGTGGGAGAGAGAGAATTCAAAGGTCCAAGGAGAGCAAGGCGGGCGGCCAAATTGAAGGGACATTAGGAGGATGTGAACACCATGTAATTATTTCCAAAAGTGAACTATGCCAAGTGGTGGCAATGCAGGGAATTCTAATTGAAGCTACAAGTGAAGTGCACGGGAGGAGAAGCACACCCATCATTTCTTTTCTGAACCTCCTAGAGGGACCCCTATAAAAGGATGTAAATGTGAAAATTTGAGGGCTTTTTTGCCTAAGTGTGTGATTGAAAGTTGCAAGCCTGTGTAGTGAAAATCTTGCCATTGAAGCTGCATACTTGAATGTACTATTCCTCTATGCATTAATACCACATCTTTGCCCGTATTTCTCGTGTTGCTTCTCCTCATTCCCCTCCTTTTCTCTCGCTCTTTGTGTATTGACCGATGCTTGCAGAGGGTTTGAAGCAGCTTAAAGGGTGCTAGCAAGAGGGAAGAATTGGGGTGCTTTGCGTGTTGGAAAGGGTGAGTTGAGCAGTGTGGGTGCATTTGTGCTGCAAGGTGTTTTTTGCAAGGTGTTTTTTGCAAGGTGTGAGATAGTTGTTCTGTGTTGTAAAGTGGAGTTGTTAGTGCAAATTAGCCAATTTGAAGGTGTTATTTGAGAGGTTAGGGGTGTTGTGGAATCCCTGGGCTATAGAGAGGTAGATATTTTGTGTGTTGGGTGTGTTCCCTATTCCCCCTCTCCATCTTCTGGTGCCCCCACTGAGGAACCATTGATTGCTCGTCAATGTTGATCAAAGATGGTTATTTCCATCAAGGAGTGATGGAAACACACAGTTATGGACCAGTTTTTGCCGGAGAAGGAGATCCCGAAGAGTGGATGGCATATGCCAAATGAAGATAGCAAGATGTAAACGATCCCGTTGTTGATGCGGGGAAAAGCAAAGACATGGTTCTATGCGTTGGAGGGAGAGCCAAGATTTATGTGGTCGGCATTGCGGGCCCGTTTTTTGCAAGATTTTTGAAAAGAGGTAATCTCCTGTCGACTTGGATGCAAAATTGAAAAATCTGAAGCAGGACGTGAACGAGGAATTTGGTGTCTTCCTCGCCCGCTTCGAAGAGTGCTAGAGGGACTTTGCAATGGTGGTGAGTACTTTAAATTGGAAAATTTTATGTCTTGTTTACATCCCAAAGTTAGTGAAAAGGTGGATTTTGAGGACCTGGAGAATTACAATGGGTTTGTTGCTATTGCGTGGTCTAAGAGCCGTAAAATAAAGAAGAAGATTGAGCAAAGTGCGTTGGGGTATGAGGCGATGGTTCCCAATCCAACTTCGAATCCGAGAGAAGAAGTTCAAACGGAGAATCAGCCCAATCGAGGGGTAGCAACCGTTCCTCAACAATGGGTACGTACAGTTCAAGATTTGTTTGAGCAAATGCAAGAGTTGCGTTTAAGTGTCATGGAGAGAGGTCAAGCAAGGACAGGCAGAGGCAGAGCTAGGCAGTTGCCTGGTAGGTGTTACAATTGCGGAGAGGAGGGCCACTATATATGCTCTAGATTTCCCTCACCCACCAAGGGAAAGGGGCGGCATGTATCCTCTATTTGGTCGAGGCCGGGATCAGGCACAGTTTAATGGCCAAAGAGGGCAGCAAGAGGTGAAAAACCAAGCAGAGGTGGCTCCATCAGCTAATGATGAAATACCAAGGGTTAACATTATTGGTGTTGACAGGCAAGAGGTTGACATTATGGCCAACAAGAGAGCACGCAGTGAAAGAGAGACTGAGATGGAGCGTGAAACTAGAGCAAAGAAGGGGAAAGAAAATGTAAATGAAGGCAGAGAGCATCCAGAGCCAAGCAGAAGAAGGCAAAGACGAACAATTACCCAAAAGGATTTTCAGTTGGGACGCGGTAATCCGGAGTATGATTTGGTAAGAGATGTTCAAAATCAAAAGGCTAACATCACTTTTGGGCAACTGCTTGCATTAAACCCTAAATTAAGAAGGCAGTGGTCAACCAGTGTCAGTACGAGGTTTCCTTGAGTGGGAGGAGATGTGCATACGGTACAAAATATATCCTTAAAGGTGGGGAGTCCTACCGATGTGCTTCTGGTGGTGGATGTTTTGCTGGAAAAGAAGAAACAGGTTCAAGCCTACATCGATGGTGGTGCCCAAGTCTGTGTTATTACGGAATCTGCTATGAGGGATATTGGCATTAAAGATGTTGTCAGATCCAATGTGCGAATGAGGATGGCTAATCATGCCAAAGCTCATTGTTTAGGCGTGGCACATGATGTGAAGGTAAAGGTTATGGGAATTGAATTCTTAATTGATTTTTTTGTCATGAAAGCGGGAGAGAATGCTTATCCAATTATCTTGGGGAGGCCATGGTTGCTGGCAATTGGAGCCAAGCAAGATTGGGAGACCGGGGTGTTTACCTTGCCGGATAGGGAAAATGGAGGACAGATTGTGTTGGACCTAAAGACCAAGGAAAGTCATTTTCATCCCTCAGTAGGTGCAGATAATCGAGATTTCAGCACCAGTTTTTATGAGTACGAAACGGAGTCTACTTATGATGAAGGGTTGACCAGTGTCGAAGAGGAAGAGAGTGAGGAGGATTTATTGAAGCTGGATACAGATTTTTTTGGAGTCACAGTAGACTCTACCACTGCAAGAAGAGGTATGCAAGTTCCTGTTTGTAGTCTGCAAACTAAAGAGGTGGAAGATATGCTAGGTACAAATTTAACAAACCAGGAGAAGGAAGGCTATATGGACCTATGTGCATCCTACCCTGATCTATTTGCAATAGAGTATAAGGATATGAGGGGATCTAAAGGAGTGGAGCATCAGATTCTACTTAAAGAAGGATACAAGCCAAAAGCACAGAAGCTCAAGAAATTGGGAGATATTCAAAAGGAAGCTCTATGGCAAGAGATCAACAAGTTGCCGAGGTAGCTATTATATATCCAATAAAAGATTCTGATTGAGTCTCTCACATTGTCATTACCCCGAAGAAAAATGGAAAATGGCGAGTATGTGTAGATTATAAGCCTTTGAATGCTGCAACCAAGCGGAATCATTACCCCCTACCATTCCAAGATGAGATTTTAAACCAAGTTACCGGACATGAACGCTATTCCGTTATGGATGGGTTCTCAAGGTAACTTCAGATTGGTATTGCTTTGGAGGACCTGTTAAAAACTACCTTCATTTCTCCATGGGGTTGCTTTGCCGCAGGATGCCTTTTGGACTGGTGAATGCGTATGCGACATTTCAAGATTGGATGAACAAGGTGTTTGGCCCATACTTGGGTAAGTTCATCAGAGTGTTTATGGATGATATTGGTTGCTATAGTTCCAGGGCAGAACATTTGTCCAAGTTAAGGCTATGTTTTCAAAGGCTAGATGAAGAAGGAGGACAATTGAATCCAAAGAAGTGCAAGCTAGCCCAACCAAGGGTTCAGTTTCTGGGTCATGTGGTATCACAGAACGGAATTGAAGCACACCCAGAGAAGGTGAAAGCATTGGTTCTTATGGAGCCTCCAACCAATGCAATGGGATTGGTGTCATTTGTGCATAAGTTAAAGTATTTATCATGCTTCTTTTGGATGTTGTCTCAATATTTCTACCCTCTTCAGAAAAAGTCTCAACAGGTGCATGGATTTCAATGGGATGAAGAATCTCAAGAGGCATTTGATAAAGTGAAAGGTATTCTATGTCAGTTACCTACAGTGTGCCCTCCTAATCATGAGGATGATTTTTATATTGCTATGATAGTGGGAACGGTGGCTATCGGAGCAGTATTGCTACAAAATGTGGGAAGGAGTTATAAGCCTATTTACTTCAAAAGTAGGGTCATTAGTTCGAGTGACGCTACTTATGTGGAGGCGGAACAGTGGGTGATGTCTTTGGTCTTTTCCTGCAGAAAGTTCAAAGTATATTTGGTCGTTCGACTAAAAATATTTTACCTGAAGTGGTGCTACACTTGAAGCAAGGGAAGCGAATCATGAAGTGGGTAATCTAGCTTCAAGAGTTTGAGTTTGAGTTCAAAGTGGATCACACACGGTGGTCTCATTTGGCGGATATCCTAGTCAACAAGGAGGTTGAGTTACCAATTTATCCAAGGGTGGTACGAGAGGAGGATAAGGAGGAACCTGACTTGGAAGGGGCCTTCACAATGTGGTTTGATGGTTCTTACAGATGGGTAACACAGAAATCAGGTGGAGGTGTAATCATTCAAGATCCGCACTATTTTTTCCAAAGCTTACGACTTGGAGGAGGTGCATACCAACAATGAAGCAGAATATCTTACTTTACACCTGGGACTCAAGCAATGCATTAACTTTGGCAGATCAAGGTTAGTCGTAAAAGGTGATGCTCTACTAGTTGTCAAACAATTTTTTGGGCCAATGGTAGGTAAAGAGGGATTCCCTCAAGAGCTAGTTTTTTTCCATAAAGAAGTTGTTGAATTTTTTTGAAGCAGTGCAGTTCAAACATCTGAGGAGAGAACAAAACCAAGAAGCAGATCGGTTGGCTAGCGGTCGTGTTCAGACTCAAGTGTCAAGTTTGTATGTGGGCCCGGCCACTTATGCAGGTAGAGAGACTTTGAAGGATATTGATGATTTCTTGAGTACAGGTCAATGTTCCGACGGGCTTTCCAAGCTACAAAAGAGGAGAGTTGTTCAAAAGGCTAAAAGGTTCACTCTAGTTGGAGAAGATCTTATGATGCACGTTCCAAATGGGGTGCTACGACATGTCCTTTACAAGAAAGAGATCGGTATGGTATTGGAGCAATGCCACAAGGAAAGCGGTCATCAGGGTAAGAGTCAAGTTTTGTTTCGTATCTTAAGAAGTGGGTTCTGGTGGCCTTTTGTTGTGCGAGATGTGCATTATTGGTGCAAGACGTGTCATCAGTGCCAAGTGATGGGTGAAAGACGACTGGTAGCCGAGCAGCAAGGGGCTATCATCGCACATGATGCCTTTGAAAAGTGGGGTTTGGATGCAATTGATCCATTTCCCAAGTGAGCGAGCAGTAAGAAATATGTGGTAGTGGCCGTAGACTACCTTACACGGTGGGTCGAGGCTAAAGCGGTTAAAGAGGTAAATGCACATACTGTTGCTCAGTTTGTATTTGATTGCATATGTTGTCGCTTTGGAGTGCCTTGGGTGCTTATATCATATCAGGGACAAGGGTTCAGAAGTAAGTTGGTGCGTGCCTTAGTGGACAAATTGGGGATTCAACACCAATTCAACACCGATTTTCATCTCCATACCACCCGCAATGCAATGGTTTGGTGGAGAGTGCCAATGGGCAGATAGTCAAGATGCTTATGAAGTATATATACCAGCAGGTTGAAGAGTGGGCATCTAGCCTTGATAAATGTTTATGGGCTTACAGGACTTCATATAAGGTGGCAACCAGCTTTACTCCCTATGAGTTGGTATATGGCAAGGAAGCAGTCCTGCATGTGCATGTGCAACTAGAGGTTCTCAAAGGTTTGTGGAAAATCGATAAGACTCATCAAGATGTTTTGCATGATAGGATTACAAGTATTAAAACTTTGAAGATGGATCATGAAGCAGCGGCAGATTTTTATGTGAAGCAGCGAGAGAGAAGAGTAGCAAAGTTCAACCAACATTTGCCAGCAAAGTGGATTGAGAAGGGCGATCTAGTGATGTTGTACGAGAGTTATCTTGAACTCACCTTTCAGAAGAAGTTCAAAAAGAAGTGGACGGGACCTTACAAGGTTCATCAAGTTTTTCCCAATGGTACTTATGCACTCATCAGGTTAGATGGATGGTTTCTTAAACACACGGTTAATGGTCTGCGTCTCAAGCTCTATTTTGAAAGGGAGTTGGTGCCAACAGTGCATCAAATTCTTATGCAGGGGGTCGGGCAACCCACTTGAAGGTTTGGCAATAGGGTGCAATAAAACAATGTACATATGGTTTTAGTTTTCTCATAGTGTGTGCCAGGTTTTGCAGTTAGTAATGAAATAAAGTTCTTTTGTGGTTGAGCATTAATGCTCAACAGGGGGGTGGGCAATGATGGTGCAACCAAAGTGTGTCAACTCTAGAAGGTGGCATGGGCAGATGTACGTAGGCAAGAAAAATCATGGCAAGGGACTGGAGCAGCTAGGAAAGTCAGGGGATGACAGGTAGCAGCGGAATTATATGCCTGATGCGGCTTATAGGCCAAGGAAGGCTCCATGAGGGGCTACTTTGGGTAGCAGATGAAGAAGATGAAAAGTGCAGCTTCTGGGTTCAAGAATGAAGAGGTTGAAGTGTTGAAGGAGCAGGTCCAGACGGCTCATCAAACCGAGCTACGGAGCCCAAGATATTTAAGGTTGAAGTTTCAAGTGAATTGTAGATTCTTGCCAGACAGGGCAGCTAGAGACAAGTGGTCCAAGTGGAAGTTGAGGTACAAATTTGTAGAGCTCAATTAATGAAGTCTACCGGTCTTTTTAGATTGCGGATCATAGCTATGGTTTGCATTTTATGGCCAGTTGCATTTTTTTCGGGGCCGGGTCTGAGCCCATTTGGCCGCATTGGAGAATGCGCCATCTTGCATCTTTTGAGCACCAAAGAAGTTCTACGGCAGGTTATACATCATACGGAGCTAGCACAAAGTGACTGCATGTCAAACGGAGTCCAGACCGGAAAATTACAGCAGTGGGAAGATTGGGTGTCTTTGTCCAAAGTTGGTTGCAGATTCTTTAATCGATTTTGGTGCCCTCAGGATGGGGTCTTGGAAAATCCCGAAATGCGGTTGGATCCGAACATCTATAGCTCGGCACGATGAGTTTTTTGTCGGGTTCTATAGCTCGGAAAATGGATCATCAGGTGCCAATAGGCAGGCAGGGCAAGTTAGCGGAAACAAAGCTTGTTTTTTTTTTTTAAAAGGGTGTTATTGGTTTTCCCAAAAGCCTTGAAGGCTTGTTCCTCATAGGATGCCATGTGGCTGGGAAATTGCCCCACATGCACAGTCGCGGGCCGCAGAGGCAAGCGTGGGCCGTGAGGTCTCTAAAGGACACAAGGGAGGAGAGAGGGGAGCTCCCTCCTCGTTGGCTATGGTGCGCGTGTGGCGGCCCTGCCGGGCACTCTGCGTGGTGCATTGAGGCGGTTTGGCCGTGGTTTTGGCACATGGCGGCGGTGCAGGGGCACTCGCACCCGCGTGGGGCTGAGTTTGACAATGATGACGTGACAGGTCTGACTAGGGTTGATTCCCGTAGCTTTGGTAGAGCCCCAAATTTTTGAAGGCAAGAGGGAGGGCAATAGCAACCTCGCTATTGCCTTCCCCCACTTGTGGAAGAAAGTGGTCACACAAGCCAATAAAGCGGTCCAGAAAGGGTTGGAGAAGTCCGACCAAGGTGTCCAATCCCGCCAAAGGGTTAGGGAACAGCAAAGTGGGCGAGAGAGAATTCAAAGGTCCAAGGAGAGCAAGCCGGCGGGAGTCCAAATTGAGGGGACATTAGGAGGATGTGCCCGTGGTGGCGGTGCAGAGGCTTTCACGCCCGCATGGGGGTGAGTTTGACGGTGACGATGTGGCAGGTCCGACTAGCGGTTGATTCCCACGGCTCAGGTAGAGCCCCAAATTTTTGAAGGCAAGAGGGAGGGGAGGTCGCTATTGCCTCCCCCCGCTCGTGGAAGAAAGTGGTCACACAAGCAAAGAAAGTGGGCCCGAAAGGGTTTGAGAAGTCTGACCAAGGGGGCCAATCCCGCCAAAGGGTTAGGGAAGCGCAAAGTGGGAGAGAGAGAATTCAAAGGTCCAAGGAGAACAAGGCGGGCGGCCAAATTGAAGGGACATTAGGAGTATGTGCACACCATGTAATTATTTCCAAAAGTGAACTATGCCAAGTGGTGGCAATGCAGGGAAATTCTAATTGAAGCTACAAGTGAAGTGCACGGGAGGAGAAGCACACCCATCATTTCTTTTTGGAACCTCCTAGAGGCACCCCTATAAAAGGATGTAAATGTGAAAATTTGAGGGCTTTTTTGCTTGAGTGTGTGATTGAAAGTTGCAAGCCTTTGTAGTGCAAAGCTTGCCATTGAAGCTGCATTCTTGAATGTACTATTCCCCTACGCAATATTACCACATCTTTGCCCCTATTTCTCGTGTTGCTTCTCCTCATTTCCCTCGTTTTCTCTCGCTCTTTGTGTATTGACCGGTGCTTGCAGAGGGTTTTCCTGCAGCTTGAAGGGTGCTAGCAAGAGGGAATAATTAGGGTGCTTTGTGAGTCAGAAAGGGTGAGTTGAGTAGTGTAGGTGCATTTGTGCTGCAAGGTGTTTTTTGCAAGGTGTGAGATAGTTGTTTTGTGTACTAAAGTGGAGTTGTTAGTGCAAATTAGCCAATTTGAAGGTGTTGTTTGAGAGGTTAGGGGTGCTGTGGAATCCTTGGGTTATAGAGAGGCAGATATTTTGTGTGTTGGGTGTGTTACCTATTCCCACTCTCCAACGGATGTCCTATGGAGATTGTGTTAGACCAGGGTATGCACTTTATCAATGACATTATGGACATTCTCATGGATATGCTTTCAGTCAAGCATCAAAAATCAGCACCATATTATCGTAGATGCAATGGGCAAGCCGAAAGCAGTAACAAGACTGTCAAGACTATTCTTTCTAAGATTGTGCAGAAAGAGCCACACTAGTGGGATTTGAAACTTCAAACTTCTCTCTGGGTATATCAAACAGCTTATAAGGTCACTACGGGATTGAAACCATTTAGAATGGTGTATGGCACTGAAGTTATTGTGCCTATGGAATTTGTCATACCTAGTCTCAGGACGGCATTCGAGTATGGGTTAGATTTTAATCACAATTTGAAACAGAGACTGGAGGAGTTAACACAGCTGGATGAGTTAAGGGAGAGGGCTATGCTAGAACAGGAAATTGTTCAGCAAAGAAGGTAACACTGGCATGACAAACAAATCAAAGTCAAGGAGTTTCAAAAAGGGGATTTGGTTATGTTATTCAATCAAAACTAGGCCCTAAGAAACCTAACTTAAAGATAGCTTGGGCAGGTCCATATGAAGTTGATTGGGTGTTATCTAATGGCATAGTAAGATTGAAATATTTATCTGGATTACTGTTGCCAGGGGTATATAATGGGGCCAAAATCAAGCTCTATTATTCAAAAGACAGAGAGACTTCCAGGGATAAGGGTACTGTTAGTATGGAAACTAAAGACCAACAAACTCCAAAATCCACTATTTTAAGTCTTTTTTATGTACAGCCAGCAGTTCTAGAGCTAGTCAAAAGGTCAGACAAGTCTGAGTACGACAAAATGATGTCAGTACTAGAATCACTAAAGTGTCAAAACCAATATCATTTTTTATGGGGAAAAGGGTCAGTTGGACTATCAGTAGTAGTCATTTCAGAGAAGATGAAAAGTATTAGCCAATGCATGTGTGCCACGTCATTTGTGGTGCACAGGACTCTAGGAACGGTAAGTAGTAGAGCTTTGCGTGGACGCGCATAACAGTAAGGCAAGTAGGTATTTTTCCTCATAAATCTTCTGCGTGACGTCTGCCTACTGTTATCCATTCGCCATTGCCAAGCTCTGAAGTTTCATCACTGCAACCACAAACTTCTTTGTCTGAGGAAACTCCTGATTGCTGTCTATCTTTACCAGCCACACCAGGATACGGGTTTGAACATTTAAGTAAGTCCTCTTCTTCTTCCTCTACCGATTAATCGTCTTCACAATGTATGGGTAGGAAGAAAATGTTGGAAAAGATGCAGGAAACTATAGAGGAAACCCAAGCACTTACTGTTGCCGCAAAAGCTTCTCTTCCACTTATCCCTCACATTAAAATACAATGGTATGTGTTTACTGAGCAAGCCAAGGAATTACTCCGATTGTGGGATATGCATGTTGTTGTGCAATCCACAAGAATTGAGTTTGTCATAGCTATCATTAGACAGGTTCTTGATTCCTTCAATGTTGATGAAGGAAGTGCTATGGTATATGGTAGGAAAGTGTCGATAACACCTGAAAATATTGCTTTTGCATTCAAGATGCCAAATGAATCAAATCCATCTGTAGCAATAGCAAAACATATCAGTGCAGCTCTCAAAGAAGACGATGCTACCAAGAAGAAACACAAAGCGAGTGCGCAAGGGAGCGGGTCTGGACATTCCCGCTGCTTACCGCTTTGTAGCTGAAGCTGTGAGTCTCAAAAACAACCCAACTTATGTGTCAAAAAATTTGTTTGCTATGTTACTGGCAAAAAGATTGGATGCCATAGTTTCACTATATCTATGTCAGATTCTATCACATAATGTGCTTCAGTAGACTGCTAAGTTGAAGTCCCAAAATGTTTTCAAAGCTTGGTATGTTTGGCACTTTCTTTACTGGGCAACTTCTCCGGACGCTCATGACCAGGTAAGGATGGCTTGGAGCCAGAAGCCCTTGCCAGTAACTAACAATGTGGATTTATCATCAGATGAAGAAGCCCCAGATAAAAGGAAGCCACACAAGAAGAAGCTGACAGTTCTAAAAGACCAAAAACTACACTGGCCAAAATCAGTGCTCTCCTTAAGTGGCTAGAAAGTCAAGTCACAACAATGTCTGTTGAAAAGACTCCAGTAGACCATCGTGACCAGCCTTCAGCCTAGACCACTGGTGGAACCAGCCAGCAAGCAGGCCAAAGTTTAAAAAGACCAGTCAAACAGGACCAGTGCTAAGCAACCGATGGGTCAGACTGATAAAGAAAAGGACCAGTACCTTCGAGTCCACTTGGTAAAATTTCCATCCCTTACAGTGAAGGGGCTTTGCATTTAACCAAGAAGGATCGGAAGCTACAGACTCATCCTCTCAAAGGACGACTACTCCTACACAAATCTAATTATGCTACACTACCATATATGGCTCTTGTCACAATTTATGAGCCAGTTACTTGTGACCCAACAACGATGAATGATGGTTGTTCAGTACTTATTCAGTCGTCTTGGAACACTATTGTGAATGCTAAAGGACGAATGTTGTATGCCTTAGTTTCTAATGATGAATTGACCAAGCTAAAGGCCGAACTAAGGGAAACTGAGCAGCAAGTTGAGACGTTAGAGCAGGATAGAGGAGAGTATTCATTGCATCACAGTATCCTTGAAAATCACTCAGCTAGGACACTTCAACATTTAAAAAATAAGTTGTTAAAGATGGAGTCTGAGATAAGGATGCTTAGAGAAGAAAAGGAAGAGGCTGAAAGAGCTGCTAACAGATTCAAAACCATACTGCAAATCAAGAGAGTTGATTTCAACTCATTGCTAACCATCCACACTGCATTGAAAGCCACTTTGACTGAAAGATATATCTATAATAATTTGGCTGAGATATTGAATCCAGTGGGGAATGCTATTTTCAATATAGATGATCTGAGCGCGCTCATGGAAACAATGTAGAGTGATTTGCATGATAAAAATTTTGAATACAACAGTGATTTGGCAAATCAATCTATCCTAGACTATATTGAACAGAGAACAACCTCGATGAGGATAATGATAAAGTAGCAAAAGAGGAAGAGAAGGAGAATGAACCAACAGAAAGGCATGATGATGACTCTCCTCCATCTCCACCTTCAGGATTTGGTGCTGGTGGAGCAGGAGCCATAGGGGGAAATCAGCCCAATACAGACCAACTAGACCAGTATAGGGGTCAGCGATTGGGTGATCAGTAGGCTAGAGATCGGCAACCCAACAATACTGGGAATTCACCAGTACACCAATCACAACACAGTTCGGATGAGAAGGGGAAAGGTAAAGTTGTGACTGAGGTTCTAGAAGGTGATAAGCAACATTCGTTACAGCTCATTTCACTGAAAAAGAGACTACGACATCAACAAGCTCCTATAACTAGGATGTATCTAGAGGATGATGTTCTTCTATCTGATCTTGACGATTTCAACGACTATATGTCGGCACTAGAGAAATGGTTCAACATTGGAAATTAGCTACTTTCCATGACCAAGAGGTGTGCCAATTGCCTAAGCATCCTAGCAGAATTCAATTTGTAGAGGGAGTACCTGAATGGGTACTAACCTCTGATGAGACAAACTAGCTAGTCCACACTGGAAGTGGCAGTCTACTAGAGAGTGTCATAACCTAGCCATTGAATTAGAGCTCCTTCTCGGGAACATGCCAACATATAAATGTATGAAAGACATCAAAAGTCAATTCAAAGAATTTTTACTGTAAATGCAAATTGCCAGGGGAGTTCTGGATCAGAGGATACAATATATTATTGAAGATCAGGCCACCACTAAGGGGCCTCCAACTCAAATGATAGTAGGAGAACAAGCAGCTGCTCTCTGAAGACTGTTTCAATTGGTCAGAGTAACTAGAAAGATGATGCAGCAGGAGAACCAAGCTGTCCTCAATTTTCTAGAGTTTGTACCCGATTCCCCAGTCCTCCTGTATGATTTACCAGCTAGAGAGGCTAAGCTGCCTAGGTTTTTTGCAACACTATATCCTCAACATACAGAACCAATAAATCGGATCATATACCATAATATTACTGATGATCTTCATGATTTGTATGAGCGATCCACTGTAGAATGGAAAACTTGGCGAACACTGCTCAATGATGCTCTTCAATTAGATGATCATGGGGAACTAAAGGAGGAGATACAAAGGGTTAAGTTGTGTATGGGACAATGAAAAATCTAGCTTAGAGGTCTCATCAAGATCACAAACCAGCTATTGCAACTTACTATGGAGTCCTCTAAAATCCCTAAAAAGGGTGTTACGGCTAAACCAGGCCTGGGACCATAGTACAGAGAGATGGCTCAGATTCTCTTTGAAGCTAGGATTAAAACAAATCATCCTCTTCTAGAAGGATGGATCCATACAGCTTCACATTGTCATAAATTGTCAAGAACTAGTCTAACAAAAGACGAACACACGCTCTATGATCCCGACACCAAAACCTATCATCATCTCATGCCTTATGAATTAGAAATGACCAAAGAAAGGAGGGATCATCTTGAGCAGGAGGCCATTTACAGACTTATCCAAAAGGACAATGCTAGCACTAGGACTTTTGAAACACCAACACGATCGAAGGGCAAGAGGAATCGGGTTAAGTGGAAGGAGACTGGGTAGTTCCATCTCAGAATCTGATGGTGGATTTTTCCAGCCTTTCTCAGAATCAAACGATGGATTTTTTCGGCCAATTTCAGAATCAGATGGTGGATTTTCCCACTAAGGTGCTGGAATTTCTTTGGCTGGACACCCTTGGAATTACAATTATAGGGGTGTCAAGCACTCAACAAGCAGGAAGTATGGTATAAAGTTAGCAATACAAATAGAGTTAGCAACTTCAAAAGAGTACTATCATGAGGAACATAGGCCAACTCATGAGGAACATCGGCCAACCCAGCAAGCAGGCAAAGAGGTTCCTCAACACCTCAGAAGAATCATATGGTGGATTATTTTTCCAAAACTTTTAAAGTCATACCAAAATTCAAGAAAGGAGGGAAAGATGTTGACAATGAAGATAGTCTCAACATGCGAGAACTGTCTCTTGAAAGCTGCACACTGGATCAGTCAGTAATTACCACGACGGTTCCCATAGTAACTTGAAGAGGCTATAAATAGGACCCATTACATTGTATTGGGTTGCTTGTATTTTGACTTCTTACTCCTAGTCTCTTGGTTTTAGTCTCAGAAGCTATTCTTGAGCTACAATCTCTTCACTAGTAATCCTACTCTGTAATCATTACTATCGTAGTCAATTGGGCTTCAGTCTCTGCTGGCGGATACGGTGCGACGGACGTGAGCACATCGAGAACTCACCTAACAATATTTGTCAGCTAAGGATATGTGCATATGTAGCTTTTTGGAGCAAGGAATTGTGCATATGTACATATCCATGCATGGTGCATCAAATAAAGAATTGCCCATTTTCCAGAGCCAGGTGGTTACGTGGGGCCCACATGTGTACAGGTAGGACAGGGTGTACATAGTGCATCTATTTTCACTATTATCAGTACTAGTGTGTTTTTTTCTACAATAAGGAGGAGTTGGTAGTGCGTAAAACTTCTCGAGGAAGCTATCCGCGGGCCGACGACATGAGGTAAGCAGGTGCGTCAGATGGCATCTAGTGGCGTCGGGAGGCCAAATGGGGTCAATAGTTTCACGTGGATAAGGACGGACACGACGTGGGTGTTTTCTGTGATACTTATGCAGAAAAGTCATCATGGGGGCCACTTCACATGGTGGCGGGATGCATTATTGAAAAGAAATGAGTGCCAGGTGTGCGGATGATGCAAAAAGGTGACAACTATGCACTGCGAGGTAAGTTTTTGGCCTGTTCGGGGTCCGTTTGAGGTCATCTAAAAGGCCAAGGATGCCCAAGTAATAAAGCTAAGTGTGGGAACTGAAAAACAAGAGAGAAGACCAGAAAAAATGTGGAGAAGAGAGGAGGAATAGCCGCAACTGTTTTTTTGGGGTTTTTGGAGCCTGTTTTTGGCCGTAAACTGCTCATCCAAGGTAGGATTTGAGCACTTTGACATTGTAGACTGGGGTTTTGGGCCGTTCCGAACGCGATGGTTCTGTCCATTTTGCCAAATTCCTCACTTTTTTTTGGCTGTTTTGGATGTGTAAGTTTCTCCTATGAGCGAAGCTTCTTCTCCAGTTTGTGATTGTATCTGGCTTATTTTGCCCATATTGTGTGAGCTATTTGCCCCATTGGTGTTGGCCCAAGCTCATTTGTATCTAAACATCAGAAATTCTCCCCTTTTGATCTAAGTTGTTTGGGTGTGTGTGTGTGTGTATCTCTCTGTGTGGAGTGGATAAACGGATCGTCTCTCTCCTCTCCCTCCATAGGTGTGTTCCCTGTCTCGGCCAGGTGTGTTGTGTAAGCCGAGTGGTACCCCCTAGTGTGTGTGTGTATCATTCCAAGAGTGTGTGTCGGGTCATTTTAGAGGCATTCTGTGTGTTTCCATCCCGCTCACGGCGCGTGGAAGCAAGCATAGGGTGTCAACCTACACTCGATCGACTATTGACTACTTCCTACACACGTTTCTACCCAATGTCTAAGCTACAACCTTCAAGAGTACACATGAGGAGATTTCCTGCAACGCTTTCAAGAGACAAATACCCATCAAACATTCTCGAAACGCTATGAAACTTGAGGGGAATCCTATTAACACCAATAGGTCGCTCTCCCTAAGGTCCATGAACGAAAACTCCAACCCTAAACACCCTGTGCAAAATCACGTAGGATGTCTGGTCGAAATTTACAGGTTGTCGTTTCCAAAAACTAAAGTTCCTGATGTGTATCTCTACTCAATGCGAATGCGTGGATATGCTGAATTGCAAAAACGAATAATGTATGCTTACCGAATCACCAGATATAGCTTGTGGGTCGAGCTCGCAAAGCCACGGGCCGTACACCTAAAATCTAGGTGTTGGTGCGTAGCTCTCTTCAAGGGCAACACACTGCACTTCTCCGCCCTCGATTACGACCACTAGTGCGTGCTTAGCGTCAAGATAAAACTCTCACTCTCTCGTACACAAAGTACGTTCAACTCACACAGACAAAATCTTATCCAAATGACAAAAGGGTTTTTTTGCATTAAGGTCAAAAGTGGTATAAATACCTTACAATCTCAAACCCTAATGTTCCAATTTAACCATTTACTCAGTCTAAATGTCAAAAATGGGATACAATTTGGAAGCTTCTATAAGCCCCACTATTTACAAAGGTGAAATAACAGTTTCTTCTCAATTAAGGAATAATTACAAAGGAAATTAATATCCCGCCGGGCAATCATCCTCCGTGGGGTGTGTGCAGCCGCTAACACTCCCCCCCTACTAGTTCATGTCGTCCCTGACATGACAGTAGAGCTGCTTCTTCAGTGGAGGCTTTCGTGCATCTTCAGAAGAGACTCATACAATGCATGCTAGGCAAGTAGTGTAGGGCCAAATATTTCTGTATCGATGGTGAAGAAACCGGTGTAGAAGGCTTCTTCAAAGGCCTGTAGATGATACGAGGGCAAAAACATTATTTGCTGATAGAGATCATGTATCACCTCATGGGAAGGCTGAGCAGACAGTTCATATGCACATCTATATGTGTCTTGGAAGAAGAATATGTTGTATGTTGCCTATCCAGGTTTAAAGATTTCAAAAACTGCCTGAAGGGTTTTACAGATTTTCCTGAGCATGATGCAAGAGAGGTTAGGCGAGCCAGTGAACAATTTAATGGCACCCGTTAGGGTTTTCACCATGTATTGCTCACTCATTCTCTCGCCTGCCTTCAAGACTGGCAGCTTTGGGTAGTTGAGCCATGTGGGGTGGCTTTTCTTCTGCAGCTCTTGTTCTTTCCAGGTCCGCATCCTTGGTAGAGGGCAAAATCTAAGGTTGTCTCTGATTCTTTTAGGCGCCTCTACCAGATGAACTAAATACTGTGGGTATTTAGTTAGCCATGCCTTTCTCCATTTTGGCTGAGAGTCAACAATAAGCTTAACACCTTTTGGTTTGGAGATATCTTCTTTGTATAGTGGCACTATTGGCTCTTCTTTAATCCACTTGTTTATTGTAGCAGCTTCATACTTGAGAAGAGGATATGGGAGAGAAGGTTGTAGCCATTCATGTCGAACAACATTTGCATCTAACTTTTGAATGGTCATAGACTTTAATACCCTTTGCTCCCACTCCATTGCTTCTTTGGACGTGTCTTTTATTGCCACTTCTATTGTCTTTTGTAGATTTTCTTCTTCTTCTTGTGTCAGATCCCTGGGCTCTTGGGATGGTCCCACAAGGATGTCATCTTGCATTGTTGTGTCCACTGGAATTGACACATTGTCTATGTCAATTCCTTCCATTGCTATTGGCCATGTGCTCAAATGTGACTCTTCAGTCTGTTGTTGGCCTTTCAGCTCATCAATCTACTTCTGATATGCTTTCTTTTCCTGTTCAGCTTGATCCCCCATGTTCACTAAGAGGTCGTTCAATTCAGCATTGGCTTTTTCAGCCTCTTCTAGCTTCCTCTTGGTGTCTTCATTTTTTGTTTGCATCCTCTTTAGATCCTCGTCCATCTTCTTTTTCAAGGCTTCTAGCTCATCTTTCATGGACTTGTTCTCATCTTCCAGATGGCTTTGCATCACTAGGGAGCCCTCGGCTAGCATCAATATTTGTCTCTTCTCTAGCGTCAGCTCCTTTTGGAGTTCCTTCATCTGCTCTTCATGTATATCCTTCTCTGAAGTAGTGCTAGTTGAGGTAGCAACTCTGACTCTGGCTGGAAATGCCCTTAGCCTCTGGATGGTCTGATCTTTCACTTTCATTTGATCTTTTAGCTCTATCACTTCATCCTTGCTTGCCTCATGTTCTAGCTCAGCTTTTTCCTTAGCATTCCTCAAAGTTTCCACTTCTTTGGACTCATCAGCAAGCTGAAGTGTCAAATTGTCCCTTTCTTTCTCCGCATCCGTCAGTGATTTGCTGATTTTCTTGTACTCCTCCTCTGCTCTTTGAAGCTTTTGGTCTGCTGCTTGACTTCTACTTTCCATCTCTTGGCATCTTTTTAGTGCCGCGTCCAGATCGGCTTGCATCTTGGCTTGCTTCTGTGTGTTCTCTTGGTCTTGCTTTTGCAGCGAGTCCACCTCGGCTTTGATATGAACTTCATTTGTTTTGAGATTATCAATTTCAATCTCAGTGGCCATAGACCTTGCTATAAGCCCAGTGAGTATTTGCATCACTTCATCCCCATCACTAGTTTGTGGCTATAAATCCACTGTATCTGTGGCCATTTCCTTCAATTCCACCAATCGAGGGCTCAGCATGTATTCTTTGGGTCTAGTGCTCGACAACTCAAAAGCTGCATTAGCTACCTCTTCTCGAGAGTATCCAGCAGCTAGGAGATCAAGAAATATTCTATAGTTTTTTTCTTTTGGATCTGGCTTCTCATCTTTTGGTTCCACTTTTGCCTTCTGCTCCTCTTCTTTGTTCTCCTCTTCCTTGGAGTCTTGTTGCCCATTAGATTTGTTCATCTGCTCTTTTTGTTGGGTTTGGGGAGGACTAAGAGGAGGTGATGATGGTGGAGGGCTGCATTCGCGACTTGATGGTGGAGTTGGTTGCTTCTTCTTGAAATCCCAATCCGCCTTTGTTTTTCTCTCTCTTTCTTGGCCTTCCTTCTCTTCTAGCAGCTGCCGTCTCACATCATCAACCTCTTCTTCTGTAAAAGGTATATTTGGGATATTCTCCGTTGTAGCATCTAAGATCTCAAAATCTTGATATAATCTTCAAACCGATCCCTTTGAGTCCTTTGAGATGATCCAGACATAGCCTCAAGTGATGGCTTCCATAACTCGCTCAGATCCCCTTTTAGCGCTCTCTCAGCTCTAAAACTTTCCATTAGTCTTTCTAGCCTTGCTACTTTCTGTGACTTTGTTTCCTTTACTGGCACCTGTAGAGTTTCTTTCTTTCCCTTCTTGGGCTCTGGCGGCTCTTCTAGCACTGTCTCTGAATGGCGCTTCAACCTTGTGGCTACCCTTGGAGCCTTAGGAGGCTCTTCTTCTTTGTCTTCCTTCAGCTTGAGCCAATCATTTTGGGAGGGAGGTAGAGGCCAATCTCCCTTGGCATGCAATACTCCATACATGACCTTGGTTATCAACTCACCATGCACAATATAGGTGGGATTTTTGGTCCCCATCTTCACAAGGTTTTCGTTAATGTAAGCGGCATAGTTTATCTCCTTTGGTTTGCTCTTCTGCATCGCCTAGGTGAAAGTGGTTTCAATAGCTCCAGATGGCATCCTGTATTTTTGTGGCCGCTCGGTACACATGTGGAAGTACTGATTGTATAGTTGTCTCACGATAGCCACCTTTGGGTTTGCTATATCTTCAAATGTATAGTTATTCTTATTTTTCGAGTAGACCTTAATGTCATCTCGCCTCTTAGTCACACTATCTCCTTTGTTAGAGATGTCAAGTGCTGCTGCCACCACTTTCTCTGTGATGACAATCATTGTATTAGGCTTGCCTTGCAGATCTGTAACTCTGGCTATGCCGTCCTCTTGTATTGTGGTGACAAATTCCCACACTCTTTTAACATCAATCCCTGTTGGCAAGGCTTCAAAGTAATTGTGGAGATCCAGTTTCTCCAGGTAGTCCCCCATCTTGCTCCTGACAAATTCATTGAGCTCTTGAGGTATCATGGGTAGCTCCACTACATTTCCCTCCGGATCTTTAAATACTCCTTGGTAGATTCTCAGATCATTGGTTTCGAGTAGGTCATCTTGAATCCAAGTGCTTGTGGGCTTCAGGGTTCCCTCTCGGATAACAAAAGCCTCCACTTCTTCTAAGTAGTCCTTGATAGTCATCCTCTTCTTCTTTGTAGGTGACTTTGTGTGGCTGCCATGGATCCTGTTGCACTTAGTAGTCCAAAGTTAGCGTTTTTTATAGATTAACTGATAAACTGAGTTTTGACTACCCAAATGACTTGAAAATTGAAATAAGAACTCAAAAGGGACTAGGGAAACCATGCATGTTTCCCACAATAGATTTTTGGCAGCATGTAGACATCCTACGCGTAGGATGTCTACCTTCTCTGATTTTGATGAAAATTGACAGGCTTGTGGCCCTTGACTTGTGTAACATGGCTATGTACTTGGAATTTGGTTTGGACATCAAAAAGTGCAATTTTGAGCAGATTTAGGCTTTTGGCTCACAAATTGGGTAGGATGTACTATATGGATGGCAAATGATATTCAATTGGGTTGAAATTTGATATATAGGCTTCTTATACCATGTAAAAGACTCCCATGAAGTCAATTCCTGCACAGAAGGTCAATATGACCCTGGAGATATGCTACGCATAGGATGGCTACTTTCTCAAATGACTTGATTTTGGTTCTGTGGGTAGCCCTTAGCATGTAGAACATGGCCCTGCTCTTAGATTTTGATTTGGATAAGCATTGGTGTTGTTAGGAGAATGTGTAGTTTTTTTAGGCTCAGAAAGTGCATCTTTGAGGTTTTGGGGCCAAATGTGATTTGTCTGGCTTGAAATTTGATATATGAGCTTGTGAAGATGTAATAAAGATGTTTGGAACTCAAAATCACCAGCTGGAGGTCAAATAGGTCATTTAGACATCCTACGCGTAGCATGTCTATTTCATTAATTTTCATATCTAACCCCACAGTTATCTTGGCAATGTGCTAATGAGTATATTATGCAAGTTTCATGTGATTTGGACTAGTTTTGGTAGGTCTACGACCCATTATTGCCTCTATGCTCTGACTTTTCGTTTTTTTTTTTTTTTTTAATGCATATGAGGTCAACTCTTGTCCAAATGTAATGAAACTTGATGGCTAGCATGTATAAGCTATGTATGAGGTGAGATGTTGAGTTTGGTGCCCAAACATGGCCTTGAGACATCCTATGCGTAGGATGTCTCCTGATGAATTTTTAATGAGAAGTGCTACTAGTAAATGCCCTGAGCCCCCCTGAGTCCCCTTTAAACCCTATTTCATTAAAAAAGCCAAAAAGAGAGATAGAAACTCCCTGTTTGGCTTTCAGAGCCTCTCAGTCATTTTCTGACTCTTGGAGTGCTTTTCGGCGAGATGAAATTTCTTGATGTTAGTCTCCACAGCTTCATGGTTCCTTGGGGATCCTTGCCATATGGTTTTTGTTGGCTTTGGCTTCACCGGAGCTCCGTTTGGCGATTTGTCTCTCTAGAAGCGCCCGTGGTTGCGTTTACATGTCGTCGATGACTTGTGGTGGTCTACCACCATAGGACTTGGTTGTTGATAATCTAAGAAAGCTGCTAGTGAAGTTTGGTGGCGAACGGACATTTGGTTTGACCGTGAGATCCAGTTGACGCTTTGTGTGTCTGATGCCATTTCTGAAGCTTAGCCCCGCTTCACGTCGCCTTATGGCCATGTGGGCTATATAGCCTTGTAGAGCATGTCGAGATGTTCCTACCCATGAGTTTTGGTAGCATTTGGGCGACTCTCCACCAATTTACCACTTGGTGGCGTCTTGCAGGGCTCTAGAAGTTAGGGTTTTTTCCAATGGTTATTGGCCGCCTTTGTGCATTCAAGAGTGGTCTCCTATGCTAGGGTGAACCACCTATGAAACCTTATTGCTTTTGGGTTAGCCGTTAGGTAGCCACTTCTACCTGTAGGTCTCTACTGCCCGTTCCCCGTGTGAACCCTACACTAGTTTTCGCGACAAAACATCAAACATACGCGAAAAGCTTAAGTGCCGAGCCTACCTCTCATATCTAGAGCCTGTCGGGTTGTTGTGCGCGTCATAGAAGCAGCTGGAAGTCCAGTTCTCTCTAGGTGGCAAGAGCTCTCTCTCAAGAAGGAAATAGTAGAAATGAGCTCTAGATAAGTGAAGTGAAAAAATCTTATAATGAGGGTCCCCGAACCACTTTCTATGAAATTTGACATGTGCTCCCAACTTCTTGCGAGATGCGGTTTAGGCTCGAAAAGTTCTTGATTTGGACTCCTTTTGCCCAGTTTTCGAGAAATTTGACGTTTCGGTCAAAATCTGGCCAAAACACGCCTCCCGCTCCATTCACATAATTGCACCCCCATTGTAACATAGGTTGTCCTATAGTCACTGATTATCCCCATATTTTTTGTTTTTCATTACGATCGTATTTCACCTGCTTTTTGTATTTTTGAAGTTTTTCTACCGATAATTAGTAAAATTCAAAAGAAAATAGCAAAATAAACCCTGAAAATCCTCAAAAATCACAATAACTCAAAAACATCACCGCAAAACACTATGTACACTCACATGCAATTTTTATGGCCGGATTTCTCTGTTTTACCAATATTTTTCCCTAAAAATGGCTATTTTTACATATATACACACACCTAGAGGCCTAATTTGATGTTTGGCCCCATGTACTTATAGATTTGTGTTGTATAAGGGCATATGTACTTATGTTAGTCTAGAAAATATCACAATCAAACGAAAACCCTTCAAAATAGTCGAAAAACATGCCCTTTTTTTTTCTCTTTTCACCTTCATTGGGTCCGCATTGAAAATGCCTCCCCCCCTCCTAGTCGGAGTCCTCCCGGATGACAAGGTATCACCTCAGGTATGTGCAGTACATGGGTTAAAAATTGTGCTAATGCATGGCCTTGTAATGTGGCTCTATTTGATGCATACTCAGTCAATACATGGAAAAATCAATGCTGTGCGAGAGGAGGGAATAAGCAAGATGCTTATTGGCATTCGACGTCGAGGTTTCCTATTTGTTGTTGATTTAGTTAGCGGATTTTATTTGCAAGTAAAAGTTGTAACTCTACAGCTCTCTGTTTGATCGTCTGCTTTGCTGCTACTGTCGATATGGTCGTGGTTGTCTCCGTGAGAGAATTGTCGTGGATGAATTGGTCGTAGTCTTTTTTTCTTTTGCTTGCCATTTTTAGCTTTGTTTTGGAAGCTTTTGTAGATTTATTGCCTCGTTCGTGGTCATCATTGTTGTTCTGTTGATCGGCATCCACATAGACCGGTTTGTCAGTTTCATATGTAGTGAGTGTCTGGCTGCTGGTGTTGCTTGTACTGAAGGGAGTTCCTGTTGCTTTGGTTTTGGGATCCAAATGTGAGTCGCATTTAAATGGTTACTGAGCATTATCTTTGGGATCCATATCTTTTTTATTCCCGTGGTTGTTGGTTTAATTGTGTTCTTTTGTTGACTTCTGGTGTTGTAGTGTGGATTGTATGCCAGGTCACCTCTATCCTTCCGTACCCATACTTGTTTTTTGCATGTTGCTAATCTTAATCTATTCATTGTTGTCTGTGTTGTCTTATTTTTGTAGTGAACATGGTTGGAAGTTCCCTGGTTGTTCTCCATGGGTATCATGTTGTGCTTTATTGGCACCCATCCTTTTTGTTCTTTATCCAGTGATTGTGGTGTTTTCATCTGGTTCTTTTGGGTTTGCTGAGCAAAGGCTACTACCTGTTGGTCTTGTGCATGCTGAAGTTTGATTGTATCCGAATTCCAATCTATCTAAACATTATACTCTTTCTGCCAAGGTTGTCCCAACAACGTGGGGTGTAGTGTGCTCGCATCCTAAACCACATAAAACTTGTGGGGGTAAACATATTGATGTATTTGTACATGCAATATTGTCCAGCCCAATGTTCCTAGCAAATGTGATGTACTACTTTCCAGCATTAGTGGAGTAGAATGTAGTTGATCTTTGGGCTTGAGCTGTTTATATAATTTGTAAGAGATCAAATTTTCTTGAGCTCCAGAATCAAGCAATGCCATCGATTCAACTTGATTGCTACCCACTTTGACTACAATTATTGGTTCCACTGTGTCTTCATCAAAATTCGTTAATCGAATAGCATTTATTCGCAACGGTGATCCACTTTGTTTTTGTTGTCGTAGAAGCCTTCTTTTTGCAATGCGTTCTTTTGCTTCTGCTTGTGCTTCTTCTCATACCCTCTATTTCTCCTTCATCCGTTGTTTTTCTTGATGGATTTGTTGAAGCATATCCTGTGTTAGTGGTAAATGATACTTTTTTAACCGACACCCACTAATCCAATTTGGCATTTCTTCTCCTGCCAATGTAGCAAGTTTGACAGCTCCACTTTGTGATAAGTCATTAATCACAAAGGATCCCATCTCTTGCTTTTTAAGTTTTTTGGCATGTTGCTTCAAAGTGTAAACAAGTACATAATCACCTGTTTTGAACTCTTTCGTACGCACATGCTTGTCAAAAAACTCTTTTTGTCTTCTCTGTTTAGCATAGATCGAAGCTACAGCTCTTAGTCGAAGTTCATCTAGCTTTTCAAGATCATCTATTCTTGAAGAGAGCTCATGCCCTGTCCATTCTAAGCATTTCGCTACTCGTAGAGTTGAAACTAAAAACTTTGTGGGTAATATAGCGTTTAGACCAAACAGCATGTTGTATGGTGTTGTTCCGATTGATGTTTTGTAAGCTACCGTGTATGCCCATAGTGTTGAGTGTAATTGTTGATCCCAGTCCGTCCGTGACTTTGATACAATTTTAGTCAAAACTGTGCATAGTGTTTTATTTGTGGCCTCATCTTGTCCATTTGCCTGTGGATGATATGGAGCAGACTTTCTATGTATGACCATGAATTCCTCTAGCAGATATTCAATGACTTCATTAAGAAAATGTGTTCCTCGATCACTTACAATTTCTATTGGTAACCCATATCGTACAAAGATATTTTCATACAAAAATTGTACAGTGATTCTTGTGTTTGCTTTTTGTGTTGCTTTGGCTTCCGCCCATTTTGTGATATAGTCCGTAGCCACAATGATATATTGGGTATGGGTGTGATATGCAGGGGGTAAAATAGGCCCCACAAAATCAATGCCCCATTTTGCAAATGACCGTGCTCCCATCATTGGCCGTAGTGGCATCTCATCTCTCTTTATCAGCACCTTAGTACGCTGACATGTGTCACAATGCTTTACAAACTCCTCGGCATCCATGTGCAATGTAGGCCATGAGATTCCTGCGGTTAAGATAATTTTTGACATCTTATCACATGAAAAATGGCCTCCAATTATTCCTCCATGTGCGTGTTCTAGAATCAGCAGGTATTCACTTTCACTTGTATAGATTCTAAGTTGATTGTCCTTTCCTCGCTTGTAGAGTTGATTTACAATTAAATTAAAGTCGCGAGCCTCCAACTCTATAGCCCTTTTTCGCGCTTTTGTTATGTTTTCAGGAAATGTCCTTGTTGTTAAGAAATCAATGATATATTGACTCCATGTAGGTGCAATGTTTACCCGAAACAATGTCGCGTGATCCACCGGTCGTTTGGCACTACATATAGTATAATTGTTAACATAAGCATGTGTGTCAGCATACATAGTTGGCCATTAAACTCCTAAGTGTTTCAATCTTTGGTGTGTTTTCATTGTTGAACAATGAAATGCACAATCCTAGATGTGTGTTTCTTCAAGATAACACTCAAATTCCTCTTGATTTATACATAATCGTAGAATTTGGTCCGAGCCTAGATGGTACAGTCGTCTTGCAATCAATTGAAAGTTTTTTGTTTATCAAAATGTTTGTTGCTTGGATCTGTCTTCCTTGTTATCAAATCTACCTCCAAAAAAAAGAATTCTAACAATTTCCTGAGACCATTTGGGTATCATTTCAATATTGAAAAGATAAGCATCAGGTATGTCATTGTCTACTCCTTCAGAAGCTTCCCCGTTTTGCAGCCTTGAAAGATGATCCGCCTATAGATGAGTTTTACCCTTTTTTACTACCACTGTGAATTCAAACTCTAGCAATATAATAAACCAGCATACAATTCTTTGAGTATTGCATGGTTTATTTACTAGATACAAAAGAGCTTGATGATTTGTGAAGAACACAAATTTGTTTGCAAGCAAGTAATGCCGAAATTTCTTTACATCATAAATCATTCCTAATCCCTCTCTTTTAGTGGGTAGTTCTTTTTTGCACTATTTAGTTGTCGGCTCGCATAACAAACTGGAAAATCCATTGTTCCGTCTCCAAGTTGAACTAGAATACTCCCAATTGCATATGCAGATGCATCAATGTGAACATGGAATATATTTTCCCAATCTGGTGCTTTGAGTACATGTGCTGATACTAGGTTTTCCTTACGCTATTGGAATGAAGTTTCACACTCATTAGTCCAGTCAAAACTGACTAATAAGCGATACAGAGGTTGTGCAATGACTACATACATATATATGAATCTTCGATAATATCCGCAGTATCCCATGAAGGATTGTACTTGTTTGGCATTAGTATGCCTGGGCGAGTCTACTATGACTCTAATTTTATCTAGGTTAGTGGTTATTCCATTTCTTGAGACAATATGTCCTAAGATGCGGCCTTTCCTAACCATAAAAATGCACTTTTCAGGGTTGAGACAGATTCGATATGTTCTGCACTTCTCAAATACCTTTTGTAAATGGTCAATATGTTCTTCTCGTATAAGAGAGTGGACACAGAGATCATCCATATATATTTCCAAGAATATTCTCAGGTATTCTTTGAACGCATGAGTCATTAACCTTTGGAAGGTAGCTGGGGCATTGGTTAGGGCAAAAGGCATAACTATATACGCATATATTTCCCACTCTGTGGAAAATGCTGTTTTTGTTGATCCTCTATTGCAATTGCTAATTGTTTATACCCCAAAAACCCATCTAAAAAGGAATAAGCCCGTTTTCCAGCCACCCTCTCAAGCACATGTTCTGTGATAGGCAAGGGATAATTATCCCTTATTGTGGCTGCGTTCACTTTTTGAGGTTCACACACGCACATAACTTTTTGTTCTTTTTGGGGACAACCACAATGGGTGATACCCAATCTGTATGCTCGATTTCATAGATGAATTCATCATCCATCAGCTTGTCAATCTGCTCTTTGATTCGTTTAGCGAATGTGTCATTATATGTGTAAGGATGTTGTTTGCTAGGTTTGGCATCTGATTTCAAAGGAATCGTATGTTGGCATATCGATGGAACAACTCCTTTGAGGTCTTTGTAGGACCATGAAAACATATCCTTATACTTCTTGAGAAGTTGTGTTAGAAGTTCTTCTTCTTCAGGCTCTAAATCAGTTGCTATATAGACAGGCTGAGGCTCTTCGCCTGGCGCAGCGAGGTCTATCCGTTTTGCATTTTCTGGCCCATCGTTTATTCTTTCCCTTACTGGTGGTGTTATTATGATTTTTCTGTCTTGGATGGTGAATTTCCGATAGTGGGATGGTACATTCATGTTTCCTTTTTCTGAATCCCCCTTACCATCACTTTCTCCCTCAATAGTCCATACCTCTCTTAACGACCGTTTTAGCTCTTGGTATTTCTTTTTACGCTCCATTTTGGTCCACTCTGGGTCTTTTGTTTTTTTCTGTTTTGTTTGTTGAGATTTTCTTGATTTTGTTTTTGTTTTAGTCTTTCGTGCTTGTTTTATTTCCTCACGCGTCCTTTCCCTTCGAACTCTTGAGAATCTTCCTGATATTTGGTCTTTTACACAATCCTCTGCCTTAACAAGCATTAGATAGTGAGTTTTATCTTTTATCGTGGGCAGCATCAGGTTCTCTCTAATTTTGTTTTCTGCTCTTTTTTTTTATAGCGTTCTTGGCGTCTAGGGTGTTGATTTGCAAAATCATAAAACTTGATATCCGTTATTGTCTCCCCACGCTCGCTTGAGCTGCCTGAACACTCGTTATCTACATCGTTATTTAACTCCAGATGCTCAGAGGAGTCATAAAACTCTTCTTGTTCTGGTGAGTCTACATTCTCATCTCCTTCTGGTATAAGGCTTACCATGTAATAGGGTAGCACATCATAGCCATCCTTATCGAAAATTTTTGTCATTGGGCTATCTGTAATGGTACATACATCCAATGTTGCTAGTATGTGTTCCCATTCTAGAGGTTCTAAGGCTTCTTTGGGAAAAGGTTACGGAATGTAATCCTTGTCCTCAATAGCTCTTTCTAAGATGCATTCCTCTCTTTTTAAGCTCCCACAATGTGAAGCTCCGCACATCCATAGCTCTTTTTTCTGCCCTAACCATGCTGGGAGTTCAGACCCTGCCAATGTAGCTGAATCAAACTCTTCCAGTGGTGTATGGTTCACATCCTTGTAACTATGGTCTTTTAGGTATATTTTGGTTGTAGTCTTCCCATGTCTGAGGTATATGTGGTCGTAACCCCAATCCTGGACCATCTTTAATTGTCTCATGAATGGTCTTCCCAAGATGATCTCGTAGTTGTTCTTTTTGTCGAAATCAACTATTGCAAATGTATGCTCATACTCGATTCTGCAAGAGGTGACAATTACTTTTTCTAAAAGTCCTAGTGGCTTTTCCATGAACCCATCTGCCAGTTGCAATTTCATTCTGGTAGCTCTCAAAGCCTGTTTTTCCCATTTTTTCCATATTTCTTTGGTGGCGATAGCGACTCCTACTCCACTATCAAGAATAGCTTTGGAAACTACTCCTTGGAATTCTACTGGTAGTGTGGTATTTCCATCTTCTCTCTCGCAATATCCTCCAACCTTGTTTAAAGGTATTGGACTAGTGTTTAGTTGAGGCTTGTCCAATTCTCTGATCCCTTCTTGAAGCTTCGAGGTAGGGTCTTTTACTCCAAATTTTCTAAGCATTTGCCTACGGTGGTCCACATGTTTGGTCGTAACCTTAGGAGTTCAGCTAACGTGATTGTGCATGCCACATGGGTGGACAATAACTCAATCAACCCTTGTGAATCCATCACTCTGTTGGAAGAAAGTCTTTGAGATGGGATTTCTCTCACCTCAGACTTAGCTTCATACTCCCCTAGGTAAGAGGGTAGAGTTTTTAGCGAGTCTGGTTGGCTGTGCCCCGAACTAATTGAACCTTGGTTTCCCCCTTGTGAATGCATATCAAAGTTCATTTGTGATCTTGCCTCAAATTCTTCAATGGGAGGTAAGATCTCATTTTCCTCCTTTCTCGTGCTATTTATTTGGTGGCTCACCCTATTAGCTTCATTGGCTTCCCGGATCTGATTCCACAAGTCATCTAGACTGTTACAATCTTTACCCATTTCTACCAATGTTTTAGGCTGCAGACCATCAATTGTCTCATCTGTTGTATTTGGCCCTATGATAGGTTCTCTCCTAGACTCAGAGGCAGTCGTGAGTCTCTCCTTCGTGTCTACTTGTTTCTCTAGAGTTGGTTTGATAGGGGTTGGAGCCGGTACCTCGTGCCAACTTGCAGGTTTACCAAGCGGGTTTTTTATCAAGGATTGGGCTGTTTCAATCATCTTTCAACACATTTCCAACCTCTATTTTTCTATTTCCGCATATGGATAAGTCATCTATCTTTGCTCTTGGGTTTGATTTTTTTTTAGTATGGATTTGTATGCTTTTAAAAGTGCGTCTAACTGCTCATTTACTTTTTCTACCAGCACTGATCCTCCTGATCCTACACTTTTGGGTTCTACTATTTCCTTGGGCCCTATTGTTGCCGCAGTGTGTGAGCTTAAACTAGTTAGATCCTCTAACTGCTCCAATCTATCCTTTGTGTGTTTTAACTCCTCGGATAGAGCCATTTTCTCTCGTTCTCTCCTAGCTTTCATACGCACCTTTCTAGCTTTCCAAGTGCTTCTCTGATTTTTCATTTCTGCACTTGGGGCATCGATCTTTGGCTCTTCAATTATGGGTTCTTTTGTCATTCGTGGAGCTTGGGCTCGTGTCACTACCTGAATAGGTATTACTATCTCGTTTTTTGACCCCCCACTAGAAGGCACTGCTTCCAGCATGTTCAGAGTAGTTTTTGCTCCTTTGCTCAGCTTCTTAGGGCAATCAGGAATCAAGTGAGTAATTCCACACTCAGTGCAATACGCGTTGACTCTAATGATTTCATCATGAGGACAATCTCTTAGCCAATGGTCTCCACCACACTGGTAGCAGGGTCCTTAGGCTGTTGAGGTGCTCCTTGAGCTCCTCTTTGTTGGTATGCATGCCTCTGCCCGCTCATACCTCCGTTGGCTATGAACAACAGTGTTCGTTCATCCAAGCTGTATCTTCCTTCTCCTAGTGTCTGTGCAGCTATTGGTGGTCATGTACTTCCCATCATGCTCCAAGGTTCTGGCGTTGGGGGTTCTTCCGGTGGATAATAGACAGGATTTGCTACATATCCATTGGAATCTTTGTAATATTCATGCATAGGTACCAAAGCCTTCTCTTCTGGTTTGTTTATCGTTGGTGTGTATCTTATGCCGATTGGTCATAATCCTGGTAGGGGTGGTTGTTGCCCCAATACTGGTTGTGGTCTTTCTACACCTACAGGTCCTAGTAGGTTGCCTGCTTGATACCTAGGCATCGTGGAATTTGAGGAGATGCTACCTAAACTTGGGGAGCATATGGTCGCTCTCTTACATATCCCTTGTTATAATAACATTCCTCCGCCACATGGTTTGTCCATTTTTCTTCAATAGCACACCACTTCGGCTGTTTAGCCTGAGGCTTGGCATACATATTAATCTTTTTTAGCACTTCCTCTACAAGCTGCTCTTGGCTTACAACTACTTCGCCTTTTGGTGTTGTCTTAGCTGACTTGCTTCCACTTTGTTGTGAGGATGAATCGTCATCAAGATACTTGAATTCACCCTCCTTGTAGACTACACAATTGTCTACAAGGTAAAGAGCCTCCTTAGTTAACTTATTTAATGTCGTGGTCCTCTTCATATGTAAGTCCTTCTTGAGATCTACGTTCCTTAGTCCTTGAATAAATATAAGCATAAGTCTGGACTGAGTTGCCAGTTCTTCCACAGGGTAGAACTTCACATATCTTTTTAGTTGTAGGGTTGCCTTTCGCACAGATTCCCCTTCTTTCTGTTTGAATTTATGGATTTGTGAGACTGCATTATGAGCTATCCCCCTTTGTGATAATTCCTCAATCAACTCGTCAAACACCTCCTCCATTGACTCAAAGTCTCTACTCTCCACAGAGTCAAACCAAGTAGCGGCATCCTCTTCTAGGGTAAGTCCAAACCCTGCAAATTGGGTAGGGAAGTCCAACACTTCTTCAACTCTAATTACACACACAAAGGCTTCCACATGATCCCTAGGATCTCTGTTTCTCGTGTATTTCTTGTTTACCCATTTTTGCACCTGAGAAGGTCTAATTCTACGATGGTCTACAAATCTCATCATTGGTTATCCTCATCCTACTCGATATACCTCCTCTGGCCTTTGGGAGTGGGAGGGTTCCTCTCCCAGAGGTGCCCCTAAGCCATAATTTCTGATGGTTCTTGCAAGAGGTGGTTCATCTCTTCGAACTCGTTGTATGGGTTGTCTTCCAGGTTGTGCCGACTCTTGGGTTTTTGGCTTACTCTTGCCTTGATACTATGAATAGAGTGGTGGTGTTTTTAAATCTCTTAGCCGTCGTGCGGCTGGATAACCATCTCTGTTTTGGTCTTGTTCTAATGTAGCACTTTGTCAAAGCCATGCCTGCAATGATGGTTGGGTTGCTTGTTGGTTCTGGTAGTTGAACGTCTATTGCCGGTTAGAATGTGATGTTGCGTCATACTCTTCTGAAAATGGATTTTTCGACTTGCTAGGAGTATAGGTGGATCTTGGTACTTCTTCAGAGGCATATGTTGATGTTTCTGGAACTGTTGCCTTTTCTACCTCCTCTAGGAGAATACGTTTGTATTCTCGCCCGTACCTATTAACAAAAATGATATCCTCCCTCATAGCA
This sequence comes from Adiantum capillus-veneris, assembly GCF_014529385.1. Taxonomy (NCBI): domain Eukaryota; kingdom Viridiplantae; phylum Streptophyta; class Polypodiopsida; order Polypodiales; family Pteridaceae; genus Adiantum; species Adiantum capillus-veneris. The sequence continues at coordinate 114,400,756 of NC_140935.1, read as the reverse complement.
ATTTCATAAGAGAATAGGTAAAGAACTTGTCTTTGCTTAATTTATTTGGGTAGGGTTCTTTGCATCGAAAATAAGAGACTACTCCCTCGCTCTCATGCTTGTAAATTCCCACATTCTCACTATAGGTAGAGACCCTGGTTGTTTTTTTATCATACATAAAAAGAGCTCCAGGTCGATCAATTTTTAGAGGCGGCTCTTGAGCCTCTGAGACCATTTTCCCTTTTGCCACATTATCTCCATATCTATTTTTTTAACTTGTAATCCTCAGGGTTACTAATATTAGATAGTGGTTCCCCTTTTCGTCTCGGAATCTATCTCCATCATCATAGACTTGAATTATCTCCAGTCTCTGAGAAGGTCTTTCTTCTATACAAATACACTTGCGTCCTCGATATTCAGAATAAACAAGGGCTCCCCTAGATTTTATTCCTTCTAAGAAGATTATAGTGAACTTGGCATCGTTCAAAGGGTTTTGGGAGGTACTTCCTCCTAGCATCGGTCCTTCATCGGAGGAACCTCCTGGCTATTGACTACTCATCATGAAGAAGGACTTATCTGATGAAGTGTCCGTATCACTACCCTCCTCAATGATCGATGCTAATGGATCTAGCCTTGCCTGAGTTACACTCTCCTCAATGGTGGACACTAAGCTACCCTGATCACCTGCCACGTTTTGGTCTCTAGAAATGTGTCTTCCTGATCTTAAATTCATCAAACTTAGCAATGAAATTTATCACAATTCCAACCACTCACCTGGCAAAGGATCAGTTTTCGCACAACTTCTTGTCTTGCCGCTGAATATGTCTGTACACAAGCGTTTAATTTCTGCAATCGAATCAAAGCAATTAACCGCTAGAGCTGGTCTTAGTAATGATTGGTATAACTGGAGGGTTAACCTCAACCACTACTATACTTTATACACTTTGGATGTTCTTGATTAGGTCTACTAATCTGGAACTGTACTTCACTTGAATGTTTGTCACTTTAGAAGGAAAGTCTTAATTCCATCTTTGCTCCGTCAAAAGGTCAAACAACGTCCAATTTCACTTCTAAAAGAAGTTTTGGAACTCTTAAGTCAATTGGAGCATCACTCTATGTCCACAGTCAGATTTTGACTTCAATATCATGTAGTAGACATCCTATGCATAGCATGTCTACCTGCTCTGTTTTGGCTGAATTTTGCATTGTAGATTCCCCTTGATGTGATGAGTCCACACCTGTTCTCACTTTTTGATTTGGACACCTATAAGATGGTCAACTGATCAGAAATCTATTCCAACAGCCTGAAGCTGGTCTGACCAGTCAAATCAACTCCAATTTGGACCAAAATTGACTAAGAGACTTGCCTCAGGCTATACAACACCCTGCTATGTCTACAGTCAGATTTTGACTTCAATATCATGCAGTAGACATCCTACACATAGCATGTCTAACTGCTCAAATTTGCTCCAAATGCAAACCACAAACTCCTCTTAAGGTTCTGATCACTCTGGTATGCTCACAATTGCATTTGGAGTGCTAAATCACTGTGAACACACCCTACGCGTAGGATGTCTAAGTGATCTGTTTGACCCCAAACTTGAGCCACAGCTTCCCCTTGATGTCAGCAACCCAATGCTATGCTTAGATTTTAGTTTGGATTTCAAAAGACCCCAATTCTAGCTATCCTAGCCTTTTTTCAGTCAAAATTGATAAAATCTGCTTAAAACCTAATTTTCTCACCTAATTAAGATAAAACCTTTCTCATGCACTCAATAAATCATGTAGATCATGCTCATGAAGCCATCCTATAGTTTTGGTCTTAAAATAATGCTTCGACACAATTTGGGTAGGATGTTTGGCAATTTCCTTTCTTTTGGCCTTATCCTGTCAAGATATGGTCAAACTTCCACTTTCCAGGTGAAAATAGGGTAAAACCTACCTTCTAAACACACTAGTCAACTCAGATTTTCAAAATTCTCACCAAAACACCCTGTAGACATCCTACGCGTAGCATGTCCTACTGGCTTAAACTTTAATTTTTTTCTGACAGAAGTACTGTCTATGCTCTACAGCTCTCTCAGAATTACTCACAGAAACTTTTGAACTTCAATTCAGCTTCTAAACACTCTTTTCCGTCTTTTACAACTCTTTGATGAGCTTAAGAGCAAACATAACATGCATGAAGTGCTCCATATCATAAATCATGATGTCCTACTTACCCTACTCCTACTCATCATGTGAGATGGTGATTTTGGTGTCTCGGTTGCTTCCTGGCCTCTCCGGACTCTCAATCTATCCTTTCACCGCCTCTACCACTCCAACTCCTACTCTCTATACCACAACTTAACTAATACCTAAGTCGACCTAAGTTGAAGGATCCAGGCAAGACACACGCTCCCTAGACTCTTCCTAAGACAAAAAGAGTCCACCACTCTCCGATCCTATCTAAAAGAATGAATATACTCTAGCAAGCCAGAGGGACCTCCATCCTCAAGGACTAGTCTCGGTCACCTACCTAGGGCCCTCGTCCTCGGCAACGGCGCCAATGTTGGCGGATACGCCGCGACGGACGTCCGCACAGTGAGACCTCACTAACAAGATTTGTCAGCTAAGGACGAATCTCGACCCACAGGAAGCAAGCATAGGGTGTCAACCTACACTCGACCGACTATTGACTACTTCCTACAGAGGTTTCTACCCAATGTCTAAGCTACAGCCTTCAAGAGTACACAAGAGGAGATTTCCTACAACGCTTTCAAGAGCCAAATACCCATCAAACATTTTGGAAACGCTACGGAACTTGAGGGAAATCCTATTAACACCAATAGGTCACTCTCCCTAAGGTTTATGAACCAAAACTCCAACCCTAAACACCCAGTGCAAAATAACTTAGGATGTCTGGTCAAAATTTATAGGTCGTCGTTTTCAAAAACTAAAGTACCTAATGTGTAGCTCTACTCAATGCGAACGAGTGGATATGCTGAAATGCAAAAAAGGATAACGTATGCTCACCGAATCACCAGATATAGCTCGTGGGTCGAGCTCGCAAAGCCGGGCCGTACACCTGCAATGTAGGTGTTGGCGTGTAGCTCTCTTTGGGGGCAACACGTTGCACTTCTCTGCCCTCGATTCCGACCACCAGTGTGTGCATAGCGTCAAGATAACACTCTCACTCTCTCTCGTACACAGAGTATGCTCAACTCACACAGACAAAAACTTATCCAAATGGCAAAAGGGTTTTTTTGCATTAAGGTCAAAAGTGGTATAAATACCTTACAATCTCAAACCCTAATGTTCCAATTTAACCATTTACTCAGTCTAAATGTCAAAAATGGGATACAATCTGGAAGCTTCTGCAAGCCCCACTATTTACAAAGATGAAATAACAATTTCTTCAGCGACTATATGTCGGTGCCAGATAAATGGTCCAACATTGGAAATCAGATGCTTTCCATAACCAAGAGGTGTGCCAACTGCCTAAGAATCCTAGCAGAATGCAATTGCCAGAGAGAGTACTTGAATGGGTACTAACCTCTGATGACAAACTAGCTAATCCACACTGGTAGCGGAAGTGTACTGCAAGCTGTCATTCCCTAGCCATCAAATTAGAGCTTCTTCTGGGGAATAGGCCAACATATAAATGTATAAAAGACGTCAGAATTCAATTGAAAGAAGTTTTGCTGCAAATAAAAATTGCCAAGGGAGTTTTGGATGAGAGGGTACAAGCTATTATTGAAGATCAGGCTACCACCTATTAGGGGCCTCCAACTCAAATGACAATAGGAGAGCAAGCAACTGCTCTGTTAACTGAGACAACGTCAGTTAACAGGAGCTGCTAAAGACCAAAGACATACGGGTGCACATCAAAGATGAATATGAAGAAGCAGTGAAGATTGGAGTTACACACTTTTCACATTTTTCCAAAATGGCCATGTATTGTAATTTCCCGATTTATTTAGCCATTGTGATAATTGTAAAATGTTACGGGCTCAATAAGAGTTTCAAGATGTAAAGGATAGGTCACTTAGTGTACCTGGGTTGCAAATACAATAAGTGTGGAGCCCCAAAGGTCTTGGGCGCCGGACATTACACATTTTAGACCTTGGCTAAGGTATAAAAGCCAACTTTGTAAAGCTTTTATTAAGTTTCGGATAAGAAATACACAGCATGAGCTAACGACTCTCACTCCTCTCCTTCTCGTGCTTCCTACTCCCTCCACGGTTGCCACATTGCAGTCGCGTTTGTTGCATTGCAATCGCAGGTAAGAGCTTTACGCATTGACGTAAGCAGTTCAAAAAAATTTGTAGCTTTTGGCGTCGCCGACCCACGGCCTAATTTCATCATAACTAAAAATTTACACTCTCAAATCAAAAACTAAGCATAGGTGGGGTATTAGGGCATCATTGCTAAGCATTTAGATGCATTCTGGGTCGAAACTGACTAGGTCAAAAATCCACTGCTGTTAATAATCGCGATTTTGAAACTTGACCTAAAGTGTGGTTTGAGACCATAAGCATGTGTGATTAGGTCTTATAAACTTGTCCTAGAAGTTTCATTACGTTTGGATGTCATCTAATGCAATAACGGATGTGATTTGTTTGTCGGTGAGCGATTGGCTTTTGGTGATTTCAGTCACCTAAGTGTAGCTTGAGTTAGATGCAAGTTGTTAGCTTTTTCTGAGAGATTGACAACCTCTTGTAGCCTCTATGCACTAGTCGAGTTAGCTTCGTCCCATGGATTGACAATTTAATCGTGGTTCTCGCTAATACTGCAATAAGATAGGATGGTGAGATTAGACATGCGTCACACATTTGGTGCCGTTGTCGGGGACGAATAGACCTAAACTAGGAAAAAAATGAGCGTCTTGTGTACTTGTCCATTAACTTCCTGTAGGTTCACCTAGAGTAAAACTTTCTTTTTAGAAACCGCATAGCTTAAGATTGTTGTCTTTTGCTGTGTAGAGGTAGCTTGGAAGTAATCGTACTTGTCGAGTGCCTTTAGGATTGTATGATTGTAGATTTAGATTAGGATTTGGAGAATGATTGAAAGGCGAGACAAGTCTTAAGATCAAGGCTCTGAAAACCGTAAAAAACAAGAAAACGATTGTTTGTGGACACTTTCCACAACCCCATTGTATGAGAACCTAGGAGTAGGGTAAGTAGGATCCGAGGTGGATTTCATAACATTGCTCACTCCAAACGAATCATTTGTGAGTTTTTTATGTGAAGTTGCAGAGTTTCAATTCTATGGCTAGAAATAGCACGAAAAGACTCCAAACCACTCAATCCAACTAGAGAGTGAGCCTAAAAGTTGTATGAACCGGTGGGTAAGCTCAAGGACACTTTGAGGTAAAAATTTCAAGAGTTGGCCAAAACTCAAATTATTTACTTTTTCTTGACATTTTAGGCCAAATTAAGTTTTGGCTTGATTTATAGGCTCAAAATAGATCATGAAAAGACTGTCTAGTAAAAAGGTTCAAAAAAGTGTCAGTTTCGGACCTCAAGTTAATAATCGCGATTATTAACTTTTAGCTCAGATTTTACCAAGGTTCATACCATTGACTCATTACATGTGTACAAATAACTTTTTTAAAGGCACAAAAGATTTGGATCACCAAACTGGCAAAAAACTAGGTAAAAACTAAAGTTTATACTGACTTTTTGAAACTTGAGTCTAAATTGGGAAAACTTTATCCAAACTTGATGAAATTTGATTCATAGGCTTATATTGATGTGATAAACATGTGTACATGATCACTTGATCAAAAGGATGCAAAACGTTACCAATTGTAAATAATCATGATTATTTACATCTGCTTCATTTTTCAACTTTTTTGACCAAGTAAGCATACCACTAGTTTAACCATGTTGTAATAAGCCCACAAACCAAATTTGGTAAGATTTGGATCATTGGATTGAAAATTGTGACCAATTTTGCAAAGTCGGTCTGCGGACAGAAAATTGATGACCATTTGACCAAAACTTGTCCAAACTTGATGAAACTTGGCTAGAGACCCTAACTTGAGGTGCTTAACAGATCTGTGTCAAGATTGGAACAAAAACTTGCAGATTATTTACATCTGCTCCAAAAATTGACAATCTTGCATATTACCACAAGGTCAAGCATAGCAAGTAGACCTCACTAATCAATTTTATTGAAATTTGGATCACAAAAGTGAGACTTAAGCCAGATTCCTAAAATCAGAGTCTGCGGATACGAAACAGTTGATAAACTTGATGAATCTTGTCCGAATTAAGTTTTAACTTGACTCAGAGACTCAAAATAGATCATAAACAGAGTGTCTAGTGAAAAAGTTGAAAAAATTGTTCATTTTAGGTCAAAAGTTAATGATCACAATTATTTACTTTTGGCTCAAAACTGATGAAAGTTGATACCAGAGACTCTATGCATACATCTTTTGTGAAGGCTCATAGAGTTTGGATCACAAAACAGGCTAAAAACTAAAATTTGTACTGATTGTTGAGGAATTGAGTCTGACTTGATGAATCTTGTTCAAATTAAGTTTTAACTTGATTCATAGGCTCAAAATAGATCATGAAAAGACTGTCTAGTGAAAAATTTGAAAAAATTGTTCCTTTTAGGTCAAAAGTTAATAATTGTCATTATTAACTTTTGACTCAAAACTGATCAAGGTTGATACCATAGACTCTATGCATGATTGCAAACATCTTTTGTGAAGGCTCATGAAGTTTGGATCACAAAACAGACCAAAACCTTGATAAAAACTGAAATCTGTACTGAATGTCGAGAACTTGAGTGTGACTTGGTAAATCTTGTTCAAATTCAGTGAAACTTGACTCATAGGCTTATATTGATGTGTTAAACAAGTGTACATGCTCAGATGACCAAAAATATGAAAAAATTTACCAAAAGTAAATAATCGCGATTATTTACTTTTGAGGGGAAAACAAAGTTCACAAAAAAAAGTAATAATCATGATTATTTACATTTGCTCCAAAACTGAGAAATTTGGCACAATTGAATATACCACAGGGTCAAGCACATCAAGTAGACTCCACATATCAAATTGGTGAAATTTGGATCACAAAATTGAGACTTAAGCCAGATTCTTGGAATCAAAGTCTGCAGACACTAAACAGTTGATAACTTGGACAAATCTTGATCAAACTCAACCAAACTTGTCCAAAGACCACAACAAGGTAATTACGTGGTAAAACAAGCCTAAAATGTGTAGAAACTGAGAAAAGTAAATAATCAAGATTATTTACTTTTGAGCCCCAAAAACAAGATTTTGGACTTTCGAGCTTGTATAGTGTTAGAACAACATAATACAAGGCCACTGGCCAAGTTTGGGTTCCATCGAATCAAATTTAATACATCATAACTCAGTTTTCAAGTTGCAAATTAGTCCTTTAGCTCCTTGCAAGGATAGAATATGGAAATCTCAACTGCTGACTCACTTAGCTCAGATTGAAGAACCAGGTTGCAGGCAAAGAATTGGGAGCTTGATAAGAGTTGAACTCAAGTCAAGTGGAAAAAATGGATAACAATCTAATCTGCAGGTTAGGTTATTCAAGGCCTAGATTTTCATCATTTCAAAGGCTGCAATCAATTCTGACACTTTTGAGCTAGAGTTACTCAACTCTTGTGATTCTAAGAGAAATCAACTGCCAAAAGTACTTTGGCAAAAGCAATCTTATCAAACCCGAGAAGCAATGTTTTTACTAATCAATACCAGAATCTGCTAGGAGACAGTTTTTACAGAACCAGGCAACATGGACTCATCTCGAGCTGAGAGTTCAAGTACAGGAGAGCAAGCCAGTAGCAGTGGTAACACAGGTACAAGTGCAACAGAGCAAATTTTACAGCTTTATGGTTACAATGGAGAAAAAGTCTTATATGCAAATTCAGAAGGCCATAGATATACAATGAGCAGCAAAAGCAACATAGGAGCCAAGATCTTATTGATCAGAGTAAAGCTAGATTTATAGAACAGATTTCAGTGGAGCCAGGTATTGCAAGCTCACAGACTTCAGTGGAGCCAAGTATTGCAAGCTCAAAGATGAAGTTCAGATAGCCAATCTAAGTGTTTATCGAGAAATTTGCACAAGGCAGCAAAACATACAGTTAGTGCATATGTAATCAGGGTCATCATACATGGACTACAGTGGTCAGATCTATAATCAAGAACTAGAAATGAAAGATCCAGCAGATCAACCAAATGAAGCCAATCTAATTGGAGAACCGAGCCAAAGACAGTACAAAGGTCAAGATGGAGCAATCTACAGGATGCTCAATGTTTTAAAAGAAAATATCGACAATCTGACTAGCACAGAAGTTGAAGCTTCTTAGCAAGATCCGGACATGACAGAACCAAATGAAATACCACCAGTCATGGCGTATTGCCCAGATTGTGGACAAAAAGGTGGACATTTTGCTAAAGATTGTCCAAGAAATCAAGACAACAGGGACATATCAACTGCCAAGCAAGATACAGAGAAGATTGGAAATGCAAATCTCAATGTAAGTGCATTTAACTGGTCACTTTTAATGCAATTAGATGATTCTGCTTTACCATTAGAAGCACCAGCAAAAACACTGCAAGTTCAAAATCAGCATAAAGATGCACAGGCACCTAAAAAGCTTAAAATTGATTCTTTGAACAACAAAATCTTGCATGAATCTGGTCAAGGTGTCCAAATATCACCGAAGGTTAAAAAGATTGATAGGTTTACAAATGATTTTGCATCCACGGCCACAAGTGTGCAATCATTCACGAGTCCAAGGGACACATTAAACAAAATGATGTTAGCTTTGTATGGTACACATAATTCATATGCACACTATGTAGACCAAAAAGGGAAACTTTACAAAAAGGATCAACCAGTGTTTGAACAGCCCACATACCAGCTCATAGAAGTGCGTCCAGTGATAGATCAGAAAGGATGGTTCATTTCAGAGGAAATAATATATTATAGCCTATCCTCTCCTCTAGAGGTGAAGGATATTACCCGAGTGAATCCAAAAATCTGTTCAGAGTCAAATTCTCCTCCATCGGAAATAAATCTTAGATGTTGTGACAAAACAAGCATATACTTCGACCAAAACAGTCGTAGATATAGACGAGAGTCTAGCATCTATGATGCCTTGGGTCTTGAAACCACAGAAGATCACATCATAGGAGACCCATGGGATAGACAATATCAGGGTAAAGATAATGCTATCTACAGCTTCACTTGGGGAATAATTTGTCATGTTTCACAGAGATACATAGGAAACTATATAGAAGGTTTACAGATGCCAAACATCAACATTGCTACCCAAAGTGTGCTTTCACAATCCCAAAAGGTGAGATTCAACCAGAGCCAAACAGTTTTGAGCTCTCACAATGAAGCAGGATATAATGATCACCCTAGGAAGGGGGGAGTTGCAAATCCATCAAGCTCAGCTCTAATACCAAGAAATGCTACAAAAGTTAGAAGCCCTAGAGCTTCTAACCAACAGACCTCTTCAAAGCAAAAACCGTTGAAAGATCATATGGTTGTTGGAAGTTTTTCATTGACCCAGAAACCATCAAAATTTGCAGAAAAATTCATCTATGAAGATCATCGGGGACAAAAGTTTCAGTTGATCTCCACAAGTCAGAGTCAAAAGCCGACAAGTCCAATAGTGTTCAAACAGTTACATGTGACCAAGCTCGCATATGCATATCAAGTTGCACATGGTAACAAATATCAGCAACATCATGACCTTGTACAAACCCCTATGGATGGTACAACTGAAGTCAAAGACTATCTGAAGATGATGCAAAGCCTCAAGCTGCCAGAACAGGTGACAAAAAATTAAAACTCAATGGGAGCTAAATTCCAAAAAGCTACACAAAGGTCACCACCAAAATCTCCTCCGAAGAGACAGATTCTGCCAGAGAGTACAGTGGATCTTCTAAGATCAAAAGTTACTCAGATGCAGTCACACAATGCTTAACAATTTCAAGAAAAAGGTGCGGTATTACAACAAAACGAGACAATAACAATTGAAGCAGGTGATCAAAACAAAGAGAATGCAGATAAAGTTTAACCAAAGGATGCTACCATAGCAAAAGCAGTCAATTCAGACACAAATCCTAAGACGATCAAGTGCAATAAAGAACAAAGAAAAGTTGTCAAGAGAAGTAAAGCTAGATTTTCAGTTAGACAAGAACCTCGTGTCTTTTTGCACTTGGAAAAGATGTGGCCAACCACAACTGGAAGATGCTCTTGAATTTGTGAGCATATTAGGAAAAAAACGAGCAGAATGCTGGGGAATCATCTCCACCACCATTGAAGTAAGTTCACAAATTATCATAGCTCAATTCTACGTGATCACAGCAAAAGATATGCCAGACAACATCATCATGGGAATGCCAATGGCCCAGAAGATGTCAAAGATATAGAACGTAAATAGGATGCAGTCTTCAGGGACAACAAAGAATGAAGACCAAGACTGGTCACCCGAGGAGGATAGCACAAAGTCCTCAAGCACAATTAAAATGGAAACCGATGCCAAAGCAAAACTTATTGAAGATGATTCATCTCCATCGAATAGAACTTCAAAAGATCTTAAAGAAAATTAGGCAATAGCCAGTGTAGATCAAATTGAACAAAAAGCAACCTTGGAAGCTATTGAGCAGAGAATTCCATCAAAGCTAGAAGTTAAGAAGAACGTGGTTGCAGACAAATAGGAAGCAACAAGAAGTCCGAAGATCCAGACATTGCTAGTTGAATCATCTGATGTAAGTCAGATTGCAAAACAAAGTCTCAATCCACCTTCCATAGAGACACATTTAAATCAAGATGAGACCATGGCAAAAGCAGGACAAAGATCTTCAAGAGAACCAACAATGAGAATAGCTGTAGTTCTCAGTAGTACAAAAGGAGCAAGTGTCAGATGCAATGCTCCACTGGATAAAGAAGCAAAGTGCAATATGGTTGTAGACACCATTCAGAGCATTCTAGAGATTACTCCATGCAAACATGATAGCAAAACAATGCTAAGTTTGCATACAGGTCAACAAGAAATAGTTGACATCCTTAGCATCCAAAATCATGAAGAGCAAGTAAAGTTTCACGTGAAGCCTTCAAAGGAAATGCTTGCAGATGTCATACTTGGACATTAGTGGTTAAACCAACACAAGGCCTACAAAGAAGATAAAATGTTAAAACTCTTTTTTCCAAGAGGAAGCAAGCAACATTTACAAGTACCGTTAATGTTGGAATCAAAGTTGAAAACGTCACAAGAATCAAAGACAAATTTTGCAGACAAAGGTAAAGCTAAAGTGAAACTTCCACCGATTAGCAAAGAAGGTGTGACAACATATGCCTTTACATCAAAGAACCCTCATGGATGAGCTTCTTCAAGCAAGTCAAGCTTTCAAAACTTCAAGTCAAGTGCTGACCCAACCAAAACCTCTAAGGAGATACCCAGAAAAGCAAAGATATATCAGCCAAAGTACTCAAGAAAGCAAAGGAAAGTCAAACAAGTGTTTGTTCAGAGCAGTTTAGTCAAAGTCAATGATCCGGTTTGGATTAAAGACGGGAAATCAACACAGAAAGACAAACACATGGGATGGATATCATCACAATGGAGCTTAAAAGAACAGGAGTACTATAGAGGTATCAGACAGATATGGGTACCAAAACCGCAGGTTAGGGCATATGAAGTAACTTCAAGTCCCTCCCAAGAAGGAAGGCCCACAAGGTATCAACCTCGACAATATCCGAAGATGCCTAAGAAGCAGGTATACAACAAAAGAGTATTGCAAGATGCTAAATTCTACCACAACTCTCAAGAGGATACAGAACAAAGACGGATCTCAATGAATATTCCTCTTGGACAAGGATTCTATACAGGGTTTACAAAGATTTGGCTACCAGTCAACCACAAGCCAAATACAATTACACCAGACCTACATAAAGATCTCAGGAACTCAACAAGACCTAGAGCGAAGCAAAGTCAACAATGGAGATACAAAGATCCTCAAGAGATTTGAATTCCTAAGTCTTCCAATGCTCCAAGTCAAAAGCCAGATGCCGACAATGAACAGAGGCCTACAACAACATCAAAGACTCCTATCAACAGGCCCAATTGGAGAATCAAATAGATAATGGAGTCTTCACAGTCAAAGAAGGACAAACCAAACAACAAGAATGCAGATTTGAAGAAGCTAAAACAGGTATGGCAAAAGAAACCTTCAATGCCAACTTGGTCCTTCACTAATCCTCTTTTTGAGGATTCAAGCTTTCTTTTACCTGAAGAAATGTTTGTAGTAAGCACAAGAATATAAAAAGTCAAGTCGCCAGGGTGCAAAAAACACTCTTTGGCATAGTCAAAGTCGGGTTGTTGAACCATAAAATGAGCAAAGCATTAGTCCCAAAGCTTCAAGTCATATTAAACTTTGTGCTAAGAGTCGTAGTTATTAGGCTTACGCTCAAGCTGGAAGAGTTGAGCATATCTAAAGTCATGTTGATGATGTTGGATGAGATGAGCATAAGAGTCGAAGTCTATTAACTTACAAATGGTGAAGTGTCGTAGAGTCCAACACTCAGGAACAGTTCACAGTAAGATAAGAGCACATACCCTCATCAACGAAAACCATTCGTAAAGGGGTGCCAGCTTGCAAAGCCATGTCATATGCTTTTATAGCTACACCATCTTTTTGAATTACCCCTCAAAATCTTTCTTGCACATCATATTGTTTTCCATGCATTTTTGTGTATGCATAAATAGGATGTCCCATCATTGGACATATGCATTAGACACTCTTTTTTGCTTCCACCTATGCACCTTGAGGGGACTACAACAGGCAAACCAATGTTCCATCATGCCACCCTCTCATATTTGTTGCCTTTAATTCCATATCTATCAGCAAATAATCCCTTGAGTACTTAATTAATATTTCCTATGCTATTACAACGTACAAATGCAAATTCATCTCTCACAACAGACATATTCCAACCAATGAAGATGCTGCAACAAATTGAACCTCATCAACAAATTCAACGACAAATGAAGATAATCAGCCTATCAACAACCAATCAAAATCTTCCCTTGCCTCCACGGACACTTTTCAACAGTGCCCGAGGATAGGCACTAAAATCGGAAGGGGGGAATGTTAATTGAGCCGACGTTAGTTAAAAAGAGCTGCTAAAGACCAAAGACATACGGATGCACATCAAAGATAAATATAAAGAAGCAGTGAAGATTGGAGTTACACACTTCTCACATTTTTCCAAAATGGCCATGTATTGTAATTTCTCGATTTATTTAGCCATTGTGATAATTGTAACATGTTACGGGCTCAAAAAGAGTTCCAAGATGTAAAGCATAGGTCACTTAGTGTACCTGGGTTGCACATACAATAAGTGTGGAGCCTCAAAAGTCTTGGGCGCCGGACATTAAACATTTTCGACCTTAGCTAGGGTATAAAAGCCAACTTTGTAAAGATTTTATTAAGTTTTTGGATAAGAATTACACAGTGTGAGCTAATGGCACTCACTCCTCTCCTTTTCGTGCTTCCTACTCCCTCCTCAATTGTCACATTGTAGTCGCGTTTGTTGCACTACAACCGTAGGTAAGAGCTCTACGCATTGACGTAAGCAATTCACAATATTTCATAGCTTTTGGCATTATTGACCCGGGGCCTAATTTCATCATAACTAGGAATTTACACTTATAAATCAAAAACTAAGCATAGGTGGGGTATTGGGGCCTCATTGCTAAGCATTTAGATGCATTCTGGGTCGAAAATGACTAGGTCAAAAATCCACTACTGTTAATAATTGCGATTTTGGAACTTGACCAAAAGTGGGGTTTGAGACCATAAGTATGTGTGACTAGGTCTTATAAACTTGTTCTAGAAGTTTCGTTACGTATGGATGTCATTTGATGCTGTAACGGATGTGATTTGTTTGTCGAGAGTGATTGGCTTTTGGTGATTTCAGTCACTTGAGTGTAGCCTAAGTTAGATGCGAGTTGTTAGTTTTTTTCCAAGAGATTGACAACCTCTTGTAGCCTCTATGCACTAGTCGAGTCAGCTTTGTCCCATGTAGTGACAATTTAATCGTGGTTCTTGCTACCTTCCCTTGCCTCCACGGACACTTTTCAACAGTGCCCGAGGACGGGCACTACAGCCGGAAGGGGGGAATGTTAACTGAGCCGACGTTAATTAACAGGAGCTGCTAAAGACCAAAGGCATACGGATGAACATCAAAGATGAGTATGAAGAAGCAGTGAAGATTGGAATTACACACTTTTCACATTTTTCCAAAATGGCCATGTATTGTAATTTCCCGATTTATTTAGCCATTGTGATAATTGTAACATGTTACACGCTCAATAAGAGTTCCAAGATGTAAATGATAGGTCACTTAGTGTACCTAGGTTGTAGATACAATAAGTGTGGAGCCTCAAAGGTCTTGGGTGCCCAACACTACACATTTTAGACGTTGGCTAAGGTATAAAAGCCAACTTTGTAAAGGTTTTATTAAGTTTTGGATAAGAAATACACAGCATGAGCTAACGGCGTTCACTCCTCTCCTTCTCGCGCTTCCTACTCCCTCCCCGGTTGTCACATTGTAGTCGTATTTGTTGCATTGCAATCGCAAGTAAGAGCTTTACGCATTGACATAAGCAGTTCACAGTATTTTGTAGCTTTTGGCATTGCCGACCCACGGCCTAATTTCATCATAACTAGGAATTTACACTCTCAAATCAAAAACCAAGCATAGGCGGGGTATTGGGGAATCATTGCTAAGCATTTAGATGCATTCTGGGTCAAAAACGACTAGGTCAAAAATCCACTGCTGTTAATAATCACGATTTTGAAACTTGACCTAAAGTGAGGTTTGAGACCAGAAGCATGTGTGCTTAGGTCTTATAAAATTGTCCCAGAAGTTTTGTGTTTGGATGTTATTGGATGCTGCAACGGATGTTATTTGTTTGTCGATGAGCGATTGGCTTTTGGTGATTTTAGTCACTTGAGTGTAGCGTGAGTTAGATGCGAGTTGTTAGTTGTTTTTTGAAAGATACACAACCTCTTGTAGACTCTATGCACTACTTGAGTCAGCTTCATCCCATGGATTGACAATTTAATCGTGGTTCTCACTAATACTGCAATAAGATAGGATGGTGAGGTTAGACATGCGTCCCACATGCTCTCCAAAGACTATTTCAGCTAGTCAGAGTAACTACAAAGATGATGCAGCAGGAGAACCAGGCTGTCATTGCAGTATTAGCAAGAACCACGATTAATTTGTCAAACCATAGGATGAAGCTGACTTGACTAGTGCATAGAGGCTAAAAGAGGTTGTCAATCTCTTGAAAAACAACTAACAACTCGCATCTAACTCAAGCTACACTCAAGTGACTGAAATCACTAAAAGCAATTGCTCATCGATAAGCAAATCACATCCGTTACTGCATCAAATGACATCCAAACATAATGAAACTTCTAGGAGAATTTTAAAAGACCTAAGCACACATGCCTATGGTCTCAAATCCCACTTTAGGTCAAGTTCCATAATCGTGATTATTAACAGCAGTGGATTTTTTACCTAGTCGTTTTCGACCCAGAATCCATCTAAATGCTTAGCAATGATGCCCCAATACCCCGCCAAAAGCTATGAATTACTGTGAATGGCTTATGTCAATGCATAGAGCTCTTACCTGCTGTTGCAATGCAACAAACGCATTCGCAATGTGACAACCAGAGAGGGAGCAGGAAGCATGAGAAGGAGAGAAGTGAGCGCCGTTAGCTCACGCTGTGTATTTCTTATCCAAAAAACTTACAAAAATTGGCTTTTATACCTTAGCCAAGGTTTTTGGGTGTTCAAAAATAATAATCTGGAGTTCTACCAAGCTGGGAATTGACTGGTTGATACAATCTAGAAGCTTGTAGCCCCGGCTCATTAATTACAAAGTTTACCATGAAAATAGGAGTTACAATATTCCCGATTTATCAAAATAATAATTGTTTTACAAGGAGAACTCCGAAAAATAGTGTCTGCCTTAGCTTGCTGCTAGCATTCCCCCCCCTCCTTGCTTGTGTCGTCCCTTGACACAGCTTTATGGGCTGAAGTAGTATTCAGGTTGACGGCGGGCGAGGCGGTCTTTCAGTTCTTCCAGTGCTTTTTGGTATCTGATTTTGCATTCTTTTTCTGGCACTTGCAAAAATTGCATGGTGACTTTGTTTTTCAGTTCCACAGCCGAGTATCCTACAAATCTTGATGTGAGGTTGCTTATCAACTGGCGCAAATATCTTCGTTCGCCAGGTGAAGAAGCCAGTGTAGAATGCCTCCTCAAAAGCTAGCATAATATGTGAGGGCAGGAACATGCATCGGACATAGAATCCATAAATAATTTTGTCTAAGGGTTTCCCACTTAGATAATAGCATAGGCCTTGGTTCCCTTCCAAGAATGAGAGCCATGGGGCTCCTATCTGTTCAAGCTCATTGAAAACATGTATGCATGTGAG
Source organism: Adiantum capillus-veneris (assembly GCF_014529385.1). NCBI lineage: Eukaryota > Viridiplantae > Streptophyta > Polypodiopsida > Polypodiales > Pteridaceae > Adiantum > Adiantum capillus-veneris. The sequence goes on along the minus strand of NC_140935.1, from coordinate 114,384,282 downwards.
TAGCATTCTGCAGATCTTATATAGCATTGCACAAGAGAGATCTGGCAGACTCTTGAAGAATGTCATGGCACCCGTTAGGGTTTTCACCATGTATTCTTCGGTTTCTTGGCCTCTCTCTGGAGCTGCTTCGGTTGCTTGGCCTCTCTCTGGAGCTGGCAGCCTGGGAAAATTGTGCCATGTTGGCCTCTTCTTTTGTAGTGCTTCATGTGCTTGCCATGTCCTTACTCGAGGTACAGGATAGAATGTTGGATCTTTCTTTAGGGCCGTAGGTGCTCTTGTGAACAGAATCAGACATCATGGATTCTTGTTCAGCCAGCTTAGCCTCCACTTCGGGTGGTCTTTATCTGTGCCATCTTCTTGCATATCCTTGTATAGCCTTTCTTTCACCTGTAAGAGTTCTACCTTGATGAGAGGGTATGGCAGGGATTGTTGATGCCATTGAGCACTGATTTGATTGGGAGTGAGTTGAGTGACGTTGACAGAGTGTAAAACTCTCAACTCCCAATCCATAGCGGCCTTCCACTTTTCATCCACCTCTAAGGTGATCTTTTCCTTCAGTGGATCTTCTTCAGCTTTTGACAGATGGACCATTGGCATTGTATCTTCATCCGTAAATTGGACCTGAAAGTCTTCGTCACCACTCGGCTTTGCTGTAGACTATGTCTCAAATTCAGCAAATGAGACCGAGGGAATGTCAATTTGGGGCGGCTCTGAAGTGCCTGTCTCTTCCTGTGTATCGGGCATTCCATCTGTGAGGAGTTGATTCATTCTTTTCAATTCTGCAATTTCCTTTAGGAGTTCCTCCTCTCTTTGGACCTGCATCGGTGCCAGGCGTCTGCATTGTGACTGTTCAAGCTTCAACTCCAGTTCTAAATCTCTATTTTTATTTTCAAGTGCCTTGTACACTTCATCTATCCCCTTGAGCGAGGCCACGGTTGGATTTTCTCTTATTTTCCGCAAGAAAGTGGCCTGATCATTGATTCTTTGTTTGGAATATTGCAGAGAAGAGTTAGCTACATCTAACTATACTTGAATTTTTTGAGCTGACAAAGAGGTGGTAAGAAGTTCGTTTGTCACTTCTGTCAATTACTCGTTTTTCACCTTCCAGGCATCAGATAATTTAGTGCAGAGGTCACCTAGCTCCTCCATTTCCTTCTGTTGTTTGTCCCTTGTTATTTGATGCTATTCCGCTTCTGTCTTTAGCTCTTTTACTTGCCTTTGGAGATCAGTGATAGTAACCATTCTATCATCGAGCTCTCCTTGAAGAGCATCGATGACCATTTCGAGTTCTTTGGCTTTTGTACTACGGTTGAAGGCTGTTGAGCGGAGTTTCTCCGTCATGATTTGCATCTCCCTTGCGTACTCATTTACTGGTAAAATAACTTTGTCATTGGACTGCCACTCCTCCTGTCTCGCGAGTTGTGATGTGCCGGCAGCCTCCTATGTTGCTTCTTGTTGTGTTGTAAGTGCTGGTGGTTCTGTAGAAGTGGATGGTTGTTCTTCTCCTTGGCCATCCTGAGGCTTTGATACCTTGGTAGTTTTTGGCTGAGTGGAAATAACCTGTGTGGTCTCAACCCTTACCGTTTCTTCGGTTGCAGGCCTTTCTGCCTTCTCAGTATCGGTTTCTTTCTCATGTGTAGTGGTTTTCTCTTTTTCTGTATCAACCTCTTTATCAGTTTCATCCACCGGCTTGTGAGTTTCCTCGGCTGCCTGCTCTGGTTCTGGTTTAGCTTCCTTTTCCTCATGTTATTCGGCATGGTCAGCTTGTTTTGTAGCTTCCGTTTGGTGGGTGAATTCAGAATCTTCTTCTTTTTCAGTCTCGGCTTCTTCATTGGTCTCTTGGCCTGGCGGTGATGGTGGTGGACTAGGCATGGGTTAGTCCTGTTGTTCCGGCGGTGGTGGTGAGGTGGGTCGGGGGGATGCCTGGCTTTGCTCTTGGGTTGCCACCTCCTCAGCTTTCTTTGCCTCTTCTTTCGCTTCTTTCAGCTTTAAAGCTTTGGCCTCTTGGTATATTTTTTCTAAATGATCTTTTGGATCCTCAGCCTCTTTTCTTGTATGATGCTTTGTTCTAGGTCCTTTCAGGCCTGTGGGTACCCAATTTTTTGGGTCTTTTCCCTGTGCTTGCCTAGTGCATTGATATGCCTGTTTTTCTCTATCAAATCTTGCTTGTTTCTGAGCTAGCTCCTCTTGGTGGGCAGCCACAAATTTCCTCTTCATCTCGTCCCTCCTAGATCTTTTTTCTTCGTTGTCAGATCTTTCACTGGTGTGCCGCTCTGATGAGCTTTCATCTGATTCATCACCTGATTTAAATGATCTTTTACCTAATCTTGTAGCTCTTGGAGAGGTTTGAGCTGCCAAGATCCATGTATTCTGATCCGGGGCAGGCGGTAGGTTGTCAGCCATGCCGATGGCATGATAGGCTATTCTTGTTAATACTTCTGGCACGCCCAAGTATGTTATTTTACCCTCCTTCTTGGTGGCCTTCAATGTTGTCAAAACATATTGCACGTGGTCCATAGGATGCCTTGTTGTTGACTCAAAACTTGTGTAAAAGTGGTGGCCACGGCATGATTTGGTGTCTTGTACCTTGGTGGCCTTTTTGCGAGGAAATGGAAGTGTTGATGGTACAGACAGGCTGGCTCTTCCACCTGTTTGTGGATGAGATCGGAGAATGTAGCCACGGTTGTTTCCTTGGTAAATGTGTCTGCTGTCTTCCTGTCTCTTGCCTGCATGGTCATCCCTTCAGTGGGCAGTTTGAGTGCCTCTACCACAATATCTTTTGTAATTACAACCTCGACCTTGTTTCCTTGGTTGTCTGATATCTGGGCAATTCCGTCTTCTTTGATTGGGGACAGAAGCTTGTAAGCTTTCTGAAAGTCCACCCTGCAAAGCTCTTGTTTGTAAAAATGTCGGAGCCCCAACCTCCGGTTAGCCTCTTTGGTTTCTGGCTTTGCAGCTACATCATAGACCTCTTTAGGCAAGAGCTGCAACTCTACCTGATGCCCTTCTTCACTCTTAAACCTGCCAGTGAAGACCGTGGTGTGGTGTTCTTCCATCTGTTCTTTAGAAATGTAAGATGCTTTTGCCACCTTTACTGACTTGGGGTCCAGTTGATACGGGGGCAGTTCTTGCAGTTTCTCCTTTTGGTTTAACTTCTTCTTGGCCTTCTCCGCGGCTTGCATTACTCCTGTTCAATAAATAGAGTGCAAAATTAGCAGATTTGTCGTATTTTTCTTTGGAATGTCCTTTTAGACTGAATTGCTGATAATCTGGTCCAAATTGCTTCAAATAAATTTTTGAACAAGCAAATATGCATAAAATCATGCAAGGAACAAAACAATATGGTCAAAACAAAAATTTGCAACCAAAGTAAATAATCGCGATTATTTATAGCTGGAAACAATTTCAACTTTTTTGCAAACTTGGCTTTATAGGCTTGAAGTATATGCCAATTACATGCTCTGAGGGAAATATGGGCTCATTTGGATGCACAGGTTGAAAATGGTACCAGATTTTGGCTTTAGGTCTCTGAAACAGTAGATATAAAGAAAATTTGAGATTTTGAAATCCAAATTGACTCAAAATTTGCTAGTGGGTTTATCACATCATGTACTTTGGATGTATGATGACAAAATATCCAAATTCCCAAATTTTGACCAAAAAGTAAATAATCGCGGTTATTAACTTTTCTTCCAAAATTGATATTTTTTGGCATGCATTGGTTCTAGGCATGGTATAGAGCTTGGTTATGAATTATGAGGTGATTTGAATCAAGAAAAGTTGTTCATAACCCAGGTTTTGGCTTTCAAAGACTTCTTTGCGTTTTTTTTGGCAATTTTGCAAGTAATGGGTGGTCATTTTGGCTCATACTTGATTTTTGGCAGGTAATAGGTGTGTACACATGATAGGTGAGGTGAATTGACAATTTCCAAGCAAAAATGATGCAAAAGTAAATAATCGCGATTATTTACTACAGTGACAAAAACTTTGCAATTCTCACAAATTTTGACCTAGACATTTTTCATACACCTAATAAAAGTCCTAAACTGAATTTGGTCAAGTTTGGTCATGCCGGCATCACTTTGTGCTCTGTCGACTCTGAAATCATCGTTTTTTGTGATTACTCTGTCTACTGGGTTGGTCGGTCAACTGTGAGGCTTTGGACTTGTCCTAACATAGTCGTGAAGCTACCTGTCCAATTTTGGCTCATTTGGAGTCAATTTGGCCTCGTATGTCGAATTTGACGCTTTGTAACCTTCGAGCCATTTGATGCTTTTCGAGGCTTTACTTGATGGATTTCACCAAACCAATCATATACATTGTATATGAACCTCATTAGCAAGCCATCTGTGGAGTCAGATCGGAATTCTGGCATTTTCCAAGAACCCTAATTTCTCTACTGGGGACCCTCTTGACCCCAGCTGAATGATCATCTGATGGTATGGAAGGTTCTATTTGTTAGGGCATGCTATGGTTCAAATCCCATCCGATTTGGTCAAGCTGGCAAGCCACTATGGTTAGTTTAAGGTCGTAGGTCTTCGTGCATTGCTCGGTTTCTAGGGTTTTTTCTAGGGCTTTAGACTAGCTACCGGCCGTACAAAATGGATCATTGATGAGTAACGAACTTACCCCTCATGTCTCGTGTGAGACTGCGTTGAAAAAGGTCAATTGTGGGCTCCAAAAATGTCGCGCGAAAGAGGCCGAAATGCTCTCTCTGCAAAGGCTCCAAGTGGAAATGAGGTGGTTTTAGCCTACCCTAGATATCTATACGTGGACTTCCCGAACCAGTTTTCCCCATATTCCCCCGTTAGTCCTATTAAGCCGTGAAATCTATGTTAGGCTCAAAATTTTCCAAAATCGGATTCCTGTAGCTCATTCTGCAAGAATTTTGCAGAAGTAGGCCTAGCCGCCCAATTTAGGCTTCCCGCTTCCATGTTTTGATTTCGTTGAAAATTTTTGTGCTTGTTTGCTTTGTCTTTATGATCACCATCGTGTCTTCCGCTTTGCGTCTTTTTGGTTTCCAGTTGGTTTTTCAACTCTAAATCTCATGATACTTTGTACATTTGATGTTGTTCACATGTAGAAAGAGGCTATGCATTCATGTGTTCAAGATGATGTGAAAATCATGCTGAGAGACATCATACGCGTATGATGTCTATTCTTGATAAAAAGTGTTTTTTGTGCAAAGCATGGTTTGTGCTAGTGCCCTAAGCCATGCTAACTAGTTTTCAACCTTAAAAATCATCAGTTTAGTTAAAAGCCCCCTTTGTAGGCATTTCAGTCTCCAAAGTCGTCTTTTGGTGTTCGAGTTGATTTTCCTCGATCTTTCTCCTCGAGAGTTTCATCCTGAGCTCATTTGAGGTGTTGGGAAGTCGTCTATATGGTTGGACTCGACTTTGGTTCCTTCTTTTCTACCTTTAGCCATTTGATTGCCCGAAAGCGTCTGTTTCACCATTGGTAGGTGAAACTGCTTTCTTTTGGGTTTTGCTTGTACACATGTGTCATTGATGACTATTTGAAGTTGCTTGTGAAGTTTCATGGCACTCGGTTGTCAATTTTAGCCGTTATGCCAAAATGACGCATTGTGTGTTTGCAGCCGAATCGGTTGTTTTGACTCACTTTTGGTGGTCCAAACCTGGAGATACTCCATGGTTGCATTGTACTCCATGTTGTCAAGCTTCTTGTGAAGTTTGGTATCGTTTCAACAACTTTTTCCTGTTTGTCGCTTGCAGGATCTCTTGACCTAGGTTTTTTTCGGTTGGTCTTTCTCGTACTTTGAGAGTTAGAAACTCATCTTCTACACTAGGGTAAGCCACCTGTTGGTTCTTGCATGGTTTGGTTAGGCGGTTGTACCTCTACCTAGCATTCTACCCCTTTTCCGTCTGCTCTTGCTTCTTTGTTTTGGTTAGTTTTCGCGACAAAAGTTAGTAATAAACATCAAAATCTTATGGCAACGAGTCTACCTCTTATATCTGGAGTCCTCTGAGCTCTCGTAGCTGTCGTACAAGGTTGTAGAAGGTCGGATGAACCTGTGTGCTCTTTGCTCTCTCCAAGTGGGCAATAGTGCAAATGAGCTTGTAAGTGAAGTCAAAAATACTTAACTCTGGACTTCCCGGCTCACTTGTTACCAAATTTGACATGTGCTCCTATCTCGTCATGAAATGCACTTTAGGATTTGAAATTTCTCAATTTGGACTCCGTTTGACCTGTTTCCGAGAAATTTGTCCACTTTGCCAAAATTCTGTCATTTCAGGCTTTCCGCAACTTTTCCCATATTGTGCCCAATTTTTACCATGGGTTGCTCTTGTCATTAGGATCATCACCATCTATTATTTTCTTTTTCCTGATCTCGTTTCACCTATTTTTTATTTTTCTTTTACTTTTATTAAGAAAATCCTAAAAAATAAAGAAAAATAGCAAATTGAAACCAAAAAATTCCAAAAATACACCATAATTAGCTGGTAACCCCGTGTATATGTATATACACTTATTTGTGGTTTCTCAGCTTGGATTACCACTTTTTGGCTCCAAAAACACGCATATTTAGTCGTATTTACAAACTTGGAGACTTAAATTCATCATTTGATCTCTTATTATTGCAAAACAAAGTATATAAGGGCATAAATATTATCAATATCCGCACTCAAACATAAAAAATTCAAAATCATGTAAGACACTTCCCTCGTAATATCATTTTCTTTGTCCTTATTGCTTGTAGTTCCTGTATACCTGTATACCTCCTCCCCTCCTAGTCTGAGTCCTCCCGAACGACTATGAAGTATCTCAGGGTGAAGCCTTGTAGTTGTTGTGGTCATGCCTAGTGAATTCAGTTGTAAAGCGATGAGATAGCAATATTTGCAATAATGCCGCTCTTTGTTTGATTGTCAGGCTTTTGGGCAATATTTGGTTTGTCTGTAGCACTGGTGTTGTAGAATCAGTACCTAGGTTTTTGTTTACATTTGTGTCCTTTTTGATAATCCAAATCTGCTTCCGATTTTCCTGTGGTTGCCACAAACTCTTTGCTGCCCAAATCTGCTTGACTTTAGGTTGTGATGGCTCTGTCCTTGAATACTGAGGATTCTTTGTTGATTGTACTGAAGGGAGTTCCTGTTTACAAATCTTTGGAATCCAAATTTCTTTGCTATGGCTTTGTGTTGTCATCAACTTCTTTGGAATCCAGATCCATTTCACTGAATTTGGCTGTCTGAAATCACTCTGTTGTCTGGTGTTGAAGACTTTGTTTTCCATTTTTGTTCTCTCTGGCACAACTTCCTTTGGCTTCCATACCAACTTTGATTCTGTATTTATCCAAGGTTGAGTTGTGCCTGTATTTTCTGTCTTCCCTACCCATATCTGAGATTTCTTCTTTGAGGAGCGTTCCGGTTGTGTAGATGTGGCTTTTGGTTGCCATCGCTCCTTCTTCACCTCTTTAGGTCGTTTACCTTTGTCATTGGATTCTTCTGCTTGCACATGTATGGTTACTTTGGAGAACGGAATAGATTGATTTTCCTCCTTATATTTGATGTTAACTGAATTTGAGCACCAATTAATCATCGCATTGTACTCCTTTTGCCATGGTTTCCCTAGTAACAACGAATGTTGCGTAGCTTTGTCTTCAACCACATAAAACATATGTGGATACACATATTGATTGATTTGTACGTGCAGTAATGTGCATCCAATTCCCTTAATTGAGTGTGCTGAATAACTCTTCAACTCTTGTTTGGCAGTTTGCAGCTTAGTGTCATGTTTCAATTGTTTGTACAAACTGACTGAAAGCAGGTTAGCTTGTGCTCCTGAATCCAATAGTGCTCTAGCATTAATCTAGTATGGCCCCACTTTGACCTCGATGATGGGCTCTACTTTGTCTTCACCCATCTCTGATACACTGACTGCGTTTATTCGTAAGGCTCCTTCATTGCGTTGTCGCTGACGCAGTAGTCTTCTTTTCTCCATTCTTTCTTCTGCTTCTGCTTGCGCTTCCTCAACAATATTTTTCTTTTTCTGAAGTCCCAGTTTATCTTGATGTATTTTGAGAAGCATGTCCTGGGTTAGTGGCAAATGATACTTCTTCAATCTGCAGCCACTAATCTAGTTTGGTATTTCTTCTCCGTCTAATGTAGCAAGCTTGACGGCCCTGCTTAGTGATAGATCTTTAGTCACAAGTGGTCCCATACCTCTCTTTTTAAGTTTTTTTGCATGTTGTTTCAGAGTGTATACTAGGACAAAGTCCCCAATTTTAAACTCTTTAGTTTATACATGCTTATCAAAGAACTCTTTTTGTCACCTTTTCTGAGCATAGATTGAAGCCACAGCTTTTAAGCGAAGCTCATCTAGCTTTTCAAGGTCGTTTATTCTATCTGAAAGCTCATGTCTTGTCCACTTTAATTCCTTAGCTACTCTCAGTGTTGGAATTAAAAATTCTATTGGTAAAATAGCATTCAAACTAAAAACCATGTTGTATGGGGTCGTTCCTATCGATGTTTTATATGCTACCCTATATGCCCATAATGTCGAATGTAATCTCTGGTCCCAATCAGTTCTCGACTCAGATACAATCTTTGTAAGAACCGTGCATATGGTTTTGTTCGTCGCCTCAGCTTGTCTATTGGCTTGTGGATGATATGGAGCTGATTTACGATGTATTACCATGAATTCATCTAGAAGGATCTCTATCACTTCATTTATGAAGTGTGTACCTCGATCACTCACAATTTCTATTGGTAATCCATATCGTACAAAGACGCATTCATACAGAAATTGTGCCATGGTCCTGGCATCGGCTTTTTGAGTTGCTTTTGCCTCAACCCACTTTGTTAGATAGTCCGTCACCACAATGATGTATTGTGCATGAGTCCTATATGATGGAGGTGAGATAGTTCCAACATAATCAATCCCCCATTTTGCAAAGGCTCTTGCTCCCATCATTGGTCTAAGCGGCATATCATCTCTTTTCAGTGGCACTTTTGTTCGTTGACAATCATCACATCGTTTTACGTATTCCTCAGCGTCCATGTGTAATGTCGGCCACTATATTCCTGCAGCTAAGACAATTTTTGTTGTCTTATCACCTGAGAAATGGCCTCCACCTACTCCTGCATGAGCCTGCTCTAGGATTATCACATACTCTGACTCTGATGCGCACATCCTAAGTTGGTTGTCCTTTCCTCTCTTATAGAGTTGATTTCCTATTTAAGCGTAATCTTGCGCTTCTGTCTGTACATATTTGCTTTTGAGATTCCCTCAAAAAAATTTCTCTTTGTGAGATACTCAACAATATAATGACTACATTCAGGAGCGATCATTATCTGATACAATTTTGAATACTCAGTGGGCGGTTTTGACGAACATGTAATACATACCGTGACATATTCATGTACACTCTCTTTCATTCCTGGCCAGTAGACTCCCAATTGTAACAGATTCCTGTACGTGTTTCTTCTTGAACAATGAAATACACATTCGTGAACATTTGTTTCTCGCAGATATATGTTATATTCTTCAGGATTGATGCATAACCTTAGAATGTTATCGGTTCCTAAGTGATACAACCTTCCTGCAAATCAGCTAAAGATTTTTGGATTGTTGAACAATAACTTGTTTCTGCTTGTATTCTTCTCGATCAAACTCTCCTCCATAGGTTCATAGATTAACAACATCCTAAGACCACTTTGGTATCATCTCTATGTTGAATAAGTACGCATCCGGCATGTCGTCATCTACACCTATAGGGTCTTCTCCATTCGTCAACCTGAAAAGGTGATCCGCTCTGAGATGTGTCTTTCCTTTCTTTACTACTACCGTGAAGTCAAATTCTAATAAGATGATGAACCATCTTACTATCCGTCCCGTATTGCATGGTTTGTTCACTAGGTAGAGCAAGGCTTGACGATCTGTGAAAAACACAAACTTATTGGCTAGAAGGTAATGCAGAAATTTCTTCACAGCATAAATCATTCCTAATCCCTCTCGCTCCATTGTTGTGTAATTCCTCTCAGCATTGTTGAGCTGCCGACTAGCATAACAGATTGGAAAATCCATGTTTCCTTCTTCTGGCTGAGCCAGGATGCATCCTATTACATATGCCGAAGCATCTATATGTACATGGAATATCTTCTCCCAATCTGGTGCTTTCAAGACTGGAGTAGTGATGAGTGCCTCTTTCAGTTTCTTGAAAGATTCCTCACACTCCTCTGTCCATTCGTAATTCACTATTAACCTGTAAAGTGGTTGGCCTATTATAGCGTACATGTAAATGAATCGTCTATAATATCCACAATGTCCCATAAAGCTCTGAACTTGCTTCGCATTGGCTGGTCTAGGCATATCTACTATTACTTTTATCTTTTCCATATTCGTGGATATTCCGTTATGTGAGACAATATGTCCCAGAATTCTGCCTTGTCGGACCATAAACACACACTTCTAAAGATTAAGACAAATGCGATATGTCCTACATTTCTCGAATACCTTTCTTAGGTGTTCTAGATGCTCATCTCTCAGAAGAGAGTGTACACACAAATCATCCATGTATATTTCTAGAAACAACCTCAAGTATTCTTTGAAGGCATGAGTCATCAGCCTTTGAAATGTTGCGGGAGCATTAGTTAAACCAAAAGGCATAACTCGATACGCATAAATTCCCCACTCCGTTGCAAAAGCTGTTTTGTGTTGATCCTCTAGCGCAATGGCAAGCTGATTATATCCTGAAAATCCATCTAGAAAGGAATATGCTCTTTTCCCCGATACACGTTCTAGAACATGATCAGTTATCGGCAAGGGATAATTGTCCCTGATTATCGCAGCATTTACTTTCTTTAGATTGACACACACTCGGAGTTTCCCATTTTTCTTAGGCACTACCACAATCGGAGATACCCAGTCTGTGTGCTCAATCTCATATATGAATTTAGCTTCCATTAGCTTGTCTATTTCCTCTTTGATTCGCTTAGCAAACGTGTCGTTATACGTGTACGGTCTCTTTCTGCTAGACTTAGCATCTTTTTTCAAAGGAATTATATGTTGGCATATTGATGGATTAGCTCCTTTCAAATCCTTGTACGACCATGCAAACACATCCTTGTATTCTCTGAGAAGACTCAAAAGTCTCTCTTCTTCTTTTGGAGACAAATTTGTAGCTATGTACACCGGTCTAGGTTCCTCTCCTAGAGCTACTAAATCAACCTTTTTAGCATCCTCCGGTCCATCATAGGATTTGTTCTCCTTTTTTTCTCTGATAGGCTGGGTTAATATCACCTTCCTATCCTCTATCATAAATTTCCTATAGTGAGAGGGAAAATCCATGTTTCCCTTGACATTGGCATTTGCATCCTCACCACTCTCAATTTCAGTCGTCCAAATTTCTTTCAGAGTTTTCTTTAACTCTCTATACTTGTTTCTACGTTCTAATTTGGACTCTTTGTTTTCCTTGTTTCTAATGTTCTTTTTCGCTTTATTTATTTTGGTTATCGTTCCACTGGGTTGAACTCGATTTCTTGAGCTTCGTTTGTTTTTCCGTGAGCTCGTCTCCACATTTCCTCATTCTTCCGGAAATCTTATCCTTGGCACAATCTTCCGCCTTTACTAGCATTAGGAATTGGTTTTTCCCTCTTATCCTAGGCATCGGAGTGTTTCTAACCCCTTTTGTTTTTCTCTTTTCTCTGTAGCGTTTCTGGCATTTTTCAGTCTGATTTAGGAAGTCATAGAATCTGACATCCTTTATGGTTTCCTCGTTTTCGCTCGAGTTGTCTATGGACTCGTTGTCAGCTTCATTTCCCCATTCTGGATGATCGGGAATGTCGTGAAACATGTCCTCTTCATCTCTGTTTTCTCGTGTATCAATCTTTCTAGTCCCCTCTTCGAGCACAGCTCTCATCATGAAGTACGGAACCACATCATATCCATCTTTATCACAGAACTTAGTTGTGGGACCATCTTGAATTGCACAAACATCTAGGGTTGCTAGAATGTGTGTCCATTCTAATGGTTCAAGTACATCCTCTGGAAAGGGTTCACCTATATAATTTTCGTCTTCAATTGCCCTTTCTAAAACACATTCTTCGCGCTTCAGACTTCCACAGTTCGAAGCTCCACACATCCATAGCTCTTTGGGTTTGCCTAACCAAGCTGGAAACTCTGATCCTGCCAAAGTAGCTGAATCAAACTCTTCAACTAGCGTTCGGTTCACATCCTTGTAGCTATGGTCTTTTAGGTTCACACGAGTAGTGGTTTCCAAATGTCTCAAGTATATGTGGTCGTAACCCCAATCCTGGACCCTTTTCAACTGTCTCATGAACGGTCTTCCAAGTATAATATCATAGTTATTCTCCTTGCCAAAGTCGACAATAGCAAAAGTATGCTCGTATTCAATTCCGCAAGAAGTCACTACAACTTTCTCTCATAGTCCCAAAGGTCTCTCCATATGTCCGTCCGCTAGTTGGAGTTTCAACCTCGTTTTTCTTATCGCTGGTTTTCCCCATTTTTTCTAGATTTCTTTTGTAGCAATGGCTACTCCAACCCCGTTGTCAAGTATTTCCATCATGTTAACTCCCTGGAATTCAACTCGTAAAGTTGTATTCCCCTCTTCGCCTTCGCAATACTCTTCGACCTTGTTCAAAGGTACAGGCTTAGCATTTTTTTGTGGCGTACTCAACTCTCGTATCCCTTCTTGCAGCTTTGCAGTTGGGTCTTTTATCCCGAATTTCTCCAAGAATTTCCCTACAATTGCCCACATGTTTGGTCGTAGTCTCAAAAGCTCAGCTAGGGTGATAGTGCATGTCACTAGTGTTGACAAAATCTCTATCAATCCTTGTGAGTCTATAACTTTTCTGAAGATATTCCTCGTGAGGGAAGCGCTCTAATCTCAGATTTTGCTTCATATTCTCCTAAGTATGAAGGTAAGGTTTTCAGCGAATGAGGTTTACTCTCTACTGTTCTAACAAAGCCTCCATCTCCCCAGTAAGAATGCAGATCTAAGTCTACTTGAGATCCTGCCTCAAATTCCTCTATGGGAGGATTCCTGACGTCCTTTTCCCCATTAGTCTGATTAGCTTGACAACTCAGCTCGTTTGCAAAGTTTGTCTCTCTCACCTGTCTCCAAAACTCATTGTAGTCCTCATCTCTTCCATAAGACCTCTGTATCACAGTATGAAAACTCTCTATTTCTTGATCTGTGGTGTTCATCACTATACGTTCATCCCCGTGCTTTTTTTCAAGCTTTTGTGCACTGTTAGGCTTTTCAACTACCCGTGAGAGGATAGTCTCTTGATGAATTGGGTTTTTTGCTCCACAATTCATTTGTTCTCTAGGTGGTTCTAACAAGGCTTGTGCAGTCTCGATCATTTTCTGACACATTTCGAGTCTTTTCTTTTCCGATTCCGCGTTTGGATAAGTCAACCACCATTGTTCTTGTGTTTGTTTGTTCTTTAATCTCGCTTTGTAAGCTCTCATCAGTGCATCCAATGGTTCGTGTACTTTGTCAACTAACATTGATCCCACTGAGCTTACACTCGTTGTCTCTTTGACGCTCTTCAGTTTTGACTTTTCTGAGTCCATTTTCCGTATTCCGTTTTGACTTTCAAGTTTCTATAATCTGTCTTTTGTTTGTTTTAATTCCTCAGCTAGAATCACATCTTGTTGTTCTTTTTTCAGCTTCATGTGGGCTTTCCTAGCTTTCCATGTGTTTCTATGGCTTCATCGTCCTTGACTTGCCAATTCCGTCTCTGACTTTCCATTCTTTGGTTCTCTAATGGTTTTCTTTGCTTGAGCTCTAGTCACAACTTGTGTTGGTATCTTGGTTTCATTTTCAGACCCACTGCTAGTAGAAATCGACTCTAGCATGTTCAATGTCGTCTTTTGCACTTTTTTGGGATTCTTTGAACAATCCTCAATGAAGTGAGTGACACCACACTCTGTGCAATATGCATTTATTCTAATGATCTCTGTGTGTGGACAAACATTCATCAAATGGTCACCTCAATGTGTGTGTGTCCCAATGCAGGTCTTGGTGTCCCTTGATTTGCTCTTTGTGGGTAGGTTGGTCTTTGGCCTGACAACCCCCCATGAGCTATGAACATAAGTGTTCTTGCGTCCAAGTTATACCTCTCTTCATTTGAGGCATGTGCGATTGTTGGTGGTCCAACATTTCCTATCATGCTCCAAGGTTCTGGTTGTTTTGGTTCTTCAGGTGGATAATACACAGTAGGAGCCACTGGTTCACCGGAATCTTCGTATTATGTCTGAACAGGCTCTAAAGCTCGTTCTTCCTGATTCTCTAAGGTGGGTGCATATCTAATACCCACTGGTCTCACTCTTGGTAAGGGTGGTTGTTGCCCCAATACCGGCTGTGGCCTTTCTACCCCCATAGGTCCTGGTACGTTTCCCGTTGGGTATCTAGGTACTGGATGTACCTGAGGTGGTGCTATTTGAGCTGGAGGTGCACACTGACACTCCTTCACATAACCCTTGTTGTAATAGCACTCTTCTGTCGAATGATTCATCCATTTTTGTTCTATTGCACACCATTTCGTTAGTTTTGGCATTGGTTTAGGGTATGGTGCTAATCTCCTTATAGCATCTTCTATCATTTGTTCCATGTTCGGCATTGTTTTTGTTTGGACATTCTTCTTAATGGTGGCCTCACTAGCTACAGAAGATGAGCTACTGGATGCGACATCCGTATCCGTTGCCACCTCTCCATAAACAGCACAGTTATCCACTAAGTACAAGGATTCTCTGGTCACTTGCTCAAAACTTGTGCAAGCTTTCAGGCGTAAGTCTTTCTTGAGGGTGTCATTTCTCAGCCCTTCTATAAAGAGGACAGATAGTTTGTCATCTTGTGGTCGTTCCTGCATTGGACATCTCTCTATGTATTGTTTGAAGCGAAGCGAAGCTTCCTTCACCTTTTCTTGCTCCTTCTGTTTGAAAGCATATATTTGGGATACCGTGTTGTGTTTGATCCCTCTTTTCCAAAATTCCTCGGCAAACTCTCGCAACAACTGGTCAATATCATGGAACCCTCCACCATTCAGTGGTTGAAACCATGTCAATGCCGTCCCTTCTAAAGTAAGACCAAATCCTTCATATTGTGTGTGGAAATCTGTTATCTGCTCAGCTCTTAAGACTTGCTTAAAGAGTGAGACATGTGCATATGGATCTCCTAAGCCACTATACTTCTTCGGAATACACTTGGCCACTTGAGATGGTCTCATGCGTCCATTGTCTGCCACCAATCTCATTGCTCCTGTATCTCGACTAAAACTTTCTCTTGCGTCGTGGACATCATGGGTTGCTCTAGTTGGCTCCCTTGCCACGAATCTACTACTAGGAGGCAAATGTGATGGTGCTGTTGCAAACATCGGACCTACCGTAGTATGTGTAGAGAATGGAACTGCACTACCTCGATTCATAGTCATTGACTCTCTAGAATGTAATGTTCCCATTGGGCTTGGCATAGAATAATGAGGTCGACTGAAAGATTCAGTTACATGAGTCCTCTCTCTATCTGTTTCCATCGGTTTTGGCATGACAGTTGTAGGTGCTCAGTTGTAGGTGCTGGTCTCAGTGGGCTTGGAGTGACATAATAATGGTGGAGTGGTCCCCCAAAGTATCCTTCCAATTACTTTTTATCGATTGCTGCATATCGTCTTCCATACTTATCGTAGGCAACAATCTTCGTTTATGATCCCTCTGTGTAGGTAAAGACATAAAGTCTTTTCCTCTCTGTCAACTCATCAACGTAGGGTTCCTCGCATCTATAATAGAGATCTTTCTCTCGATTATTATACTTGTATAACCCCACATAGACGTTGTCTGTGTTGATTCTCAAAGTTTCGTTTTCTCATCTTAATCTAGCATTCGGGAAGCTCATTGTTGGTGCTTTCTCTTCGGGTTCTTCATCTACTTTGGCTTTCGTGCCCATCAATCCCCACTTGTCCACAATGTTAGGATTCAGGACTACCAAGTACATGATACCTTCATCATTTAGGTACCTATCTCCGCTATAGCTCACAGGCACTAAGTCCTTGAACTCACTTGGTCTATCTTCTATCTTCACACAGTAGCGGTCCATACCATCTTTGTAGATCTTGGCACCTTGCTTGTTGTCATATTGATACTTGATGAACAATAGCTTCATTGCGGCCAAAGGGTTTGATGGTCCTGCTGCCATGTTTCCTCTTTCGTTTAAGTTCAAGTATCCTAAGTGTTCAATGAAAATCTCATAAGATCTCTCTGAAGAAGTATCTGAAATACTTCCTTCAAGGATCGGCTCTAACGGTCGCACTACACTTTGGTTTACACTCTCCTCGGTTGATATAACACTCGCTTGTTCTCTTTGTCTCAGTTGGTTATTCTGGAGATATCTATCGGATCTCAAATTCATCAATCCCCCTAGAGGAATCTAACTTTTCAGTTTCGGCAGTTTGTTTTATCCCCGTTTCGGTGACCAAAAGTGATCCAAAGTGAATGATACTTGGTCAAATGGTTTGTTTTGTCAATTAGAAGACTTTTGTGATCTCAAGTGAAAATTTTGTATCAGCTTTGCTCAAAAAGACATTATACGCGTATGATGTCTTTTTTTCCAGATTTTGGATATTTTTGCTTTGCTCACTCCCAGTAGCACCCTTATGCTCTATCCACTCACAAAATTCAATTTGAACTCTGGTTGTGCAAGCTATGGCCTGATTAGGCTTTTCTGGACAATTTTCCGATTTTTGACTTACCTGAGGTCAAATGTGATCCAAATGATATGAAACTTGAAATACAAGCTCTAGACAACTAGTATAAAGGATCTGTGATAGCGAAATGTCAGAATTTTCCCAGAATTAGGTTAGAGACATCATACGCGTATGATGTCTTTTTGTCCAATTTTGGTCCAAACTTGATATTTCAGCTATTCACTATGTTTACAACAATGTTGTCAAGTCAAAATTCCAAAAAGTGCAAAAAGACATTATACGCGTATGATTCCTTTTTTCACAGATTTGCCCAAATTTCAATTTTAAGCTTCTCCAAGTGTTTGTATTTGAGTTTCAAGTGTTTTTATCAAGTTTGAAAGTAAAAATGAGCTTTGAATCAATTTTCCCCATTCTTTACGTTTTTTGCACTCTGACTTGGTATTTTGAGTTTCTAGAAGTGTTAAAGCCCTTGTTTTATGTTGATCTTAGGGTAAAACCCCCCTTCTGAACACTCTGGAAATGTCAAATTTTCAGATTGGTCTCTGTTTAGCCCTTAAGACATCATACGTGTATGATGTCTAATGTTACAGAATTCCAATTTTTTGGCACAGAACTCTTCCAAGAGCTCTTTTAAGTGCTCATCAACACTCTGTTTCACCGAAAATATCTCTGCACTTTGTTTATGCAAGTTTCACTACCAAATCGACGGTTTAGTGATCTAACATGCAAACAAACACGTCAAGCAAATAAATCACTGATTAATAGCTCTAGATCAGGATCAAATCAAGTCCTACCTAAGCTACTTCTAATCATAAAATGGATTTTTGCAATGGTGAGTATAAAGAGATTCACTGCCACACACGGACTAGCAAATACCTCAATCTCACTACCACTCAACACCAACAAAAATCAATCTAATCTAAACCAAAAAACTGTCAAACACGAAAGACCTAGGAATCTAGAAGTTTCTTAGTACCTCTCCAAGATCCTCGGAGTCCACCACTCCTAGATCTCTCTAACTAAAATATACAAAGTAAATGAAACACTTCACCTCGTAGGATTAGTCTAAGGTCACCTACTTAGGGCTCTCATCCCCGACAGTGACGCCAAATGTTGGGCGGTTACGCCGGTAGCGGTGGCTATGATAGCGAGAACTCAACAGAAAAACAAGAATGTAAGACGAGGACGGAGCTTGACCCGCAGGCGCATGGAAACAAATAGATGGGTTTCAATCACCTACTCGACCTTCTAGAGACAATCACTACCAAGGAAATCAAATCTAAGTTCTAAAAACGCAAATGATTGATATCCGTCCTACGAGAAAACGCTATCCGAAACATGATCAAAAGTCATCAAATCAGCCTCAAACTCAAAGGGGAGTCTATACACCACGTAAGGACAGTACCCTATGAATCTACAATATAATCTCAACTTGTAACCACTACGTGCGGTAAACGCGTATGAAGACAGCCGAAAAATTCAGGTGACCGAAATTCGACTCCGATGATACTAATGTGTAGCTCTACTCACTGCGGTTCTATCGATATATGGCACGCTCAATTCCGACACAGAGATAGGGAGAAAACTCACATAGAAGCTCGTGGGAGCTCACCTCGCGTAGAAGCCGAATGTGCGCACGCTTGGTATCGGTGTGTAGCTCTCCCCGTTGATAACACAATGGCGGTGTCGCTTCTCCAATGGTGGCTCCGTAGCTCGCGTAGCAAGAGGATAAGACTCTCTCTCTCTCTCTCTCTCTCTCTCTCTCTCTCTCTCTCTCTCTCTCTCTCTCTCTCTCTCTCTCTCTCTCTCTCTCACTCTCACTCTCTCTCTCTCAGACACAGTCACAGCGCTTCAAAACTTATCTTGATTAATGATTCAAAAAAACTTGTCCTTAGGTTTACAATAATTGGCTCTTATATTTCAGCCTTGGAAGTGTGAACACATCTCTAATCTAATTACATAAGCAGATGAAACTACTTGGGGAATACAAGCTGGAAACTCAATTAATGATTCAAAAAACTTATCTTGATTAATGATTCAAAAAAACTTGTCCTTAGGTTTACAATAATTGGCTCTTATACTTCAGCCTTGGAAGTGTGAACACATCTCTAATCTAATTACATAAGCAGATGAAACTACTTGGGGAATACAAGCTGGAAACTCAATTGAGTCCCGCTAATTACAATGAATCGGCTCCATCAAAAATGAAATGTCGGAAAGACATTTATTACAATAAGTGTTTACAAAAATATGAGTGTGAGTAAAAATGTTTAGGTGTAGTCCTCTGCTCAACAGCAACTTACATAACAACTCACACTTGATTCTTTCAGAGAGAGCAATGTTCTGAAATCCACTTCGGATCCTACTTACCCTACTCCTAGTTTCTCGTGCAATGGGGTTGTGAAAAGTGTCCACAAACACTCGTTTTCTTGTGTTTTTTATGTTTTTCAGAGTCTTGATCTTAAGACTTGTCTCGTCTATCAATCATCCTCCAATCTTAATCTAAATATACAGTCCTAAAGGTACTCAGCAAGTACGATTACTTCCAAGCTACCTCTACATAGCAAAAGATGACAATCTTAAGCTATGTGGTTTCTAATAGAGAGTTTTGAACTCTAGGCGAACCTAAAGGAATTTAAAGGACAATTACACAAGACGCTCGTGTTTTACCCTAGTTTAAGTCTCTTCGATCCCCGGCAGCAGCGCCAAATGTGGGACACATGTCTAACCTCACCATCCTATCTTATTGCAGTATTAGCGAGAACCACGATTATTCTGTCAAACCATGGGATGAAGCTGACTCGACTAGTGCATAGAGGCTACAAGAGGTTGTCAATCTCTTGGAAAACAACTAACAACTCGCATCTAACTCAAGCTACACTCAAGTGACTGAAATCACTAAAAGCCAATCGCTCATCGACAAGCAAATCACATCCGTTACAGCATCAAATGACATCCAAACGTAACAAAATACAGCAGTGGATTTTTGACCTAGTCATTTTCGACCCAGAATGCATCTAAATGCTTAGCAATGATGCCCCAATACCCCGCCTATTCTTAGTTTTTGATTTAAAAGTGTAAATTCGTAGTTATGATGAAATTAGGCCGCGGGTCGGTGACGCCAAAAGCTACGAATTACTGTGAATGGCTTATGTCAATGTATAGAGCTCTTACCTGCGGTTGCAATGCAATAAACGCATTCGCAATGGGTTATACAAATTGGGGAGCGAGTATCTTCGAGCAAAAAAATAATCAAGCAAGTCCCTTTAGACATTCTTTATTACTTAAAGAAAATTGCAAAAATGCAAGAGGGTTTTCGAATATCTGTGTTGTCCTCTATGATGATGGACACATAGCACACTTGATCATTGCATAGAGAATAGTGAGCCCAATACCCTCTTCCTTTTCTTCTATAAGGTGGAAATCACCTTCTGTATAGAGTGTGCATACATAGCTCATATCGAGTGCCCTTTTCGCAAACCACACATGCTCTTTAGTGTTGAGATTGAGTTTGTCTCAAAGCTTTGCACGGAGTAAAACTTACCGTCGAAGCCTCTTCGATTGCAAGCCTCTTCTAGCCTTTTCTGCTAGCATTGGCAAGCAATGCAATAAGGCTATTTTGCCGCATCCTTTTTACTTGCATTGGAAACCACTGCTATAAGGTTACTTGTTGGCCTCTAAAATTGTCTGGGCCCTACTAGAACCTGTTGAAACCAGTCCGTGCCGGCGCGGAACGGTTCCAACAGGTTCACAATATCCAATGAACGTTTTTTTTTAATTATAAGGTCGCCTCTAGCAGAGCAGAGAGGCCGGTAAAGCGTAGCCGTCAGGGCCAAGCACCACAAGCGCAGCAGGGAGTTGGCGTAGCTGCATCTCCATTTTGGTTGGAGCTTGGGGGGTGATGAGTGTTAAGGGTTTATTGAACGGACCTGCAGTCGATTGTCGACGTGCATGGCCACAAGGGCCACGTGCCTGAGCGAGGGGAAGGGGCTCGACTCTGGAGGGAGGTTGTTTCTATGAGCAACTGCACAACAGTGTCTAAAGTTAGTTATAGGGAGTGCCAACCTCCAGAACCACACAGACTGGCCGACGAGGAGGTGGGAAGTACCCGGTTTCCATAACTACACACCCCTATATCATGTTGATCACGCATAACATAACGAGTCAGTTTTCAATGCACAAGGCAAGGCTTTGTGTGTGTGTGTGTGTGTGTGTGTGTGTGTGTGTGTGTGTGTGTGTGTGTGTGTGTGTGTGTGTGTGTGTGTGTGTGTGTGTGTGTGTGTGTGTGTGTGTGTGTGTGTGTGTGTGTGTGTGTGTGTGTGTGTGTGTGTGTGTGTAGGAGGGGCCTGCAGTACGGGAACAGAGAGGCCAGGGGCATAAGCTGAGGCACAATTTTTCCGAACGCCGCTGCCTTGAATACCCTACTTTATGACCTTTCTCCTCCCTGTTCTGTTGTTGCAACCAGTCCGCGTCGGCGCGGACAGGTTGCAACAAAAGACTAGGGAGGGGTAGGGTCATGCGAGTGGGTCATTTCTTTTAAAAAAAGCGCCAAGCACACGAGGGATATATGCAATTCCACATGCAAAGAAATTGTCACCATAGCTGGCATATAATACAATTGCCTATCTCTTGGCCAAATGATGGCGAGGCGGCGTGATGTTGAGGTGTTGGCAGCAGATGACAATACAACGACGCCTGCAATGTAATGGCGAGCAATGCGAGGCTGTGGGTTTTATTGCTTGTGTTTAATGATGATGATAAACTCATTAGGCAAGAAATTGTCCTCGCTGAAAGTGGTTCCAAAAGCAGTCTTATGGAGGTCTTTGAAAGGAACCTCTTCAAGCTTTACTTTATCCTTGAATTTGCAATTCGAAGATCTCGGAAAATTAAGAGGTACCTTAGAATCCAATGCTCCACAAGCTGTCAAGGAACTTAAGTGAGATGATAACTTTTGGTAATTAGTAAACTGGAGCTTTCCACAACCCTTTTACTATCTCTTATCAAAATACCTTGCCACTTTTGCTATTGTCTTGGGCTTCTCTTTTAAAATATTTTCTTAGACCTCATGCAAGTCATCAGCTATGTTCACAAATCCAGAAGACAACAATCAAATCCATGACAGCTAGACATGTTAACCTGTCAATCAATTTTACTTGCTTGTACAAGCACCTGCTAAATTCTCAAAAATGAACCTCGTTTTACTCATATTCTCCACTATAACTATGACTCTATCAGTTTCTTTCTCAAGCACAGATATCCAATTTTCTTCGCAATTATTAACTTCCAAAGGACCACTCTCAATGTGATGCAATTATTTTGAAAAGAGTTGACAACCTTCTATGCTTCCTTGGTTGAATTTTCCCCTTTCATGGTCTTATCCATCAAGACAAGTCCCAATGTGCACTTGCAACTAGATTTCATTAAAGAATTCCGTTGTCTATAATTTGTTTGAGTAAACAAGACTTTAGGAATCGGCTTTTGTCACAACTAAGCAAAGAAACGACTCAATACTTACCCGTTTCACATGAGTCTCGTAGAATGGGCCCTTAATCTCTTGTGTTCTTAGTAGAGCTTAACATGGATTAACTGT
Organism: Adiantum capillus-veneris; assembly: GCF_014529385.1. NCBI lineage: Eukaryota > Viridiplantae > Streptophyta > Polypodiopsida > Polypodiales > Pteridaceae > Adiantum > Adiantum capillus-veneris. The sequence continues at coordinate 114,362,016 of NC_140935.1, read as the reverse complement.
TAGTCAAGTTTGGTAGAAATCAGTAGAAAGATCATGCCTCAAGAATCTTGTTGAGATGGTCGTGAGGAAGTTGGGTATGATTGAGCTTATTATGCATGCATTGGGCACATCACCCTATTATTGCCACTGCATATGCCATCGGTGTAGTTGCAGTGGGTGCATCCACAACTTGCTGCTCTCATTTCCTCCACCATTTTAGTGTTGAGCTGGCAAGGGGAAAGGGAGGGCTGCTCAAGGGTGCTCCACCCTATGAAGTAGAGAGAGAGAGAGAGAGAGAGAGAGAGAGAGAGAGAGAGAACTTGTTCACGCTTGCTTACAAAAGTGGAGTTGTCTCATTTTTTAATTTAGGTGCCACATTTTTGGTGGGCTATTTTTGAGAGGAGAGATGCCACATGGAATTGAATTATATATGTGTTGAGTATGAAGAGATTGCTTGTCTCTCGAGTATTCAATTTCGTAATGGTTTTGAAATCTCATTTTCTATCAAGATTTTTTGTAGTGAAAGTAATGTGCATGGCAATATACATTATTTCTTTCACCATTGTTGATCTTGTATCAATTTGCTCAGATTTGTCTTTGCTCAGTTTTTTTTGCTCGGTGATTCAAAACCCCCATTCGCAATGTGACAACCGGAGAGGGAGTAGGAAGCGCGAGAAGGAGAGAAGTGAGCGCCGTTAGCTCACGCTGTGTATTTCTTATCCAAAAAACTTGCAAAAATTGTCTTTTATACCTTAGCCAAGGTTTTTGGGTGTTCAAAACTAATAATCCGGAGTTCTACCAAAGCTGGGAATTGACTGGTTGATACAATCTGGAAGCTTGTAGCCCCGGCTCATTAATTACAAAGTTTACCAAGAAAATAAGAGTTACAATATTCTCGATTTATCAAAATAATAATTGTTTTACAAGGAGAACTTCGAAAAATAGTGTCCGCATTAGCTTACTACTAACATGCGATTAGCAAAGACATCATGCGATTAAGAAAAATTTGAAGCAAATTGTAATCATAATCATGCGATTAGTAGAAATTTGAAGCAAATTCTTAATCATAATCAAACTACTTAGGATCAAAGTTGCACTTATCTTTGCATGTGCATCCTTCGTAATCTTGAAACTGATTGGAGCATAGTCTTGGGCTTTGATACCACTACTACAGACGAAGGCGTGGAGATTCCTACAAAAAAAAACAAAAATAGCACAACATAGTTCATGAAAAACGACAAAACCTGCATACCTGCTAATCATACTTGCACATAAATCAAGCTATACGCAAGAGGAGAGAGACACGGGGCGACAGAGAGTAGGAAAACACGTGCAAGTGCACCTCCTAGAGGGGAGCGCTGCACCGGCATAGCAAAAGAGAAGAGAGGAGAGGAGAGAAGAAGAGACACAAGCGTTGGGTGCAATCTCCCCCCGTGCAAGAGTGACCATTTCCCTCTTGCACGTATTTCATTTATAGATTTCTTGAATGGTCAAAGTGATTGAAAACTGGCCAACCGGTCATACTAGAAGAATTCAATTGCTAGAGAGAGTACTAGCTAATCCACACTGGCAGCGGTGGCAGTCTACTGTAGACTGTCCTTCCCTAGCCATCGAATTAGAGCTCCTCCTGGGGAATAGGCCAACATATAAATGTATGAAAGACGTCAGAAGTCAATTGAAAGAAGTTTTATTGAAAATGCAAATTGCCAAGGGAGTTTTGGATCAGAGGGTACAAGCTATTATTGAAGATCAGGCTACCACCAGTAAGGGGCCTCCGACTCAAATGACAGTAGGAAAACAAGTAGCTACTCTCCAAATATTCTTTCAGCTGGTCAGAGTAACTAGAAATATGATACAGCAGGAGAACGAGGCTGTCCTCAATTTTCTAGAGTTTGTACCTGATTCCCCAGCCCTCCTGTATGCTTTACCAGCTAGAGAGGCTGAGCTACCTAGGTGTTGCACAACACTGTATCCTCAACATCCAGAACCAATAGATCGGCTCACATACTATAATATTACTGATGATCTTCAGGATTAGTATGAACGATCCACTATAGAATGGAAAACCTGGCAAACACTGCTCAAGGATGCTCTTCAATAAAATGATCCCGAGGAACTAAAGGAGGAGATACAAAGGGTTAAGCTGTGTATGAGACAATGGAAAATCCAGCTTAGAGGTCTCACCAAGATCACAACCAGTTGTTGCAACTTACTCTGGAGTCCTCTAAAATCCCTAAAAAGGATGTTACGACTAAACCAAGCCTAGGACCACAGTACAAAGAGATGGTTAAGATTCTCTTTGAAGCTAGGATTAAAACAAATTAGCCTCTTCCAGAAGGATGGATCCATACAGCTTTGCATGGTCATAAATTGGACATCACTCGTTTAACAAAGGCAAACGCACGCTCTATGATACCGACACCAAAACCTATCATCCTTATGAATTGGAAATGACCACAGAAAGGCGGGATCATCTTGAGTAGGAGGCCATTTATAGACTTATCCAGAAGGAAAATGCTGGCACTGGGACTTTTGAAACACCAACACGACCGAAGGGCAAGAGGAAGCGGGTTCAGTGGAAGGATACCAGGTAGTTCCATCTCAGAATCAGATGGTGGATTTTCCCAGTAAGGTGTTGGAATTCCTTTGACTGGACGCCCTTGGAATTACAGTTATACGCTTGTCAAGCACTCAAATAGCATGAAGTATGGTATAAAGTTAGCAATACCAGGAGAGTTAACAACTTCAGAAGAGTACTATCATGAGGAACATAGGCCAACTCATGAGGAACATCGGCAAAGAGGTTCCTCAACACCTCAGAAGAATCAGACGGTGCATTTTTTTTCAGAAGTTTTGGAGTCATACCAAAATTCAAGAAAGGAGGGAAGGATGTAGACGACGAAGACAGTTTCAATAGGCAAGAACTGTCTCCTGGAAGCCGAACAGTGGATCAGTCAATAATTACCACGGTGGTTACCATAGTAACTTTGAGAGGCTATAAATAGGACCCATTGCATTGTAATTGGGTTGCTTGTATTTTGACTTCTTACTCCTAGTCTCTTGGTTTTAGTCTCCGAAGCTGTTCTTGAGTTACAATCTCTTCACTTGTAAATCTACACTGTAATCATTACTATAGTAGTCAATTGGGCTTCAGTATGTTATACCTTGTACTCGTTCTTCATAAACTCTGAAGAACCTGAAACACTTTTCTAGTCTTTCAGTCTGTTTCTAATCCCAGTAGAGTATTGCAGTTCAGTTAACTATTCCAGTTCAGTTTCCATATTCTATTCCAATTTCATTGACTGAACTGACGACTTCCAGTAGCTGTAAATTCTAACATTAGAATCATCTATCTAAAGAGATTAGCTCCAATTCCAAGGAAGTTAAAGGATAACTTCACAAGACGCTCATGTTTTTTCCTAGTTTAGGTCTCTTCAATCCCCAACAGCGGCACCAAATGTGGGACGGGTGTCTAACCTCACTCCTATCTTATTGCAGACATAGCGAGAACCACGAATATAATTGTCAATCCATGGGATGAAGCTGACTTGAATAGTGCATAGAGGCTACAAAAGGTTGTCAATCTCTTGGAAAACAACAAATAAATCGCATCTAACTCAAGCTACACTCAAATGACTAAGATCACCAAAAGCTAATTGCTCATCGGTAAACAAATCACATCCATTACAGCATCAAACAACATCCAAACGTTATGAAACTTCTAGTACATGTTTATAAGACCTAAGTACACATCCATATGGTCTCAAATCTCACTTTAGGTCAAGTGCAAAAATCGTGATTATTACGAGCAATGAGTTTTTCACCTAGTCGTTTTCGACCTAGAATGCATCTAAATGCTTAGCAATGATGCCCCAATACCCCATCTATACTTATTCTTTTATTTTTAAACTTAAATTTCTACTTAGAATGAAATTAGGCCTCGGGTCGGCGATGCCAAAAGCTACGAAATATCGTGAAATGCTTACGTCAATGCATAGAGCTCTTACCTGCAGTTGCAACGCAACATACACGACTGCAATGTGACAACCGGGGAGGGAGTAGGAAGCGCGAGAAGGAGAGAAGTGAGTGTCGATAGCTCACAATGTGTATTTCATTATCCAAAACTAATGAAAAACTTACAAAAATTGGCTTTTATACCTTAGCCAAGGTTTTGGTTGGTCAAAACTAATAATCTGGGAGCTTTAATGAAAGACAGGTTGATACAATCTGGAAGCTTGTAGCCCCAGCTCATCGATTACAATCTTTACCCGAAAAGTAGGAGTTACAATATTCCCGATTCATCAAAATAATAAATGTTTTTATAATGAAAGCTCCAAAAAATGGTATCCGATTTAGCTTGCTACCTGACACTAAACTAGCAAAAAGATACTATGGTCCTTTTCAAATCTTGAAGCCAATCAATGAGATAGCTTATCAACTCAAGCTTCCCAACCATTGGCTCATACACAATGTTTTTCATGTGAGTCTACTGAAGCCCTACAAAGGAGAGCCACCAAGTGAACCAATTATTGAAGACCCTCCAAAAATTGAAGATCAGGAAGAGGTGTTGCAGCTCAAATCGATTCTTCGACACGAAGACAAGGTACTAAGACATGGTAAGATTATCCGATGATATCTTATTAAATTTAAAAACTATCCTTTTGAAGATACTAGATGGATGCAAGGAACACACCTTAAGGATAGTATGAACCTTGTCAATGCTTACAACGGGGGATTTGACATTTGAAAATTTTTCATTTCAAGTTTTTTTGACAGTTTCATCAAACTTTTGAGTCTTTTTAACTAAACATATTTCATAGCATAAAGTATCTATTTAATGTAGTTTTCAATCATCATAAGACTCCATATATGTGTGGTTGACGGAGAGAGCAAGTATAAATTCTAGAGAGATAGTATCTATACGCATTACCATTGGAAGAAGAGATAATAAAATCTAGAGAGAGAATGACTTCTCTTCTACAATCTTTAGAGAGACAAAGTAAAATTCTAGAGTTGTATATCACTATGCACACCAATTCAAAGCTTATATAACTTTTGACTAGCCAAATAAGCTCTAAACCTTGACTACATTGGTAAGCTATCAAAATTCCAACAGCATAACGGCATGAAAATGCAAACAAAAAAATCCCCGTTCCACAACTCATGCCATCAGAGTCAAATATGTTCACAATGCATGCCATCATAGTCAAATAAGTCCACGGCATATGCATGCGATAAAGTCAAAAATCATGCCAAATAGGGACAATACCATTTTCCCCAAGCTTGAGCTTTTTGAATCAAAGTAAGTTTGCAGATGTAAGAACATTCACTAATCTACCACAGGATAGGATCAAAATTAGAGTAACAAAAAGACATAAATTTCATAAATGTAATGGTCACTCTAAAAGGTATGTCATTTAATATATGATGGTTGTGAATGTATATGCATTCAAACTAATAAATTATAATTTTTAAATATGTACAAACTATAATTTGTGCTTGCCAATGGAATTTGGCATCAAATTTGGCGGGCCTTTTAATTTCTAGATGGTGGCATGGTTCAAGGACTACATTTTAATGCAGTCTAATAGTGCCTCCAACTGGTGTGTGTGTGTGTGTGTGTACATACATACATAATACATATATATATATATATATATACATATATACATACACACACACACACACACACACATATATATATATATATATATATATTTATATTTATATATTTATGTATATATGAGTGTGTGTGTGTGTGTGTGTGTGTGAACACAGCTGTATATGTTGATAGAAGTGTTTAATGTAATTTTTTTTTTGTAAGTGTTTAAGATATATATCTTATTCTATAAGTGTTTAGTTATTTGAAATATATAATTGTTATGTGTTGAGTTTGTTAAAACACTTAATACTTGTTATAAGTGTTTACTGTATATATTTTATAAATATAGGGATCTTAATGCAATGCATGAATTGTTTCAACATGCGTACATCACAATGGTCATGGGTGAATGCTTATACATGGCTCTTGCTACCTTCTTTTTATGTTCTATGTACTTAAAACTTTCCTAGATAAATCTGAGAAAGTTGCTTTCAAAACGTTCATGTCATTATGATTGAGAAATGCATCGAGCAAATATGTAGGTCATTTGGCATTTTTTGCTTATATAAGGTCTAGAGTTACACTCTTTTGGTGATAATTTTGCCATGGTAGTGGACATGTAGTTGTAGACATGGGTTCTAGTGTTTAATTATGGTGCCATTGTCCAATTATGTTGTGCCCAATCCATTGAAATTTGTACAATTTTGTGGCCATGACCTTCATTGTGTGTGCTAAATTCAAACCAAGTAAGATCAAGCACCATATTTATATATGGTGCTAGCCGATGTATTGATAATAAATAACATAGAAGTAGTGCCACATGGGGTCTAATTGCAAAGAATATATTTGTGGAACACAGTAGAGCGTGAAATTTTGAGTACTTATAGAAATGATCAAAATAGGTTCATGTTCAAGTGAATACATATTTTCATTGCATAACTATTTGAAGCTGGACATACTGTTTAGCTGGCCAATGGGTCTTGTTGCACACAAAATTGTAGTGATCGCTACACAGGGAAGGAGCATGTGGGCTTATAGTTATGTATTCAGGCTTCACTGCAAAGAAGGCCGACTTCACCAAGTGAATAAAATAAAAAAAGAACTTTGCGTTAATCAATTTCTCTCAGAAGCAGTTCGATATGGAGTTCGCAGGTTCCAAGTAGCCTCAAGCTTTGTATGCAGGTTTTTCTCTGTACACTCTTTGCAAGAGAGAGAGAGAGAGAGAGAGAGAGAGAGAGAGAGAGAGAGAGAGAGAGAGAGAGAGAGAGAGAGAGTTGGCAGACTAGCTTTTCACGTACTGGAGTCTTTTTTATTTAGACTTTTCATGGCAGTGATGTTTTAAAAATAAATAAATCTAATACCACATGGTGTCTTCTGCGTTCAGATACTAGAAAAGAGCTTTTGGCTCAACCTAGCATCCTGTTGCAACCTGCTCCTTAACCTTGAGCACCAAGTCATGCGGTGTAGGAAAATCTGCAAATAATGTTATGGAGTGTTCATTTGGAAAGCTACCCGTATCAGCTAGCGAGCTTCCATAGCATATTTCAAAAATGTTCATATATACTAGGTGACATACTATATTATTCCAAAGTAGGAAAGAATAGCAATTTATAAAAAAACTATTTACTTACTAGAGCACTGACAAATATACTCCCATTCAAAGGACCATCACCATTAGCGACCATTGAAACAAGCAGCATGCCAACTGCCCTTTACTGATGGGGTGCGCGTGCTTTGAACTCTCAACCACCGTTCATGTGATGTGGTTGCAACTCGGGTGTGGTGTACCATCCCAACACATGCAAGTTCACTATAATCCCTCACAACTGCCATGTGAGAAATGTCCATGCTACTCATAGGCCATGCATCAATTCGGTGTTTTACTTCTTGAAAAGAAATATTGAGGGAATATATGGGTACAAAATCAACAAAAAAAATTTACTTCTTGAAAAGAAAGATTGAGGGAATATATGGCTACAAAATCAATGAAATGTTTTTACTTCTTGAAAAGAAAGTTTGAGGGCTTATCTGGCTACGAAATCAATGGGGTGAAGGCATGGTTGAAGTAGGGGGGCCAAATAGTGATAGTTGAAGGAATTCCCTGTAATGACAATGACCTCTAAGCAAATTATTCTTTGTGACAATGCCACATGGCCTTCCGTACTGCCATGCAGGTCTGGGTACGGAAGCATATAGAAAAGGATTCCATACCAGCCAACGGGGAATTTTTTTGGGGAAAAACTGTTTTGGGTTGCAAATTTATGAAACGTTTTTGCAGGGAGTGCTCCATGTGTGACATTTGGGCACCTCCAGTATCTACTTATGTTTTTTGCCTCCCACCTCTTGGCTCTACAGTTTAAATTCTAGCCTTTAGTCTCTAGAGTCTACTTATGTTTTGGATTCAGGTGCATGCTTAACATGGTGGTGTACTATGTAGGCTTTGAAATTTCATTTCTAGGGAGTCTGGAGCATTGGCCTCTTTAAAGATTTACCTATCTTACTCTTGGATGAGGCCACTAATTCTCTCTATGCAGAATCAGAGGGAATGGTGCATACTACCCTCGGCCAAGTTGCACGGGGCTGCATGACGCTCATTGTTGCCCTTTTCCTGTCACCATTCATTATGCTTGCCTCATCACAGTTTTTCACAATGGCCAAGTTGCGAGATCGAAAAGCATGAGGAACTTTTGCGGAGGATGGGGACTTTGCTACACTCACTCAAGATACTACCACAAATAATGATGCCCACAATGATACATCACATGGGACTGCAGCTATGGATATGTCCTACCCCCTCAACCATTGCCCACACTAACCAGGGTGCTGGCTCGCCCTCTCAACCATGAAGTGAGTAGCGTGCATGATAAAACACAAACTCTTTGGCTTGTTTCTTTGTGAATGTCAATAAAAAGAGGTGGCCACTCCTCGTGATACCTACATCTATTTGACACACCAGAATATTAAGAGGATTTCAAATTTGGTCACTGCTCCCACACAAAAGTAGGAGTCAATGCTTGCACTGTCAAAAGAAAACACAACAGTATGTGGTATATATTGTCAAATCAACACAAGTGGATGACAAACTTCATGCCTGAGATGTTATTTCTTGAAGGTGCACTTAGTGCAGGGTATTTTTGATGTGGGTAGGACTAAGGCCTGATTTGTTTTCATCCGCTCCAAAGCAAGGGCCTCTCTCCAGACGTGATCACCTATTTTTGCATGTTCAAGTCATGTAACATTTTGCAAATGGGTAAACAAAGTCATGATCAAATTGTTAGTCACACGCTCTTGGTATATACTATCATGCTTGTTTGACATGTACGCAAAGTGTGTTGTACTGATGAAAGCATATAATGTGCTCGACAAGATTCTTGTCTATAATGTTGGCATGAAACAACATGCAAAACATTGAAATGGTCCAAAGAAAAGGAATGAGATTGTTAATCAGGGATGTGCATTACAATGCTTTGGTAGGCTGCATGCATCCCAAATGTGATGCACTTTTCAAAGAAGAATCTAAGATATGCTTAACATGGGCACATGTAAGTAGGTTTGAGCTACTTTTAAAGATTGTGGATCAAGGTCTTTTATCCAAATGTGATCAACTTTTCTTTTTTTGTTTTGAAGGCATAGGAAAATTTGCAAGACATTGACATATGCAAAAAAATATCATGATGAGCCCTCTAGTCAAGCTCTGTAATTTTGCAAAAGCTCTAAGTGAAAAGATCCCTTTTTTAACACCCTCATATTTTCACATGGCGTCTAATTAGGAAATTTTATGCCATGGTAGTAGTATGATACGCCTATGCCTTTCACTTGCTTCTACCTGCCTTTGGCTACGACTGCTGTTAAGATTACCAATGTCTTGGATTCTTCGCGTTGGATGGATACACTGCATTATTTAGGTGATTTGTTGGCTATAAAAGATGTCATATTATTTGAATAGGGAAATTTTGAAGTTTGAATGCTCATTACCTTTGACTCAGGGATTTCTTCTAGTAGTAGAATGTTTTGAAAGAATTACCTAGGTTGATGTTCACTATCATAAACCATGCATTGTGGTCATATTCGGACCCTAACTCCTATTTATTGGTCGATATACATTAGGTTGGTATTGTTTTTTGTTATGCTCATTTGAGAAATGAACAAATTTGTTGAGGTCTTACTCTTTGTGTGAAAATCAAAAACTATGGGTTGTTCACTAGTACGGAGATTATGAAAACAACTTCGTCCACTTTCACGAAAGCCTATCTCCTTCATTGCAACAACAAAGGTCTTTCTAATAAAAGAAAGCTCTGAATTAAACCTCTCTCAAAAAAGGAATTAGGATAACCTGTAAATGCATGTGGTGTTGCCTTCTGGAATTTATATAGAGGGGATAAATTAGAGGAATTAAAAAAATTACTTGATATGATTGGTTGTAATCAACAAAAGATTGACAAATTTGTGAACCACCAACGAGTGTTCCAAATATGAGTGCATAAAAATATGCTTGAACACCCATACATCCATCATTAACAACACCCTTTATGTCTTTGGTTCACGTATGGACATGTAATTTTTAAGAAAGGACCACTTTAGTCTCCAATCACAAGTGCTTGGATGAATATGAGAGTGCGGAGTTAAAGAGAGTTTGTAAGCCATATCTCCAACTCGCTTGATTATATTAAAAGGCCCACAATATCTCGGAAATAATTTAGATGTTGGTCCAATCTTCATACTCACAATACTGCTAGGCAACCCGTAAAAGCATATGCTAGTGCCATGAGTAGCCCAAATCTCAAAACGCATCTACTTGTGCAATGAGTGACCACCACTAATTGCTTTAGTGGAGTGTGCAAGAATATATGCTTGATTTATGCGCTATGAATATTATGCCCCTATCATTGCACAAATGACAATTCGACTATTGTGCAAATGATGTTCTCTCTCGGCTGCCGCTTCCACTTTGGCATTTTCTCTCTCTCTCTATCCCTCACACTCTCTCTCTCTCTCTCTCTCTCTCTCTCTCTCTCTCTCTCTCTCTCTCTCTCTCTCTCTCTCTCTCTCTCTCTCTCTCTCTCTCTCTCTCTCGCTCGTTGTCGGTACTCTCACACCCCTATCCTATCTCTATTCCACAAGTATGTTTTGCTCTCTTCGTCTAATCCTTCTTCTCTCCATTGTCTTGATATTATTTCACCTACCTCAATGCCGCCATAGAGAGAGTACATATGAGAGAGCTCCAGGCTTTTATAAACTTGAAGAAGCATCACCTTTAGCCAAAAAACATGAATTGATTAACTCACAAATAAAAAATTAACTCCTTACAATGCTACAGTAGATGGATTTTTGGAATACAATCAACTTTTTGGTTGACCCTAAAGATCAGCATAAAACTACCTTTGCAACTGAATGGGGTATTTTTGCCTATCGGGTTATCCCTTTTGAGTTAACTAATGCTCCTACCACCTTTCAAAGATTGATGAGCCATGATTTTAAAGAATATCTTTGGAATTTCTTGGAAGTATATATAGATTATCTATATGTACATTCATCAATCCGGGCTGATCATTTTGAACACCTCAAAAAGGTATTCAAAAAATATAGACTTTATAGGATTTGCTTAAATCCTGAAAAGTGTACATTTATGGGTAGACAAGGAAAAAATATTGGACATATAGTGTCTAAAAATGGCATAGATACTGATATGGATAAACTTCATGTTACTGCTGATTTGTCTAGACTGACAACAGTCAAAGGGGTTCAAGCTTTCATGGAACATTGTGGATATTATAGACGATTCATTTACATGTATGCTATAATTGCAAAACCCGTGTATAGGTTGATTATACTCTTTGAATGGATGGATGAGTGTAAAGAATCCTTCATGATGCTTAAGCAGGCTCTCACTTGAGCTCCAATTTTGAAAGCACCATATTGGAATAAGATATTCCACATACATGTACATGCTCCAATTTTGTTATTGGGTGTATCCTAGCTCAACCAGGAGACGGGAAAATTGATTTTCCTATTTTTGATGCTAGTAGACAGTTGAATATGGTAGAGAAAAACGATACAACCATCAAAAGGAAAGGAATAGGAATGATCTATGCCATTAAAAAGTATAGACACTACCTATTAGCTAACAAATTTGTGTTCTTTGTGGACCACCAAGCCTTATTGTACTTGGTCAACAAGTCATGCAACACAGAAAGAATAGTGAGATGGTTCATCATTCTTTTGAAATTTGATTTCATTGTAGTTGGGAACCACTCATCATTTGTCAAGGATTATATCAAGAGAACCACCTAAAGAAGCCTATGATGATCTACTAGATGCATATCTGTTCTCTTGTGGAAATGATACCTCAATGGTCGAAAAATATGGTATCCTTGATGACCATTGCTCAAGTGGACTCGCAAATACCACTTCCTATTACAATCGGATTAATTGAGCAATTGGCTATGTATCAACTACTATTTGGAAGGTTGTACAAAAGAAATTGAGATGGAATATTTCTTTTGTGCATTAATCCTAAGGACAAAACCCCATACCTAAGTCAAGCACATATTACCATAGTAGGACTTCACTTTGCGGAAGACCAAACTATGCAACGGATCTTGAGACTTGGAGTATTTTGGCCAAGTATGAGGAGTGACGTTCATTCATTTGTAAAAAATTGTCCTCAATGCTAGAAACACATACCCATACCTTATATGGCATTGTTTTAAATAGTACTTGTTCCTAAGTGGAGTAACTATTTAGTAACTTACTTATCAAGCCCAACATGTTCTGAGGCTATGAGTAAATGCCACCAAAGAGCAATTGAAACTAAAGCAAGAGACTATGTTCTTATTGGAAACCAATTGTATCAAAGAGGAAAAGATCAACATCTATGTCTTTATGCAAATGAAGACGATTTATGTTCGAAGGTGTGATGCATGTCAACGAGAAAAAATGCCAACCCGTGTAGATAGTAGCATGCCTTTAAGACCAATGATGGGGGCTAGAGCTTTTGCAAAATGGGGTATAGACTTTGTTGGGCCAACACAGTCACCTGCTTATATAACCCAAGCTCAATATATTATTGTAGCTACAGACTATTTGATCAAATGGGCAGAGGCTAAAGCAACCCAAAAGAATGATGCCAGAACCACAGCCGCATTCTTGTATGAGAATGTGTTCACAAGATATGAACTGCCAATAGAAATTCTCAGTGATAGGGGAACTCATTTCCTAAATGAGGTAATTGAGTATTTGCTTAATGAATTTATGGTCATCCATAACAAATCGGCTCCCTATCACCCACAAGAAAATGGATAACCTGAGCATACGAATAAAATTCTTAGCTCGGTACTGACTAAAGTGGTTAGTTTAGAATGGATAGATTGGGAAATGAATCTCCATGACACTCTATGGGACACCCTTTAACCTTGTTTATGGTCTTGATGTCATACTAGCGATAGAATTTCTATTGCCGACACTAAGGGTAGCTAAGGATCTTGAGTGGACTGGACATGAATTGTCAGAGAGGCTTGAAGATTTGAAAAAGCCTGATGATCAAAGGCTAACATCTGTAGCTCACATATATGCACAAAACCGGAAACAGAAACAGTTTTTTGATTCCCATCTAGTTACAAAAATCTTCAAAAAAGGGGACTTAGTTTTGGTCTATTCCCTTAAGCAACACATTCCCAAGTTTAAGAAAAAGAAAAACAGATCGTTTATCATTGAAGATGTATCTCCAAGTGGAACAGTTAAGTTGTCCACCCTAGATGGTGAACCAATGGCTAATTGGATTAGTGGATGTCGTTTAAAGAAGTACAATTTTCCACTAACCAATGAATTGCTAGAAAAGATGCATGCAGCAAAGCAAAGAAAGATAAAACGACAGCAGGTCATTGTTGAAGCCCAAGAGGAAGCTCGGCTTTGAGTACTCAAAAGGAACGCTGCTCTCAAAAATAAACAAATACCTATTTCCATCAGCACTCTAGAACTAGATGACCGACTATGGGAATTATAGAAGGATGCAGTATCAACAGATGATGAATGGTTAGATGGAATGGACCTTCGCATCAAAGTATATCTGAACAATCATAGCACAATTGCATTGGTCGATACAGGAGCTTGAATAAATGCAGTCAGTTATTCCATGTACTAGAAAGCAACAAGTCAGTCTTTGACTTCAAGAATATTGACTATTAAAGGGTGCAACAAGAACCCAACACCGACACTGGGAGTAGTCAACTTAAATGTGATAGTACATGAATGTTCATGCCCTCATCAATTTGTATGCTTACCAGATGAACACATGAATGAAACAATGATTCTTGGAATCTCATGGATGCAGATGTACAAGGTAGTACCAGATTGGGATACCAATCATCTCAAGCTATCACCTAAAGGCGGACAACTCATTTTTCCAATTGCACAAAGCAAAGAGGAATGGAAAGGAGGTTACCAGCAGAACAAACCACAAAGCAATCAATCTTCTCCATCCTATCGCCAAGCAAATGCTACAAGTAGCATACAAGGAATCAGGCATACCTGGGTACCAATGGCACGACTTAAGGACAAACTGATTCAAATTTGGGTGCCCAAAACATCATCTATTGTACCAAAGACGGTTTCGATGCTCAAAAGACAAAGAAGAGCATCTTCAAGCAGGGAACCTAAAACAAAATGGATTTTGAGAAAAAAGGAGCACTTATCTTCTCCGCCATCTGTAAAATCGATGAAGCACTGGAGGGTTAAGTCTCAAAACACTCAACCACAACATTTCATTGAAGAAAAACCAAGATACCAATGGTGAATAAAATCTAGATAACCATCATTATTGATATCGATGGCTCAGGAAATCAACGTGCCAAAGCATCCTGACAGTACAATAAAACAAATAGCACACAAGCTACAAGATTTGTTCTTTGGGAGACAGCAAAAGAAAACCTCGACCTCAGAAACCCTTGAGTTAATTACTCAAGACCCAACTCTTGCACAGCATGATGGTTTGAATTGCATTGGTTTTCAAAACATGGTAGAGCCAACCAAGCCTATGCATAGACACGATTGTTCAACCAATGCACACAGTCGTCCCTGAGTACACCATCTAGGAGGTTTCGAAGGAAACTAAGTAATTAAGGGCAATGTTTGAAGAGGGAGGAATAAGTTTGATGTTAACGTGTGATTTTTTATAAAATTACCTAATAATTCCCTTAACAAGTCATCAACAATGGAAATGAATTGATAACCTCTCCCCGATGAGTGTAAACAGTGTATATACTATCAGAAAATCATCAAAAATGGTCTTTTTTTATTATTTTCATTATTTGTCTTGGTATTGGGACTTAAAAATGGAGAAATCCACCAAAAAACAATAAAGCAGTGTTTCCCAATGGAGTTTTCTAATTATTGATTTTTCACTTTGCTTTTTTAGTGCATTTTATTATATTCTTTGATTTTTTCAATAAATAGGTCAAAAATTAATAATAAATGAGCTCAGATGGAGAAACTGAAGATACGCTAATGATTAGAAAGGCAAGGTGGACCAGCATAAAAAATTTCAATCGAATCGACAGATGAAAGCGGAAAGCCTAAATTAGGCTGCCAAGGCCTACTTTCGCAAATTCTTGCAGAATGAGCTACCACCGATTGAAGAAATTTTTGAGTCTAATATAGATTTCACAGCCTAGTAGGACTAACAAGAGAAGTTGGGGAAACATAGTTTGGGAAGTCCGAGTATAGATAACCCAGGTATCCCAAAATCACCTCATTTCCACTAGTCACTCTTGGCAAAGAGAGCTCTCGATCTTCTTCGCGCGCGATTTTCGGAGTCCACAGTCGCCCTTTTATAGCGCCGTCTCACACAATACATGAGGGGTACATTCTAATCTTATCAATGAACAATTCTATATGGCCAGGTAGCAAGTTTAGGCTCATGGAAAAAACCCTAGAAACCAAACAGTGCACGAAGTCCTACGATCCAAAATTGACCATAGAGGCGTGTCAGCTCAACCAAATTGGACAGACTTGGAATGTAGCATGCCCCTATATAATAGAACACTTCTATATCACCAGATGACCATTTGGCAGAAGTCGAGCGGTCCCAAGTAGCAAATGTAGGTTTTTGCTAGATGCCAGAATTGGATTCTAACTCCACAGATAGCTTATAGACTGGGTCTATACACAATGTACATGGATGGTTTCATGAAAACAGTCAAGGCAAGCTCTCAAAAAGCAGCAAACAACTCGAAGGCTACAAAGCGTCAAATTTGACATATGAAGTCAAACTGGCTTCAAATGTGCCAAAATTGGATGGGTAGCATCAGGACTATGTAGCGGACAAGCCCATAGCTTCAAAAGTTACTAACTAACTCCACACGCCATCTAGCCCCAAAATCGGTGATTTGAAAGTTGATAGAAGCACGAAGTGATGCCGACACGACAAAACTTTACCAAATTCAATTTAGGACTTGTTTTAGATGTATTGAATATGTGTTGGTCATCAAACTGTCAAGTCTTGCAAAAAAATTGACTGTTTCAGTTATCTGTCACATTTTTTGATCCAAATCACCCCATATCTCATACACAGAGTCTACATCATGCCTAGAACCAAGTTGCAACAAAAAAATGCACATTTTGATGAAAAAGTTAATAATCGCGATTATTTACTTTCTTGCCAAAATGGGGGAAATCTACAACTTTGACCATATGGGACCAAAGAACATAATGTCCCAAGTCCACTGACCAAGTTTGAGCAAGTTTGGATCTCAAAAACTCAAAATCTCAGTATATCTACTGTTTCAGAGACTGAAAGCCTAAATCTGACACCATTTCCACCCAATGCACTCAAATAAGCCCACACTTCATTCAAAACACCTAAATGCTATATGTTTCAAGCTTATGATGTCAAAAATACAAAAAGTTGAAAAAAATCCCCAGCTACTATAAATAATTATGATTATTTACTTTTGCTGCAATTTTTGCTTGATCTCTACATGTTTTTATGCATCTATGCATGCTCCAAAATTGATTTGAAGCAAAATGGACATCATTTGTCAACAATTCAGACTCAGGGCATTTTAGAGCAGAGTTTGTAGAATTTTCTAACTTTGGTACTGTATTCCCTTAACAGGAGCAATGCAAGCTGCCGAGAAGGCAAAGAAAAGGATGTCCCAGAAAGAAAAGTTGCAAGAATTGCCACCCTATCAACTAGATCCATGTTCAGTGAAGACGACAAAGGCAACTTATTTGTCGAAGGAACACTGATGGGGGCTTTTCACAAGCCAAGCTCCCATACCCCTCTTCTCTCGTCCCCACCCCATGAAAACCCCCTCTTAGGGAGGGAGTGATAAAAGGCATTGGAAAAAGTAAGAAAAAAATAAAGTATGATTATGTAAATATATAAGAAAGGTAAAATAGGCCACCTCATGCCTGCGGGGTAGCCCATCCCCACCTTGCCTCCTTTTTCTTCACTGTTGCCCCGCCGTGTGTCCCTTTTCCTCTCCTCCACTCAAAAGGTCAACCCCCTCTCTCTTCCCCTTGTCCTTTCTCCTTTCTCTCTCCCCTCAAGCTACCCCACCTCTCACCAATAATGCATTATAACTCACCAATAATGCACCC
Source organism: Adiantum capillus-veneris (assembly GCF_014529385.1). Classification (NCBI taxonomy): domain Eukaryota; kingdom Viridiplantae; phylum Streptophyta; class Polypodiopsida; order Polypodiales; family Pteridaceae; genus Adiantum; species Adiantum capillus-veneris. The sequence goes on along the minus strand of NC_140935.1, from coordinate 114,344,837 downwards.
TAACTCACATGCAACTTACCCTATCTTCCAAAATAGTATACCCCACCCCCTCTTTCTCTCTCCTATCATATCCCATGACCCAAATACCCCCCCCTCTCTCTAAAGGGTGCCATATCTCTTGTCTTGTAGCTAAATAACCTTCCCCACACTCACACACACTCAGTTTCACTAAAAGGTGCCCACAGACCCATCCCCACCCAGTGGTTACCTGATTTTTCTTGTGTTCACACACATCTGCACACAGATTCACCTCTGAACACACTCCCTTCTCTCCCCTCTTGTAATTACTTTATTCTCCATGTCACCTCTCACTTTTTTTCATCAACCCATCTCTCTCTCTTAGTCTCTCTCTCATGAGATTGCTGTTTTAACACATATACACACACCCAGACAAGTGGGGCCCACAGTCACATGGCCTATGTAGATAATGATTTCTTCATTTCTAAATTCTAGAATTCCTCCCCCCTCCTCCCCTATATAAAGAGGGGTCACCATCACACTAAATACACACACAACATCACCAAAGAATACACTATGCACTGTGTGTGCCTAGTGCACACACACACACCCACACCATCACCATCACCGCAATCACCATGCTTGTCTTGAGCATGACCTCTACACCCTTGGCTATGGAAGATGAAGGGCAACTAAATGAAGGATGATGGCCATAACCCTCGTGCGAGTCTTCGCCATCAACTCCCACCTATCCACCATGTGCTCTACCACTCTCTCCCTTCTCATTCCCCTACCCTATGCTCCCCATTTCATCGCCTTATTCTCTAAATAAAGCTTGAGGTTTTGTGAGTATGTTTTCTTGCAATGTTTTGCCCACGTGAGGTGTGCGGAATCGCCACCCAGTCTTGTGTTTGGAGTGAGCTTGTTTATGTGTGAAGGGTGTGCGGATTCGCCATCCTTTTGTGGTGCCTAAGTACTAAGCCACTATACCCCCTCCCTCACTCTCTCTCTCTCTCTCTCTCTCTCTCTCTCTCTCTCTCTCTCTCTCTCACTTGATCTCATTCCCTTTCCTCTTCATCATTACTCCCAAGCATCCATCTCTCTTGGATGAAAACTTTGTTATGGTGGTGTGTTGTTTGCATCCTAGCCGCTGAAGCTAGGTGGTGCCCCTGTTTGCTTTACCATGACAGGCTCGAGGCGCGCCATTCGGTCCCCGGTGTTTTTGAGGCCGTCGGGGTTCGGGGTTCGCTTTGCTCCCGTCAACACCTTGAAGAAAACAACACCACGGTTTTCACTCACAGGTTCAAGAGTGAAGAAGGACACCAAGTGGAACTACAAATGCTACCAAAAGAGATACATGATGTAGCTGCCAATCCAAATACCAAAGAAGCCAACAGAAGGCTAGGACTAAGGGACTTCTACGACCAAGAACCATGCAGTGTGGATTTCCAAAAGGCATATAAATTACTGTCCAGAATCAAAGAAGATGGGTCAGCCCAAATCACCGACCAACAAGGATAGAAAGTAGTAGTAATCACAAAGGAGATAGTGGCCGAGGCACTGAAGCTACCGACTAAAGGTATGACGATGCGGGCCAGAGATAGAAAGATAGCAGGCACATTTACCAAGGAGACTGTTTGTTGTCACCTTTTCAAATCTCATCCAAAGACAAGTGAAAGAACCAACTTTCCTATACCACCAACACTTCCATTTCTTATCGAAGAGACCGCCACGATACACCACCCCAAACCATGCGTTTGCGACCACCTTCGCTCAAGTGTTGAAGTCGACAACCAGACAAGCAATTGATCATGTACAGTATGTGATGACAACACTGAAAGGCACAAAGAAGGAAGGAAAAATCATAGTTGGGCGCTCCTGAAGTGCTGACGAGAATAGCATATCATGCTATTGGAATGGCCCATAATTTGCCGCCAGCCCCAGATCAGAACACATGGATTGTATCCGTGCAACCTTCTCCAAGAACCATGCGTTCATCAAAGAGAGTATATAAGTCAGACAAAGAATCTGCAGAAAGCTCCCATGAAGTTCATAGCAGTGAGAGCTCATACAACGAAGAAAGATGGGAAAGAATTGAAGAAATGAAGAAGAAAGTAGTAGCCGCACACGAAGAAGAACCTCAGCAAAAGAAGGCAAAATTTGAAAGATAAAAGTAGAGTTATGAAAGGAGCTTCCAAGCTGTAGGTGAGCACTCTGAAAGGTGGGTTCCAAGAGATATAAGGAGACCCAAAACCAAGAACCCTACAAGGAAAGGAGCAGAGGATCCAAGGATTTTCTTGAACGCATGTGCAGAGGCAGAAGCCTTAAAGTTGAAAAAAGCTCAAGAAGCTGAAAGGAAAGCAAAAGAGGAAGCAGCCGAAAAAGAAAGACAAGCAGAGGCTACTTAACAAGTGTTGGGTAAAGGTGGTGGTCCTCATCGTGCTTTGCTCGTGCCCGTCGGCCAGTGGCCGACCGCCCACATCTATCTCCTTATTCTTTATACATACAAAGAATAAGAAGCTCTCACTCATATTCTCACATGGTGCTCACACAGTGATATTTGGGAGCTCCACCCCACATCCTGTGCCGTGCTCTCTCTCCCTCTCTGTCTCTTTTTTGCACTCTGCACACGCGTACCACATCCGTGCACTCACAACTGGTATCAGAGCTTTGTCTTTGCGACAGATGGAGTGCTACAGAGAAGTGAGCTTTCGGCTATGGTGAGCTCGCTTTTGGTGGAAGCTTGAGATCGGTGAGCAACCACCAGATATGTGCTCATGGAAGCTTGAGGGACATTCCCAAGGTTGAGAGAAGGGCATATTGCAAGTGTGTATGCTTTTTTGTAGCCATACTTGCAGAAAGAATGCATAACTTTTGCATACAGAATGCGATTTATGCAAGGTTAGTGTGTTTAACCTAGAGATTTAGCACGCTCCGGATGAAATGGTGATGTCCATTCGGACTGATTTTGACCTCTAAAATTTTTGCTGCAGCAGCTGTTTATTGTGTGTCGAGGATTCACACATGGTTTTCTCTCAGATGTGAGAGTGGTATTGGCTGCAAGTTTGCTCACAAGTGGAAGGATACGATGTATGCCTCATGTGGTTTGATGCTTAGGGAGACTCATGTGATTGCAGTTTGAGCTCGGCAATGTATGTCTCGAGCATGTTTTTTGGCAGTCATCACAGGTAGAGCAGGTATTTGTGTACTAGATTAGCAGGTGTTTGTAATGATGTATGCAAAGTGTGGAGATTGGTGCATGCATTTGGAGTGCAGTTTGATGCGCTTTGGTTGCTCATGATTTTGAGTGTGCACTCACTTTATTACTGTTTTTGTAGCCATTTTGTTGATGAAACTCTGGTAAAATTTTCCCATCAGTTTTATGCGCATCATTGGTGCAATTGATATTGTGATTGCTTGTAGCACTCAAGATTTGCGTGCAGTGTTTTCCCTTTTGGGTGGTGCATCACGAGCGTGTTTCACTCTACATTTTTTGTCTTGAGCTGTGAGTGCTGGTCATTTGGAGCTTCCAAATTTGACTCCTAGCTACGGGTTGCGTCTAGTACTCCCACAGGTGTTTCCATTTGTAGTTGATTACATCTTCTGTAGTGTTTTGGCTTGCATACTGGTTTCAACACAGCAGGTGTCTTGAGCTTTTGCTTTGTGTATGCTTTTGTGGGATAGTGGCTGGAGTTTACTCGCCATAGTTTGTGATCGATCTTGGCTCTCACATTGACAGGTTTTGTCATTTTGGACACAGTTTGGTGTTCTTGTACCCGCTCTCGCAGGAGTGAGGATTTTCATATGCTTGTGTGGCTACAGACTTTGCTAGTCACAGGTTTCACAGGTTTTTGCAAATTTCTGTAGGCAGTTTCTCTTGTGGAACGCGTTTTGAGCTAGTTTGCTCTCTACTTGCGTATATGGTTATGCGCTTTACGCTCGATTGAGCAGTTTGTCCCAGTTTATGCTTGTAGAGTTTTCAAATTGTGGACTTGTTTTATGCATATGTGAGCATCGATTTTGATGCGATTGATCATGCTTTTGAGCATGTGTAGTGGTCGAGTTATCTCCCACTTTGTTGCCAAATTTTGGCATGGTTTATGGTTGAGATTATACTTGAGGTTTTTCTCAATTTATAGGGGAGATTCTGTTAGATTTTTCCTAGATTTCTCACCATACTTTGGTTCTTAGCCATTCACTTATGGTTGTAGATATGTGTGATAGTGAGATGACAGTCTCGTTCTTTCCGATACTTGCGTTGGTAGCATTGTGGTCACATAGGGCACATTAGACGCCGTTGTTTAAGACATATGAGACAACAACGGAGATGTATGTGTGATGCAGATACGGCTTTGACACAGGTTAGAGAGGCAATCCCAGTGGCACTCTATGCCAGTGACGGTGATGTATGCTTGCCTCCAGTGTACGTCTTGCAGATTTGTCTATGGTTAGCACACTTTCTCCACATTGGTTAGTAGATAGCGATTCTTCTTTCCATGTCACACCGTGTCGCGAGTGGTTTAGCACATTTTATAGTGGGAGACTTGGTTGTCTGCGCTTGGCCGATGGTTTGGCATTTGACATAGAGGGTGCAGGAGATGTTTGTTTGCCTTTGTCTAGTGGTGCATCATACACAATACGTCATGTGCACTATGTTCCTTAGATGAGATAGAGCTTGATCTCCGTGAGACAGTTGGCAGCTTTTGGCTGTCATGTACTGCTTAGAGAGCAGTCTTTTCAGATGCATTGTGGTTCATTAGTGATTGCCAGAGGAGCCCGCAACAGCCTGGTATATCCTATGCATGTGTCTGAGGTTCGAGACGGCGTAGTCTTGGTTTTGTTGCATCCGTGTTTGAAGCAAGAGATGAGGCGTGTCTCTTTTGTGGATGTGCAGCATGGAGAGTAGGTTGTGCATTTTTCTTGTGGTGATATTCACGCAGACAGTGGTATCTCTGGGAATGCACACCTTGTCAATCATCCATTGAGATGACATCAGTTGAGACAGAGACCAATGCATTGTTCTATGATGCGTTTGATATGTTTGAGGGCGACAGTGTCCTTCAGACAATTGTGTGTGATTGCAGTGTTGCTGATTTTTTGATTTTGCTGTCATTCTCAGCAGATATGCCTTTGCTAGACGATGCTGACATGGTGATACATAGTCACGTGGTTCCTGGAATAAGGATGCATATGGCATTGAGGTTGCTGACAGGGATAGGTTGGCACACATAGTGCATGTTTTGTCGACTTTCATGTCTCTCATGTCTAACCTTTTGGTCTCGAGACCTTATCTTGCTTATGCGATTGGTGCATTTGCAGTGGGATTTGTCAGTCATGTGATGACTGACACGAGCATTCTGCATTGTGGAGCCATGTAGGTCATCACTTGATACCTACATGAGGTTTGTCATCGTGGCTCTAGCCCTAGTGGTATGCATATTGCAGAGGCACTAGAGCGGTTAGAGAGTGAGCCAGTGGGCATAGGTTGAGAGCCGCCTTCTCTCACCTCTTGTATATACTAGATGTAGGCTAGTCTTCTCGCCACTTATCGACACAGAGCCTTTAGTGGGAGAATGTTAGGTAAAGGCGATGTACCTCACTGTTCTTTGCCCGTGCCCGTGCCCGTGCCCGTCAGCCAGTGTCCGATCGTCCACATCTATCTCCTTATTCTTTATACATACAAAGAATAAGGATCTCTCACTCACATTCTCACATGGTGCTCACAGAGTGAGATTTGGGAGCTCCACCCAACATCCTATGTCATGCTCTCTCTCCCTCTCTCTCCCCTTCGCACGCTACACACGTGCACCGCATTCGCGCACTCACAACAAGGTGAGTCACATCACAACCAGGGGGATGTGTCTCCAAAACCCACTTCACCCACTACGGAGCAAGCAGACCGTCCCATGCCAAGCCCAAACCCTTCACCAACAACTAAACTCAATGAGGATGAGGAAGCCAAGGAAAAAGAGCCTGAGCAATGAACAGCAGCAAGTTTTGAACAGCCAAAAGAAACACAATAAACTGAAGTTGAGCCTTCTATGACAACCCAACTAGAAACAACAAAGGCATCCACAAAGGCTCAAGAAACAGAAGCAGCTGAGGTAACCGCAACGCCTCAAGGAGGAGAGGTAGAACCCCCGCCACAACCACAAGTAGCGACCACAGCACCACCTAAAGAGACACAAACCAAAACAATAGAAACCTCTAAATAGGAGCCTGAAGAATGGCAAATGCATGACGAAGTCATCATACAGGTCGATGAATATACCAAGCAGATGTAGCTGATGATAGAAAAAATGCGAACAGCAGTCACAGTGCTAAGGCTAGGGAGCTTGAGCTAGTCATTGATGCTCTACAAGGAGAGCTAGATGATATAATGAACATAATTTCATATCTACAAAGACACATCTAAGAGCTGAAAGATGAAGCAGAACAACACCAAGTTGCAAAAGACAAGCAGCAGAAAGAAATGGAGGAGTTGGGTGAGCTTCTAACCACATTATCCGATGCCTGCAAAAGCAAAGATCAACAGCTAATAGAAGTAACCAATGAGCTTCTAACCACTACTCTGTCAGTACAGAAGATCCAAGTGCAACTAGATGTAGCAAATGCTTCTCTGCAGTACTCAAAACAAAGGATCAATGATCAGGCAGCCTTTTTGAGACAGATAAGAGAAAATCCTGATGTCGCTTCAATCAAAGGTATAGATGAAGTCTATAAGACTTTGGAAAAGAGAAACAAGGATCTCGAGCTAGAGTTGAAGCTAGAACAATTGCAAAGATGCGACCTTGCATTCATGCGGGTCCAAAGAGAAGAGCAACTGCTCAAAGAGATAGCCGAATTAAAAAGAGTTAATCAGCTCTGCTAAGAGAGGGACAACCAGAGACTCAAGATGAAGTAGGACCCTCTGAACAAAAAAATGTTGATATACCCTCAGTCTCATTTGTTGAGATGGAAACACAGCCGTCAGAAGGGCTAGAAGGAGAGTCAGACTTTCAAGTACCACTCACTGAAGTTGAGCAAGTGCCCATGGTCCAGCTTTCTAAAGCTGAGAAAGATGCACTAAAGGAACAGACTTCCCAAGAAACGGATGTTGAATGGAAAGCAACAATGAGTTGAGAGTTCTCCACTCAGTCAATGCAATTCAACCCACTCCCAACCAAATCAATTACTCAGTGGCATCAGCAATCACTGCCATACCCCTTGATCAAAGTGGAGCTACTACAGGTAAAGGAAAGACTATACAAAGATATGCAGGCAGAAGGCTCAGAGGATATCCACCCCAAGTGGAGAAAGAGCTGGTTGAACAAGAATTCAAGATATCTAATTTTGTTCACAAGACTACCTGCAGCCCTCCAGAAAGACCCAACATTTTGTCATATACCAAGGGTAAAGACCTGGCAGGCATATGAAGACCCAACATTAAGACCTGGCGGGCATATGAAGCACTGAAAAAGAAGAGGCCGACATGGCTGAATTACCCATGTCTACCAGCTCCGGAGCAGGGACCGGCAATTGAGGAATACATGGTGAAAACCCTAACAGGCGCCATGACTTTCTTCAAGAGCCTCCTTGATCTATCATGTGCCATGTTGTACAAGATATGCAGAATGCTGCTCACCTGCATTCAAGCTTTTCACGAGCCAGAGCAAGCTGGAGCATCATAGATATCTTTTCTCGAACGCAACTTAAGGGTCTTTGTTATGACTTAAGTGCCCAGCCTATCGAGGAAGCGATGCTTTTTTTTTTTCCCTCTAGCAATATGTTGGCGTTTGAGGAAGCATTCTATACAGGTTTCTTCACTTGGTGAACGAGGATATTTGGGCCAGCGATAAGAAACCTTACATCTAGATTTGTTGGCTATTTAGCCATTGAGCTTAAAAACAGAGTCATCATGCAGTTCTTGCAAGTTCCTCACAAAGAAGGAAGAATCAAATTTGAGAAAGCACTCCATACGCTTAAAGACCACCTCTCCACTTGTCAACCCAAAGACTACTTCCGTCCATGAAGTTGTGTCAAGGGACAACCCAGTTGAGAAGGAGGGGAATGTTAGCAGCAAGCTAACTTGGATAACAATTTTTGGAGCTCTTATTGTAAATACACTTATTTCTATGATGAATCAGGAATGTTATAACTCCTACTTTCCATATAAAAAGTGTAATTGATAAGCCGGGGCTACAAGCTTCCAAATTGTATCAACCTGTCTTTAGTTAGTTAGTTTTGACCACAAAAACCTTGGATAAGGTATAAAAGCCAATTTTTGTAAGTATTTTATAAGTTTTGGATAATAGAAACACAGCGTGAGCTAACGAAGCTCACTTTCGAGTCTTCTCGCCCTTCCTACTCCCTTCTCGATTAGCAGATTGCAGTGTCGTCTGTTGCGTTGCAACCACAGGTAAGAGCTCTACACATTGACGTAAGCGTTTTAAGGTAATCTGTAGCTTTTGGCATCGCCGACCCACGGCCTAGTTTCATCATAAGTAGGAATTTAAGCTTCAAAATCATAAAATAAGTATAGGTGGGGTATTAAGGCATCATTGCTAAGCATTTAAATGCATTCTGGGTTGAAAACGACTAGGTCAAAAACTCACTGCTTAATAATTGTGATTTTTGCACTTGACCTAAAGTGAAATTTGAGACCATGAGCATGTGTGCTTAGGTCTTATAAACATGTCCTAGAAGTTTCGTAACGTTTGGTTGTCATTTGATGTTGTAACGGTTGTGATTCGTTTGCTGATGAGCTATTGGCTTTTGGTGATTTCTGTCACTTAATTGTAGCTTGAGATAGATGCGATTTGTTTTTGTTTTCCAAGAGATTGACAACCTCTTGTAGCCTCTATGCACTAGTCGAGTCAGCTTCTTCATCCCATGGATTGACAATTATATTCGTAGTTCTCGCTATGTCTGCAATAAGATAGAAGTGAAGTTAGACACCTGTCCCACACAGACTCCACCACTCAAATGACAGGCTCAACATGGCAAACACTTGTAATGAGGAATACAAAGAAGCCATGGAATTCAAAGAAAAGGAACGGGCCAAACTAGCTGCAAAGTCTGCATCGAACTAAGCAAACAAAGAATCGGCAACAAGAGCAACAGTTCAACAAAGCAACCATCACTTTACAAGAGTCAACTTCCACAATACAATGGCTATAGATCCAGTTAAATATTGCAAATACTTAGCTAGCACAATCAGAAGCTCATTTCCAAGAGCAAAACACATTGCTAAATCACCTCAAGGACAATCCCACAATGGCCACACTACAGGGAGCACATGAGGCATATAAAGTTGTGTAATAGAAAATTTGAGGCCTCAATCGTAGTTGAATATATCTTCTCTTTGCCTGCGAGTTATCTATTGTATTCTGGTTGATGTTTGTTTCTAGTTGTTGATGCTCGAGATTGCATGGGGCTGACCACCCCTATTCGAGTCGGGTGGGGGTCGATGGATGTGATTATTTTTTGTTCCCATGGCACGGTTTGTGCATGGGATGTTTATGTATTTTTTCTGGTTATGCAATATATTCTTCACTCACCTGTTTTGGTCAGTTTCGCACAAAAAAAAAAAACGGTGGGAAATGCTTTCCTCTACCACCCATTAGATGGGCCATTAGCTTTTATCAACCCAAGGCCAATAACAAAATATCTCAACTGTCCACACTTTGCCAATAAGTAATCCAACTCAAAGAGTTATCACCCAAATTTTTCTTACATAATTTTGTGATGGCAATGTATAGACATTATAGTTAATTTGCATTCAATTATTTTTCAAAAATGACACAACAAAGGAAATCGTTTTTTGGAGTTTTATTATACAACATGACAAAATGGGCTGATCACAGAGCTTTTTCAACAAATACACACAGGACAGAGTTTTGGTACAATCTAGTGAAAACAGTCGGAGTGATAAAAGTGGCAGAGAAATTTTGTCTGATATAACGAAGCCGTCATGTTTGAGATTCCATATTTGGATTTTTCCCAGCTTTTCTCTAAAGGTCTCCTTAGGACATTTTTCCTCTTATTTATGGAGATTAAAGAACAAAATACATTATTTAAAACATGAGGTATCGTACTTTGAAGATAAATGTGATTATGTGTGTGTGTGTGTGTGTGTGTGTGTGTGTGTGTGTGTGTGTTGTACTAACAAGAGAAGATGTGTGTATATGTGTGTGTGAAAAAATCAAAGAGACTGCATATAAATATGTGTGTGTGTGTGTGGTGGTTGGGGGGGGGGGGGGGGGGGGGGGGGGACCCTCAACCCTAGGAGTAGGTCCACATGGTGGGAGGTAGGGTGCACCATGTGGGACCCTACCCCAATCGAATTAAAACTAATGAGTAATGGAAAATTCCAAGGAAACAATACAATGTGTTTAAGAGGTATTTATCATATGTAAAAAGGTTACCATTAGGTAAAGTGGTGCACATAGAGCTTATATATAAGAATCATTACTCATAGATAGTATATAAGAATCGTTACTCATAGAAAAAGCCGTTGAGCCAAGTATACTATGTCAAGTGCTGCGAATAAGTAAATCTCTTACCCTTTTTCACCATACCTAAATTGATATGTGTTCAAGTAGATAAATTCCATTGTTGTTATATGGAAAGGTTTAATCTCTTGAAAGACACTACATATTAGTTTGATATCTTCTGAAGTAATCAACGATAAAAGAGCTTTACCAAATTGTATATGCATTTTAAGTATTCTCAAGAGGTAGATTTATACATCTTGTTGACTAAAATATGAACCTAAAGTTCCCAATCTATCTTTTTGAATTACGTAGGCTAATATGTTAATATGTGAAGTACAAACTAGCCATAAATTCATGTCTATGGTGAGAAACTATATGCTATATGTGCTTGACTAGTAGATTAGGAGCCATGGCCTCAACCCATCTTCTTGGATTAGGCAGGTCAAGTCAAAAAATATATAACTTGTCTAAGCACATTGTATGGTACTAGTCCAACTAAAGGCTAGCTAGAAACAAGTATGTGTGTGTTTAAGATTGCTTATTTAACAATAGTTTGATTTCACAAACTTTTGAACCATACAATGGGACTAGAGACACGACAAAAAGTACATATATACATAAAAATGTTTCTTTGTAGTTCACAAGAAGTAGCTTTTTGAAATTGGCGGAGATAAAACTATACCATTGACAAAATTTAGACTAAACACTTTGATACAAATTGGTATAGTCGTGCCATAGGGCAAGTAAAATACATTACCTACATCCATGGTAGACATTGATTCCTAAAAACTGTCAAGAATCATTTGCAAGATTAATGTAATCATTGAGTGTCCACTAACGGTATATTCTGTCAAGCATACAATTTTTGGCTACCATTACTACATAGACACATGCGAGGAAAGTATCTACATGTTTTAGAGTTAAATCTTGCTATGGAGTCCGTTGAGAAGATCCTATGCAAATCCTACATTAGAAGGGTCCAACTCTTACCTTCATCCATCCAAAAACACATGGTTAAAAGCAAGTTGTGTTCAGTTCATGGGTATTACAGGCATCAACATCGGAGCCCTGTTGTTATCCTTGTCAGACCTGCAGAGCCTACACAAGACCAACTTAGGACTATTAATGTTTCCTCGTATGTCAAGTATTTTATTTATTTTAAAATTATATAAAAACAAAAAAATGCAATCTGAATATCAATGCCACAATTTATATACAAAGCTATCAAAAGAATATCCTCAAGGTTAAAAGTAGCTACAAAGCATCAAAAGAGGGTGGAGCTTTGTGTATGTACAATAAAGCGGACAAAAATTTCCAAAATACTCAGTGAAATGTATCCATCAATTTCTTGGGAATTTATCACCTAAACAATTCAATGTGCTATAAGTCTTCTCCAACAGAGTAAATTTTTTTCAAGCGTGTGCACTAATATTGTGTGTTGTCGCAACTCTATTTCTGCACCATGTAAATGTTATTGGCCTTGTAAAAGAAACATGAAGGGTTTCCAAAATAAGTATGATTCTATGCTATATTAAAAAATGCATCAAAACTATTGGTTGTTATGAACATTTTTATGTATGCCTCATATGAGAGGGTGTTCTGCTAATGACTTGGAACATATTGCATTACAAAAACTTATGACCCACATATAGAGTTAAAAAGATGCACCAATTCCAATTCCAAAGGGTGTTTATTGCATGGTTCTAAATTCAACAATAGAAAGTGAAAACTAAAACACAAATTGATGTTGATTGGGGCTTGACCGTGCCAATATATTGAGGGAAGCCATGGCCTTTTTTGGCAAGGGGAGGTGATTCTGCCTTCTTCTCTTTCAACAACCGATTGTGAGAGGAATTGGTTATGGGCATCTTGTATGGGTTCCTTTACGAGTTGGCCTCACCCATGAGAGGCGCACACCCTAACCACTATGCCATGCGTGCATTGTGCAACATGGGGGGGCTAATTTACTTATAACGTATGCACAAGGGTGGCAGCCGAAAGTAATCTAGGGTACCCTAAATTACTTTCGATGCCGCCACTGGGATCTACGGCCCACAATGCTCCCGTCGTAGATCCCACCCTCCCATGCCTGTGCCACTTAGTCCTGAGGTCTTGCCTGGTTGCGTATGCCTTGGCCATGGCTCCTCATGTGATCACCCAAGCCCCCCCTCGTCCTCTTATCAGCACCGACTGTAGCAAATCGTATTGTTCAACCACTGTAGACAAACCACAAAGAGAGAGAGAGAGAGAGAGAGAGAGAGAGAGATCGCTGAGGAATCCCTTGCAGACAAAGACGAAACTTCATCCTGCAGACACCATGGGGAGTGCTAGCAAATGGTGTCTTTCTGTAGCTGCACTCCTCGTCATCCATTGCAGAGATCCCGTGGTTGCACCCGTAGAAACCATGGGGAGTGCGAGCGAACGATGTCTTTCTGTAGCTTCACTCCTCATCATCCATTGCAAAGATCCCGTGGTTGCACCCGTAGACACCATGGGGAGTACGAGCGAACGGTATCTTCCTGTAGCTGCATTCCTCGTCATCCATTGCACAGATCTCTCTGTCGCTCCACATACCAACTTGCAGAGCCTTGATCTCCTAGCAACATCACCTACCTGAGTTATCGTCAAAAACTCATCATAGAGAGAGAGAGAGAGAGAGAGAGAGAGAGACTGTGTGCTTGGGAAAACGTTGTAGCTCCATGCGTCAACTGCTTGGCCTTTTTTGCTCGTGGCCAAGAGAGACACCTAGAAAGTTCCGAGGCGAGAGAGAGAGAGAGAGAGAGAGAGAGAGAGAGAGAGAGAGAGAGAAAAGACATCTTTCTTTTTTGCCATTCAGTTCAAAGAGGGAATCTGTTTAGATATTCCTTAATACACCCCCAAACCAAAATTGGCACGGCCTAATCACCCAAATTTTTCTTTTATGATTTTGTGATGGTAATGTATAGACACTTTCGTATGGTTAATTTGCATTCAATTTTTTTTTCAAAATGAGACACAACAAAGGGAACCATTTTTGGGAGTTTTATTATGAACATGACATAATGGGTTCATGACATAGCTTTTTCAACACACACACGACGGAGTTGTGGTAAAAGCTAGTGAAAATAGTGTCGGAGTGATAAAATCTCAAAATTCTAATATGTCCAATGAGTTCAAAGCGTCAATATACCCTTGGATAGCCGGCAACCACACCAATCTTGAGGAGTTTGCGTAGTATAGTAGACCCATCTAGGGCATGGAGACATCACACACACAAGGATATGTGAGAGTCTTGATGCTGCTCACAAAAAAGCCTAGAGATAGAAGAGCGTAAAAGTAAAGTGATGAAGCTAATCCCTCACACACACACTAGTCTATCTCCTCAATCTCAATAGCCCTAAGGATGAGCATGCTTAATCTTAATTAGTCATGAGGGTGCACACAATTGAAAAATACATTATAGAATGGCAATGCGTAATCTTCCATAATCCTACTCTACACACTTTCATATCATGCAAGAAGTGACACACTGAAATCAACCACATAAGGAAAGCGAGCTTTTTTTGCTTTGAGAGCAAGGAGTTGTAGTATTTTGCTTGGCTTGGTGTAACAACAAGCTCAAGAATGGAGCAATCTTGACGGCTCGTGATTGCTTTCTCTCGACCTTCTGTTTTTCTTTCCATGTTGAAATGGTATGCACAATATATGCCCAAGTGAAATATGTACTTGAGTAGCCTTTGTTCATATATTCTATCTTAATAGATGCAGTCCATGAACAAAGTACCCTTTGCACTTTCTATTATTGAATATTCTTTGATGACTAAGTACCCCTTTGCAGGCTATTGTAAGCCTACACTCTCAAGCAGCTTCTGCATCTACATCCTTTTCCCATTCTATGATGTCATTATTAAACAGCTTGAAGATGTTTTGAAAACAAAATAGGGCATTTGGAGAGATGAATTTTGCAAGGAACCTAGGTGCATAGATGTTCTTTAAGAAGTTCCCTGAATCAGGTTGGTAAATAGAAATAGCACTTCCTCATACCTTTTTTGCAAGGGTCTCGGTACCCCGCAGGAGTGAGAAAATAATGGTATCTGTGGTGGTAGATGGATAAGCAACTCCAAGTAACATGCCTTTAAGAAACCTCCACCAAATGGAAAGGGCAAGGAATGCGAAGTGAGCAAGGAACATGAGCAAGCTGGTGGGTTCATAATTCCTTGAGCGTTCGCCACAGTGAGAACAAAGCTGTGGTTCTTGATGATCATTCACGCAACAAAGGGGAGGGAAAAGTGTGCACTTTACACTACTCTGGCACTCCAGGTTTGAATTGTCCTTTGAAGCTATCATAAAATCTAATATCTAAACAACCCAAATGATTTTCTCATATTAAATTGATCACTTAATGTGGGAGAATAAACGGGAACAAGTGTTAAGATATAGACATGTGCTTATAGATCTATCTCAACACGGGGCCAATGGTAAAGGGGCCCAAATGAGAGATGGTCTATCAAAGAGCAAGGCTAACAAATGGAGCATAAGACCTTAGGGTTAGCTTCATTGAAGACCTCCAATAATGTGTGTAAAAGGCCTTTGACCTTAGGTATGCTAGGGCTGAGCTTGAGGCACGGGAACCCGACCCAGCTCGAGATGCTTGTCCTGCTTGTCATGCTTGATGACTAAGGTGCTTGAGGTGCTTGATGATTGAGGTGCTTGAGATGCTTGAGGTGCTTAATTATTGAGATGCTTAAGGTGCTTGACATGCTTGAGATGCTAGGGTTGCACTTGAGGTGGAACCCAACCCAAGCTTAAAGTACTTATGAGCCAAGTTTGTGGTGGGAACTGGGCCTATGCATGAGGGGCTTGAGGTGTCAAAAAGTCAAAGATTCAATCCCTACAAGGAGGGGGAAAGCCCTACATGAGGGGGGATGAGAGAGAACACCCACACACTCACACAAGGCATGCATGGTACAAAGAAAGCAAAAGGGACACTTGTCAAGTTCCTCCTCATGTTGCACACATGGTGTGCCTAAAGCCTATTGGTTGCCCACCCAAGGGGTCCAATAATAATTTAGGAGATTTAATTAATTGATTTAGCATTTATCTAGCCCTCTCTCTCAAAGGGGAAAGGGGGACACTTGTCTCAAGGCTACCCTTGCTGCTTGTAATGCCTCCTGCTTGTGATTGGCTAGGCCTGGAGAGATCCAATGAGCTTCAAACATAAGCTACAAGGGGGGGTCAACCCAAGCAATCTAGGGGGTTGCTTAGGGGGTATACTCACCCACACACACTCACAAACACTCTCATTGTGTGCTATGCAAAGTACAAGAGCTCCCTCTCCTTCTCCAAGCAAGTAGAGGTTGAGAGCCTACACCAACATTCTTGGATATGGAGTCCAAATCCAACCAAGAGCCATGCTTCAATGCTTCAGCTTGCCATCTCCTTCTTCTTCATTACTATGCTATTATGTATGCTAGCAACAAGAGTTATGATAAGTGAGGAACTAATTCTTTCTCCTACGAAATGTTTCTTCTTCCTCTTCCCTACCCTCATTCCCTGCTAGCTCTCTCCACCTTCGAAGGTGTTTGAGGTCTTGGGACTGAGGCTTGGGATAGTTAAAGCTTTCTTCAAGTTTATGTTATGTTTGTGTTGCATGAAGCTTTCCATCTTCATTGCATCACCTGGGTCACAAGGAACACAAAGATTGTATTGTAACAAGTCTCTCTTAATGGGAGAAATCATAATACAAATGCCTATTGGAGGGGGGACCGGCTCCACATAAATCTGGTCCTCAACTGTTATCATGTTTTCTAAATTCTCTCTCTTGTAAAAGTATTGTTCATGACAAGTTAACTAATTGCTATGATTATGTTGCTATCTTCAATTATGTTCACCCGCTATGCTCACAAAGTCATTTTTCAAAAGTACTCTCATTAATTTTCGCTACTCTCAAATTAAATAGGCCAATTTTATTACATTGGTATCAGAGCATTTGGTTTCTCTTTTCTTGCTTAAGAAGAGAGGTCCTTAAGTAGCCTATAAATGGTTGATGTTGTTAATTATATTAGGGTAAGTGGAACTCGGATCTATTATCGGTTTTGTTGAGCCCACTATGTGGGGGATGGTGTTTGGACTTAATAATGGAGTCTTTTTAGACTTGCCTACGGCTTTACCATTATTGAGCCATAAAAAGTCCGAAAGGAGCTAGCCCTTGGCAACTCTGCTATGTTAGACCTACTCCTCTACTCTCTATAACTAACCACTTCGAGCCGTGGGTGTAGATACTTAAGAGCCAATTTTCAAAGGCTAAGAGGAGTGGCAACTAAGGTTTTGAATTTCCAAAGCATACACTAAGTACATACATAAATTTTGCTAACATGGCTGACAATAATCACGAGAGTAGAATGAACATTGATAGCTTTGATTTTGCACATGAAGTTGCTAATGATGATGCTCCCATGTTTGTGAATTATCTCGTCACTAGGTTGCAGCAAGCTATGGGCAACCCTGCTTTGCAAGCCGAAGTTACTCAACAACTTCGTGCTTATGGAATTTCCCTTCCTCTCCAAGAGGAGAGAGAGCTTAGGAGACTTCTTGAAGAGATCCCCAAAAGAAGACTCTCTCCCATTCGAGAGGAGGAATCCAAAGAGCAAGAAAGCAAAGAAAGTTTAAGTTCCTCTAAAGATATGGCTCCACGAAGACGGTGGTCTAGACGATCGCCCACTCCTCCCAAGAGGAAAAGATCAACACATAGTCCTTCTCCTCATCATTTTGAAAGGCAAGAGAGGAAACAAAGAAAGAAAAGGGCTAGGAAGAGGTCACCCTCTTCTCCTTCTTATTCACCTTCCTCCTCTTCCGACGAAAGTTATGGCTATTCTCCTAGAGAATACAAGAGGGGAGGACATCGCAAATCATTTCCTTCATGGCGAAGGTCACAAAAGCTAAAGAAGTTCAAGGAGGGAGGAAAGAGTATCTCTTTTCTAACCTATGATGGCACCTTCGGTGCTACCGACAAAGTTTTGGCCTTCATTTAGCAATTTGATGCGACCTTTGGAGATGAGGGCTTCACAGAGTCCTCTAAGCTACGCCATGTAGCTATGCACTTCCAAAAATCAGCTCGTCAATGGTGGGCTAGCCTTCGTGGAAATGGTGAAGCCCCAAAGACATGGAAAACTCTACGAGTTTCCATCATGAAGCAATTCCTTGCAAGCGATGCAAAGGACAAAGTGCTTACCGAATGGCGCGGCTTGAAGCTCCTCTCCCATGAGTCTATCCACAAATATGTAGACAAGTTTTGGGATTTACATCTCAAGCCTACTGTCTTTCAAAAGATAGACTTTGCCGAGCAAAAGCAACAATTCTGTGCGGGATTACCTGAAGAGATGGCCGAATACATCAACTCTCAATGGCCTGATACTATTAGCGAAGTAATCCATCACACCATGGTTGCTTCACGCATCAATTTCCATCAAGGGGCTAAACGTAATGTCAAACCCATGAAAAACAAAGAAAAAAATGATGCAAAAGAGAAAACCAATGTTCAAAATACTTCCCAAGTCAATTCCAACAACAACAACAATTGGTCCAAGGAGAAGGGAGTTTACAAAGGTAAAAACAAAATCTCTCATGAAAAGCTTGAAGCTTTTCGCAAGGACCATAAGTGTTTCAAGTGTGGAGAGCAAGGACATGGCTATCGTTCTTGCCCCAAGAAGAATACTCGCAATAAGACTCCTAGGGCTTCCACCATCGAAGCTCCAAAAGAGAATGCTCATTGCAAAGGATCATCACTTTCCTATACTTGGGGAAAGTTAAGAGAGCATGATGCATTCATCTTGTTTGACCCTGACTCTACTCTTAACTTCATATCAATGGAGTTGGCCACCAAGTTGGGCATTCAAGCTTTTGAGATGGGAGATATAGTAGTGGCTGGTGCAGCTTTCAAGGAACAACAAGCCTCCGTTACTCCCTTGATTGGGAAGTTGAGGCTTCATGTCCAAAGCTATGTCGACAAATAAAACTTCTTCATCTCTCCTCTCCAACATGAGGATGTTATCCTAGGGGCACCATGGTTTGATCGCATGGCTACCAACATGAAGTTCCCTTAAAGGAGAATCTACTTCACCTACAAGGGAAAGAACATGTACATAGATGCTAGTGAGTGTGGTCGCACTATTCCACTTGTAAATCCTCTTGCTTTTGATAAGTCAATGAAAAGCTCAGTTTCTGCGTACATGATTTTTGTCAAAGAGTCTCTAAAAGATACTAATGTTTCATCAAATATAAATGGTAGGAATCAAGAAGAGTTAGACTTGTCTAATTTTCTAAAAGGATTCCAAGATGTGTTCATCGATGATATCTCTATGGACTTACCTCCAAAACGAGAGGATGATGACCATCGCATTGAGCTCCTTCCTAGAAGTTCACCACCTGGAGGTCTTGGGACTGAAGGTTGGGATAGTTAAAGCTTTCTTCAAGTTTATGTTATGTTTGTGATGCATGAAGCTTTCCATCTTCATTGCATCACCTAAATCACAAGGAACACAAAGATTGTATTGTAACAAGTCTCTCTTAATGGAAGATATCATAATACAAATGCGGATTGGAGAGGGGACCAGCTCCACATAAATCCGATTGAGGTCCACATAAATCCGGCCCTCAACTGATGTCATGTTCTCTAAATTCTCTCTTGCAAAAGTATTGTTCATGCCAAGTTAACTAATTGCTATAATTATGTTGCTATCTTCAATTATGTTCACCCGCTATGCTCACAAAGTCGTTTCTCAAAAGTACTCTCATTAATTTCCGCTACTCTCAAATTAAATAGGCCAATTTCCTTACAGAAGCCAATGGTGAACACTTTAAGAACATGAACGGCTTTCCTCCGCCTATGTGCAGCATGAATCTTCTAATGTAGATGTGACTACTTAAATGCCAAGTTGTCTGATGAGGAGCATGCACCTTAGCCCTCACCCCTTTGTCTAGGGCCCTTTATTATATTTTTTTTCGGAACAGGAAGAAATACCACATGAATTACCCAAATGTGGGCACATACCCTTCATTCCGAAAAAGTACATGTAGACTCCTAACTTTTTGATTTATACAGTCATTTTGAGGGTGGCTTTTATCCTCAACACAAAAATCATGCACCAAATTTCTAACTTCTATACAAGCCAATCCGGCTTCTTTTGACAGGCTTTCCCTATGTAGCATTTCCTGTATGCTTTCTGCATCTTTCAGCATATGTGCATTGATATAGATGTTAGACATGAGAACGTAGATAGAAGCATCCTGCTTATTTGATGCTCTCACTCTGTCGAAAGAGTCTCTTCCTAAATGGACATTATTATACCACCAGCAGCTGTTCAAAAGAGAAGTCCACCCTTCGATATTGGCCTGCAGAGGCATGCTCTGGAGAATCTGGTTTGCCTTGTTCAGATGCCCTGCACGGCCAAGCAAGTCCACCACAAGATTGTAATGCTCGACCGTTGGTATGATCGCATGTGCCTTTGTCATTGACCTAAACAGACTCTCACCTTCATCTGCGATACCTAGTTGGCTGCATGCAGAAAGAAGGGAGAGAAGAATTACGGCATTTGGATTCAACCCCTCTTGCAACATGCTGTTGACACATTCCAATGCTGACACATATTTGCCATGCACTGAAAGTCCTCCAATGAGGGCACCGCATGCAACAATGTCTTTATCAAACAACTGCCCAAACAAAGTGTATGCACACGCAAAACTTGCACACTTTGCATATAAGTCAATAAGTGCACTACTGATATATTTGTCCCACTCAAACCCATTCTCAGCAATATATGAGTGAATCAACTTCCCCAGATTAAAGGCTGCTGCATTTGTACAAGCCTTTAAAAGGCTGGCAAAAGTAAATTGATCTGGAAACTTATTCTCTTGGTGCATTTCTCGAAGCATCTTTATGGCGTCATTCACACGGCCAAGCTGAGCATACCCTGTTATCATTGAGGTCCATGTCACAACATCACGTGCTGGCAGATTTTGAATTTCTTTGTATGCATCCTCCATTCTCTCACATTTGATGTACATGTCCACAAGAGCATTATGCACATGCATATCAAGGTCAATACTACTCTCTATCAGCTGCCCATGGATCCACTTGCCCTCATCAAGAGCACCTTTGCTTGCACATGCTTTAAAAGCACTTGCAAACGTGAACAGATCAGGCCTTTTCTTTCTCTCCTGCATGTCTCCAAAAATCTTTAGCGCCAACTCCACATCCCCACTCTGAGCATATCCAGAAAGAATTGTATTCCAGGTGATATTATTTGGTTCCACTCCATGAGAAACCATTTGCTCAACTATATTGGAAGCTTGTTTGCACTGTCTGTGATGCACTAAGCCTGCTATAAAGGAGTTATAGGATATGACGTCCCGTTTTTGCATTCTGTTAAAAACTGTGAATGCATCCTCCATGCTTCCACATTTGGTATACATGTCAATGAGGGAATTGGCTATAACTGTGTGCGGCTCAAGTGATCTATTAAGTACGTGTCCATGAAGAAGGCGGCCTGCAATGGTATCCTTCAGATTTGTGCAAGCTTTAATCGTAGCCACAAACACGTGGCCATCTGGCTGTACACTAGACTGCTGCATTCTTTGATAGTATGTTAGAGCTCCTTCATGCTGCCCATGTTTCATATGCGCCGAAATTATAGCACTCCAAGCAAACACAGTAGGCTCTTGAAGGTTTTGGAAAACAGCAGCTGCTTCTGAGAGAGATCCACATGAGGAAAACATGTGGATAAGGTGGCTCCCGAGAAATAAGTCAAGCTGGAGTCGACCCTTCATAACATATGCACACACCGCCCCCGCTGCAACCAAGTCCTTTTTCTGAATGCACCCCTGTATAAGACAATAAAAGTCCCCAAAAGAAGGGGACAATCCGTTGTGGTGCATGACTTCCATGAGATTAAGAGCATCATCAATCTGCACCTTCTTACATAACACCCTGAGTTGTTCAAAAAACCCAGTTTGCAGATATGGAGATGGCACAGCTTGTAGAGCCATCTCAAAGTAATTCCCCTCATTGGCTTTAGATCTTCTTCGCGGGTTCTCACTGAGCTTGAAGACAAGAACATTAGACGCTTTTTGGAAGTTTTCTCTGTAGTGCAGAAATTACCCACAATGTTGTTCTCTCTCCCTCTTACACAGCTACGCATGCACGCAGAGTATAGTTCAATGGCCACCATATCATAGGCAAGAAACCCATCCGATCCAAAGGTGCCATCGAGACCAGCAGGAGGGAAAAAATTGTCTGGTGGTCGAGCCCGTGCCAGGCATTCGACCAGCCGCTCCTTAAGAGCACCGCGCCGTAAGGGCCAGGTCGCACTGGGGAGGGTAGGGGGTCTAGCCTCGCGACACGAGCATGGGAGGGCATAAAGGGGTATGAGCCTCCCGAGAACGGCCACGAGAGGGGACCCCCCACCTAGACACGCTAGCCTCACTCCACGCACTTGCGCACCGTGGGGACTCCACGCAAGGTTCCCCGGGGCACTCTATGACCCTCCGTCAGTGCGGCGGAGCCTGAGGCTACGTGGGGCTAGGGACCCGGAACGCAAGACCCGCGAAACGCAAACGGTCGTCGACCCATGGAACTCAACCACGCCCGAGCCGGGCCCCCGTGAAGGCAACTCGACCCGAGGCGGGCCCTCCTGAGCCGGTGCCGTCCGTGCCAGGACCCCTTGAAGAAACACCCCGACCCGAGCCGGGCCCTTGAAGACAAAACGTCCCCTCCCCGACGCGCCCAGATTCTGGGGCGTCACACTTGGTATCAAAGCTCAGTAAAAGAGCTCCTGGAAAAGAGCTGCAGACCGACGTGCCCGACGCGCACGATCCTCACGACGACTCCAACCGCAATGGCCCGGGTCGTCAAAATCTTGGTGAAAAGAGCTCCAGAAAGAACTTCACGCCCCCGTCCCCGTGACGCGTCCAAACACCGGGCCGTCACCCGTGACCCGCGCCGGCCCCGATCCGAGCCGGGCACCCCCATGACACAAAAAGGCAAGATGCGAGCCAGACAGGGCTCTTTATAACAAAAACAGGAACCACCAAAAACGCGACGAACCAAGCCAACGGTGTTCGTCGCGCCCCGGCCACTTTTGTGGCCCATGCTGAGCTGAAGACCCATTCAAGTCTACAAAGAGACCACAAGGCCCCGAGCTTGCCCTCCAAATGACGTCCACACAGGGACCAACTTCGCAAGTGCTGCATTGCGACGGACTCTCCTTCACATTCGGCTTTCAAGAAGTCTCCGCGCGGGCCAACGCAGCAGGTGGCTCCGCGCACATCGGGTTAGCTATTCGGGGAATGCTCAAGTACGGGGAATTCTACTTGGGTGTTCAAAGCATACATTTTCAACCTTCTGCCAAAAAGCCAAAAATACACACACTCACTTTATTCTCAAAAGTACAAAAACAAAGCATTCTACCTACTTGCATTTTGGGAACAGTTTTGCTCACTTGCACTTATATGCACCCCTTAGTCACTTGGCCTCATGCATAGCCGAACACTCTTTTCCCACGTTCGACGCGGTCGTCGAACTCTCTTCAACCGGGGGTGTATATAAAGGGGTATGAGCCTCCCGAGAACGGCCACGGGAGGGGACCCTCCACCTAGACACGCTAGCCTCACTCCACGCACTCGCGCACCGTGGGGACTCCACGCAAGGTTCCCCGAGGCACGCTATGACCCTCCGTCAGTGCGGCGGAGCCTGAGGCTACATGGGGCTAGGGACCCGGAACGCAAGACCCGCGAAACGCAAACGGCCGTCGACCCATGGAACTCAACCACGCCCGAGCCGGCCCCGCCCGAGCCGGGCCCCCGTGAAGGCAACTCGACCCGAGCCGGTCCCGTCCGAGCCGGGCCCTCCTGAGCCGGTGCCGTCCGCGCCAGGACCCCTTGACACAACACCTCGACCCGAGCCGGTCCCGTCTGAGCCGGGCCCTCCTGAGCCGGTGCCGTCCGCTCCAGGACCCCTTGAAGAAACACCCCGACCCGAGCTGGTCCCGTCCGAGCCGGGCCCTTGAAGACAAAACGTCCCCTCCCCGACGCGCCCAGATTCTGGGGCGTCACAGAGGGTGGGATCTACAGTGGGAAGATTGTGGGCTGCGAGTACCCTAGATTACTTAACCTAGGGTACCTTAGATTACAAAAGTAATTTAGGGTACCCCATCTTGGGGGCGTGGGTTTGAACATGTGATTTCACCGATGAGAGGCACATGCCCTAACCACTTCGTCTTGTGCGCGCTTTTGAATCATGTAGGCCCTAAATTACTTAAAACATGTGTGCAAGGCGGTCGGCGCCGAAAGTAATTTAGGATACCCTAGATTACTTTTGACACCGTCGCCAAAATCTACGGCCCACAATCTTTCCACCGTAGATCCCACCCTCCCATGCCCATGCCACTTAGTCCACGAGGGGGGTCTAGAAAATATTTTCCAGCACTATCACCAGTCATAGTGAAACTGTAGGGATTAAGCTATTTCTAGGTTCACTCTTTTCTCTCCTTAGAGCTGAGTCACACCGTGTGCAAATGGGGGGAGTGGGGTGAAGCAATTACCCAAACATAGTAAAGCCGCTTTCTCAATCTCAATTGTAGAAGCTCTAATGCTACAATTCTTTCTCCATCAATTTTGACCTTCAATATTCTACCGCTGGGTGCGACCTACATCCCACTCTTCCCCTTAGTGCCCCTACTCACACTCTGTGTGACTCAACTCTTAACTCACCGAATAAATGAACCAATAGCCTTATCACTTTTTCTCTAGGTTCTTCTCACAACTCAAGCTTGCCTTTTGAATTCGCACAATGCGACATGAACCTTTCTTTTCTCCCCACACATCCCACTAGCCCTCGCACGACTTAGCTCTAAGCCAAATGCTTTTGAATTTGGAGGGCCTCCACTACTACTAGTCGAAACACGTGAACATACACAAAAATTGTTGTGCATTATCACATCATCATTGAATGTTGTGAAAATGTATGGTTGTGGTGCATCTTTCTGTTGTGGGGTGGTTCGCGTACACTCTTCTACCTACTGGAGTATGGGCAAAAAATGTTCAATTTTTTAAAGAAATTAGCAAATTTCTTAATCACAACACAGAGGCGATGAAAAATGTAAAGTTCATTTTATTGAATGAGTTGGGCCTTTTATAAGCTTCTACACTAGGCGGGAGTGACTGATGTCTTTTAAGTGAGTGATTTTTGCATTGGTTGGTGTATCTAATGGTGGTTGTGATTGAGCCCATAGGTATAGGGCATGCTTATGTGGAAAGTATTGCTTATGTGGATGTCTAGGTATAGAGGCCATTTCTCACTTTGGGATGTTTACATGGGCCTTTCCAACATCCCTCCTCCATATGAATCTCCTTTGTGAACAAGCCTTCGGCATGTGTATGCATGTGAGAGCTAGCAATTGGCATTGGCTTTTGGGTTTTGATCACTATACATCACAAGAGGCTTGTTGTTGGGTAAGCCCAACTTATGAACTGTAACTGGTGCTTAGCTTTAAGGCTTGCATAAATTGGTTAAACTAGTGTCCCTAACACCTTTTGGTTTTAAGGTATGGATTTCTGAATCAGTTTGTGGAAACCTTGCATTTAAACACACATGCATGAGTTGTACAAGGATGAGTAAACTCTTAGGAAGATGTGCCCTATGCCCTTTTATCTAGTAACAAGTCAAGTTCAAAGTCCAATATCTAAGTCACTAAAAAGAGCCAAGTTCAAGCTTTGAGTCACTAAAAAGGTGGGCATCATTATCTTATGCGCCAGAAAAAGTGTCTAGTTACATTTGAGCCCTCGGACAAGTTCACAAAAAAAGTGTCAAGTTGAATTGTTGAGTTGTGGACAACTTCAACCTCTGACCCTAATGAAGTGAGCCAAGTTAGCATAGAGGTAGAGCATAAGAGAAGAAGGAGACGTCCCAAGTTTGGCTTGAAGGGATGATTCTTGGGATAAACCCAATTTGTGAGCTCAAAGTGGTGCCTAATTGTAAGGCTTTGCATAAATTAGCTACACCAAAGATATTGGAATGTGGATGGCTAAACTAGTTTGTGAAATCTTGTAAATAAGCATGCATGAGCATGAGCATGAGCATGAGCAGTAACAATATTGGGATGGGCGACCTTCCCAAAAGTGGTAGCCCCGTGCCACTTGCTTCATGGTTGTGAAATCTTGTAAATAAGCATGCATGTGCAGGAACAATATTGGGAGGGGCGACCTTCCCAAAAGTGGTAGCCCCATGCCGCTTGCTTCTTGGTTTTGAATGGAAGTGGGTCTAATGAAGATAAATTGTGGCTCATGTTTACATCATTTTTCTAGAGTTTTTTAGGAGGCTCTAGAAAGCCCATACATTTTGTATGATATGGCTTTGAGTAAAGGTCCTCAATCTTATTTTTCTTTAGACTCTTCTACCATGTTGGCATGGTTCTTTGGTATGAAGTTGCAATCCCCTTCTCATCATGGGATGTCCTCTTGCAAATTTCTCACTCCTTGAATGGTCCTTTCTTGGTGGGTCCATTTGACTTCAATGGCTCTTCTGCCTCGTGAAGTAGGCCAAGCATAGAAGTGCCCTCCGCAACTTACTGAGAAAAGAACTTGCTCTTCTCCACTCCATGCCAAAATGTTGCTCCAAGGGCATCTAGTGTCCATGGCAGGTCTTGTAGTGGCTCTCGGATCATGTCATTGTCAAACTGGAACCCATCGTTGTCTGGTGCCACATCTCTTGCCTGATGATCATATAATGGAATCACTAAAAGCCGTTTAATTTTACTTTGAACATGGCCAGCAGCAAGGTCTTGACCTACAATATGGTTAATGTTTAAAACAAAAACACACCAATCACTACCATGAAATTCGTGGAGACATGGTAAAGAACTTGTTGGATCCTTGAAGTCGTCTATCACAACGTATGTACATGACAGTATCCGGAGAGAGATGGTGCAAAGATGAAAAAAATTGCACAAGCGAGCCTCCTCGGTGACGAGTACCAAGTGGTCTGCTCGGCATGCCACGACTATTGCGCCATCCGGTAGTAAAAATTATGCATCTAGGGTGAACACACTAGCAATGAGCTAGATAGAGAATACATTCCATCGGGGTATGCCACCAATGTTGGCTTCAAGTTCAATGTGTGGGAAGGTCTTCCCAAACAAGCCGTACCCCTCCAAGCTGTTGATTGGGCTCCATTTGGTCGAAATGGACCCAATCAAACGTTGGATCACTCGAAGGCTCGTGCAATACACAATACCGTGCAAAAGAAGATTGATTGAGTGCTTATCAAGTTCAAAATTAAAATTAGATGCTAAAGTATCATAAACTTACTCGGAATTGTTTTTTGGATCCATGAGCTCCTTCAGTAGATGGTATAGATCAGCAAGTACTACAAGATGTACTAGGACTACTCCAACACTTATAGTTTTTTTCATTTTTGCCTCAGAGTTCGGGGGGTGCACTATGGAATCATGTTAATGTATAACGTGAGTTCAAAAAGAGGGGTTTTAAAATGCAAAAAAAAAATGGCAATTTAACAGAGATACATTAAAATAAGGGGTTTTTATATTTAATTTTGTAAAAAATTCCTAAAATAAGAGGTCATTTTATTCATTCAAACATGTTAAAAGAGGGGTTTTTTTAATACCCCGCAAACGCACGTTATATAGCGGGGTACTGAACGGTGAACCCACCGAGCCTTAGAGTGAGCCGAAACTGTATCGCACGTAAAATTTAATCAAATGCTAGGTACCACTAAATTTTGAAAAAAAAAGCATTGGTTTCTGGTTGTGTTTCTTACCTAATGGAAAGGAAGCAAGTGGTTTGAGTGGCCGAACCGAAACTGGGTGGTTGCCCTCTCTTTGCCCAGTAGCAATGGATATGGTTCACTTGGGACCTCAGGAACTCGAACCTTGGGATGGACTAGATCTCCGTGACTCCAAGTGATGCTCCGTGACTAGATCTCTATGACCCGCCACCTTCAATCTTTCACTCTAAAACTCCTGCGAGAACTCTCACTACAAGAGGTTGTGTGCTCTTGTGACGCTTTTAGCGACGGAAATACACTGAGTTTTCATAACCCCGGCATCGCTAAAGCGTCACTACCAGCGTCGATACAGGGACGTCGCTATAAGCGTCGCTATGCCAGTCGCTATATGCGTCGCTATAAACGTCACTATATAGCGACGCCTATAGCGACAATTATAGCGACGCTGCAGAGCCATCTATAGCGACGCTTATAGAGACACTGCAGAGCCTTATATAGCGACGTTCATAGCGACGTCCGAGAGGAAAAAAATATGGTGGCAGGGCATGAAGGAGTATGAGCGGAAGTGTGATGCGAGAGAGAGTGCGAGAAGAAGAGCACGACGATATGGTGAACTCGCTCTACTGTAATGTGTAGAGCATAGTGAGTTCTTATTAGGTTTTTACAAAAGAATATGTGTACATACCTGGCGGCCCGCCCACTTACCTGGGCGACCACATTGGGCTTTATACCCCAACAACCTCCCACTTAAAGTCCAATGTGGTACTTTAAGTGTGAGAGAAGCTACTATACAAGCTAATATACAAGAGATGTAGAGAAGTGATGTACTACCCTACACCTAACTGCTTGCGAAAATGCGCAAAGCTCTCTGAGGGAAGTCTTTTTGTAAGTAGATCAGCAGGATTTTCTGTGGTGTGAACTTTGACAAGCTGAAGTTGCTTATCCTCGAGCATTTCCCTGATGAAATGATACTTCACATCCACATGCTTTGTCTTTGAGTGATTAACTAGATTGCGAGCCAATTGTATAGCACTTTGACTATCACAATATAACACAGGCATCTCTTCTTTGATTCCCAAATCTGTTACTAGTCGATTAAGCCAAATTGATTCTTTGCATGCCTCTGATGCTGCAACATATTCAGCCTCTGTAGTAGACTGAGTAACACAATCTTGTAATCTAGAACGCCATGATACTGCTCCACCAGCCAATGTAAAGACATACCCTGACGTAGACCTTCGATTGTCTAAGTCACCTGCATAATCTGAGTCTGTAAAACCCTTTACACTTAGCTCCTGACTCCCATAGCATATACGCATACTCTTTGTAGCTTTCAGGTATCTCAATATTCCTTTCACTGCCTCCCAATGTTTCTTGCCTGGGTTTGACATGTATCGACTTACTACTCCCACTGCAAATGCAATGTCTGGGCGAGTAGCAATCATTGCATACATCAAACTACCCACTGCAGACGCATATGGAATCTTATCCATTTCAGCCTTTTCTTCCTCAGACACAGGACAATCTTGTTTGCTAAGTTTCACATATGGTGGCAATGGAACACTCAATGCCTTTCCCTTCTCCATATTGAAACGTTGCAAAACCTTGTCAATATACTCTGTTTGAGATAACCAAATCAACTTCTTTGATCTGTCTCTCTCAATGCGCATACCAAGTATATGACTTGCCTCACCCATGTCTTTCATGTCAAACAATTTTGCCATCTTTGACTTCAAAGCTGAAATCTCTTCCAAGTGCTTGCTAGCAATCAACATGTCATCCACATACAAAATAAGGATCAGCCAACTACCATCCTTAGCCTTCTTTGTATATAGACAGTGATCGAACTCACTACGTTTGTAGCCTTGAGAAAGCATAAACTTGTGGAATTTATGGTACCATGCCCTCGGTGATTGTTTTAAGCCATAAAGACTCTTTAACAACTGGCATACCCAATCTTCCTTGCCTTTCTCAACAAACCCTTCTGGCTACTGCATGTAAATTTCCACATCTAAATCACCATGCAAGAACGCTGTCTTGACATCCATTTGGTGCAACACCAAATCTAATATGGCAACCAATGCAAGAAAGCATCTCAATGTAGTCATCTTGACCACCGGAGAGAAGACTTCATCAAAGTCAATGCCTTGTTCTTGCTTAAATCCCTTGGCAACAAGCCTTGCTTTGTACTTTGGCTGACTATCATGAGCGGTGATCTTATACCTGTAAACCCATTTACAAGGTAGAGCCTTTTTGCCCCATGGTAATTTAACTAGCTTCCATGTCTGGTTTTTATGCAGAGCTGTCATCTCTGACTGCATGGCCAATTGCCAATTCCCGGAGTCCTTCATTTGCACTGCTTCCTTGTAACATGAAGGCTCATTGCAATCAGTCAACATGACATAGTTCATAGATGGAACAAACCTATCAGGAGGTCGCGTGACACGTCCAGATCTATGCACAATAGGTGGCTCAGGCTCAGCCACAACCTGTGGTTCCAATCTATCCTGTCCTTGCTCCTCTTGAGCCCTGACATTTTGTCTTGCACGTGCAGGTCCATCTTCTTGGAAGACAGCTCTTCTAATCTCCTCAACCCTCTCTGATTTAGAATGATATTTGGATTCATTAAAGTGAACATCATTGCTGCGGACAACCTTTCTGGATTCGGGATCCCAAAGTTTGTACCCCATCTCACCAGAATTACCATAGCCTAGAAAGATGCACTTTCTACTCTTTGGCTCAAGTTTGTTCCTAAATTCCTTTGGAACATGAGTATATGCCTCACAGCCAAAGACTCTGAGATGCTTGTATGAGGGCATTTTGCCTGACCATACCATCTCTGGCACTGAATCCTTCTGCAAAACCTTGCTAGGAGATCTATTTACAAGATGAACAGCTGTTGATACAGCTTCAGCCCAAAACCCATTTGGCAGTTGTGCATTAGACAACATACTTCTGTTCTTCTCTTGTATGGTCCTATTCATCCTCTCAGCAACACCATTTTGAGGAGGATTGTAAGGAGCAGTAAGTTCACGTTTTATACCTTTTGACTCACAAAAGTCCTGAAAGGCCTTTGAAACATACTCTCCACCATTGTCAGTGCGTAAGCATTTAAGCTTCTTGCCACTCTGATTCTCCACAAGTGTCACAAACTTTTTGAAAACACTAAACGCTTCATCCTTGTGCTTGAGAAAGTAAACCCATACTTTTCTCGAGTAATCATCTATAAATGTCATAAAGTAAGAAGCTCCCCCTAGAGATAGGTTAGGCATAGGTCCACACAAATCACTATGAACAAGTGCCAACTGTGTATCTCTTCTACTACTTCTATGCTTATGTGGCTGCTGTGTTTGCTTACCATACAGACAATGTTCACAGAATTCAAAATCATTAAATGAAAAGCCAGGCGAATAACCAGAACGAGACAAGATTTCCATTCCCTTCTTGGACATATGTCCTAACCGGCTATGCCACAAAGAAACGTTCGGCTGCTCGGTTACATTGATTACATTTTTAGAGACATTTGATACATAAATCATGTAAAGTCCTCCAGACTTTACTCCATGTGCTATTGTCATAGAACCCTTGGATATCTTCCACATGTTCTGTCCAAAAGTGGTGACGTAGCCAGCATCATCAAGTAAACCTGTGCTGATCAAGCTCTTTGTAATTGCGGGAACATGTCTCACATTCTTCAGCGTAAAAGAAGAGCCATTCTGAAACTTCAATTGAACATCTCCTACACCTAAGATCTCACATGTCTGCCCATTGCCTAGCCGAACATGATCTTTAGTGGTC
The DNA here is from genome assembly GCF_014529385.1 of Adiantum capillus-veneris. Lineage (NCBI taxonomy): Eukaryota > Viridiplantae > Streptophyta > Polypodiopsida > Polypodiales > Pteridaceae > Adiantum > Adiantum capillus-veneris. The sequence continues at coordinate 114,313,832 of NC_140935.1, read as the reverse complement.
ACATAAGAGGTAAACCACTCCTTGTTTGGAGACACATGAAGTGATGCTCCTGAGTCTATAATCCAGTCACTCAGTGCATTTCCATCGGATGCTGTAAGAAGAGCTGAGTCCATTGTATTCTTCAAGAAGTAGATGTCTCATGACACTAGACTGTCATCCTCTGCAACAGTGTTTGTCACATTTATTTCTTGAATCTTCACTGAGGACTTGTTCTTCTCACCATGGTCTTCAGCTTTCTCTTTGCCTTTTTCTGCTTTCCATTCTCTGCAGTCTCTTTTCATGTGACCCTTCTTGCCACAATGGTAGCATTCTATGTCACTCTTGCCTTTAGCACTGCGGGACTTGCTACGAGACTGATTCCTCTTTCCACCTTTGTACTTTTCTTTGGTCCTTCCCCTGACAACTAAGGCTGTTCCTTTGCCTTTGTCCATTGTATTTCTATTGGTTTCTTCAGTAAGCAGACTTCCTTCTACACCTACTATATTCAAACCATCTGGAGGTGCAGAACTACTCAAAGCTGTGCGAAAAGTGTCCCAACTTTCCAGCAATGTGATCAACAGGAACATAGCTCTAACAGGTTCATCAAACTTGACACCTTGAGCTGACAACTGACTGTAGATTGTGTTGAATTCATTCAGATGATTGGACATAGGTGTCCCTTCTTTCATCTTCAAGTCAACAAGCTTCTTAAGCCAGTAAACCTGTGAAGCTGCACTCTGCTTCTCATAAAGATCACTCAGCTTTAACCATGCTTGATAAGCCGAAATCTCGTCTGCTACATTGAAGTAAACGCTTTCTGCCAAAGTCAACATAATGGTAGAAAGTGCCAATTCATCCATTTCGCTCCATTCATCTTCGTCCATATCTTCTGGTTTTATCCCCTTGAGCTTTATAGGTTTTATCTGCTTCTTTTGTACCAACACGTGCCAAATCTGCTTCTTCCACAATGGGAAATTGGTTCCATCCAGCTTCTTGATATTGTAAAGAGTAGTGTCCTATGATCCAGCCATAGCTACGCTTCACAGTGGTTTACTTTCCTGGGAAAAATTCGGCAGAGTTTCCCCTGTAAACTGACCTCTAAACCAATATCAACCTGTCAAATAAACCAAAAAAGCTTCAGATTCTGCATAAATTTCGGCAGAGTCTCCTTTGTAAAATGGCTCTGGTGTACTCAAAAACAGACCAAAAAACAGCTCAAAAACACTGTCTCTCTGACACTGTAAGCTGCGGGTAAACCTGTCCTGCACCTGTACTGTCTGTCACTGTCCTGTAAGCATAGACTGTGACAATGCCTCAACGGCAGTAAAGCAAAGATGCAATCCCAACTGTCTAACTCACAGTCAATACATCCTAGCTACCTATCTAAGGGTGCTCGAGGGATCGCTCCAAGACCTGTATCACCGAAAGGATCTCAACATTCGAGAATCCCCCAGCTCAATAAAACCTCACTCGACGCTCAACAAAGGCTGCAGTAAATCTGACAGTACATATACTTCCCACAAAGTCATACATCCACAAATTTCCCACTGTATGCTGTAACCGCTGCGGCGGTTGTTTGCTACGTGACTCACAACCAGCAAACCCTCAACAGACATACATCATCTCTGACAATACATCCCATGTGGAAGTACCTGCAATGTCAGGATGAAATCTGGAATATCAAGCAACAAACACCACCTACCTGATGAACTAGTGGATGTCGCCTACAGTCTGTGTGTAGATGCGCGCGTGTCGTATGTGACACGCCTCCAAGAACTGTGAGCCGTCCTTCGATGTGTAGACAGACACAAATCAACACTCTGGGAGTGTCGATATCCTCAGCACCTGCAGTCGTAGGCCGAAAACCCCAAATTTGCAGAGTCGAATCTGCACCCGCTGAGACCACGTAGTCAAAAAATGGCCTGCACAGAACTTTGTCGAAGCCGAACGGTGGCGGAGATGACCTCAGAATGAAATTCTGAGAACAACGAGCCCTTCGATCAATTCCACAGGATTTGGGGCCGTGTCTTTGCCTGTCGAATTTCACTCCAATCTGAGCTGGTGACTCTAGCCTCCTGCAGTGTTGCCCCGAGCCTCGATCTGAGCTCTAATACTAGTTGAAGAAGTACGAGCAGAAGTGCGACGCGAGAGAGAGTGCGAGAAGAAGAGCACGACGATATGGTGAACTCGCTCTACTGTAATGTGTAGAGCATAGTGAGTTCTTATTAGGTTTTCACAAAAGAATATGTGTACATACCTGGCGGCCTGCCCACTTACCTGGGCGACCACATTGAGCTTTATACCCCAACAATATTACGTGGAGGTGTTGCTTGTGTTCGTCCAGTGAATTAGAGTAGCTGATAATATCATCAAAGAAAGCTCCAGTAAAGGTTTGGTAAGGCCTGAATAAAGACCAAACATAGTGCGAAATGCAGTCTTTACAATGTCTTGATCAACTATCCTTATTTGATGGTATCCACTCATTAGGTCAATCCTATTGAAGTAGGTGGACCCTTGTAGCTTATCAAATAGGTCTCCTACCCATAGAATGGGAAACCTATTCTTGATAGTGATCCTATTTAGTGCTCTATAGTCGACACACATACGATATGTGTCGTCTTTCTTTTGCACTAATAGCACAGATGAACAAAATGTAGATGAGCTAGGCCTAACCATGCCCTTCTCAACTAGCTCATGCACTTGCCACATAATATCCTCCTTGTTGAGCTTGAGAAACTCTATAAGGAGGTTTATTAGGCGGTTAACTTCCTAGAAGAAGTTCAATTGCATGGTCATCATTGCCTCATTAAGGAGGTAGTTCATAGGGGATGTCGTCATTCAATAAAGACATCTTGAAACCCCTTGAGAAAATTGGATAACTCTAGTTCCTTGTGATTGTTTATATTTTCTTTCGCTAAAGCATTAGGTCCATTTTGAGAATCTTTAACAAAGTTCATGTACATAGAAATAGAGCTCTTTATTGACTTATTGAAAGCTTGCATATGTACAATGGGTATAGTGTTACCCATCTCTTTGGCATCTATGTACATCCCTTTTTCCCTGTACTTAAAGTAGATTTTCCTTTCAGGAAATTTAACATTGGCAGCCATGCAATCAAACCATGGTGCCCCTAGGATTACATCCTCGTGCTTGAGAGGAGAGATAAAGAAGTCCTCTTTGTCCACATAGCTTTGGACATGGAGACTCAATTTCCCGATTAAAGGAGTGACTGAAGCTTCTTGCCCCTTCAAACCACCATATGTGGCGGATAGGACATCTCCCATCTCATAGGCTTGCATGCCTAGCTTGGTAGCCAACTCTGTGGATATGAAATGGTGAGTAGAACCAAGGTCAAAGAGAATAAAAGCATCATGTTCTCTTACCTTTCCCAAAGCATGGCATAGAGGAGATCCCTTGTGTTCAGCTTCCTCTTCTTGGATTTCGACCAAGGTAGCTCTAGGAGGCTCATGGCGGGTGTTCTTTTGGGGATAAGTGCGGTACACTGCCCTTGCTCGCCGCACTTGAAACAGCGGTTATCCTTGCGGTAACGCTCAAGCTCTTCAGGAGAGAGTTTATTTTTGCCTTTGTAAACTCCCTTCTCCTTAGCTTTGTTGTTATGGGAGTTTCCCTTAGGAGACTTTTGGACATTGTCCTTCCCCTTAGGCTCATTGGAACCCTTGTTTTTCATGGGCTTAAGATTTCTCTTAGCCCCTGTTCGGAAATTGATTCGAGAAGCCACCATAGTATAGTGTATGATCGCAGATATGGTTCGTGGCCTTTGGAGGTCGACATACTCCGCCATTTCTTTAGTTAAGCTTGCACAAAATTTTTGTTTTTGCTCTCCAAAATCCATCTTTTTGAAGACAGTGGCCACCTTTGTACTTTCCACCTTTGTACTTTTCTTTGGTCCTTCCCCTGACAACTAAGGCTGTTCGTTTGCCTTTGTCCATTGTCTTTCTATTGGTTTCTTCAGTAAGCAGACTTCCTTCTACACCTGCTATGTTCAAACCATCTGGAGGTGCAGAATTACTCAAAGCTGTGCGAAAGTGTCCCAACTTTCTGGCAATGTGATCAACAGGAACATAGCTCTAACAGGTGCATCAAACTTGACACCTTGAGCTGACAACTGACTGTAGATTGTGTTGAATTCATTCAGATGATTGGACATAGGTGTCCCTTCTTTCATCTTCAAGTCAACAAGCTTCTTAAGCCAGTATACCTGTGAAGCTGCACTCTGCTTCTCATAAAGATCACTCAGCTTTAACCATGCTTGATAATCCAAAATCTCGTCTACTACATTGAAGTAAACGCTTTCTACCAAAGTCAGCATAATGGTAGAAAGTGCCAATTCATCCATTTCGCTCCATTCATCTTCGTCCATATCTTCTGGTTTTATCCCCTTGAGCTTTATAGGTTTTATCTGCTTCTTTTGTACCAACACGTGCCAAATCTGCTTCTTCCACAATGGGAAATTGGTTCCATCCAGCTTCTTGATATTGTAAAGAGTAGTGTCCTGTGATCCAGCCATAGCTACACTTCACAGTGGTTTACTTTCCTGGGAAAAATTCGGCAGAGTTTCCCCTGTAAACTGACCTCTGAACCAATATGAACCTGTCAAATGAACCAAAAAAGCTTCAAATTCTGCATAAATTTTGGCAGAGTCTCCTTTGTAAAATGGCTCTGGTGTACTCAAAAACAGACCAAAAAACAGCTCAAAAACACTGTCTCTCTGACACTGTAAGCTGCGGGTAAACCTGTCCTGCACCTGTACTGTCTGTCACTGTCCTATAAGCATAGACTGTGACAATGCCTCAACGGCAGTAAAGCAAAGATGCAATCCCAACTGTCTAACTCACAGTCAATACATCCTAGCTACCTATCTAAGGGTGCTCGAGGGATCGCTCCAAGACCTGTATCACCGAAAGGATCTCAACATTCGAGAATCCCCCAGCTCAATAAAACCTCACTCGACCCTCAACAAAGGCTGCAGTAAATCTGACAGTACATAGACTTCCCACAAAGTCATACATCCACAAATTTCCCACTGTATGCTGTAACCGCTGCGGCAGTTGTTTGCTGCGTGACTCACAGCCAACAAACCCTCAACAGACATACATCATCTCTGACAATACATCCCATGTGGAAGTACCTGCAATGTTAGGATGAAATCTGGAATATCAAGCAGCAAACACAAGCTACCTGATGAACCAGTGGATGTCGCCTACAGTCTGTGTGTAGATGCGCCCGTGTCGTATGTGACACGCCTCCAAGAACTGTGAGCCGTCTTTCGATGTGTAGACAGCCACAAATCAACACTCTGGGAGTGTCGATATCCTCAGCACCTGCAGTCGTAGGCCGAAAACCCCAAATTTGCAGAGTCGGATCTGCACCCGTCGAGACCACGTAGTCGAAAATGGCCTGCACAAACCTTTGTCGAAGCCGAACGGCGGCCGAGATGACCTCAGAATGAAATTTACAGGATTTCGGGCCGTGTCTTCGCCTGTCGAATCTCATTCCAATCTGAGCAGGTGACTCTGGCTACCTGCAAGTGCTGCCCCGAGCCTCGATCTGAGCTCTGATACCAGTTGAAGGAGTACGAGCGAAAGTGCGACGCGAGAGCGAGTGCGAGAAGAAGAGCACGACGATATGGTGAACTCGCGCTATTGTAATGTGTAGAGTATAGTGAGTTCTTATTAGGTTTTTACAAAAGAATATGTGTACATACCTGGCGGCCCGCCCACTTACCTGGGCGACCACATTGGGCTTTATACCCCAACAGGGCATTCATCCATCAACCATATTGAATGTTTCATACATATTCTTCACCTTTGAAAAAGAGTGCAAAGGTAGATATAGACCCAAAATAGTCACCCACAAGACAATATAACCATTAACTCCATCATCCATATTGCGTATTGTTTAACAAATAACAATAAAAAGTGACAAGTGTGAATTGATGAAAGTAAATCAATGACAATTGTACACATAGGCTCCCAAGATACCCCTTTATCCAGCTGCTTCCAAAATTGGGGACACCTACTCACTTGATTGTTAAACTTTGCAATGTAATAGTTACAAACCATTGTCATTATTTAAAAAATATACATGGTTTTCAAAAAGACGTATAAAAGTCGTCTCATGATACATAAGCTATGACAAAAAGAAACTAATGCTATCTAGCTATGGCTAAACTGACGTCGTCTAATCAGACGTCTCATCGCGTCCAAGCGGCGTATCTGTCGGATTCTGCAAAAAAAAAACAATAAGACAGCTTTTTGTAAGTATAAACATATAGCGACGTTTATAAAACAATACAACAAATAGAAAAGAATAAACCCTAATACTAATCATGCCGCCGCGAGAACTCTGAATGTCTATAAGGGCGTTTAAGCCCTTCTTGCTTGCGTACTCACGCTCGTACGGTGTGGGATCACGTCCTGTCATCGCCCACTATCAAAACATACAAAGAATCCATTATGTTAGAATTTAAAAACCCATAAACCCTAAACTATCAAACATAGAGAGCAATGCGAAAACACTTACAAAATCGGCCTCAAATGAAGCCCACCCACCGCTCCCTAAATGGTGCGAGCTCCCTTCCTCTACTCGCGCTCTGGCTGCCTCCTTTTGTTGCTTCCACTTGTCGGGATTCTCGCGCGCTGCTTTCTTCGCATTCTTCCAATCTTCTTTGGCCAGCCAATCTGGTTTGTTCCACCCATGTTTGATTGCTTTTTGCACTTCGGAACGCTTGTACTTGTAGTATTCGCACATTCGAACCTTCATCGCGTCTTCATTGAAGCGGTCCTCCAATGTTGGAATGGGAAAATCGTCATGAAGAATGCTGATGACTCTGTCTTTTAAATCATTCGGTACTTCACTCCAGGTGTTTAGTATGTCGTGTCTAAACACCCGAGAGAAAAGACCACACATGCGCGAAATCACCTTCTTACCTTCATCATCCAAGATGATACCGCCCCGGTGAAGTCGACGGAGTAAGGCAAGCCCTCTCACCGCTGACGCGTGAACTTGGGTGTCCCAGCAGGGGTCTCTAGCGGCGTGTCAACGGGGGTACGGACGTCAAGTGTCTCCACTGGAGTCTCAGTCCCAAAGTGAGGAGTGTCCACTGGAGTGACTCTTGGAGGAACGGCAGTCAGCCGCGCAAAACCTGGTGTCGATGGCGATGTCGTGGCTGGTGTCGGGACGGGCAAAGAAGGGGAGGGTAAAGAGCCTCGTTGAATACGAGGCGGTGTCGAAGCATTGGTGGTGGCATCCCCACAACAACCGCCACCACCACCACTAGAGCGTCGGTGCCTAGACGAGTGTGAAGATCGTCTCATCGACACCGAAGCTTCGGAGCACGCTGAATTCTCCGAAACAGAGGGAGATGCGGATGGAGTAGGAACGCGCGATGGTGCGACAGAGCGATGACGCTCCACGTACCACTGTCTCTGCTGGGGTGACAAAGAAGAAAGAAACTTCTCATCATCCATACCTGCATTAAACACACGAACATTTAAACTTAATATTGAATGAATGGAGTAGAAAACATGGACAAGTAGATAGATAGAGAGAGAGAGAGAGAGAGAGGAGGAGGAGGAGGTGCTCGTTGTCCCTGCTTGTGAGAACATACCTAGAGCATACGTACCTAGAGTGGACGCAAAGACCATTAAATACAATGACGCATATAAATACAATGATGTAATGACGCAATGACGCGTTCTTCTTCTATTCAACTTGAGTGATGGAAGAGGCAAGTCGATAATTAAGAATTTTCAATCGAAAGAGAGAGATAGAGAGAGAGAGAGAGAGAGAGAGAGAGAGAGAGAGAGCGCACACAATCAAATCTTGCAGTCGAAAAACCAGGTGGTGGAGCTGTATGTGGCCATGGATTACCCAGGATGTGAGCGCAAAATCAAAAGAGCGTTATACAACATGGAAGGTACTTAGAGAGCCAGAGTTTTTGCAAAACAGAGTAAAATTGTTCAAAACGGAGAATCGTACAAGAATTCCCACTATCTCTTTCTTTTTTGACGTAGAACTTGAAGGTGCTTGTAGCTTTGGAATGTTCAAAGACTAGCAGCAACAGAACACGTTCTTCTTCTATTCAACTTGAGTGACGGAAGAGACAAGTCGATAACTCAAAATTTTCAATCAAAAGAAGAGAGAGAGAGAGAGAGAGAGAGAGAGAGAGAGAGAGAGAGAGAGAGAGAAAGAGAGAGAGAGAGAGAGAGAGAGAGAGAGAGAGAGTGCACACAATCAAATCCTGCAGTCGAAAAACTAGGTAGTGGAGCTGCATGTGGCCATGGATTGCCCAAGATGTGAGCGCAAAATCAAAAGAGCGTTATACAACATGGAAGGTACTTAGAGAGCCAGAGTTTTTACAAAATGGAGCAAAATTGTTCAAATATAATATTTGTGGCTTTAAGAGATCTCTCTCTCATCCTCGCATAGCTCAGCATAACTTTCTATATCTATATAGAGCTCTCCGTTTAAACAGATGTCCTCTGTTTCATTTTGTAGATCCTCTGCATGCACCCCATAGAGAGTAGCAGCTTGATGTTCGTCTGACACCACCTCAACGGCTTCTGACTGAGCATCTTCTCCGATCTCCTCCATTGATGCCGCTATGATTGGCACATGGTAGCCTTCATACATCCGTGCACTACGAGGGGCTACCTCTATGACGTACCACCAGTTTGATGCAGACTTTGTAGGATGAAATATCACCTTCCAGAACCACATAACTTACATGAGAGCTTCCAAGCACAAAAATTCTAAAATGGGATGTTAACTATGTACATACTTACTTGTTCACAATGCTCGGGTAGTACGAAAGTGTCTCTTAGGTCAGTCCATTTCTTAGTTGAAACCACCTCAAGAAAACCAGACTCTCCTCTACGCACAGTAGCGTTGCGACCCTCCATGACTATCTTGAACCATTGCACGTCGAACAAGTCAACAAAAAATCCTCTATAATCGATCCTCAAAATCTCTTGTAGCGTGCCGAAGTAAATGAGTTCCGCCACCACAGGATCTGCATCAGAGGACCGTCGTCGACTAGACTGTTCAAATTTTTCCATGATTCCACAATCTTGAGTAAAACGCTTTTTGTCGATCTGTTCCCACCCTAAAATGTCGACCTTTACACCATGCTGCTGTGTATGACTTATACTACAACCAACAAAGATTATGAGTGGCCGTTCAAACATCTAGAAAGTCACTAGTCGTACATTGCAAACTTACCTTGGTCGCGCAACCCCGAGAGTACTCCCACTCTTCCTCAGTCACTTCTTCACCGCACTGTTGTGCGCTTTTCAATTGGTTGTGCAACCATCTTAAGCTCATGAATGTTGGTAGGCTCTCCAGACCCGTCGGATAGTGCATCGGTGGTCGTCTCCACTCGTTGCGTGTCCTTTGTCGCTCTTGCTTTGCATCCTCATATTGTGAAATCCACTTTTGCATCACTGGATTGTGAAGCACACAAAATTGGTTGATTTTAGCCTCTAGATCTTCCGTCATCTTCTTCTCAACACCGAGATTGTACATGACTCAACATAAAAATAAATCTAAATGTAATCTAACTTAATCTTAAACTCAACATAAAAATAAATCTAAATGTAATCTAACCTAATTTAATTTAAATTTTAACATAATCTCTTTCTCTCTTTGTTTTCTCTCCTTACCTCTCTCGTAAATAAAATAAACCTAATCTAAATCTAACGTAAATAAACCTAAATCTAAATCGAACGTAAATAAACCTAAATCTAATCAAACGTAAATCTAACTAAAAATAAACCTAAATCTAATCTAATTTAACTTAAATAACATAAATCTAATTTAATGTAAGTTTACATCTAACATAATCTTTAATGTCTTTTGGGATAGTTTCCTACGACGTTAAAACTCTCTTCTTCTTTTGTGTATGTGTGTGTGGTGTGTGTGTGCCAATAAAAGGAGAGAAATGGTATAACCTTTCTATCACCCAAGTGTGGTAGATTGGTTATGCCATTTCCATCTGGAATAACAGGTCTTGAGTTCAACTCCTCCTCGGCTAGATCTTTAGGTCTTTTTAATTAGTTTCCTACGACGTTAAATTAAACTCTCTTCTTCTCGGGTGTGTGTGTGTGTGGGTGTGTGTGCACGCCAATAAAAAAAAGGAGAAAAATGGTATAACTTTTCTATCACCGAAGTGTGATAGATTGGTTATGCCATTTCTCTCATGAATAACAGGTCTTGAGTTCAACTCCTGTCGACTAGATCTTTAAGGTCTCTTGGGATAGTTTCCTACGATGTTAAGACTCTCTTCTTCTTCTTCTTCTTCTCTCTCTCTCTCTCTCTCTCTCTCTCTCTCTCTCTCTCTCTCTCTCTCTCTCTTTTCCTCTCTCAATGTGTGTGTGCATTCTTTGTGTATGCATGTGTGTGTGCATATTTGGTTTATGCACGCTCTCTCTCTCTTTTCCTCTCTTAATGTGTGTGTGCATTCTTTGTTTATGCATGTGTGTGTGCGTTTTTTGTTTATGCTTGTGTTCTCTCTCTCTCTCTCTCTCTCTCTCTCTCTCTCTCTCTCTCAAAAACAAAATGTGTGTGTGTGAGAGAGAGAGAGAGAGTGAGAGAGAAAGAGGGGAAGGGAACATGAGAGTGAAGAGAGGGAAGGAGCATACCTGGCTCTCCCTCAGCACTAAAGGGCACGGGCCATTTAATGAAGCCCAGGCGATGGGATCCACGACAGAGAAGTTCGAACGCGAATATCGATACCCGCGCAGCCGTAGGATGCCGGGGTAAACTAGGACATGGAAAAGTAAACTTGGACAAGCAGCGGGACCTGTCTAAGTTTATTTATTATTATATAGTTTGCCCATATGTCAACTTCTCCGTCGCGGGCGTAGCATTAGTGCATTGGGCTCTCATGGAGGTGGAGAGGGTTCAAGTCTCCGTGCTCGCAATGGTCGCCCATTTTTTTCCGCCCTCAATCTTCCTCGAGATCCCCCCTTTCAACCTTAGCCGCCGATCCCATCTCTTTCTACCCGTGCCCTTTAGTGCCGTGGCTGGCTCTCCTTCCTCTCCTCATGTGTGTGTGTGTGTGTGTGTGTGTGTGTGTGTGTGTGTGTGTGTGTGTGTGTGTGTGTGTGTGTGGAGAAGAAAGAGAGAGAGAGGGAGAGCGTGTTACCTTGCTTGCTTGAGCACGCGCCGAAAACTCAGATCTGAGATCTGAGTTTTCGAACGCTCTCGGTTATTTTTTTTAGCCCTGACGGCGCGCTATAGGCGTCGCTATAGGTGTCGCTATGAGCGTCGCTAAGTTACTTGTAATTTAGCGACACCCATTGCGACGCCGTGGTTTTTCAACTTTGAGCGTCGCATTCCGAGCGTCGCTACTATTAAGTACCTCTTGTAGTGTCTTCACATTATTTGATCATTGGTGGTCACTTATGGGAAGCTGCAGCAAGTAGGGAATTCAATTCGAGAAACCACAGGGTGGACTGATCTAGTGGATTCCCTCTCGGTGTATGCATTCATTGCGAAGTCTCAAGCTAATGAGGCTATGGTGGAGGAAAAGCGGAAAAGAGATGAAGAAGCCCCTGGGGCATCGAAAAGGACAACGAGGTTCAACAGCAAGAAAAAAGAAAGTCCTGCTCCTAAGCCCGCTCCTGAAGTGGTGATGGAGGAGGTACCTAAGGACAAAAAGCAAGGTAAACCCAGGGGACCCTCTTATAAGCTCAAGTATGACATTGAATTAGCTATAGATTTAAAGAAAGTCTTTGAAGAGCGAATTCTAAATAGCAAGGTGGAGCTCACATTGGGTGATATATTGGGCATTGCCAAACGTGAGTTTCGTGAGGAGATAATAGCTATCATCAAAAGGAAGCAGCAGATACCAAGTGAACAGGAGCCGAAGTTAGTGAAGAGCCAGGTGGTACGCCACATTGAAGCAATTCTAGACGACTATGAAGAGTATTTGGCGAATCTTGAAGAAGAAGAAGAGTCGAGGTGTGTGGTGGTGTCAAATCCAACCGTACCTGAGGTAAGGCATGTTCATTTCAATGAAGATGAAGATGGTGAAAGCATACCAAGGAGTCACTTTTCAAGGACTCATTGGGCAAGAGCAACAACCGAAACTGTTGTAAAGCTTGGCGACATTGAAGAACCCGTCTTAGCACTCATAGATCATGGATCAGAGATCAATTTGATGGCTAAAAGCTTGCACAAAAAGTGGAAATGGCCTATTGATGTGGACCATGGTTGGCGGATTCCAGCTGCCAATATGCTTTCAAGCGACCTCTATGGTGCATGTGCCAATGTTAAGGTAACTGTAGGGGATATCTGTGATGAGCAAAACTTCTTTATGCAGGAGCATTCCTCTTATCCTTTAATTCTGGGGAAACCATACATTATGGCTGTGCGAATGGAAACCAAAGTGTTGGATGATGGCTCGGCCTATGCCAAGGTTTGGAGCCGTGATGGTAAGAAAGCAGTGCAATTCTTGAATGTATGTGTTGACCATGCTAGGAATAAGGACAATCTACGTGATCATCCAATGCTGAAGATACGCAAGGAGTTTAGAGAACACAGGTTTGCACATGATTTTCTCGGAGTGCCATTATAAAGCGGGACTATGGTGGTACAAGTGAGGAGAAGTTCTCACAAAGAGAAGCTTTCTCTTCGGGGTTTTTGGGGTTAACATCTGAAGGTTCAGTCTCTTTCAGAAAATTTAATGATTTTCCAAAGTGGGAAAAATAGTGTGTTTCAAGTATCCAAAGTGAGTTGCAGGGTTGTGATGTGCTTGAATCGGATGATGTGATTTCAGGAGTCTTTAAAGAGGTATCTTATGTAGATACGATGTCAGAGCTTGAAGAGATCAGGAAAAACAGGTTACAAAGCAGATCTGAAGTGGTCAAGGTCCATTCAATGGACATGTATGATGAGTTAAGTTTATATGAAGCACTTATGCAAATTGAAGATGATTTAGGTGAAACTGTTGAAGGGCAGGTAGAGACAAAATACAAGATTGTTGCAAAGAAAGTGGCCAGTGGCTACACCGCTTCCAGAAGGAAGTGATGGGATGATCAAGGAGGCTTTTCGATAGCCTATACTCAGAAATCCAAAGAACATAGGACATAAGTTTACTAAGAAAACACTGCAGCAGTTGAAGGTTGGAGAAGACTGTTTCCTCAATGAAGAAGAGACCAAATGCTTTCAAGGTATGCTCGAAAAACATGGTAAAGCTTTCGATTTTGAGCCAAGTGAGATAGGGTGTGTGGATCCGAGTGTTGTTTCACCAATGGTTATTTTCACTGTTCCACACATGCCATGGAGCTTGCGTCCTATTTCAGTTCCTAAAGCTCACTTGCCAAAGCTTATCAATTTGCTTAATGAAAAGATTCACATGGGAATTTTGGAGCCGTCATGTGCTCCGTATTCCAATCGATGGTTTACTGTTCCGAAGAAAAATGGTACATTAAGGTTCATTCAGGATATGCAACCAGTTAACAAAGGTAACAATCCGCAATGTGGGTATTAGCCCAATTGTGGATGAATTTGCTGAGGCCTTTGCAGGAAGATCTATTTACTCCATGGGTGATCTTTATTCAGGATATGATCAATACCAGTTAGCTTTTGAGAGCAAGGATCTTACTACGATGTGTACTCCTCTTGGTTTGGTAAGGATGTGTACTCTACCACAGGGTGCTACTTTATCAGTAGCTCATATGATGAACGGCATGAATAAGGTATTAAGGGACTTTATCCCACATATTACTATGCCTTTCATTGATGACCTACCAATTAAGGGCTATGAAGAAGGCTCAAAAGATGAAGCAAAAGACCAGAGGGGGTGCCGACAGTTTGTTGCTCAACATATTGCTGACTATGATCCTATATTATCAAGGCTTGAAGAAGTTAACTTAACACTTTTAGGTCAAAAATCGAATTTTGGATCTAAGAAGGTCTTAATTGTGGGACACATGTGCAGTTCTGAAGGAAGAAGGCCAAGTCCAGCAAAAGTCGAAGCAATCCAAAAGATGAAGGATACATGTTCTTCAGTTACGGAGGTTCGTTGATTCTTAGGCGCATGTGTGTTCTATCATATTTGGCTGCCACACTTTGCTCATGTTGCAGAGGTGCTGTATCAATTGCTACGAAAAGGTAAGAGGTTTGTTTGGGAAGAAGTTAACACACAAGCTATTAGGAAATTAAAGAAGATACTTCTTGAGGCTCCGACCTTGAGGAAAGTTGATTATAAATGCGACAGTCCCGTTATTTTAACAGTTGACACTAGCCCGACAGGTATTGGATGGGCTATAGGTCAAGATGATGCTAAAGGACACAAGTATGCAGTGACATTTGTAGCCAAGGTGCTCAATGCTCGTCAACGAGGATATCCACAGGTTAAGAGGGAACTTTGGGCCGTTGCTACTGATGTAAGGACCGATAAAGAATACTTTACTAGAGCTTCCGTTGTGGTAGAAATAGATTGCTTGCCACTGATAGGGATGATTGCAAACTAATCTACTACAGACATTGCCATGCTACGATGGATAGCGTATATCAAGTCTCTTAACCCTGAATTTTGTCATATTGCAGGTAGAGATAACCCTTTTGCAGAAATGTTATCAAGAGCCAGGTTTGAAGATGAAGAAGAGATGTTGACCACGAGTGATGATGTTGGCTTGAAGTTCTACACGTCTTCTTATCTACATGCCAAATGTGGTAGTATTGCTCATGTTTTTGAAGTCTTTCCTTAAGAGTTTTATGATGGAGAGTGGCTTATGATTGGCTGCTACCTAAGTACTCTCACTAGATAAGAAGGATGGAGTGATCAAGAATTCAAGAAGATCAGGAAGAAGGCCTATGGCTATTTCTTGAAAGAGGGACATTTATGGAAGCAACCGAGGCGCCCAAGAGGGGTACCACAACAAATTATTTGCGACAAAGCGACCCAGCAGCAGGTGATTAAAGAGTTTCATGAAAGTCTATGGGTTGGACACAGAGGAGCCTGGGCAACCTTTGTCAAGATTAAAGACCGATATTGGTGGAGAGGTATTTATAAAGATGTGGTTCAATTTGTGGAATCATGCTTAATATGTCAATAGTACTCTAATGTGCGACATAGAGATGGGTTGCATCCCACCTATCCACTGGCTATGCACTACAAATGTGTGTGGACCTTACTACAATGCCAGTAGGAGTGTGGCAGATGAGATATATTGTCCTTGCTAGGGAAGATCTTACAAATCAGGTTGAAGGCAGAGCTTTGCGTACCAAAGCTACCAGTTCAGTATGCAAGTTCTTGCTTGAAGATGTTATCTCTAGGTATGGATGTGTTGGCAGAATTACTGCAGACAGAGGGGAGCTGGATGCAGATGAAGCTCGAGAGTTTTTTGCTCGTATGGGCATTAAACTCGCCCTCAACACAGCATATAATCCAGAAGGTAACGGGAAGAGTGAAAGAGGACATCTGCCTATTGTTAAAGCTTTAGCAAAGGCGTGTGATGGACATATTGGTGATTGGTCTAAACTCTTGCCATTTGCTTTGTTGGTTGATCGCACGACTCACAGTTCAGTTACAGGATTTATGCCGTTCAAATTGATGTATGGGCAGAAACCCATTATGCCTAACAGAGGAAGCAGTTACAACTTGGGCCATAATGCCATGGGAAGAAGGTATGTCTATTGAAGACTTGCTTGCTTTACGTATTCGGCAGCTTGAGAGGCGTCAAGAGGATCTAGAGCAAGCTAAAGAGAAGCTTAAGGAGGCAAGATTGAAGAACAAGGCAGCATTTGATGGAAAGCATAGACTACGACCACATGCTATCAAAGATGGTGACTGGGTAATTGTCTATGATAGTAGCTTGGAGAACCAACACTCTGCTATGCGGAAAATGGTGAAACGGTGGTTTGGACCATATGTGGTGCAACATGTTTTTGTTAATGCAACATATCAATTATGTGAACTAGATGGTACTATGCTTAAAGTGCCTATTGTTGCAGGAAAAAGGATCAAGCTGTCCAAGAAGCGAGAAGACAAGATTGTTCTTGAAGATTCCCATTCAGATCCACCTCCAGAGGATCATGTTACGTATACATCAGATGATATGTCTGATGATGATTTTAATGAAGCTGATTAAGTGCAATTGGCACAGACCGAAGGCTGTGCAGGTTCAGAGGGGGTGAATGTCATGCAGCTCCGCTCCCATGCAAAGAAAGATTCTAGGAAAATGCACATCAAGTTTGTTTAAAGCTTATATGTTTAATAAACAGCGATTAAGGACTGGTTACAGGCCGAGTTCAATGCTGAATGTATGTCAAATGCGGCTGAAAGGGCCAAAAAATTCCTTAATGATGTTAAAAAGTGTTATGATTGAAGTGAATACGGATGGGGTATGGCCCTAGAACTGCAGTGCTCGATGTGCTCTACCGGCCTGTCTTTACGGCTCGTTGATTCGAGCTACGATGAAGAAGTTATGGCAGTTTGAAGTTCAAGTCGATTGCAGATCCGTGCCGCATTGGACAACAGCACAACTGAGGGGATAAAAATGAAATGAATGCGTCGGGCTGAAGTGCTCACTTTGTGGAGCGCATCGGTCTTTTCAGATCAGGAATTGGACTTACGGTTGCCAAATTATTGATCGTTTAAGATTTATAGGGGGCCGAGTCTGCACTAGCCCGGTCCACTCGGTTGGAGTGCCACTCGAAGTATTTGTCTTTTTCCGGGTTTTGGAATGCAAATATTGTGGGGAAAGGCCAACACTGTTGCGGCTTGCTGGAGAAAACTGAGTTGTTTGGTAGAACCTTGGCTGATAAGCATGCAAAATGTAGTGCTGTTACGAAGGCACAAAAAGTTCTTGTTGAGTTCTCTGTCAAAAATGTCGTCTTTTGGAATGTAATGGTTGCAGGCGATGCCTTGGTTGGTATGTCTACAAAAATCATGCAAGAATTAAAACTCTCAATGATAATATCATACTTATCATTGCCTTGGCCGAAATGTATGCCCAAGTGTGCCACCCAAGAGCACATAACTAAGAGGCGCCCAAGGCCCAAGGCCATAAGCCAATTAAAATCATGGCTGCCCACTTGCTAAGGGAAAAAGGGGGCAACCCTATTTTTTTAAAAGGGTGTGAACATTCAAAGGAGGGCGCCATGGCCTGCTGGCAACGAGCAGTAGCGTAGGAAATCGAAAGAGGCTCGCGCCAGCCTGTGTGATGCTCCGATGGGGATGCTGAAGAAGCGAAATATGCTCAGAACGCGAGCGCAAACAGCTTCGGTACCACTCTCTCCGCAAATCGTGCAGGTTAAAATCCTCGGCCTACCACGTCATCAAGGGCTAGGACCCATTAGCGACGTCGCTAATGGGTGCCTAGCTATTTTTAGCCAAGGAAACATGCATCCATATAAAGGGAAAACGTGTGGTTTGTTTATTATTCACCTCATCATCTTGTAGATCCTCCTTAGAAGCGACATAGTCTCAAGCTTCTTAAGCTCTTAAACCTCCTCATAAGCAAGAGCTCTCAAGCTCCTTAAGCTCTTAAGCCTCTTCCTCATCATCGTGTGTCTTCTTCTCCGGATATCTTCAAGCTCGGGAGTTCTTAAGCTCCTGATAATCCACAAGCTCTTAAACTCCTCCTAATCTCCTCTGAATAAGCTCCATATTCTTAAACTCCTCCTAATCTTCCCCGAATAAACTCTATATTCTCAACCTCTTAAACCAAGTTCCTTAGCTTAATTGCACCTTAATCAAGCTAATCTTAAAACCCATAAGCCAAACCTCTCTAAGCGAACTGAGCCAATTCCCTAAACCCAATTAAAGCTTCAAAGCCATCATTAGCCATTAAAATCCTCAAGCTTAACTTTCATTGGCCATCCTAAACCTGCTCGAAGCCCATTAGCCATTCGAATCGAGGAGCAGAAGGCAGAGTAAGCAGAGTTTCATCAATTTCTTGTTTAAGCACCTTATTTAAGCCAGATTTTTCCTTGTAAGAGCATTTAAGCTTCTATAGTGATTTGTTAACCATGAATTCTGTCGAGATTAACTGGAAATTAGACGGATAGTTTGTTTTAAACTCTGTTGTCGGTAATTGTGTCTGCTACACCTTGTTTCCCACACCTCTCACAGCCAGGGGCCCGGTGCCTTCCCAACTCACCTTTTGCACAATTATCCCCCGACAGCGGTCATCAATGCGGCGACGACTTATTCCTCTCAGCGCGTGCAGGATTCTCTTAGCGACAACAGCACAAAAGGTGAGTGACACACCATCTATAGTTGTAGAGCTTGTCTGTGTGTATAGGTTGTGTGCTTGAATCCCCTATGGCTAGCACATGACAATGGGAAAACTCCACGCAGCTGACATCCACTCAACAGCAAAGTTTTGATACACTCAAGGATGTTAGCTACAGCTCCTATACTGGCTATTGTAGATTCTTTGAAACCATTCGTTTTGGAAATGGATGCCAGTGATCGTGCTATTGGAGCAGTCCTGTTTTACAAGACGGACGGTCGATTACATTTGAAAGTAAGAAGCTTGATGCAACTCAACAAAACTATTCTACTTACGAACGTGAACTCGATGCAATAGTGTCTGCCGTAAAGACATGGTGGCATTATCTGTATGGTGCTCAGTTCGAGATTTGGTTTGACCATGAAAGCATCAAATGGTTTACACAACAAACAGATTTAAAGGGTCGAAAAGCCAGGTGGGCCGAGATCCTTCAGGAATATGATGCCAAATTAAGGTATCGCAAAGGCCGATACAATGTAGTGGCAGACGCTCTAAGTCGAATGCCAAAGATCAATTTGCTCTTGTTCACGGAACTTCGTAGTGAATTTTTAGATTCTCTCAAGGGCAAATATGAGCAAGATGAAACATATTCCAACGTGTGGAGCCATGTTCAAAAGAGGGATCCTTCTCACTCCAATGCAGGTAGTGTACAGTTAACCTCCACACCTTTAGTTCTCCTTTATCAAGTGATGAACTACAGCGATGGAAGCATTTTACCATCGACAATGGGTACCTACTCCACAAGGGGAGAGTTTGTGTACCGACGGACACAGACATTCGGCGCCAAATTCTTTATGAATGTCATGATAGTCCAAGTGCAGGGCACCCGGGGATTAGAAAAACTTATTCTCTCATACGACAACAATTTTACTGGCCAGGTCTACATGGCTTTGTTCAAGCTTATGTCTTGCATTGCCAAAAATGTCAAGTTAACAAGGCAGAGCGCCTGAAAGCAGGAGGACTCTTACATCCTTTGGAGATTCCCAATGGAAAAACGATTACTAGTGGGCTTACCTCCATCCAAGAAGAGAGGTGAAGTCTCTACTATAGAGCCTTCACCAAGAGAAGGAGAAAGAAGTGAGTCTCCCAATAATTTTGAAGATGTGGCTCCAAGAAGACGGCAGCCTCAACGATCTCCAAATCCCCCCAAGAAAGAAAGATTGCCGGAAAGTCCACCTCCTCGTTATCACAAAAAGGAAGAGAGGTGCCAAAATAAGGAAAAGGAGAGAAAGAGGTCACCCTCTTCTCCATCTTCATCACCTTCCTCATATTCCAATGAAGGTAGCGGCTCTTCTCTCAAAGAGCCCAAAAGGAAAGGCCATCGCAAGTCCTATCCGGTATGGAGAAGGTCCAAGAAGCTGAAGAAGTTCAAGGAGGGAGGAAAGGACACCACTTTTCTTACCTATGATGGCACCTTTGGTGCTACGGACAAGATTTTGGCCTTCATCCAATAGTTTGATGTGGCCTTTGGTGAGGAGGACTTCATGGAGTCCTCTAAACTGCGTCAGGTATCTATGCATTTTCAGAGCTCTGCTCCTGAATGGTGGGCTAGCCTACGAGCCCAAAGGAAAGCTCCAAGGACATGGAAGGCTTTAAGAGTCTCCATCATGAAACAATTTCTGGCAAGCAACACTAAAGACAATGTCCTTACAGAATGGCAAAGCTTGAAACTCTCTCCCTACGAGTCTATCCAGAAGTATGTAGATAAGTTTTGGGATTTACTTCTCAAAGCCAGTGTCTACAAAAAGATAGGCTTTGAGGAGAAAAAGCAACAATTTTGTACGGGACTTTTTGAAGAGGTGGCCGAGTATACTAACTCACAAAGGCGTAATGCCATATCGGCAGTCATACACCATACTATGGTTGCATCTCAAATCAATTTCCAACAAGGGGTTAAGAGAAACTCTAAGCCCATGGAAGTGAAGGATCAAAATGAGCCTAGAGGGAGGAATAATGCTCAAACTTCCTCCAAAGGCAACTCTAGCAACACCGATAACAAAGCTAAGCAGAAAGGAGTCTACAAAGGTAAGAATAGACTCTCTCCAACAGAGCTAGAGTGTTATCGTAAGGATAACAAATGCTACAAGTGTGGATAGCAAGGGCATGTCTATCGTGCTTGTCCCCAAAGAAATGCACGCAACAACCCACCTTGAGTTTCTATGCTGGAAACTCCAAAAGAGGATGCTCGTAGCAAAAGGCTTTTGTTTTTCCTAAGCTAGGAGATAAGTACATACATGTTTATGAGTCGGGTAGTATCCTATCCCTTGTAAATATGCATGATTTTCACAAGTTAATGAAAATCTATATATTCATATACATTATTTTTGTTAGAAATTCTGTAAATGAATTCAATGTTTCAACCAATAACAATAAAAAAAAGACGGGAATCAAGAGGAATTAGAATTGTCTACATTCCTAAATGGATTCCAAAATGTTTTTATTGATGATACCCCCGTGAGCTATCTCCACAATGAGGGGACAATGACCATGCAATGGAGCTTTTACCACGAAGCTCACTGCCTAATAAGCCTCCTTATTGAGCTTTATAAGCTCCACAAGAGGAGTTCAAAAGGCAATAGCATGAACTGGTAAGTTTGGCCTCATTTATGTATGCAACACGAGGCCGGATATTCAGTTTGCAGTCTCACAGGTCAGCACATTTATGCATAGCCCAGGGTCTCAGCATTGGTAGGCTGTCAAGAGGATTTTCCGCTACCTTAGTGGCACTTTACATCTTGGCTTGTTTTATCCCAAGGGGGGATCATTGCCGCCAGGCTTACATGCTTTTTCGGACTCAGATTGGGGGCTAGTTGTTTTGACATGCGAGTGTCCACAAGTGGTTTTTGTTTCATGCTTGGCAGTTCATGTATATCATGGTTGAGCAAGAAGCAACCTACTGTGGCCACTTCGAGTTGTGAGGCTGAGTACAGGGCAGTCTTCACAGCTACGGTTGAGTGTGTATGGCTCAGACGCCTTATGGCTGATTTGGGTGTTGGACAGGACATTGCCAACACTATCTACACTGACAGTCAGAGCGCATTGGCAGTTGCAAGGAACCCAGTTTTTCATGCTCGCACAAAGCACATTGAGGTGCATTACCACTATGTCAGGGAGAGGCTCTCAGCAGGAGAGATCAGCTTGGCTTATGTGCCAACACAGGACAACCTTGCAGATCTTTTCACAAAGGCATTGTCTCGTGAGAAGCTTGAAGCTTTCTGCAAAGCTTTGGGCTTACTCCCCTTTGTGGACTGATCCTGTCCTCAGGGCATGGCACTTCCCTTTACTCATGTGCCAGCTCTCGTTCACCGCATCACTCCAGGGGGGATTTGTTACCATATACATGTGGTAGTGATGTGTGTGAACACACTAGGACCTCCAGGGCATTTTTTCCCTCTTTAGGAGGTTTTTCCCCCCGTGCATTGTATATACGCCCATCACTCTAGGGCTATCTATCTTTCCATTTCACACTAAGTAATACACTCTCTATTGTGTGCCTTGAGCTTCCTTCGTCTTCTCCAAGCTATGTGTGTTTGCAACCCTAATTCCAACAGGCAGACCATGTATACCTAATGTTTTTCTTTGTTAGATCATGTAATGGTCCTGCTATTAGTGAGAACTTTTCTATGAAGCATCTATAGTATGCACACATACCTATAAATCTTCTTAGTTCATGAAGATTCCTTGGTTTAGGCCATCCTTTTATTACCTCTAACTTTGATGGATCCATTTGGATGCCATCTTGAGAGATAATCTGACCTAAATATTGAATCTCTTGTAAGAAAAACTCACTTTTCTTTCGATTAACATAAAGCTTATTCTCTCTTAAACTTGAAATATTTGAAGGACTACGAGCGGAAGTGCAACGTGAGAGAGAGTGCGAGAAGAAGAGCACGACGATATGGTGAACTCGCTCTACTGTAATGTGTAGAGCATAGTGAGTTCTTATTAGGTTTTCACAAAAGAATATGTGTACATACCTGGCGGCCCGCCCACTTACCTGGGCGACCACATTGGGATTTATACCCCAACAACCTCCCACTTAAAGTCCAATGTGGTACTTTAAGTGTGAGAGAAGCTACTATACAAGCTAATATACAAGATATGTAGAGAAGTGATGTACTACCCTACACCTAACTGCTTGCGAAAATGCGCAAAGCTCTCTGAGGGAAGTCCTTCTGTAAGTAGATCAGCAGGATTTTCTGTGGTGTGAACTTTGACAAGCTGAAGTTGCTTATCCTCCAGCATTTCCCTGATGAAATGATACTTCACATCCACATGCTTTGTCTTTGAGTGATAAACTGGATTGCGAGCCAATTGTATAGCACTTTGACTATCACAATATAACATAGGCATCTCTTCTTTGATTCCCAAATGTGTTACTAGTCGATTAAGCCAAATTGATTCTTTGCATGCCTCTGATGCTGCAACATATTCAGCCTCTGTAGTAGACTGAGTAACACAATCTTGTAATCTAGAACGCCATGATACTACTCCACCAGCCAATGTAAAGACATACCCTGACGTAGACCTTCGGTTGTCTAAGTCACCTGCATAATCTGAGTCTGTAAAACCCTTTACACTTAGCTCCTGAATCCCATAGCATATACGCATACTCTTTGTAGCTTTCAGTTATCTCAATATTCCTTTCACTGCCTCCCAATGTTTCTTGCCTGGATTTGACATGTATCGACTTACTACTCCCACTACAAATGCAATGTCTGGGCGAGTAGCAATCATTGCATACATCAAACTACCCACTGCATACGCATATGGAATCTTATCCATTTCAGCCTTTTCTTCCTCAGACACAGGACAATCTTGTTTGCTAAGTTTCACATATGGTGGCAATGGAACACTCAATGCCTTTCCCTTCTCCATATTGAAACGTTGCAAAACCTTGTCAATATACTCTGTTTGAGACAACCAAATCAACTTCTTTGATCTGTCTCTCTCAATGCGCATACCAAGTATATGACTTGCCTCACCCATGTCTTTCATGTCAAACGATTTTGCCCTCTTTGACTTCAAAGCTGAAATCTCTTCCAAGTGCTTGCCAGCAATCAACATGTCATCCACATACAAAATAAGGATCAGCCAACTACCATCCTTAGCCTTCTTTGTATATAGACAGTGATCGAGATCACTACGTTTGTAGCCTTGAGAAAGCATAAACTTGTGGAATTTATGGTACCATGCCCTCGGTGATTGTTTTAAGCCATAAAGACTCTTTAACAACTGGCATACCCAATCTTCCTTGCCTTTCTCAACAAACCCTTCTAGCTGCTGCATGTAAATTTCCACATCTAAATCACCATGCAAAAACGCTGTCTTGACATCCATTTGGTGCAACACCAAATCTAATATGGCAACCAATGCAAGAAAGCATCTCAATGTAGTCATCTTGACCACCGGAGAGAAGACTTCATCAAAGTCAATGCCTGTTCTTGCTTAAAGCCCTTGGCAACAAGCCTTGCTTTGTACTTTGGCTGACTATCATGAGCGGTGATCTTATACCTGTAAACCCATTTACAAGGTAGAGCCTTTTTGCCCCGTGGTAATTTAACTAGCTTCCATGTCTGGTTTTTATGCAGAGCTGTCATCTCTGACTGCATGGCCAATTGCCAATTCCCGGAGTCCTTCATTTGCACTGCTTCCTTGTAACATGAAGGCTCATTGCAATCAGTCAACATGACATAGTTCATAGATGGAACAAACCTATCAGCAAGTCGCGTGACACGTCCAGATCTATGCACAATAGGTGGCTTAGGCTCAGCCACAACTTGTGGTTCCAATCTATCCTGTCCTTGCTCCTCTTGAGCCCTGACATTTTGTCTTGCACGTGCAGGTCCATCTTCTTGGAAGACAACTCTTCTAATCTCCTCAACCCTCTCTGGTTTAGAGTGCCAACTGTGTATCTCTTTTACTACTTCTATGCTTATGTGGCTGCTGTGTTTGCTTACCATACAGACAATGTTCATAGAATTCAAAATCATTAAATGAAAAGCCAGGCAAATAACCAGAACGAGACAAGATTTCCATTCCCTTCTTGGACATATGTCCTAACCGGCTATGCCACAAAGAAACGTTCGGCTGCTCGGTTACATTGATTACATTTTTAGAGACATTTGATACATAAATCATGTAAAGTCCTCCAGACATTACTCCATGTGCTACTGTCATAGAACCCTTGGATATCTTCCACATGTTCTGTCCAAAAGTGGTGACGTAGCCAGCATCATCAAGTAAACCTGTGCTGATCAAGCTCTTTGTAATTGCGGGAACATGTCTCACATTGTTCAGCGTGAAAGAAGAGCCATTCTGAAACTTCAATTGAACATCTCCAACACCTAAGATCTGACATGTCTGCCCATTGCCTAGCCGAACATGATCTTTAGTGGTCACATAAGAGGTAAACCACTCCTTGTTTGGAGACACATGAAGTGATGCCCCTGAGTCTATAATCCAGTCACTCAGTGCATTTCCATCAGATGCTGTAAGAAGAGCTGAGTCCATTGTATTCTTCAAAAAGTAGATGTCTCCTGACACCAGACTGTCATCCTCTACAACAGTGTTTGTCACATTTATTTCTTGAATCTTCAATGAGGACTTGTTCTTCTCACCATGGTCTTCAGCTTTCTCTTTGCCTTTTTCTGCTTTCCATTCTCTGCAGTCTCTTTTCATGTGACCCTTCTTGCCACAATGGTAGCATTCTATGTCACTCTTGCCTTTAGCACTGCGGGACTTGCTACGAGACTGATTCCTCTTTCCACCTTTGTACTTTTCTTTGGTCCTTCCCCTGACAACTAAGGCTGTTCCTTTGCCTTTGTCCATTGTCTTTCTATTGGTTTCTTCAGTAAGCAGACTTCCTTCTACACCTACTATGTTCAAACCATCTGGAGGTGCAGAATTACTCAAAGCTGTGCGAAAAGTGTCCCAACTTTCCTGCAATGTGATCAACAGGAACATAGCTCTAATAGGTTCATCAAACTTGACACCTTGAGCTGACAACTGACTGTAGATTGTGTTGAATTCATTCAGATGATTGGACATAGGTGTCCCTTCTTTCATCTTCAAGTCAACAAGCTTCTTAAGCAAGTATACCTGTGAAGCTGCACTCTGCTTCTCATAAAGATCACTCAGCTTTAACCATGCTTGATAAGCCGAAATCTCGTCTGCTACATTGAAGTAAACGCTTTCTGCCAAAGTCAACATAATGGTAGAAAGTGCCAATTCATTCATTTCGCTCCATTCATCTTCGTCCATATCTTCTGGTTTTATCCCCTTGAGCTTTATAGGTTTTATCTGCTTCTTTTGTACCAACACGTGCCAAATTTGCTTCTTCCACAATGGGAAATTGGTTCCATCCAGCTTCTTGATATTGTAAAGAGTAGTGTCCTATGATCCAGCCATAGCTACGCTTCACAGTGGTTTACTTTCCTGGGAAAAATTCGGCAGAGTTTCCCCTGAAACTGACCTCTGAACCAATATCAACCTGTCAAATAAACCAAAAAAGCTTCAGATTCTGCATAAATTTTGGCAGAGTCTCCTTTGTAAAATGGCTCTGGTGTACTCAAAAACAGACCAAAAAACAGCTCAAAAACACTGTCTCTCTGACACTGTAAGCTTCGGGTAAACCTGTCCTGCACCTGTACTATCTGTCACTGTCCTGTAAGCATAGACTGTGACAATGCCTCAACGGCAGTAAAGCAAAGATGCAATCCCAACTGTCTAACTCACAGTCGATACATCCTAGCTACCTATCTAAGGGTGCTCGAGGGATCGCTCCAAGACCTGTATCACCGAAAGGATCTCAACATTCGAGAATCCCCCAGCTCAATAAAACCTCACTCGACCCTCAACAAAGGCTGCAGTAAATCTGACAGTACATATACTTCCCACAAAGTCATACATCCACAAATTTCCCACTGTATGCTGTAACCGATGTGGCGGTTGTTTGCTGCGTGACTCACAACCAGCAAACCCTCAACAGACATACATCATCTCTGACAATACATCCCATGTGGAAGTACCTACAATGTCAGGATGAAATCTGGAATATCAAGAAACAAACACCAACTACCTGATGAACTAGTGGATGTCGCCTACAGTCTGTGTGTAGATGCGCGCGTGTCGTATGTGACACGCCTCCAAGAACTGTGAGCCGTCCTTCGATGTGTAGACAGACACAAATCAACACTCTGGGAGTGTCGATATCCTCAGCACCTACAGTCGTAGGCCGAAAACCCCAAATTTGCGGGACTTGCTACGAGACTGATTCCTCTTTCCACCTTTGTACTTTTCTTTGGTCCTTCCCCTGACAACTAAGGCTGTTCCTTTGCCTTTGTCCATTGTCTTTCTATTGGTTTCTTCAATAAACCGACTTCCTTCTACACCTGCTATGTTCAAACCATCTGGAGGTGCAGAATTACTCAAAGCTGTGCGAAAAGTGTCCCAACTTTCCGGCAATGTGATCAACAGGAACATAGCTCTAACAGGTTCATCAAACTTGACACCTTGAGCTGACAACTGACTATAGATTGTGTTGAATTCATTCAAATGATTGGACATAGGTGTCCCTTCTTTCATCTTCAAGTCAACAAGCTTCTTAAGCCAGTATACATGTGAAGCTGCACTCTGCTTCTCATAAAGATCACTCAGCTTTAACCATGCTTGATAAGCCGACGTCTCGTCTGCTACATTGAAGTAAACGCCTTTTGCCAAAGTCAGCATAATGGTAGAAAGTGCCAATTCATCCATTTCGCTCCATTCATCTTCGTCCATATCTTTTGGTTTTATCCCCTTGAGCTTTATAGGTTTTATCTGCTTCTTTTGTACCAACACGTGCCAAATCTGCTTCTTCCACAATGGGAAATCGGTTCCATCCAGCTTCTTGATATTGTAAAGAGTAGTGTCCTATGATCGAGCCATAGTTACGCTTCACAGTAGTTTACTTTCCTGGGAAAAATTCGGCAGAGTTTCCCCTGTAAACTGACCTCTGAACCAATATCAACCTGTCAAATGAACCAAGAAAGCTTCAGATTCTGTAGAATTTTTGGCAAAGTCTCCTTTGTAAAATGGCTCTGGTGTACTCAAAAACAGACCAAAAACAGCTCAATAAACCACTATCTCTCTAATACTGTAAGATGTGGGTAAACCTGTCCTGCACATGTACTGTCTCTCACTGTCCTGCACTGTCCGGTCACTATCCTGTAAGCATAGACTATGACAATGGCTCAACGGCAGTAAAGCAAAGATACAATCCCAACTATCTAACTCACAGTCAATACATCCTAGCTGCCTATCTAAGGGTGCTCGAGGGATCGCTCCAAGACCTGTATCACCGAAAGGATCTCAACATTCGAGAATCCCCTAGCTCAATAAAACCTCACTCAACCCTCAACAAAGGCTGCAATAAATCTGACAGTACATAGACTTCCCACAAAGTCATACATCCACAAATTTCCCACTGTATGCTGTAACCGCTGCGGCGGTTGTTTGCTGTGTGACTCACAACCAGCAAACCCTCAACAGACATACATCATCTCTGACAATACATCCCATGTGGAAGTACCTGCAATGTCATGATGAAATCTGGAATATCAAGCAACAAACACCACCTACCTGATGAACTAGTGGATGTCGCCTACAGTCTGTGTGTAGATGCGCCCGTGTCGTATGTGACACGCCTCCAAGAACTGTGAGCCGTCCTTCGATGTGTAGACAGACACAGATCAACACTCTGGGAGTGTCGATATCCTCAACACCTGCAGTCGTAGGCCGAAAACCCCAAATTTGCAGAGTCGAATCTGCACCCGCTGAGACCACGTAGTCAAAAAATGGCCTGCACAGAACTTTGTCGAAGCCGAACGGTGACCGAGATGACCTCAGAATGAAATTCTGAGAACACCGAGCCCTTCGATCAATCCCATAGGATTTGGGGCCGTGTCTTTGCCTATCGAATTTCACTCCAATCTGAGCTGGTGACTCTAGCCTCGTGCAGTGCTGCCCCGAGCCTCGATCTGAGCTCTTATACCAGTTGAAGGAGTACGAGCAGAAGTGCGACGCGAGAGAGAGTGCGAGAAGAAGAGCACGACGATATGGTGAACTCGCTCTACTGTAATGTGTAGAGCATAGTGAGTTCTTATTAGGTTTTCACAAAAGAATATGTGTACATACCTGGCGGCCCGCCCACTTACCTGGGCGACCACATTGAGCTTTATACCCCAACAATATTACGTGGAGGTGTTGCTTGTGTTCGTCCAGTGAATTAGAGTAGCTGATAATATCATCAAAGAAAGCTCCAGTAAAGGTTTGGTGAGGCCTGAATAAAGACCAAACATAGTGCGAAATGCAGTCTTTACAATGTCTTGATCAACTATCCTTATTTGATGGTATCCACTCATTAGGTCAATCCTATTGAAGTAGGTGGACCCTTGTAGCTTATCAAATAGGTCTCCTACCCATGGAACGGGAAACCTATTCTTGATAGTGATCCTATTTAGTGCTCTATAGTCGACACACATACGATATGTGTAATCTTTCTTTCGCACTAATAGCACTGATGAACAAAATGTAGATGAGCTAGGCCTAACCATTCCCTTCTCAACTAGCTCATGCACTTGCCACATAATATCCTCCTTGTTGAGCTTGAGAAACTCTATAAGGAGGTTTATTAGGCGGTTAACTTCCTAGAAGAAGTTCAATTGCATGGTCATCATTGCCTCATTTAGGAGGTAGTTCATAGGGGATGTCGTCATTCAATAAAGACATCTTGAAACCCCTTGAGAAAATTGGATAACTCTAGTTCCTTGCGATTGTTTATATTTTCTTTCGCTAAAGCATTAGGTCCATTTTGAGAATCTTTAACAAAGTTCATGTACATAGAAATAGAGCTCTTTATTGACTTATTGAAAGCTTGCATATGTACAATGGGTATGGTGTTACCCATCTCTTTGGCATCTATGTACATATCTTTTTCCCTATACTTAAAGTAGATTTTCCTTTCAGGAAATTTAACATTGACAGCCATGCGATCAAACTATGGTGCCCCTAGGATTACATCCTCGTGCTTGAGAGGAGAGATAAAGAAGTCCTCTTTCTCCACATAG
Source organism: Adiantum capillus-veneris (assembly GCF_014529385.1). NCBI lineage: Eukaryota > Viridiplantae > Streptophyta > Polypodiopsida > Polypodiales > Pteridaceae > Adiantum > Adiantum capillus-veneris. The sequence continues at coordinate 114,284,476 of NC_140935.1, read as the reverse complement.
CTTTGGACATGGAGCCTAAATTTCCCGATTAAAGGAGTGACGGAAGCTTCTTGCCCCTTCAAACCACCGTATGTGGCGGATAGGACATCTCCCATCTCATAGGCTTGCATGCCTAGCTTGGTAGCCAACTCTGTGGATATGAAATGGTGAGTAGAACCAAGGTCAAAGAGAATAAAAGTAGCATGTTCTCTTACCTTTCCCAAAGCATGGCATAGAGGAGATCCTTTGTGGTGAGCTTCCTCTTCTTGGATTTCGACCAAGGTAGCTCTAGGAGGCTCATGGCGGGTGTTCTTTTGGGGATAAGTGCGGTACACTGCCCTTTCTCACCACACTTGAAACAACGGTTATCCTTGCGGTAATGCTCAAGCTCTTCAGGAGAGAGTTTATTTTTGCCTTTGTAAACTCCCTTCTCCTTAGCTTTGTTGTTATGGGAGTTTCCCTTAGGAGACTTTTGGACTTTGTCCTTCCCCTTAGGCTCATTGGAACCCTTGTTTTTCATGGGCTTAAGATTTCTCTTAGCCCCTGTTTGGAAATTGATTCGAGAAGCCACCATAGTATAGTGTATGATCGCAGATATGGTTTGTGGCCTTTGGAGCTTGCACAAAATTGTTGTTTTTGCTCTCCAAAATCCATCTTTTTGAAGACAGTGGCTTTGGGATGTAAATCCCAAAACTTGTCTACATATTTTGGATGGATTTGTAGGGAAAGAGCTTCAAGCTTCACCATTCGGCGAGTACTTTGTCTTTGGCATCGATGGCCAAAAACTGCTTCATGATGGAAGCTCTTAAAGCTTTCCATGTTCATGGAGCTTCATCGTTTGCTTGTAGGATAGACCACCATTGCCTGGCGGACTTTTGAAAGTGCATAGCTACATGGTGTAGCTTAGAGGACTCCGAAAATTCCTCATCTCCAAACGCCGCATTGAATTGTTGGATAAATGCCAAGACTTTGCCCGTAGCACCAAAAGTGCCATTGTAGGTAAGGAAAGAGATGCTCTTTCCTCCCTCTTTGAACTTCTTGAGCTTGGACGACCTCTTCCACACGACATAGGATTTTCTATGGCCTCTTCTTTTTTATGGTTCAAAAGTTGCACCATCGCTTTCTTCAGAAGATGAAGAATTTGAGAAAGATGGAGAAGAGGGTGACCTCTTTCTTGCCTTTTTCTTGCCTTGGTCCCCTTTGTCCGCACCATCACTTTCTTCATAAGAGGAAGAGGATGAAGAAGATGGAGAATAGGGTGACCTCTTTCTTGCCTTTTTCTTCTCTTGCTTTTTGTCATCCCTCTTTGAATTATGGTGTGGAGAAGTGTGCAATGGTCTTCTCCATTTAGGAGGTGATAGAGAGCGTTTAGCCCACTGTCTTCGTGGAATCATCTCCACCAAGGTGGCAGGAGACTCACTTCTTTCTCGTTCCTTTGGTGGGGGCTCTTGAGTTCTCCTTTGAGAAGGAGATGCAGCATCAAGAAGCAAATTTTTGAGCCCTTCGTATGGATCCTCTTCTTCTTCCCGAATCGAAGAGAGGCCTCTTTTGGGAGTCTTGCAAGGAGGTTTCCTAGGTACTCTCTTCTCATGGTGGGGAGTTTGGAGAATCCCATGAGCAACACTAAGCTGCCGTTGCACTTCACTTTGGAGGGATGGATTTCCAATGGCTTGTTGAAGCCTAGAAACAAGAAGGTAGTTAACAAGCATAGGAGCATCATTAGTAGCCTGCTCATTAGTAAAATCAAAGCTCTCAACATTGATTTCACTCTCTTTACTATTGTCAGCCACTCTAACAACTTTTAGGTGTAAACCTTTTCAGGTGTATTTTGGCACTTCAAGCCCTAGTTGGTACCCTCTTCGCCCCTTTAGAAAATCAATCTAGCTATTGTACCCGTGGCTCAAATACCATTAATTGCAAGGAATAGAAGAGAGGGTCTTTCAACACCAAAACAACACAGGCTCTTGTCAAGTTTCTAATAGCTTGATAGTGGTTAAAGCCCCGTAGGACTCCACTATTAAGACCATAGCTCTCGACAGTGATGACCCGTTATCTGCACGAAGGGAGGCACACTGCAAGGCTGAAAAGTCCCTATTCTACTTACTCAATTGCAACTAATAATACCAACCATTTATAGATATCTTGAGGAGCTCCCTTCTTGAGCAAGAAAATAGAAACTTTGTGCTCTGATACCAATGTAGCATCTAATGGCCTAGTAACTTGTGTGTAGCGGAAAATAGCATGAACATAGTGATCATTTCATTACAATAGATTCCTAATGAGCATAACAAGAGTGCTTGGGTGGAGAGAGCAGCAAAAAACATAACACCTAGTTAGATAGGCATGAACAATACTTCAAAAAACAGAGAAATTAAGCTATTGACAATAGTTGAGGACCGGTTTTACATGGAGCCGGTCCCTCCTCCAAAAGGCTTTGTATCATAGGTTTTCCCCATCAAGGGAGACATTTTACAATACAATTCTTTGTGTTCCTTCAATAACTAGCTAGTGCAATGAAGATGGAAGTTTCAAGCACTAAGCAAACACTTATAAAACACAACATCAATTCCCTCATGATCTCAAACCCAAGACCCCACACACCTTCGAAGATGGTGAGAGGTAACCGGTGTGAGCGGGATGGAAACACACAGAACGCCTCTATAATGACCCGACACACACTCTTGGGATGATATACACACACACTATGGGGCACCACTCGGCTTACACAACCCACCTGGCTGAGACAGGGAACACACTGATGGAGTGAGAGGAGAGAGACTACCCTTTTACCCACTCCACACAGAGAGACACTCACACACACACACACACAAAAAAAACTCAGCTCAAAAGAGGATAATTTCTGATGTTTAGATACAATAGAGCTTGAGCCAACACCAATGGGGAAAATAGCTCACACAATATAGGTAAAACTTGCCAGATACACTCACAAATTGGAGCAGAAGCTTCGCTCATAGGAGAAACTTACACAGCCAAAACAGCAGAAAAAGAGTGAGGAATTTGGAAAAATTGACAGCGTCATCGCGTCCGGAACGGCCCAAAACCCTAGGCTACAATGTCAAAGTGCTCAAATCCGACCTCGGATGAGCAGTTTATGGCCAAAACAGGCTCCAAAAACCCCAAAAACACAGTTGCGGTTGTTCCTCCCCTCTTCTCCACGTTTTTTCTGGTATTCTCTCAGTTTTTTCAATTCCCACACTTAGCTTTATTACTTGGGCACCCTTGGCCTTTTAGATGACCTCAAACGGACCCCGAACAGGCCAAAAACTGACCTCGCAGTGCATAGTTGTCACCCTGCTGCATCCATGCGCACTCTTGGCACTCATATTTTTTCAAAAATGCATCCCACCACCACATGAAGTGGCCCCAAAATATGGTCCTCATGATGATATTTCTGCATAATTATCACAAGAAAACATCCACGTTGTGTCTGTACTTATCCACGTGCAAGTATTGACCCCATTCGGCCTCCTAACGCCACTCGATGCCATCTGACGCACCTGCTTACCTCATGTCGTCAGCCCGCGGATAGCTTCCTCAAGAATTTTTACGCACTACTAACTCCTCATTATTGTAGAAAAAACACATTGGTACTAGTAATAGTGAAAATCAATGCACTATGTACATGTTGTCCTACCTGTACACATGTGGGCCCCACGTAACCACCTGGCTATGGAAAATGGGCAATCCTTTATTCGATGCACCATGCATGTGTATGTACATATGTGCAATCCCTTGCTCCAAAAAACTCCTGACATAATTTTCCCATCCCCTAGCCTGCTAGATCATTCATGATCAGCAGCAGCAAAAAGCGATATGAGACTCGCAACATCACAAGTCTCCTCATCCTTCACCAACACTGCTTGATCCATAGACAACTCATCTTGCTCGACCATCATTAACCTGGCATGATACAATTTAAGACACAATCCATTTACCCTTGACTTATGTAGAACCCCATCCAGGTTAGCCAACTTATATGTACCATTCGGGAAACACTCCACTACCTTGAAAGGGCCTTCCCACTTAATTTGAAACTTCTTTTGGAAGGTGTTGTCCAGCTTACTATTGTAGCGCAAAACCAAGTCATGCTTCTTGATACCCTTACTTTTGACCTTTTCATTTATCTTTGCCAAAGCCCTATCCTGCATCTTCCCATAATGTTCCAATGCACTCATCCTATCCAGCTGAACCTCTTGTAACTGTAAGAGCCTCTCTTTGAATGCATCACTAGGCGGCCCAAGCAACTTTTCTAACATCTTGACTGCAGGCAACTCCACTTCCACAGGCAATAATGTTTCCTTTCCATATACCAAATTAAATGGAGTAAACCCTGTACCCGTCTTCACTGAAGTACGGTAAGCCCATAATGCACTAGGCAATTCCAAATCCCAATTCTTTCCTTGGTGCTCTGTCACTCTCGAAAGAATTTTCATCAACTCACCATTGAATCTTTCATCTAATCCATTACACTGCAGATAATAAGGAGTGGTATGCTGGTGCCTAATCTTCATCTTCGCGCATAAAAAGTCTGGCAGTTTAGCTCTAAATCCTGGCTCCTTATCCGAAAGTAGCTCCAATGGCACCCCAAACTTGCAACATATTTCATCATACACAAATTTTGCCACATCCTTTGTAGTGATCTGTTTTACTGCTATAGCTTCTGCCCATCTAGAGAGATAGTCCATTGCAGTCACAATATAGCTTTTTCCCCTGCTTGTGATAGGTAACGGGCATATTGCATCAATCCCCCACTTTTCAAACACATCAAATTCCATAATGGTTTTTCGTAGCTCTGGCTTCAACACTCTCTTTCCAAATGATTGACACCTATTGCAAGACCTACACCAATGGTGAACATCCTTGTGCAAACTAGGCCAGACATACCCTTCTTGCAAGATCTTATGCAAAGTGATCTTTAGAGAAAAATGGCCGCCACATGCGCCTTCATGATTCTCTTCCAACACTCTGTAAATCTCCTCCCTCCAAGGTACACGTCTCAACACGAGATCAGACCCTTTCATGTATAAGACATCACCAATCAATTTGTACCTATATGCTCTACGCACAAAACCATACTTCTTAGACTTCTGAATCTCCCTTGGAATGATTCCTGTTAGCAAAAACTCCTCTTCTTGAGCCAAACTTTCCCGGCCATGATAAAGAGGTAAAGTGGTCCTCAACACAAATAGCTCCCCAATCATGCTTTGAGCTTCTTCATGTGCTTCTCCATTTAGAGAACGTTCAATGTGTCTGATGCTCCATGCTTCAAACTTTTTTAACAGCCCTTTAATTCTGAAACACATTTCCTTCAATGAGCTGTTCTTGCTCTTCCACACACCCAGCACTTGCTTCAACACTAACAAGGCATCACCTTTTATGCTCAACCTTCGAACCCCATGCTTCAAACAAATGTGTAATCCGGCTTCCAGAGTAGCATATTCAGCCTCATTGTTACTATGAGCATCCAATTTGAACCCTCTCTTGCATACTAGCTTCCCCTCTGGATCATAAAGTGCTATACCCCTTGAAGCTACATCATGGCTCTTTCTGTATGAACCATCAAAGAACAACACATGTGCATTGCTGATCTGTGGCACTTCTTCAACTACTTTCTCACCACCTCTTCCTTAGCAATAAGGGGATTCTCCTTGTAGGTCAACAAATCAGCTAGGTAGCCCTTATACTGTCTTCCACTAGAAAAGAGAACTCAAACTCTTGCAACTCAATTACCCATTTCTTGACCACATTTGACATGTTAGTGCCATTAATTAACTGTGGCAAAAAGGCGTAACTCATCAAGAAAACAAAAGGTCGTAGTAGCAAGTAATGACGAAATCGTCGACAAGAAAATATTACACTGGCCATCACTAACTCTACTTCCGAGAATTTTCTCTCTGCTGCTAGCAACTTCACTCGGCTTGCACAATACACTGGCCTCATATAATGGCTGCCCTTCTCCTTTTGCAATAGCATGGCTCCAATGGCATCATCCCCTACTGATGGATTTACATAAAACACTTTTTCCCAATCAGGAGCCTGCATGGCTGACAACCCCCCTAACACCTCTTTCACTTCTTGAAACACTTCTTCACACTTTTCATCCCATTGCAATGGATCATGCTTTGCCACTTGTTGTAATGGATAGAGGAGCTGCGAAGACAATGGAATATCCGTGCCATGTACTTCACTTTGTGTATAAAGGTTGACAATTGCTTCGTACTCGTAGGTGATGGAAGAAGGATAATAGACTTAACCTTGTCTGGATCAGCCTCAATGCCATTTTCTGACACCATATGGCCCAATAATTTCACCCTTGGCTGTGCTAAATGACATTTCTTTGGATTTAGTTGTCCTCCACATTCATCATATCGAGCCAATACCATTTGCAGCTTCTCATGGTGTTCAGCCCTACTGCTGTATACACGGAAGTCATCCATAAAAGCTTTAACACAATTACCAATGAAAGGTTCCAATACCCAATTTGCTCTCTCTTGATAGAAATATGGTCCATTTGTCAACCCAAATGGCAATACTGTGTAGCAATAATAGCCCGATGGCGTAATAAAAGTTGTCTTTGTGCGATCTTTAAGAGCAATCTTCAATTGAAAATAACCTGAAAAACCATCACACACACCGTACCTCTCATAACCTGCCCCACTGAATCCAAGATCTGATCAATGAATGGAAGAGGATATGGGTTCTTCTTAGTGGCTGCATTTAAGGGTTTAAAATCTACACAAACCCTCCACTTCCCATCCTTCTTTGGGCTGACTACTACTGGACTCACCCATTCTGTGGTCTCCACTGGGACTATGAACCCTGCCTTCAATAACTTGTCCACCTCTTCCTGCAAGGCTTCCATTTTCTCTTGACCCATACTTCTTAGCCTTTGCCGCACTGGCTTAGCACCTTCTTTCAGCTCTATATGCATCTCTTCGCCCTTGAACCCTCTGATCTCTTTATATGAAGTAATGAACAAATCAAGAAAACTAGCCAACATGTGCAAATAGATCTCCTTCTCCATAGCTGAAAGGTCTCCACTGATCATTTGTGTCATCAATTCCTGCTTCTTTGACAACTCAACCTTGGTTTGCATCAGCCCTTCAATCACTTCATAAGGCCCTTCACTTTCATCTTCAACTTCATTTGCAAATGCAACTAAGCCAGACTCCTAGATTTCTTTGTCCATCAAAAGGAATGCAACATCAACATCCTCATCACTGCTGGTAGTACTATCACTGTCCTCATCTGTCACTGTGGAATAGTCTCCATCACTAGATTCATCCTCATCTTCATAAAGCTCATCCAATCGTTTCCTTGTGTCCATATTAAATAGCTTCTTGGCACCTGTCTTTCCGAAGAGGCTAATCGTACCACGTCTCCAATCTTGAACAGCTCCCACTGCACGTAACCATGGTCTGCTGAGTACGATAGAATATGCTCCCAGCCCCGTTGGCATCACATGAAAATCAACCACTGCCTTTGCATCATATGCTTCCACTTCTAAGCTCTTTACAACACCCAGACATTTTACTTTTTGATGGTTTGCCAATCTAATCCGGAAACCTGACACCCCAGTCACTGTGAGACCCATCTTCTCAACGCTGATAGCCGTTTTTCGGCTTTCCATAATTGCCATAGTAAGCTACCTCACCCTATCAAATCACTCAAACATTTTGGTTATCCCTACCATTTCACTGTATATAGGTGTGTGTGAGTTAGGGGACTTTCTCCATATTTTCTTAAAACCCTCAGCTAGCTAGTCACTGGGCTAGTTGAGCCAAAAAAATAAAAAATATAAAAAATATTATAACCCATTTGTGTATAAATATTTCATTGTATATAGGGCCTAAATAAAAGGATTTTTCATAATTATTTTGGTATTTATTTAAATATTTCTACCTATGGTGTGTTATTTATGTTATGTACATTGACTCACCATTACCATATTTTTTCTTACCATTTTACATACTCGTTATTCCATATAAAAATAATTTCATGCAAGCTTCTCTTATTTTTGGTGTAACTCCATCCCAATAAAAATCCAAAAAAACTAGTTCTATTTATGTGTATATTTTTTCACTATTGTGATTTTTTCCTTCCTACATCTATTCTCTATTACTCTCATAAATTAGACCACCAAAAATATTCATCTTTTTATGGTAGACTTATAATGAGAGAGATTTATTTTGACCCCTTTATATTTTTTCCACCTATATTATTTATATTTGACATATACATATTTTTTTTAGACCCCTCAATATTTGATTTTCTTAGTTGTACTATTCACTTATATCATGATCTCAACAATATCTTCAATTATAGACCTACCAAATAAGGTCAAGGGTATGTGGAATGCATGCATGCACCATGGGGGGCTCACTCTTGGAGGTATTCAAAAGAATCATCCAAAGAAGGACCTCACAAGGATTTTGTGCAGTGGAAAAAAACAGTCGATTTTGCTGAATTTTTAAAGATCACATACTCTGCGAATTTGAAAAGGTGATACAAACAAAAGTTGTAGCTCGTGAGCTGAAATTTCACCTCAAATTTTTTCATATTTTTTTGAGCTATGAGCTGTGAGCTATGATTTTATTGGTGGACCCCATTTTGCCCATGCTATGCAGCCACACTCCTTCTTCCACTTTATCATTTTCCTCTTTCACACACACTTCTCCACTCATCATCCCCACCTCTCTCACCACTCCTCTCTGCACCCTACTCACCTTCTTCTCAACCTTGAAGAATAAGAGAAACCATGGTGAACTCATATCTCCTACACACACTTCCATTCCAAAATTGACCACCTAGTCTCATTTTTCCTCTTCCATATTACCCATATCTATCAAAAAACCACAAAATTCAAACTCTTCTCTTGAAACACAGCACCATGTTGATTGATTACTCCTATTCAATCACCTTGGCTCTCAAGGAAGGTCAAGAGTGGAGAAAAAATGTACCGTCAAATCTAGTGGACTGTCAACAAGCATCAAAATTGACCCTACTCAAGACACTTGGAGCATCAGCATTGTAAGAAATCCATATTTTCTTACCTATTAAGAGTTTTTTCTTCCTTATTTGTATCCTATATGGATACTTCCATTGTAAATATCCAATTCTATTTGTAAATTAATAAAAATACTAACTCTACTAATTTACTAACACTAACCTACTATGAAAAGTCCTATCAACTCCACTTCTCTCCTCTCTCTCTTCTTCATCTATCCCCACAACTTCTTGATAATTCCAAGCAAAAGAAATTAGATAACTGTTGAAAATCTAACCCAACCATGATTAGAGGAGTAACCCTAGCCCTCAAAATTGCTATAAAAGGAGGGTGTGGCTAGCACAAAAAGGGGGAGCCATAAGCAAGAGCACTATGCTATAGCTTGAGAATCCAAGCTCAACCTCTCTAGAAGGAGCTCTTGAGTGGAAGCTCATTGTATTATGCATATGCATGTGTTGTATTAGGGGTGATGAGCAAGGGAACTCTATGCCATTGTAAGAGAGAGAGTGATCATTCAATTGAGAGTAGGAAATCTATCATTTCTCCTACTAGTGTAAGCCCAACATTTGCTGAATCAAGGAGGGTGGATTTGGACTAAGCTTGGATACTTTGTCTCTCGTCCAACGTGAAGTAATGGACAACAATGATGTGTAAGTGTCTTGGTGTTTTTGTAAGTTCTTGATAGCTTGTCTCTGGGTGTTGTCATCAATTTAGCCATAAATCCCACATACTGTAAGAGGGCGACAGGGTGGAGAGGACTCCCCTGGCCTTAAGACAGTGATTGGGGTGGCTTTTCTTGTGATGTGTTGTGGTGTAATTTACTCAAGCTATGTTGAACAAATACTCATCTCACTTTGATTGGTCATGACAGATTTGTAAGAAGGTATTAATGCAACAAGCACCCCCTCCCCCTTCTCTCTCTTTCTTACATATATAATTGTGTTTGCTTGATCACTATCGATACATTTCAAAGCATCCCGAGCATTATCTCTCTCTCTCTCTCTCTCTCTCTCTCTCTCTCTCTCTCTCTCTCTCTCTCTCTCTCTCTCTCTCTCTCTCTCTCTCTCTCTCTCTCTCTCTCTCTCTCTCTCTCTCTCTTACGCGTCCTAGTTTGCATCCAAAACTAGGTGGTGCCCCAAATTTGTGTAGGTTGCGGGTTTGTGTGTGTGTTTGTTGTTTTTTCCAACCCCAACCCAATTGAGCAGCACGGGAGCCTAGAAGGGTGCTTAGAGGCCACTCTTCTTGTTGCCCGCCCCGGACCGCCTCAACGCATGAGTGTGTTATGACGCATATTTGGGCTCCACCATCCACATAACCTTGTCCCAAATTTTTTCTTTTGTGCCACACATCTACGATTGGACAAATGTCTGGTAGCTCATCCATTGCCAACACCTTCACTGAACCGCTCTCTGGCTCTTTCTCCATTGGGTTAACCATCGTCTTCCACTGTCACTTTAGCTTAGGCACCATCTCTATAAGCTGTCCAAAAGTAACATCGGCTTTCCTGCTCGTTAGATCCTCCTTCAAGTCATAGCTTAATTGCCCATTCCCTAGTGGAAAATCTGAAACATGAAACTTGCGACGAGCCCTCCTTTTCCTCTTGGCCTTGACATCCTCGCCTTCATGGCTCTTTCCCTTCTTCTTGCTAGGACCTGGGACACTTCTTCCTTCCTTTTCCTCTGTGGTCCTCTTCCCAATAGGCATCACTAATGTATCCTCTAGCTTTGATGCCTTCTCCAAGGTGACTACACTGATCACTTTTGTCTTTCCCTTTTCCTCCTGGGTTAATCCACTGGTTCCTTCATCTCCCTTAATTTCAATGCCATAATCATTTGACCTAGTTAGCACATGTCTTGGCAATGGATACATGTCTCCACCCATCCTTGGTGGCTTATCACATTGCGGGCTGATGTGGCCCAACTCTCCGCAATTATAACATGTGGGCGTCTGCCTCCAAAACCTACCATTGCTTTGTCCAACACCATTCCTAAGTCTTTCTTCACCTCTTGGCTGATTTGCAAACCTCCCTCGACCTCGATTATTTCCCACTTGACCTAGCATGTTTAGGCTGAGATTCTTCATCAAATCTACCACTTGCCTCATGTCTTGCCTTAGCCCATCATCTTGCACTGTTGTAGTGACCACTGCTAGCATAACCTGAGGAGTAACAGCAACCACTGGTTCATGATGAACCCCTGGCATGCGACCTTGTAAAGAGTCTATAGGCTGAAATTCAGACCTCATGGGCAAAGACTCCACCCCTAATTGGTTCATTTTCCTCAGCTTCCACTCTTTGTTCCTTGCCACCTCCAATGCATCTTCATATGTCCTAGGCTTCTTTAGCTCCACTCTCCAACGTATATTCTCCCAAAGACCAGCCAAGAACCTGTCCTTCTTCATCATGTCAGGCGGGGGTACTTGTGGTGTTAAGGCCTTGCACATCCGCTCCCATGCTAATGAAAACTTACGTATGTACGCATCTACTGGCTCACCTTCCTTTTGCACCAAACCTTGTACTTCTTGCCACACTTTGTCAGGATCTTCTATCTTCACAAACTCCACTTCCAACCCATGCCATAGATTGTCCCAACTCAACCTTACGGGTGGATCAGCCCCACGCAACTCCTCTTCAAATGCTTTGGACCAAACTCGTGCATCACTCTTCAAACAGATTTGGAGAAGACGTAACATCTGCGCAGGGTCATGAATCTGGTTGCTAATACAGGAAACCTCCATCTTTTCCAAAAAGTCTTCCACATCTTCATCACTTCTTGCATGAAACTCCGGATAAGAGAAAGCCATGGCTACCCAAGCTACGATGCTTTGAGAACCCCTTCGAACACACGGGCAAGAACCCAAAACTTTTGACTGACTCAATTCCCAGAAACTTCAATGGAGCTCAACTTTAGATAAGGACAAACGCATGCACATCAAATGAGTTTTCATAGTTAATCATTGGAATTACAACAGGTAAAGGACATTCCAATATCTCTCTTAATCTTCTTGGCCCGAACATAAAGACTATGCGCTGCTGGAAAAAAATCTTCCTGGACACATGAACATTTATCTGGATTCTCTGGGTTAAATGAAAAGGAGTGAATTGAGGACCATTTTGATCATCCATTAAAGCCAACCATGAAGCTCCCAAGAAGGAACACCTGTCTTATCCTTTGATTTTGCCAGAATTTCAACAGCATAACAGTATAAATGGCTTAAAAGACCAAAAGACCATCCATCATAACTTGGAAAAATTTTGACAGAGTTTCCCTAGAAGTAGAGCAGTAAGAACCCAAAATATAGACTTTATATGTATGCATAAACTGCCAACAATAGAACCCGAGCATCAAATAGGAATCACTAATACATAGCCTATGGCGAGGTCACGAAAAGGATGCTCCAGCTACCTGTATCACCAAAAGGATCTCCACATTTGAGAATCCCCCAGCTCAATAAAACCTCACGCTATTGACCCTCACATGAAGGCTAATGCAAATAGCGTATAGTCAAGTCTTAGAAATGACTATCTTCCAGACCAAGTCTCAGAAATGGCTGGGACTGCCAAATAAAACCAAATATGGCTCCACAAAGGCATACAATGGCGGTTTCCACAAGTAACGTACAATCCAGCAGACAATGCGCTCAAACAGGCGCCAAATGATGCATACCCACAACAACTGCAAGTGACACCACTGCTAGTATATCACTGTACTCCAGCTACCTGTACCTATGTGAATCACCTGTACCTGTACCTGTCTCTGTAACATGTAACTTGTAGTCTGCAACCTGTAATCCCGAATCTTGAAGCTTGAAGCCCGAAGCAGAAGGTAAGATCCTCCGTGGGGGCACCAAAAGAATGTGAGCGGGATGGAAACACACAGAACGCCTCTATAATGACCCGACACACACTCTTGGGATGATATACACACACACTATGGGGCACCACTCGGCTTACACAACCCACCTGGCCGAGACAGGGAACACACTGATGGAGTGAGAGGAGAGAGACTACCCTTTTACCCACTCCACACAGAGAGACACTCACACACACACACCCAAAAAACTCAGCTCAAAAGAGGAGAATTTCTGATGTTTAGATACAATAGAGCTTGGGCCAACACCAATGGGGAAAATAGCTCACACAATATAGGTAAAACTTGCCAGATACACTCACAAATTGGAGCAGAAGCTTCGCTCATAGGAGAAACTTACACAGCCAAAATAGCAGAAAAAGAGTGAGGAATTTGGAAAAATGGACAGCGTCATCGCGTCCGGAACGGCCCAAAACCCCAGGCTACAATGTCAAGGTGCTCAAATCCGACCTCGGATGAGCAGTTTACGGCCAAAACAGGCTCCAAAAACCCCAAAAACACAGTTGCAGCTGTTCCTCCCCTCTTCTCCACGTTTTTTCTGGTCTTCTCTCAGTTTTTTCAGTTCCCACACTTAGCTTTATTACTTGGGCACCCTTGGCCTTTTAGATGACCTCAAACGGACCCCGAACAGGCCAAAAACTGACCTCGCAGTGCATAGTTGTCACCCTGCTGCATCCATGCGCACACCTGGCACTCAAATTATTTCAAAAATGCATCCCACCACCACGTAAAGTGGCCCCAAAATATGGTCCTCATGATGACCTTTCTGCATAGTTATCACAAGAAAACATCCACGTTGTGTCCGTACTTATCCACGTGCAAGTATTGACCCCATTCGGCCTCTTAACGCCACTCGATGCCATCTGACGCACCTGCTTACCTCATGTCATCGGCCCGCGGATAGCTTCTTTGAGCAGTTTTATGCGCTACCAACTCCTCATTATTGTAGAAAAAACACACTGGTACTGGTAATAGTGAAAATCGATGCACTATGTACATGTTGTCCTACCTCTACACATGTGGGTCCCACGTAACCACCTGGCTATGGAAAATGGGCAATCCTTTATTCGATGCACCATGCATGTGTATGTACATATGCGCAATCCCTTGCTCCAAATAACTCCTGACACCGGGTATGAGAGTAGATTGAGAGGAAGAAGGAATAGTCTTATGAGAAAGAAGTATATCTCCTCACATAATCACTCATAAAATCTTAGCATAGCTTAGTACTTAGCATGGTAGAGGAGATGATCATGCATTGAAGCTTGGCTCTTGGTTGGATTTGCATCACAAACCCAAGAGTTGTTGATGTAGGCCTCCCTTGTCACAAGCTTGGAGTGGATGATGAACTTTCCATTAAAGATTGAGAAGGAGAGAGAGAGAGTCTTCTTGCTTCACACATGAGATTTTGTAAGTGTGTGTGTGATAATGCCTTCAGAAATTAGCCCCCTCTCTCATCTTGGTCGACCCCTCTTGCTAATTCCACCTACTGGCTTCGCGTTGGACCTTTCCAAGCTTGGACAATAGGAATTAAGAAGCATAAGTGATAGCCTTGTGACATGTGTACCCCTTTCCCCTTTTGTGAGAGCTGTAGGTAATTAAATAATGTAACAAAACTCTCCTTGGACCCCTTTGTCCTCTGGCCAAAAGGAAGCAAGCAAGCCATTGGGCCACTGAATGCTCATTGGACCCCTTGGAAAAATGTCCAATAGTCTTCTAGAGAGCTTAATTTTTATTTTTTCTTTTATCAAGAGTTTTTAAATGAATTAAACTTAAAGTACTCTAGCCTAATTCTCATTGGTCCACCTCTATGGCCATCCAATAGGATTTGAGTGCACCTTGGGGGCAACTGGGCTAGGGAGCTGACATGTGTCCCTTATTCCCTTTGTGTAAAAGGGCTTGCATGAGTGAGTGAGTGAGTGTGTGTGTGTGTGTTTGTGTGTTTGTGTGTGTTTCCCTCTCATCCCCTACTAAAAGGGCTCGCCCTTATCAATCTAGGACCACTTGAAGACTTTTTGTACACTCACAAAGCATCCAATTCCATTAAGCTTGACCATTTGGACTTACCTTTGAATTTTGGAACCTTAGCATTTTGGAAGTCTTAATGGGTTGAACCCTAAGGTCTTTGGAGCCCATTGTTGCACATTGCTCTTTTGCAGATGGCCCCCCTTTGGATCTCTATTTTCCCTCCTTTAGATCCCTATTGTGGCCGGTCTGCCAGCTTAACAAATATTCTGGTTTTTTCTCCCCTGGCATTTTCCCATATCAAATGATCAGTTTAACATGAGAAAATCATTAAGGAGAATTAGATATTAGTTATTATGACACAATCTGTACGATGAGACTCAACCATCTTAGTTAAGATAGAAATTAGAGTCTTGTTGGTACTCTCAGCTTGGCCATTTGTTTGTGGATAATAAGGTGTAGATTTATGGTGAGATATCATGAATTCTGAGGTGAGTTCTTTATCACTTCATTTAGAAAATAGGTACCATTGTCACTCACAATCTCAAAGGAACATCTAAATCATGTAATAATGTCTTCAAAGAGGAACTTAGCTGTTGTCTTTGCATCTTTGCGTGTAGCTTTAGCTTCAGCCCATTGTTTCACATAGTCAGTAGCCACAATGATATATCGGGATTAAGTATTAAGGTTATTGGACTAATTGGTGCTACAAAATCTAAGTTTCAGTTTTCAAATGGTTGGGTCACCTTAATAGGATGTAGAGACATCTTATCTTTTCTTTGTGTTTTTGCATAACGTTGGCATTCATCACATCCTTTCGTAAAAGAGTGATGCATCCCTAAATAAAGTGGGCCACCAATAGCCTGATTGTAATACCTTTCTAGCAATCAATTCTCCTAAAAAGTGACCACCAGATACGCCCATGTGTGCTTCTTGCAAAATGCACATGTGAGGTCCCCAATCCCGAGAAGATTGGGGCGACTTGATAGATAGTCTTCCTTTATTCTCCTTTTCCGTTGATGACACCCTACTCCGTTTACACAAAGTAGAGATACGAGCAACATAAGAGAGGAGATCCTCTATCCATCGTTTACGTGGTTATAAGGGTCATACGCCACAAGCCAGGTCGATAAATCTAGGATTATAATGAAGTTGTTTCCTAACATAAGGATGAAATTACATTGACATGTTTAGAATCCATAAACAACGCCTTTTTCTCCACCTTTAAGAGGCACGGCAGCCATCCATAAACCATAAATTTGATATGAAACTTAATCTAAAATAAATAGTAATTTTATGTCACGTAGATTTGGGTCATCTCGACTCTTGGCACAATGAGTCTCTAATTTCACTTCTCTTAATAAGAGAAAGTGGAGAGTTTCTCGACTAATCGAGACCACCCATCCTTGACTGGCAACATGAGCCAGCCCCCACTTTCCACCCCACACTCACACTTTTTACCACACTGTTTTACATATACAAACAATGTTCCTTAACTAATTCCAAACACAGGTTCTTTTAGACAGCCCTTCAAACAATACCAAAACAATTCAAACAAGGCCTAATGAAGACAGCCCTATTATTCAACAAAAATAACTTTTCCAATTTCTCATGAATTGCCGCTACCCGCGAACTTTCTCTGTCTAACCAACAGAGCCTTTGCAAAGGATTTATTCGCTAACCGCGAACTGCACAACCTTCCCAGCTCGCTAACCGCGAGGCATCCCGCTACCCGCGAGACATCTTGCTAATCGCCAGGCATCCCGCTACCCGTAAGGCATCCCGCTAATCGCAAGGCATCTTGCTAACCGCCAGGCATCTCGCTACCCCTGAGGCATCCCTCTAATCACGATGAACAAAAGAGAGCCGATAACCTCAGCTTAATCTTCACTAACCGCGGAATCATCTCGCTAACCGCGAGGAACAAAAGATATTCTTTCAATAATTCTTCTCTTTAAATGATTCTTCAAACATGGTCAACCAATTCTTGATATCAATCAGAAATCACTTATCAAACAATAACAATTTGTTAAGCAATAATAATTCAACAAATAGTGACAATTTATCAAACAGTTCTTTCACTCATCTATGAAAACATATGCTTGTTTCTTGTGATAGAATCACGTTTCTCGGACAGTTTAAGGGGTTCCCTATGCTTAGCTTCCCAGGTCAAACATGAATAGCAATGCAAAATTATAAATTTGTCTTACGGGATTTGGAGCGCGTGCGGCTAACTCATGTGCTGAAGATTGGATGCCTTCGACTTCTTCTTCGGTTGATGCTTCCGCATGAGATACATCCAGAGTAGACACCTTTCTTCCGCATAAGATACTTCCGGAGTAGACACCTTTCTTCCCACCTTCCTTGGTGGTGGAACAGCATGGGTGTCCTTAGAACTTCGCGTTACACGCTTTGGTGCCATAGCTTTAGAATAAAGAAAAGAAAAGCGCGTTGTTGGAGAGAGAGTGTGAGTGTGTTCACAAACCGGGAGACGGCACGTCGACGATTGGAGATGGAGATGGCTTGAAGGTGAGAGGTTAAGGGAGAGAGCCTCCCTCCGACGCATCGTTGCAAGAGAGCTTCCGCTTCTGTAGATGTGCGTGTTCAAAGTGACAAGAGAAGGGTCCTTTACATAGGTCCTAGGGGGTGCTAAGAATAGAGGGATAAGTTCGTGTACGTTCGTGGATCCCCAAATTTTTTTATTTTTATTATTTTGCGTACACAGATTTCGATGCACGATTTCGGCTCTCCAATTTTAGAAGAAGCTTGGGCTCCAAGACAAGAACTCTAAACTTAACTCCCTCCTGTTTCTTTCCTAAAAAATACTACTCCTTTCCTAAAATTTCTCCTTCTTTCCCAAGAGTCAACTATTATCTTTAGATACAATCTTGAGGCTTAAGTTTCCCATCAACCTTATTGTTTTCAAGTGAATAAGGGTCATAATTAATAGTTCTAAAGTCTGATTTTTGATCCGATCGTTCCATTAGAATGCTCTTTGACTTAATAAAATGCAAACCTCAAATATTTGCAAAGTAAATGAAATACTTTTATTAAAAAATATTGGGTACATTACAATCTCCACCATAACTTTGCTTCGTCTGAGAGGCAAAACATTCCTAGCATCACTTGATCTGCAGGTGTGGTCCTTGCAATAGAGAAGTAATCATCCATAGCTTCAATCCATACTTCTGCATCTTTCTCAATATCATCACCCTCTCCTTTAAAAGAAGGTGGTTGCATTTGTTTGAGCAACAACTTCTTTTCCTAAATCTCCATATAAATAGCATCATTATGAGGGTTTTCCAACGTAGAAGTGATTTGGGGATTCCCCTGAGTGTACATCAATGTTTATAATAACACAAATCAATAGGGTACTTGTAAGATCCCCGTCCTAAAAGATCGGGGCGACTTGGAAGATAGCCTTCTTTATCCTCTAAATCCGTTGACGACACCTTACTCCGATAATGCGAAGCAAGGATACGAGCAACGAAAGAGAAGAAGACTTCCACCTATTGTGTTCGTAGTTGCAAGACCCTACGCCACAAGCCAGGTCAATGAGATTAAAGGTTCTATGGACTCTAGATCCTACAGTATATGAAAAGAAAATCCCTTTCACATACTAAGGATCCAAAAACAATACCTTTTTCCCCGCATTTAAGAAGCACGGCCGCCATCCTTAAATCCGAAATATGACATGAGATAAATCTCTAACTAACAAAGACAAACTGAAAAGTACTTGACTAATCGAGTCCACCCATCCTTGACCGGCAACTGAGCCGGTCCCCACTTTCCACACCACACTCACCCTTTTTACCACACTGTTTAACATATACAAACAATGTTTTTTAATTAGTTCCAAACACAGGTTATTTTATACAGCCCTTCAACAATACCAAAACAATTCAAACAATGATAATGAAGGCATCCCTATTATTCAACAAAAACAACTTTTCCAATTTCTCATGATTTTGCCGCTACCCGCGGACTTTCTCTGTCTAACCAACAGAGCCTTTGCAAAGGATTTATTCGCTAACCGCGAATTGCACAACCTTCCCATCTCGCTAACCGCGAGGCATCTTGCTAACCGTGAGGCATCCCACTACCCGCGAGGCATCTCGTTAACCGCAAGGAACAAAAGAGAGACGATAACCTCAGCTTAATCTCCGCTAACCGCGGAATCATCTCGCTATCCGCGAGAACAAAATATATTCTTTCAATAATTCTTCTCATTAAACGATTCATCAAACATGATCAACCAATTCTTCATATCAATCAGAACCCACTTATCAAACAATAACAATTTATTAAGCAATAACAATTTATTAAGTAATAACAATTCAACAAACAGTAACAAATTATCAAATAGTTCTTTCACTAATCTATGAAAACATATGCTTGTTTCATGTGATAGAATCACTTTTCTTGGACGGTTTAAGGGGTTTCTTATGCTTAGCTTCCCAAGTCAAACATGAATAGCAATGCAGAATTATAAATTTGTCTTACCGAATTTGAGCGCGTGCGGCTAACTCCTGTGCTGGAGGCTGGACGGCTTCGACTTCTTCTTCTGTTGATGCTTCCGCATGAGATACGTTTGGAGTTGACACCTTTTTTCCCACCTTCCTTGGTGGTGCAACGGCATGGGTGTCCTTAGAACTTCGCGTTACACGCTTCGGAGCCATATCTTCGGAATGGAGAAAAGAAAAGCGCGTTGCTGGAGAGAGAGAGAGAGAGAGAGAGAGAGAGAGAGAGAGAGAGAGAGAGAGAGTGTGTATTTACAAATCGGGTGACGGCACGTCGACAATTGGAGATGGAGATGGCTTGAGGTGAGAGGGTAAGAGAGAGAGGCTTCCTCCGGCGCGTCGTTGCGAGAGAGCTTCCGCTTCTGTAGATGTGTGTGTT
Source organism: Adiantum capillus-veneris (assembly GCF_014529385.1). Taxonomy (NCBI): domain Eukaryota; kingdom Viridiplantae; phylum Streptophyta; class Polypodiopsida; order Polypodiales; family Pteridaceae; genus Adiantum; species Adiantum capillus-veneris. The sequence continues at coordinate 114,264,736 of NC_140935.1, read as the reverse complement.
CAAAGTGAGAGGAGAAGGGTCCTTTATATAAGCCGTAGGTGGGTGCTAAGAATACTGAGAGGTTTCAAGAATAGGAGAAGGAAAAAGCTCGAGCGTCGTCGCGGCTTTTTTAGAAAAAAAAAGAAATTGCGTTTACGAATCCTATGCGCAAATTTTAAAAAGCTCTATACTTACAAGTTCCCATTCTATCTTGAGAGAGAGAAAGCAAGAAGTATCCTAATTTTGATTCACCTCTCTTTCTTTCCTAAAAATACTATCTCTAAGCTTTTTCTTCACACATAGATTAGGTTCCCACATAAACCTATTGTTCCACATAAAGAAAGATCATAAATAAATAGATTTTGAACCCAATTTTTGATCCGATTGCTCTAATAAACTCATGATGACTCACAAAATTGAGAATCTCAATTACTTTGCAAAATATCTGAAATGATTTAGATGGATAAATGTTGGGTACATTACAAGCTCCCCAACTTAGGGATTCGAGATGTCCTCATCTCGAGAAAAAGTGAGGATACTTCTACTCTAATTACTTATCTCTAAAAGGGTAATATTCTTAGTCTGCTTCACTTACTACTGCTTCTCCATTATTTAGTCGTGGGCAAGAGTTTCGATAATGTCCCAACTCTCCACATTCAAATCATCGAACATTCAAGTGTCGAGAATCTGGAATCTTCGCTGCAGATGAGTATAGCCGAGACCTACAAGAATCTTTTCAAAAGATTAAGGATGCTATCTCTATCTCACAGCAAAGGCAAAAGGCTGTTGCTGACAAGCAAAGAAGAGCCCAAGCCTTTAAAGAAAACGATTGGGTCTTGTTAAAGTTTCCCAAGGCTCGATTGAGGCACACGACGGGCAAGAATCCTACGGGCCACCAAAAGTACTATGCTAAACTAGCAAAAAGGTACTATGGTCCCTTCCAGATTCTTAGGCCAATCAATGAGATGGCCTATTAACTCAAGTTTCCCAATCATTGGCTCATACACAATGCCTTTCATGTGAGCCTATTAAAGCCTTACAAAGGAGAGCCACCTCAAGAACCAACTATTGAAGACCCACCGGAGATCGAGGACCAAGAGGAGGTACTGCAGCCCGAGTCCATTCTCCGACGTGAAGACAAGGTATTAAGAGGCGGTAAGACTATCCAACTATATCTTATTAAGTTTAAGAATTATCCTTTTGAAGATGCTAGATGGATACAAGGCATACAATTAAAGGATAACCTAAACCTTGTCAATGCTTACAATGCTTCCCAAGAGTAAGCAAATGTACAAAATGTTAAAAATGAACAAAGTTTTTTTTGTCTTATAAGACTCTCTTTTTCTTTATTGTGCACAAAAATGAAGTAGTATGCATGCTTAGATCAAGTTTGCGGAGACGACGTCTCCCAAACACCAAGTAGAGCTTGTCACTCTACTATGGAAGACTAATAGGACTAATGTGCAGACATGATTGCGGCAGCCTCAGGCTCTCAAGCGCCAAATGGACTAGTCATCCATTGTGGAATGATGTCGTAGGGTAACATAGGGATCCTCTACCCGCTAAGAAAAGGACTCATGAATATGCTTTATCTTCTCTACACCATAGTCGAGGACGACTATGATTTCAAGAGAGAGGTAATGTCATAATAATCAATATCTAATTCTCCTAAATGATTTTCTCATATTAAACTGATCATTTAATGTGGGGAAGTGCCAGGGGAGAAAAATCTAGAATATTGGTTAAGCTAGCAGACCGGCCATAGCAGGGATCCAAAGAAGGGAAAATAGGGATCCAAAGGGGGGGGGCATCTGCAAAAGAGCCATGTGCAACAATGGGCTAAAAAGACCCTAAGGTTCAGCCCATTAAGACTTCCAAAATGCTAAGGTTCCAAAATTCAAAGGTTGTGTTCAAAGGTCAACCCTAGGGGAAATTGGATGCTTTGGTGTGACTAAAAAGTCTTTGCATATCCCTACATAGGAGGGGGCGAGCCCTTCTTCTAGGGGATGAGAGAGAAAGTCACACACACACACACACAGGATCCCTTTACACAAAGGGAATTAGGGACACATGTCAGCTCCCTAGCCCAGATTCCCACAAGGTGTGCCCAATTCCTATTGGATGGCCTTGTAGGTGGACCAATAAGAATTAGGCTAGAGTAAATATAGTTTAATTAATTTAAAAACACTTAATAAAAGAACCAATGAGAATTAAGTCTCCTAGAAGACTATTGGACAGTCTCCCAAGGGGTCCAATGAGCATTCAGGAGCCCAATGGCTTGCCTGATTCCTATTGGCCAGGAGGCAAAGGGGTCCAATGAGATTTTAGTTTGATTATTATATTACCTAAAGCTCTCACAAAAGGGGAAAGGGGGACACATGTCAGAAGGCTATCACTTATGTTGCTTAATGGCAATTGGCTTGACTTGGGGAGGGCCAATAAGGCTGGAGCAAGAGCAAATAGCAAGAGGGCTTGCCCAAGAGAGAGAGGGGGCTGATTTTTGCAAGGCATTAACACACACACACTCACACAATCTCATGTGTGAAGAAAGAGAAGACTATCTCTTCCCAAGCTTCAATGGAGAGCTCATCACCTACTCCAAGCTTGTGAGATAGAAGCCTACATCGACACACTCTTGGCTTGTGGATGCAAATCCAACCAAGATCCAAGCTTCAATGCATGCTCATCTCCTCTACCAAGCTAATTACTAAGCTAAATCTATACTAATATGAGTGATTATGTGAGGAGATGTACATCTTTCTCGTAAGATACTCCTTCTTCCTCTCAATCTACTCTCATACCCTGCTAGCTCTCACCATCTTCGAAGGTGTGTGAGGTCTTGGGTCTGAGAACGGGGATAATTAAAGTTGTGTTTGCTAAGTGTTTTTCTTAGTGCATGAAGCTTTCATCTTCATTGCACTAGCTAGTCTTGAGGGAACACAAAGAATTGTATTGTACAATGTCTCTCTTGATGGGAGAAACCATAATACAAAGCCTTTTGGAGGGGGGACCGGCTCCATGCAAATCCGGTCCTCAACTGTTGTCAATAGCTTAATTTCTCTCTCTTTTGAAAGTATTGTTGATGCGATCTAACTAGGTGTTATTCTTTTTGTTGCTCTCTCCACCCAAGCACTCTTGTAATTCTCATTAGGAATCTATTCTAATGAAATGCCCACTATGTTCATGCTAATTTCCGCTACACATAAGTTTTTAGACCATTAAATGTTACAATTTTCTTCGTGGTTCCCTTGGGTTTTGGTCCTTTTGGCTTCTCTTGAAGGCTCTTGCTTGATTTGGTTAGCCTTGAAGACATTTGTTGCATCATCGGTGGTATGGGAGTGGTTTCCTTATGTCTTTCCCTAATTGTGTCTTTGCTTGTTCTCCTCTCGTGGTGGTCCTCAATAGTTTTTCCTCTTATGGTGGCAGTTTTAGTCTCCATGGTTTCTATTGAATCGGAATCATCTTCAGGATCATTCATATACACGGGGTCATCACTAGTCCCTATGTGGTCTTTGAATTGGGCCTTGAATTTGTAGCTTTTAATGATCTCTTCCTTCATGTTTTCTTATTTCTCGCTTGGCCAATTGATGTAGTATCTCTCTCTGCGAGGATGTAATGTTGGTTTGGAGCATCGACCATGTGAGTGCGTTCATTGGTACTACTTGTGTAGTTTTTGGTGCCCCAGACGTAATCTCAATCGAGTTCGATGGTGTAAAGTTTGGTGCATTTGGATTATTAGGGCATTGGGCAATCAAATGATCTATGCCACAACATTTACATGTGAGTATTGGCATTGCCAATGTGCTCCCTTCACTTTTTTGCACAATTGCAACATTCCTTTGCATTCTAATAGGACACCTAGCTACTTGATATGGTCCACCACATTTGTAGCATTGAAGAGGTGCTCTCTTGGCAATATATTTATATTTTGGCCTCTTGCTACAAGAGAAGTAGCTTGATATACAGGCTTGACTTGTCCCCAATGGTCCTCCATGTAGTACTTGGGACACTCCTCAAGAGTATCTACTCCATAGGTGATACCCGAGTCTATGTCATCTTTGAAGTCCAAATAAGTACTAGATCACTCACAACCTACTTGGTTCATAGGAGTAACTCTTGGATGCGGAGGCTACTATGGCTTGGACAACATTTTGGGTTCTAGAGACCATATGCTATGACGGTTGCTCAATGGGCGTGGGGCAGGCAATAATGTAGGAACTTGAGGTGAGTCTGTTCAGGCTAAGGGTGGTCTATTTTCCCTTATGTGTTTAATCACTAGGTAGTCCTTATCTTGATGGACATTCCTACCACGCGCATTGAATGTCCCATTAAAATTCACCCTAAAGGTAGGGCATTCATTGGTGCTATGTGGTCCCAAAAAAATAGAGCACCATTTTTGTTGCCTTCTTGGATACATATGATTATTTTGTGGAGTACGATTACCCCTAAGGCTTTCTTGGATAGTCTTGATGAGATTGGCCAAAGTCATCTCACATATCTTTGGCTCTTTCACGATTGGCTTTAGGGTCACCGGCTCATGCCCAATTGCTTGCGAGTTGGTAACTTTTGTCTCAACAGACACTCTTTCTCCTTCAATCATTAGATTGTCTTTTGATTGGAGTGGTGACTACTTCCCAAGTAGTGATCTCTCAAATGACTAGGCCATTATAGGTATCCTCATGTCGCAATCTCCTAGTAACAAATCTATCAAGAAGTTGGTTATTGTTGAAATGCTCATTTGGATTACATCAAAAATTCAAATTCTTCAACCGACTAATAAAGTCTCTCAGTGATTCACCTTCCTCTTGTTGGGCTTTTTGGAGTTGAGATGCTACATCCCAAGGCACTCCCTCAAGAGTATGTACTCTTTTAAGAACAATGTACTAAGAGTAGGATAGTGTGTGTGCTCTTCATTCCTTAGGGTTCAATACCAATCCCCCGCCTTCCCACTTAGAGACACAAGCTGAAAGCCTTGCACTTATGTAGTTCATTGTGCTCTTCCAAGGAATCACATATGTGTTCAAATACCTCTTTATTCTTTCTAACATCTTCGTCTCCATTGAATTTATGTGTGAACGTGGCCACTTGTATTGCCTTACTTCTAGGCTCTTTATCAAGCTGCTACGCATATTTTCAGCAATAGATCGACCAATAGCTTGAGAAAATGTTGCCAAGTCACCCAAGTGAGTAGGTATAGTGGGTAGAGGCACTCTTGGTACTGCATGTGGAATGGGGGTTGGCATTGGGTTTGGCATATGGGTGATTCTTGGGTTCCAAGCTTGATACGACATTACATCATGTGGTGGCCCAAAGTTCATATATGTGTCCCTAGGCATAGCAGATACAGGATGTGACATGTTAAGGCTATCTGGTGGTTCCACTAGAATAGGGGCTTGGATATGATGGGTTATTTGCTGCAAAAGACTACTCCCTAGTCATTGATGATTAGCGTTAGGCTATGGAGAGTGAAGCCTTAGCTTAACCATGGTGTTAGGGTTAAGCTTAAAGAGATGGTGATTAGGGTTAGTTATGCCAAAAGCAAGAGAGTATAGACACAATGATTAAAACTCAAAGTGAAATGATTCATTAGAAAATAACCTCTATAATAGGTAGAGAGGTTGTATCCTCTTGCTATTGGACCACCTCATCATTTATCCTTCCTAGGTGACTAGAGGGCTTTCTCACATGGTGCCACAAGCTGGGCTTACCCTTACAATTGCCCCCTTAGGACAAACTTGGGGTTTTATAAAGACCATGTGTTTTTTGGGTTCAAATGTCATGGTGTACTCCTAGGCTAACATGATTCATCTACTTGATGCATCATGGTGGTTCAACTTGATTCATCACCATTGTTCATTGTCTCATGATACATCATAGTGGTTCTCAAATGGATTCATCACTATGGTTCACAAGTGAGACTTAGTATAGTCCTAGGTAGTACAAGAAATTTCATTCATTTATCTTGTGTGAAGGGAAAAATCATGTGTATCCCCTTCAAAATTTGTCTTCATGTCTTTGTTGTCATTGTTGGTGGTCATATTCATGTAGTCATGTCATTATTCTTCATCAATTCAGCTTGTAGAGGATGCAGCCTTCATGGCTAATGTCGTAATCCACACATACACGTCAAACATGATGCTTGTGTGTGTGTGCTCACAATAACGGGCAGTCCTACCACGAAGGACTCCTTTGGGTAGTGTCTTGAACCCATGTGTGATGTGTGTATTGTGCTTTTGCACACAAATATCACATATGTTTCTTCTATTGGCTTTTATTGCCATTGAGGTGTGTTTGGGGCTTGTGGTCTTGGAGGAGATTTAGCTCACGGGTGTGTTTCCAAATACAATAGTAAAAAGGCTTTCAGAACCTATGAGCATGAAGCTCTCAAGAATAAGGCCTTGGAGGCGATTTGAAAGGGCTTTAATCCTTTTAGACAAAAGAGAAACCACGGAAACAACCCTTAGTGCTCAAGCTTGTGGGGAAGAGGGCTTGGAGGCAAAGATCTTTCTTGGTTAGCATGTGAGGTAAACATGTGGGAACAAGGGCCTTAAGCTAGCAACAAACTTCTGCTTGCAATTGCAAGAATTGGATGTCTATGCTTCTGACGACAGTGAGAAGCTGAGTAAAAATGGGCAAAGATTGCAAGTTCACTTCTAAGGGAATGTGGTGATGTCAAGAGCCAGCAAATAATTAGTGTCGAGCTCAAGCAGATAAGGTAGCGATCAGTGCTCCTCATATGATGGTAATGAAGCCAATGACGCTTGAAAGTTGAATAACTGAGGGAAAGCCTCAATAGTGTGGGACTCTGCGGGTTACAAACATGGAGTCACAGGAGGCTTGATGCGGGGTCGAGGCACGACAAATTATTGTGATTATGCATGCAACTAAAAAAGGGATGCCAAATTGCACTCCCCTTTTACCCTCTTTAAATTGGTAGGTTCCCACATGGCCATTAAAGCCTGTGAGGTTTGAAAAAGCTTTTGTCCCACTAAACAAGTGTTTTTATCATTAAATGCTTCACACACACACACACACAAAATCTTTTAAGATACTCTAGTTCTACAGAAATCATAGAGAGCAATATAACACACTTTGCAAGTCTATTAATAATGCTATAGTCTTCCAAATGCAAAGATTAGGGGCTCAATGAAAAGCCCTTGAGCAACACTTCTTCTACACACAATTAATGCAATGGTTTGAGTTGTAAGTAGAAAATAATTAGGAGATTAAAAAACATGCAAAATCACGTATAAAAGCAATCAAGAAATGAAAATCCAATGAAATATACATGCTAATTGTAATCTATAACGCAAAGCACAATCGTCTCCTCACCTAATCACGAAAGGGTAGTGGAGCATGCTCATGCCCAAGTGGTGATTATAGAGTGTGATTATTAGAGATGCTAATGTAATGGGAGTTAATTGGCCTAGGTGTAGAACCATTAGCTCTGATACCAATTGATGGGTTAGTTGATGTGGAAGTGTACTCCCTAATCACTGATGATTAGTGTTAGGCTATGGAGGGTAAAGCCTTAGCTTAACCATGGTGTTAGGGTTAAGGTTAAAGACATGGTTGATTAGGGTTAGGTTATGCCAAAACCAAGAGCATAAAGCAAGAGAGTATAGACACAATGAGTAAAACTCAATGTGCAATGATTCATTAGAAAATAGCCTCTAATATAGGATTAATGTTTTACATCCATTGGCTAGAGAGGTTGTATCATCTTGCTACTGGACCATCTCATCATTGATCCTTCCTAGGTGGCCATAGGGCTTTCCCACATGGTGCCACAAGTTGGGCTTACCCTTATAGGATAGGGTGGTCTTGGAGTGTAAGTTGTCAAAAACAATTGGGGGTGTAGGAGCTACATGGGCATGAGGGCCAAACTGTATATATGATTCATATACACCTGTAGGTATTGCTATAGGCACTATGCTACTAGGTAGCGACACTTTACTAACGAAGGAGGTCCAAGGTGTACTATTTACCATGCTCATTACTGGGATAGGCATAGTAGCCATAGTATCTTTGAGGGAAAGATGAGCTAAATTTGGAAAGGTAATACTATTGCTTGTGGCCCGCTCGGCGACTCGAGACTCCACGCAAAACAACATATGGAGGATCCATGAGACTTACTGAGGGAGTCTCCATTTGTGATAGGGTTGGTTGTTTTGCCTTTCTCTATCCAAGAATTTCATAGGACCCATCAAAGGAATGTTAATTCTCTTTTTTTGCCTCTCCAATTGGACAACCCCATGGATGACATCACAGACCATCCGTTGCCACTCCTCTAGGCTTGTGGCACTAGACGTGGATTGTACAGCCTCTAACCAATCCACATGGTATGTGTAGACCCTGTACAGTGGTCGATCAAAGTCTTGAGTTGAGGCCATACTCCCAATTTTCAGTAGGAAATACCTGCATGTAGGCACAAGAGGGAAAGTCTAAAGGAAGCAAGTGGAGGGGAAAGGTGAAGCCTAGATCCCACATGCGTCCTTTTTCCCTTGAGAAGTGGGGTATATATATAACATGAGACACATTATTCTTTCACTTGAAAGGAAGCTACGGAGGACCCTACTTCCTATATATATATAAATCAAGATCGAGACTGAGGTCGGGACCAATGGGACTCCTTCTTTTTCTTGCCTAGGGCCTGCTTAGAGTCGTTTTTTTTTCAAAGTTGATGTCAATAAGAACATATATTTACAAAGAAATTGAAATAAATTTGCAAAAAAAACTGAAACCGCCATGCCTAAACACAGATTTGCAAAAAATAAAAAATATCCGATTGTTGAAATACAAATAAACAGTGAGCAAAAATACAACAAAACAGTGAACAACAATGAGGCAGAGCAATAATTGACCAAAAACTGCAGACTGCCTAATATCACCATACCATATCTTCACACATAGACAACACACACCCCCTTCCCAACCTTTCTAACATGTAAAAAAATGGACCTCAACACAGCATGCAGGCTCCGATTGGAGCTTGGGACAGAGCGGCTCCCCGACAACGATGCCAAAAATGTCAACTATGGGGAGTTTTCCCAAAGCCGCCCAAAGTCGTGTGCGAGCCATAAGGGCTGCAAGCACACAACCTATACACACAGACAAGCTCTATGACTACAAATGGTGTGTCAATCACCTCTTGCGCTGCTGCAAGGGAATCCTACGCGCGTCAGAATCCACCACGTTTGTGACCGCCCTCTTTGTTGCCACCGTACGTACTCCCACTGCTCTCGCTCTCTCTCTCTCTCTCTCTCTCTCTCTCTCTCTCTCTCTCTCTCTCTCTCTCTCTCTCTCTCTCTCTCTCTCTCTCTCTCTCTCTCTCTCTCTCTCTCTCTCTCTCTCTCTCAGATAGACAAAAGAAGAAGATAAGGCAAGAGCAAGCTTCATACGTTCAAAACAATCCAAAAGACTAGTTTTACAACCTTATCTATGGGTTGGGTCCATCCATTTCACATACGGGCGTCCACATTTAGCCAATTGGCACTAAACAAATGGGGTGTTGTACAGTCTAGTGCACCTCTCATCGGTGATTACCAGCCCTAGACTATTGACCTATGGAACTGAAAAGACGAGCCCATAAGTTTATATAGATAATAATAATAAGGATGAGCGCAAAGTCAACAATTGAAGAGAAAGCTAGAGAGTGGGAGTGAGAAGAAAGAAAGGCAAGTGGGGACCCTTTTATAGGCAAAGGGGAGTTTGGGAGGGGGGTGGGGAAGCGGTCAAAAAAGGGGAGGGCTAATAGTTGAGAGGGGTGAGGAGGCGCCCACATGGACTGCGGAGCACGCGTAGTCCACACAGACGTCAACATGGCCCCCCACGTGGACAACGAGCATAGTGCAATCCATGTGGGCGCCTAGGTGGCCCCTCATGGGACCCTGTGGCAACCTCACATGGACTCCCGGTCATTGCAGTTCATGTGGTACACCATGTAGACTTCCACGCAACCCGCAATGATCTCTGTGGTGGCAGGCCACGTGGCCACCACCACCCGAGGGAGGCAAGAGGGGGTGTCTCCCACGGGGAAGGGGGAGGGGGGAGGAGGGAGAGAGGGAGGAGGGCCGGTTCCACAGAGAGAGAGAGAGAGAGAGAGAGAGAGAGAGAGAGAGAGAGAGAGAGAGAGAGAGAGAGAGAGAGAGAGAGGTGAGGGTGGTTCCCGTGGGGAGAGGGGGATGTGAAGAGAGAGAGAGGAGGGATTAGTAGGGTATGGGGGAAGATATATATATATATATATATAAAGAGAGAGAGAGGGGGGGAGGAGGGGGGCGCTTCCCACTGAGGGAGGAGGGGGGTGGGAAGAGAGAGAGAGAGAGAGAGAGAGAGAGAGAGAGAGAGAGAGAGAGAGAGGGTATTTCCCACAGGGGGACCCATTTTAGAGGAGGTAGCAAAGAGAAATGCATTGTAGACAAAGCACATGAAGTCTTCAAGGTTGAGTCTCATGTAGTCGACAGACATGTGGTAGTGTATGAGGTGCACATGAAGGAAGAGCCCTACTACACATGCCTTGATTTCACCGATAGGGAGGTCAAGAATAAATCTTATATGGCTTGCAAGCACTTGTACTTTATGTTTGTGAGAGTGCTTGGATTGAGCCAAAATGAAAATATGTTCCTACATCAACCCGTACTAAGCAAAGTAGATGTCTACAATGTTCTTAGCCATGAACGCACATATCCAAAATTAGAGTAAAGCCCCACGATTGTATAATTTTGTGACACATTTTTTTCCATGTATTGAAGCTGGTAAAGTTGGTATGGATTGGGTAGGTATTGGATCTTTGGCCAAGATGTTTTGAATTATCTTGGTTTATAAATCATTTGTCTTTCTTTTTGTTAGCATTAATCTTGATGTAAATTGATTTAGGTGTATATATCTCCTTGTGTGTGACATAGAGAGAGAGAGAGAGAGAGAGAGAGAGAGAGAGAGAGAGAGAGAGAGATAGGGTATGAGGTTGTTGAGGTGTCACATCAGTAAGGGAGTAAGAAATTAATGAATATTAAATCAAGCCTACTTGGGATGCCATGGAGGCCATCCCCAATGGAGGGGCAACATAGAGAGAGAGAGAGAGAGAGGGATAGATAGATTTTATTATCGTCCTCGGAGGTCAAATATGACCTATGGGACCAAAGTTACATGTGATGTAGTATGTGTATGGCTGATGAGTGACTCTCGATGCTCCAAAATTGTAGTGATGAGAGTCGCAATGGAGAGCCCACACTTTGGCTGGGAGAGGAAAGTGTGTAGGTCTAAGTTATGGCTGAAAATGTGAGAGAAGCAAGTTCGGATGTAATCAAAAGCTGAGCACTCTAGTAGTGTGTGGTACTCAGACTCTCGAACTTGCAGTGAGCATAATGTTCACAATCGATTTGACTCTTCTCCATTGCCCCAACGCCCTATCTCGCATCGAAGGAAATGGGAGCTAAGTCGAATTGCTGCGATAGTGCGTATCGCGGACAAGGGAATAGGCTCAAGCATGTAAGTGTGAGTACGGTTTCCTCTCTCAGCGAAGAACATGGTTTTGTAGTTGGGGGCAATATAGGTGGTGTAATGTATGAAGCGTCCCACCGGATTTCTCCCAAGCCGTAATACATTGGTGTTGTAGAAAAGCTTCATTCGCTTGAGAGTCAATTGAAGCATCATGTAGCAAGTGTAATGCATCCCATCTCCCAAACCACTTCTTTATGTCTTGCATCCATCCCGTGCTCAAGATCTTGCTTTTATGCGTCTTTTGAACTTTTTTGCTTGCTTCCCATGCAATTGTAGGAAGTCGATGTGAGGGGTTTTGACGCATCTTTATCATGTACTCTACAACCCTTTCCATGCCCATAACCTCAATTGGAAGAGATCCCGACTCAAGAAGTAGGAGCATATATGATGTTTGTGTCTTAACTTGGAGAAAGTTTGTAAGAAAACGCTTTTGGACATTCTTAAACTCTTTCCAAGTAGACTTTGAGATGCTCCCGCCCCACACTTCAACTCCATAAAGAAGAACCGGTGTCACCAATGCATCAAAAAGATACTTCTTGAGAACCCAACACTTGATGTTTCCCGCATTACACATGTTCTCAAATGCATAATATGCTCTCTTTCCCGCTTCCAAACGACGCATAGCACATTCATGCCACTTGTGATTGGATGGAACCTCAAGGCCAAGGTACTTAAAGCTCTCAACAACTTCAAGTGTCTCGTTGTTGTACACAATGCATGGCTTCTCCTTATGGTTGGTTTTCACAAGCATAACCTTTGTTTTGGATTCATTTACAATCAGCCCACTATGCAAGCAAAAGTTCTCAAGGACAACCATAAGCTTTTGTGCATCTTCTAAAGTGTGTGCTAGAAGCACTACATCATCTGCATACAACAAAAGCATGATTACCGCATTGCAAATAGTGACCTCTTCAATGCCTTCTTCTTGTATAAAGTCAAGTACCATTTGTTCCAATTGATCGATGCATAGACCAAAGAGAGTTGGTGACAATGGACATCCTTGTTTAACCCCAATAGTGTTTACAAAAATTTCTGAAATTTCTCTTCCCATGCGCAATTGACAAATCACCTTCTCATAGATTCGAGAAACCGCAAGCATAAACTCACTTGGCACTTGGAGTTCTTCCATCCTTCTCCACAAATTGTTAAGTGGAATCATATCAAAGGCTTTCTTAAAGTCCACAAAACAACAATACAATCGCTTGCCTTTCAACCGACTTTCCTCCATGAGAACACGAAGAGTGACAAGATGATCAATGGTGCTATGGCATCGATGAAAACCCGCTTGTCCCTTTGCACGCTTGTCATTCTCTTCAGCTCAATCACTCAATTTCATCTCCATTATGCACCCAAACAACTTTGCCATAAGAGACCCAATCATTATAGTCCGGTAGTTGCTTACATTCTTTACGTCCCCTCCTTTATGCAAAGGCTTAACCCAATTAGTACTCCAATCATAAGGCATACCATGTTGAAGTGCAAGGTTGAACATATCACACATCCACTCATGGGTAAAATCTCCCGTCCATTTGATCATCTCCGGCTTGATACCTTGAAGATCTCCCGCTTTGCGAGTGGCCAACTTTTCAAGCCCACCGCATACATCCTCAATAGTAAAAAAAGACGGCATACATGGGAGTGAACCATAAAATGTCATTTTTTCAGTATTTGCTTGCTCATATAATTGCCTACAATGTGTGTACATATCCACTAGACTCAAGTTACCAAAATTCTCAACCCGCTTGCCTCTCAAGTTTCTCCAAAATCTTCCACATGCATGTGCCTTTTCTTGGACTTTAAATTCTTGTTGCTTTACTTCCCATCTTCTTCTCTTCTTTTGAATCAATGTCTTGTATGTATGCAAATGACTTTGATAGTTGTCTTTGTCCATAGTTGCATCAAGATTTATCAAGGACTTTCGAGCATCTTGACATTCTTTATCAAACCACCTTTTGCGTGATCTATCTTTGTTGATACCATGGAGATGCTTTATGGCAAAGAATTCTTCCGCACAAGAACAAATAGCTTTCTTGAAAGCTTCCCATTTAGTTTCCAATGGTGCATCACATTGAAGCTTTGTCATCCATAATTTTTGTTCAACCATTTCAATGTACATTGGTGCCCATTTGAAATCCATACATAGTGATAACTTCTCTTTCCTTTGGCTGAGATTATCATGCTTAGTTGCTTCTCCACATGAAAGTTCAATACATAAGGTGCGATGGTTGGATTCCGGGGTCCATTGACCAAACATAAAACTCTTTATGCGATACATGATGGCTTCAGAGAGTATCATATAGTCAATCACACTATCCCCATTATGTCTCCTACATGTAAATCCATTGGTTCCACTCCACAAAGATACACCATTGGCAATGAGCATACCCGTGCTATTACACATGTGTAAAAGTAACTTTCCATAGTAATCCGGCTCTTTCTCATCCATTGAAGTACGATCATACAAGTGAACTTCCTCCAACTCCCTTGAAATGTATGGCATATCAAATTGTTGAGTATCATGTTGCAATGTTTTTGTGCGAGCATTCATATCCCCAAATACAATAACATCAACTTCACCTTTGAAATGAGCAATGTCCTCTTCCAAATCAGAAAATGGTTGATCTCTATCCATGCAAGCATAAAAGGGAGAATCATGATGAGGAATGTAGCAACCGGCTACAAAAATGGGTGCTCTTTTTGGTGTCATAATTTTCAGCCATACATAACGTTTGTACTTGTGATCTTTCACAATTGATACAAAATCTTCCAATCCTTTCTTAACCATACATGCTAACCCTCCTTGTCCTCTTCGATGCTTGAGATTCTTTGACCACATCAATGAATGTACATTGTAATCCTCCAAGCCGTTAATCCTTTGTGTATCATGCTCCCAATTTTCAACAAGAAGTACAACATCGGCTTTGCTTGTTAGTTCATCAATGCCAACCCCCGCATTCCATGGGTATCCATTACAATTCCAAAAGCATATTTTCAATTGTAACTCAGTCTCATAGGTCACGCATCCCTATTTTCTTGAGAGACTTGCCTCCTCCTTGGGCACATTTTCTTCATGAGAGATCTCCTTGTTTTTATTATTCTTTTCCTCATATGCCTTGCGATGCATATTTTGTTGCTTAATAGTGCGATCTTCACATACAAAACATTTTGTATCCCTCAAATAGATCCAACTATTATCAAGGATAATCTTTCGCTTGGTCTCATCCGGCAAAAGAGAGAGAGAGAGAGAGAGAGAGAGAGAGAGAGAGAGAGCAAAAGCAATGGTGATGACGATGTTTGAACGAGGCGTATTTGCCAAGGTAAAAAATATGAGAGAGAGAGAGAGAGAGGTCGAGGCCGAGGCCGGCGGAGGATCAGGAGAGAGAAAAAAGGATCAAAAGCAATGGTGATGATGATGTTTGATCGAGGTGCGTTTACGAAGGGAAAAATCTTGAGAGAGGGGGGGCTGTTCCCATGAGGGGAGGGGGTGGTTCCCATGGGGGGGGGGGGGGGGGGGGGGGGGGGGGGGAGAGAGAGAGAGAGAGAGGGGGGGGGGGGGGGGGAGGGGGAGGGGGAGGGTGCTCCTCACAAGGGGGGTGGGAAGAGAGAGAGAGAGAGAGAGAGAGAGAGAGAGAGAGGAGTGAAATTAATGGTGACATTGATGTTTGATCAAGGTGTATTTGCCAAGGAAAAAAATCTTAGAGAGAGAGAGAGAGACCGAGACCGATGGAGGATTAGGAGAGAGAAAAAGGGAGCAAAATCAATGGTGTGACGAGGATGTTTGATCGAGGTGTGTTTGTTGAGGGAAAATATCTATGAGACACACACACACACACACACACACACACACAGGATCAAGAGAGAGAATAAAGTTGAGGAGAGAGAAAAGAATTGTTTTTGGAATCTGCTCTTCGGATTCCATAAAAGCGATTGTCAGAAAATGCTCACCAAAAAATATTCCCCAATGTAACATGAGGAAAATATTGACAAATTTGTCAAAGTTTTCACTTAAGCTAACTAATGAAACACATGTGTAATAAATTTTATCAATGTGCATGTACATGGTAGTTAGCTAGCACACGAGACTCTTAGTGTGGTTTATGTAAACAATGTTATCCTTGTCTCCTTGAGAAGTCAATAACAATAGCCATCTTTGAGAATTTGGTTGTGGATCCAAATTTCTCTACTTGGTTTCTATGGTAGTTCATACGTTTCAAGAGCTTCTACAATCATATGCATAGTGATCTAATCATCATCATGAAGTGCAAGAGCTATAGTTCAAAAGCTTTGCTATCTTCTCATATCAAGCGAGTGCTTTGGCTCCATTTCCCGATGGTCTCTCCTCTTTTCTAAAACCAAAGCCCCTCTCTCACATGGAATACAACTTTCTTATCATAATCAAGTGTATATTGGGAAGTGTATAGTTCATTTACAAAGCAATCACAAGAGAAGCACTAATATGCCAACTCCATAGTGGAGTAATATGGCATACATGATATACTCTAGAAGAAAACAAAAGAAATTATGAACAATGGGTAGACTCAATACTCCATATCAAAATGAGTAAAAACTTTGAAGATGTCACCAATGTAGAGCTTGTTTCTCTTGATGCTTTAGTGGAACGATTCTGTGTTGAGAGTCATCATTGAATCTCCATAGAATTTTGAAATTTGAAGAATAAAATTCTCCCTATTTCCAATGTGTCTCTTTAGAGTGTGGGACACATGTCTAACCTCACCATTATATCTTATTGCAGTATTAGCGAGAACCCCGATTAATTTGTCAAACCATGGGACGAAGCTGACTCAACTAGTGCATAGAGGCTACAAGAGGTTGTCAATCTCTCGGAAAACAACTAACAACTCGCATCTAACTCAAGTGACTGAAATCACCAAAAGCCAATCGCTCATCGACAAGCAAATCCCATCCGTTACAGCATCAAATGACATCCAAACGTAACGAAACTTCTAGGGCAAGTTTATAAGACCTAAGCACACATGCCTATGGTCCCAATCCCCACTTTAGGTCAAGTTCCAAAATTGTGATTATTAACAGCAGTGGATTTTTGACCTAGTCGTTTTCGACCCAGAATGCATCTAAATGCTTAGTAATGATGCCCCAATACCCCGCCTATGCTTAGTTTTTGATTTAAAAGTGTAAATTCCTAGTTATGATGAAATTAGGCCGTGGGTCGGCGACGCCAAAATCTACAAAATACGGTGAATGGCTTATGTCAATGCGTAGAGCTCTTACCTGCGGTTGCAATGCAACAAACGCATTTGCAATGTGACAACCGGAGAGAGAGTAGGAAGCACGAGAAGGAGAGAAGTGAGAGTCGTTAGCTCACACTGTGTATTTCTTATCCAAAACTTGTAAGAAACTTACAAAAATTGGCTTTTATACCTTAGCCAAGGTTTTTGGGTGGTCAAAACTAATAATCTAGAGTTCTACCAAAGCTGGGAAATGACTGGCTGATACAATCTGGAAGCTTGTAGCCCCGGCTCATTAATTACAAGGTTTATTCGAGAAAATAGGAGTTACAATATTCCCGATTTATCAAAATAATAAATATTTGACAAGGAGAACTCCAAAAATTGGTGCAAAAATGGTGTCAAAATTCCCCCCCTCCTTGCCTGTGTCATCCCTTTATGGGCTAAAGTAGTCTTCGGGTTGACGGCGGGCGAGGCGGTCTTTAAGCGCGTCTAGTACCTTCTGGTATCTGGTTCTTTGTTCTTTGTTGGGCACTTGCAAAAATTGCATGGTGACTTGATTCTTCAGCTCCACCGCTGAATAGCCTACAAACCTGGATGTTAGGTTGCTTATCACCGGTGCAAATATCTCCGTCCGCCAGGTGAAGAATCCAGTGTAGAATGCTTCTTCAGGGCTAGTATATTATTCGAGGATAGGAATATGCATCTGTCATAGAATCCGTAAAGGATTTATTTTGAAGGTTGCCCACTCAGATCGTAGCATAAGCCTTTGTTTCCTTCAAAGAATGAGATCCATGGGGCTCCTGTTTGCTCAGGCTCATTGAAAACTTGTGTACATGTGAGTAGCATCCTGCAAATCTTATATAACATTGCACAGGAGAGATTTGGGAGACTCTTGAAGAAAGACATGGCGCTCGTTAGGGTTTTCACCGTGTATTGCTCCGTCGCTTGGCCTCTCTGTGCAGCTGGCAGCCTGGGGAAGTTGAGCCAAGTTGGCCTCTTCTTCTGCAGTCTTCATGCGCTTGCCATGTCCTTAGTCTGGGTACAGGATAGAATGTTGGATCTCTTTGTAGGGCTGCAGGTGCTCTTGTGAATAGAATCAGGTATCTTGGATTCTTGTTGAGCCATCTTAACCTCCACTTTGGGTGGTCTTTATCTGCACCATCTTCTTGCATATCCTTGTACAGCCTTTCTTTTACGTGTAATAGTTCTACTTTGATGAGAGGGTACGGCAAGGATTGTTGGTGCCATTGAGCGTTGATCTGATTGGGAGTGAGTTGAGTGACGTTGATAGAGTGCACAACTCTCAATTCCCAATCCATAGTGGCCTTCCACTGCTCATCCACCTCTAAGGTGATCTTCTCCTTCAGTGTGTCTTCTTCAGCTTTTGACAGTTGGACCATTAACACTGTATCTGCATCTGTGATGTGAACCTGAAAATCTTCATCACCACTCGGCTCTACTGTGGACTGCGTCTTAAACTCAGCAAACGATACCCAAGTTATGTCTATTTGTGGCGGCTCTGAAGTGCCTGCCTCTTCCTGCGTGTCTGGCTTTCCATCTTTGAGGAGTTGATTTATCCGCTTGAGTTCTGCTATCTCCTTTAGGAGCTCCTCCTCTCTTTGAACCCGCATCAATGCCAGGTCTCTGCACTGTGATTGTTCAAGCTTTAATTCCAATTCTAAGTCCTTGTTTTTCTTTTCAAGTGCCTTGTACACTTCATCAGTTTCCTTAATCGAGGCCACGGTTGGGTTTTCTCTGATTTGCCGTAAGAAAAGGGCATGATCATTGATTCTCTGTTCAGAATATTGCAGGGAAGCATTGGCAACATCTAACTGCACTTTAATTTTCTGAGCTGACAGAGAGGTCGTAAGAAGTTCATTCGTGACTTCTGTTAGCTGCTCGTCTTTTACCTTGCTGGCATCGGATAATTTGGTGAGGAGATCACCTAACTCCTCCATTTCATTTTGTTGTTTATCCCTGGCTATTTGATGCTATTCCGCTTCTACCTTCATCTGTTGCACTTTCCTTTGGAGATCAGTGATGATAGTCATCCTGTCTTCTAGCTCTCCTTGAAGAGCGCCGATCACCATTTCCAGTTCCTTGGCCTTTGTGATGCGGTTCAAAGCTGCTGAACAGAGTCTCTCTATCATTTCCTGCATCTGACGTGAATATTCATTGACCTGTATTATAACTTCATCGTTTGTCTGCCACTCTTCCTGTCGTGCTAGTTGGGATGTGCCTGCAGCCTCGTGTGTTGCTTCTTGCTGCACCGTAATTGCTGGTGGTTCTTGTGTGGAGGTAGATGGTCGGTCTTCTTCTTGTTTGTCCTAAGGCTTTGATGACTCGGTAGTTTCTAGCTGAGTAGAAGTCGATGGTGTTGTCTCAACCCCTGTTGTCTCTTCAGGTGCCGGTCTTTCTTCCTTCTCTGGCTTGGGCTCCGTCTCATGTGCAGTGGTAGGCTCTTTTTCTGCATCTGCTTCCTTATAAGTTTCCTGTTCAGATCGACTTGTCTTTTCCTCTTCCGGCTTTTGAGTCTCTTCTGCAGCCTGCTCCGGTTTTGGCTTGGCTTCTTTTTCCTTTTGTCCATCAGGGTGGTCATCTTCGTGTGTAGATTTTGTTCGTTGGGTGGACTCAGAATCTTTCTCCTTTTCAGGCTCTGCTTCTTCATTGGTATCTTTGCCTGCTGGTGATGGTGGTGGGCTAGGCATGGGGTAGTCTTGTTGTTCCGAAGGCGGTGAGGTGGATTGGGAATATCCATGGCTTTGCTCTTGGCTAGACGTCTCCTCGGCTTTCTTTGCAGCCTCTTTCAGTTTTAGGGCTTCGGCCTCTTGGTACATTCTTTCTAAATATTCTGTTAGATCATCTGCCTCTTTTTTGGTATGATGCTTTGTTCGAGGTCCTTTGAGTCCTGTGGGTACCCACTTTTCTGGGTCCTTCCTTTGTGTTTGCCTACTGTGCTAATAAGCCTATTTTTCTCTTTCAAAACACGCTTGTTTTTAAGCTGGCTCCTCTTGATGTGCAGCCACAGCTTTCCTTTTCATCTCTTCTCTCCGGGATCTCTTTTATTCGTTGTCAGAGTTCTCATTGCTATGCCATTCTGGTGAGCTGTCAGCTAACTCATCATCTGATTTTTGTGACCTTTTACGTGACCTTGTAGCTCATGGAGAGGGTTGTGCTGCCAAAATCCATGTATTCTAATTAGGGGCAGGTGGTAGGTTGTCGGCCATGCCGATGGCATGATACGCTATTCTATTCAACACCTCTGGCGCGCCCAAGTATGTGATTTTACCTTCCTTCTTCGTTCCCTTCAAGGTTGTCAAGACAGACTGCGCGTGGTCCACAGGTTGTCTTGTTGTTGACTTAAGAACCTGAGTGAAGGTGGTGGCCACGGCGTGATTTGGTGTAGTGTACCTTGGTGGTCTTTTTTCCAAAAAATGGAAGTATTGATGGTACAAACGGGCTGGCTCTTCCACCTATTTGTGGATAAGATCGGTGAATGTAGCCACGCTTGTCTCCTTGGTAAATGTGTCTGCGGTTTTCATGTCTCTTGCCCTCATGGTCATTCCTTCAGTGGGCAATCTGAGTGCCTTTGCCACTATCTCTTTTGTGATTACTACCTCGACCTTGTTCCCTTGGGTGTCAGATATTTGTGTGGTTGCGTCCTCTTTGATGGTGAATAGAAGCTCATAAGCTTTCTGAAAGTCCACTCCGCAAGGATCTTGTTTGTAGAAATGTCTGAGCCCCAACCTACGGTTAGCCTCTTTTGTCTCTGGCTTGGTAGCTACATCATAGACTTCTTTGGGCAGGAGTTGCAACTCCACCTGATGCCCCTCTTCACTCTTAAACCTGCCAGTGAGGACCGTGGTGTGGTGTTCTTCCAGTTGTTCTCTAGAAAGGCAGGATGCCTTTGCTACTTTGATCGACTCAGGGTCTAGTTGATACGCAGGCAATTCTTGTAGTTTCTCTTTCTGGTTTAGCTTCTTCTTGGCCCTCTCCGCTGCTTGCATTGCTCCTGTTCAATGAATAGAGTGCAAAGTTAGCAGATTTGTTGAATTTTTCTATGGAAAGCCTTTTAGACTGCAAAGTTGAATTTTTCTATGGAATGCCTTTTAGACTGAAATGCTAACAATCTGGTCCAAATTGCTTCAAATCAATTTTTGAACAAGCAAAGATGCATAAAATCATGCAAGGAACAAAACTATATGGGCAAAACAAAAATTTACAACCAAAGTAAATAATCGCGATTATTTATAACTGAGGAAAATTTTCAACTGTTTGCAAAATTGGCTTTATAGACTTGAAGTATATATCAAATACATGGTTTGAGTGAATTATGGGCTCATTTGGATGTACAGGGTGAAAATGGTACCAAATTTTGGTTGTAGGTCTCTGAAACAGTAGTTATAAAGGAAATTTGAGATTTTGAACTCCAAATTGATTCAAAGTTGGCTAGTGGGCTTATCACAACATGTACTTTGGATGTATGATGGCAAAATATCAAAATTCCCCAATATTGACAAAAAAGTAAATAATCGTGATTATGAACTTTTCTTCCAAAATTGACATTTTTTGGTACAAATTGATTCTATGCATGGTATAGACCTTGGGTATGGGATATGAGGTGATTTGGATCAAGAAAAGTTGTTCATAACCCAAATTTTGGCTTGCAAAGACTTCTTTGCGTTTTTTGGCAATTTTACAAGTAATGGGTGGTCATTTTGGCTCATACTTGATTTTTGGCATGTAATGGGTGTGTACACGTGGTAGGTGAGGTGATTTGACAATTTCTAAGCAAAACTAATGTAAAAGTAAATAGTCATGATTATTTACAACAATGATAAAAACTTTGCAAAACCTACAAATTATGACCTAGACATGTTTCATACACCTAATACAAGTCCTCAATTGAATTTGGTCAAGTTTGGTCATGCCGGCATCACTTTGTGCTTTGTCGACTCTGAAATCACCGTTTTTTGTGACTAATCTGTCTGTTGGGTTGGTCGGTCAACTTTGAGGCTTTGCACTTGTCCGTAACATAGTCGTGAAGCAACCTTTCCAGTTCTGGCTCATTTGGAGTCAATTTGGCCTTGTATGTCGAATTTGACGCTTTATAAACTTCGAGCCGTTTTCTGCTTTTCGAGGGCTTTGCTTGATGGATTTCACCAAACCAATCATATACATTGTATATGGACCTCATTAGCAAGCCATCTGTGGAGTCAGGTCGGAATTCTGGCATTTTCCAAAAACCTAACTTTTCTACTGGGGACCCCCTTGACCCGAGTCGAATGGTCATCTGATGGTATAGAAAGGCTCTATTATGTTAAGGCATGCTTTGGTTCAATCCCATCCAATTTGGTCAAGCTGGCATACCGCTGTGCTCAATTTTAGGTCGTAGATCTTCGTGCACTGCTCGATTTCCAGGGTTTTGTCTAGGGCTTTAAACTAGCTACCGGCCGTACAAAATGGATCATTATTGAGTAAAGAACTTACCCCTCATGTCTCGTGTGAGACAGCGCTGAAAATGGTCAATTGTGGGCTCTAGAAATGTCGCATGAAAGGTGCCGAAATCTCTCTCTGCAAAGGCTCCAAGTGAAAATGAGGTGGTTTTAGCCTACCATGGATATCCATGCCTGGACTTCCCGAACCAAATTTCCCCAAAATTGTGTCTATGCATAACCATGATTGGCTCTACCATGATATGAAGACCAATGCAATTCAAACCAATATGTTGTGTAAGAGCTGGGTCTTGAGTAATTAACTCAAGGGTTTCCGATGTCGAGGTTTGCTACTGATGTCTTCTGCAAGAATTTTGCAAAAGTAGGCCTGGCTGCCTACTTTAGGCTTCCCGCTTTCATCTTCTGATTTCATTGAAAATTTTTGTGCTTGTCCATCTTGTCTTTCTAATCACCATCGTGTCTTCCATTTTTCCATTTGAGCTTCCCTGCTATTTATTATTAATTTTGACCTATTTATTTTAAAAAAAATTAAAAATAACAAAAAGATTTAAAAAAGTAAAGTAAAAATTCAATAATTTAGAAAATCCCTTGAAAAACGCAGCTTTATTATTTTTTGTTGAATTTCTTCATTTTTAAGCCTCCTTATCAACAAAAATGATGAAAAATACCCAAAAAAGGACTATTTTTTATGATTTTCGGATAGTATATACACTATTTACACTCATCGGGAAGATATTATAAGTGAATTTTCCCTTGATGATGAATTATAAGGGTATTATTAGGTAATTTTGCAAAAAATCACACGTTAACATAGAACTTTTTCTCCCTCTTCAAACATTGCCCTTAATTACTTAGTACTTAGTGGCCTTCCACCCCTTCTAGATGGCATACTCCGGGACGACTGTGTGCATGGGTTGAACAATTGTGTCTATGCATAGCCATGATTGGCTCTACCATGATATGAAGAGCAATGCAATTCAAACCAATATGTTGTGCAAGAGCTAGGTCTTGAGTAATTAACTCAAGGGTTTCCGATGTCGAGGTTTGCTACTGATGTCTTCCAAAGAGCAAATCTTGTAGCTTTTGTGCTCTCTATTTGATTGTACCATCCGGGTGCTTTAGCACTCTGATTGCTTGAGCTGTTGGTAGCACTTTCGACTGTTATCGAGCTTTTTCTCTCCATTGGTAGTTCGGTCGGCTTGGTGCCGCATGGTGTGCTGGAGTCTGTTGAGACTTAACTCGCCATTGCTTGATTGGTTTCGCGGGTTGTGGAGAAGATAAGTGCTATTTTTTCTTCCAAACCATTTTCATATTAGGTTCCTTGCTCGGAGATGCTCGATTCTGTGTTCGAACCCTTGGAACATTCTTTTGTTTCGTAGGTGAAGTTTTAGGCACCCAGATCTGATTCGGTTTATCCGTAAGCTATGTTTTTGGTACCCAAATTTTTCTGACTCCTTGCATGCTACATATAGCATTTGATTGTTAAGGGGATGGAGAGGATTCACTTCGTGGAATTGTCTGCTGATTGCTTCTTTTCCATTCCTCCTTGCTTGGTGCAATTGGAACGATGAGTTGCCCTCCTTTAGGTGATAGCTTTAGTTGATTCGTATCCCAATCTGGCACTGCTTTGTATGTACACATCTAGGGAATTCCAAGAATCATCGTCTCATTCATGTGCTTATCTGGCAAGCATACAAACTGATAAGGACATGAACATCCATGTACTATCACGTTCAAGTTGACTACTCCCAATGTTGGAGTTGGATTCTTGTTGCATCCTTTGATTGTCGCTATTCCTACTGTCAATGCTTGACTTGTTGCCTTCTTGTATGTGAAATAACTGACTGCATTCACTCTAGCTCCTATGTCGACCAAAGCATTGGTGCTATGATTGTTGAGCTGTACTTTGATGCGCAGATCCATTCCATCTAACTAGTCGGTCATCTGTTGAAACTGCGTCTTTAGGTAATTCCCATTGTCGATCATCTATTTCCAAAGTGTTGATGGGAATCGGTATCTGTTGATTCTTGAGAGCAGCTTTCCGCTTGAGTACCCGGAGTCTAGCTTCCTCTTGGGCTTCATCAATAACCTGTTATCGTTTGATTTTTTTTTATTGGTTGCATGCATTCTCTCTAGCAATTCATTGGTTAGTGGCAAATTGTATTTCTTTAAATGACATCCACTAATCCAATTAGCCATTGGTTCACCATCTAGGGTGGACAATTTTACTGCTCCACTTGGAGATACATCTTCAATAATAAATGGTCTGTTTCCCTTTTTCTTAAACTTGGGAATGTGTTGCTTAAGGGAATAGACTAGAACTAAGTCCCCTTTTTTGAAGATTTTTGTGATTAAGTGGGAATCAAAAAAGTGTTTTTGTTTCTGCTATTGTGCATAGATATGAGCTACTGCAATTAGCCTTTGCTCGTCTAGCTTTTCCAAATCTTCAAGTCTTTCTGACAATTCATGTCCAGTCCACTCAAGATTCTGTGCTACCCTTAATGTCCGCAACAGAAATTCTATTGGCAGTATGGCATCAAGACCATAAACAAGGTTAAAGGGTGTATCATTTAGAGTAGTTTTGAATGAAACTCGATAAGCCCATAGAGCAGCATGGAGATTCATTTCCCAGTCTGTCCTTCCTGAACTAACCACTTTAGTCAGCACTGAGCTAAGAATTTTATTAGTATGCTCAGCTTGTCCGTTTGCTTGTGGGTGATAGGGAGCTGATTTGTTATGGATGACCATAAACTCATTAAGCAAATACTCTATTACCTCATTGAGGAAATGAGTTCCCCGATCACTGACAATCTCTATTGGCAATCTGTATCTCGTGAATACATACTTATATAAGAATGCAGCAGTGGTTCTGGCATCATTCTTTTGAGTTGCTTTAGCCTCGGCCCACTTGGTCAAATAGTCTGTAGCTACAATGATATATTGAGCTTGGGTTCTATAAGCAGGTGGCTGTATCGGTCCAACAAAATCTATACCCCATTTTGCGAAGGCTCTAACCCCCATCATTGGTCTTAAGGGCATTCTATCTACTCGTGTTGGCATTTTTGCTCATTGACAAGCATCACACCTTCGAACAGATTCTTTAGCATCTGCAAAAAGTGTTGGCCACCATATTCCTGCCATCAATATTGCTCTTGTGGTGGTCTCACTAGAAAAGTGACCTCCAGCTAATCCAGCATGTGCTTGTTCTATAATCAGAATATACTTGTTTTCATTTGCACAAAGACGCAAATGTTGATCTTTACCTCTCTGATACAACTAGTTTCCAATAAGAGCATAGTCTCTTGCTTCAGTTTCAATTGCTCTTTGACGGCGTTTACTCATATCTTCACGAAATGTTCGGGTCGATAAGTAAGTAACCAGATAATTACTCCACTTAGAAACAGGTGACATTTGAAACAATGTTACATGAGGAATGGGTGTTTGTTTTGACATTGAGGGCAATCTTTTACAAAAGATCTGACATCTCTCCTCACAGTCGGCCAACATACTCCAAGTCTCAAGATTCGTTGCATAGTTTGGTCTTCCGCAAGGTGAAGTCCTACTATGGTAACATGTGCTTGACTTAGGTATTGTTCTTTTTCTTCAGGGTTAATGCATAAAAGCAATATCCCATTCCAATTTCTTTTGTATAGCCTTCCAGCTAGTAATTGATACATAGCCAATTGCTTGATTAAACTGATTGTGATAGGAAGTGGTATTTGTGAATCCACTTGAGCTATTGTCATCAATGACACAATGTTTTTCGAACATCTAGGTATCATTTCCACGAAGAACAAATAGGCATTTGGTAGATCATCGTCTACCCCTTTAGGTGATTCCCCTGAAACAATCCTTGACAAATGATCTGCTCGTTGATGTGTAGTGCCTTTTTTTACAACCACAGTGAAATCAAATTTGAGAAGAATGATGAACCATCTCCCTATTCTCCCTGTGCTGCATGGCTTGTTGACCAAATACAACAAAGCTTGGTGGTCCACAAAGAACACAAACTTGTTGGCTAATAGGTAATGTTTATACTTTTTAACGGCATAGATCATTCCTAGTCCTTCTCTTTTGGTGGTGGTGTAATTCTTTTCTGCCATGTTCAATTGTGGGCTAGCATAAAAAATAGGAAAGTCAATTTTCCCGTCTCCTGGTTGAGCTAGTATAAAACCAATAGCAAAATTAGAAGCATCTACATGTACGTGGAATACATTATCCCAATCTGGTGCTTTCAATATTGGAGCTGAGGTGAGAGCTTGCTTAAGCTTCGTGAAGGATTCTTCACATGCCTTGGTCCATTCAAAGTGTGTAATCAAGCTATACATGGGTTTTGCAATTATAGCATACATGTAGATGAACCGTCGGTAATATCCACAATGTCCCATGAAGGCTTGTACCCCCTTGACTGTTGTTGATCTAGGCAATTCAGCAATGACATGAATCTTCTCAATACCAGTAGCTATGCCATTTTTAGACACTATATGTCCAAGAATTTTTCCTTGTCTTCCCATGAATGTGCGCTTTTTTAGGATTTAAGCAAATCCTATAGAGTCTACATTTCTCGAATACCTTTTTGAGGTGTTCAAAATGATTAGCCCGGATTGACAAATGTACGCATAGATCATCCATACATACTTCTAAGAATTTCCAAAGATACTCTTTAAAGCATGGCTCATCAACCTCTGAAACGTGATTGGAGCATTAGTTAACCCAAACAGCATAACCCGATAGGCAAGTATACCCCATTCTGTTGCAAAAGTAGTTTTATGCTAATCTTTTGGGTCAACCAAAAGCTGATTGTATCCCAAAAAGCCGTCTAAGAAGCTGTAAGCTTCTTTTTTTGCAACTCATTCTAAACATGCTCAGTTATCGGAAGAGGAAATTTGTCTCTAATGGTAGCTGTATTCACCTTTTTGAGATTAACACACACTCGTAATTTCCCATTCTTTTTAGGTACTACCACAATTGGAGACACCCAATCTGTGTATTTAATTTCGTAAATGAATTTAGCTTCCTTTAGTTTTTCAATATGCTCTTTGATCTTCTTGGCAAATGTTTTGTTATAAGTGTATGGTCTCTGTCTACTTGGTTTTGCATCATCTCTCATGGGTATAGTATGTTGGCAGATTTCTGGATCAACACCCTTGAGGTCCTTGTAAGACCAAGCGAAGATATCTCGGTATTCCTTTAACAAGCTCAACAAAAGCTTTTCTTCTTCTTCTTCTTCTGTTAGGTCATTCGCAATGTAAGCAAGTCTAGGCTCTTCTCCTGGTTCAGCCAAGTCTACCCTTTTAGCGTTTTCAGGCCCTTCGTAAGATTCGCCTTGTTTCCGTATTTCTCTAACAGGTTGTTTAATTATGATTTTTCAATCTTGGAGAGTATACTTTTTGTAATGGGATGGAACATGCATTACATCCTTACCATCCTCTTTCGTGGTTTCCATTTCAGTTGTATATCTCCTTTAGAGCTTTTTTCAACTCTTGATATTTCTTTTTTCGCTCGACTCTGGTCATGAGTGGTTTTTTATCCTGAGATGGGTCGACCATGCAAGTAGAGGGCTTTCTTGATGGGTATACTATTTCCCACACACTCACACACGCTCTCATGCTGAGGGGTTTGGTGGAAGAAACTCAACGAAAATTAGAACCTGAACCCAAACATATCCAGATGTCGAACATAGTGTTTCCCACACAAGTTCAACCTCACAAGAACTACAGGCCGTTAGCTATACCCAGTATCATTCGGGAAGAGAGTGAGGGTAGGACATCTGAAAGTGGACACACACCTTTCCTACTAGAGAGAATGTTCAATGAGGGAATGCCCGACCCCCTTGAGGAAGTGGAGATTCCATCTTCACCATTCTCTTGTCAGGGTCCTACGTCCCACAAGATGCCATTAAATGTTGCCAAGCTTATGGATTTCATGTCCTTAGAAACACGTACGACTATCATATCTAAGTTATACGGAGATCCAGAATTATTCCTAGCACTGCGAGCGCTTCTCAATGGAGAATTACATGCCGGATTACCATAGTTTGCACATATGAACAACCCTGACTCGGTGATGAATGATGAGGAACATTTAGCACCACCATATAACCTAGCGGGACATGAATCTGTAATTGAAATACCCGTTAACAAGTTGAGGCAATACTTTGAAGGTGATGAATCTAATGCTACTCTACCAATCACTACTAAAGGATTAACTGTAAAGGGGGTCCTTGACGGTGGTGCGGGAGTCAGCATGGTGACAAAGAGTTGTTGGGAGTCTATGGGGAGACCTCACCTTGAAGCCACAAGCGTAGTGGTAAAAATGGCTAATGGATCTATTGTTACGCCTATTGGAATGCTAAAGGATCTCAGGATCAAGGTCTTGGGACACAAGGTAAGGCAGACTTTCATTGTTATGGATTTTTCCAAGTATCCTATGTCATTTGAGATGACCTTAGAGCATCCATTCATGACGGAAGCAAAAATGGTGCATGACTGGTCCAAAAACCACCTCTACTTACAGTTCCAAGACTCTGTCATTCGAGTTGATCTTTTAAGTGGTCGAACGCATCCTCTAGGAAATAAATTCATCATTGATAATCGATCAGACACAACAATTCACTCAGCTCCATTACAGTATTGTTACACATGTAATGAAGACACGGATATTGGGGAGAACTCTCCTTATATGGATATCCTACCCGGAATGGCTGAGTCAGACAATGTCGATTGGGTGCACCTAGCGGCAACTATAGATACATGGGGAGCTAGAGGAACAACTTGGGTAACACCAGATGGGGAAGAGATACCACACATTGCACTAGTAAACATGTTAGGTATAGCGCATGTAACATCCGATGATAAGAAAGAGGCACACCTACCTGAGAGTGAAACCGATGATTCCTCAAAGGCTTCAGGCCAATACACATCAGAAACGGAATCTAAGGGAGAAATGGATTCAGAACCTGAGGAAACATCGAGTGAACCAAGTATAGAAAATAAATACTCAAGGCCTAGTACGACCGTCTATGGTAATTTATATGAGAGTGAAGAAGATACAAGCGAAGACCTATCAGGCGAGTCGAGTTCAAACATTTACCAAAATCAAAACCTTAACAAGAAACAAAGGTCATATAAGAGACGACGATATCGAGCAAATGTGAGAGCTAGGATAAACAAGGAAAGATCTACTGCAGAATGGCTTAGCTATCTAGGGGCATGTGATGCTCATCGAAAGCTAGTAGACAATTGGGGTGAACATCTCCAGAGTGTCATGTGGTGCAGCCCGCGACCCATTGACCTCGCTCAATTGGAGGTTACAAAGCCGAAATTGAGTCGAACTATAAGAAGACGTCAAAACCGAGAGTTAGCTCAACAACAAAAGGAGGCAGAACTAAAAGAAAGGTCTCTGTCAGGACAAGAGCCTGCTGACTTACATACGGCTCCTGAACATTTTAAATCTTATACCATGGGGGAGCGAAAGGTTGTGTATGCCAAAGCCCAACGAATACCTACCAATGGAAGCAGGGGAGTCTATGATGGTCCAGCGGTAGTTAAAGAGATAGAATTAGCAGAACCAGGTGAGGAGTCTAAACCAGTCTTTATTGCTCAAGACTTTACCGAAACTGAAGAGGCTGTACTTAAGGAGCTCCTCAAGGAATACGAGTATATCTTTGCTTGGACATATCATGACATGAAGGGCGTTCCACCTTCTGTGGTGCAACATACAATTCCCATGATCAACACTGCTAAACCCGTCCAGCAACGACCCTATCCAATGAATCCTAAGTATGCCAAAATTGTACAAGAGGAGATTGAAAAACCTATCCAATGTGGATTCATATACCCTATTGAGCACTCAGAATGGGTTTCTCCAATAGTTATTGTGCCAAAAAATAATGGGAAACTAAGAGTGTGCGTGGACCTCAAGAAAGTTAATGCAGCCACTAGGAGAGATCATTATCCCTTGCCATATTCAGAACATGTGCTTAAAAGAGTTGCGGGCAAGGAAGCTTATAGCTTTTTAGATGGGTACTCTGGTTACAATCAAATCACAATTGCATTAGAGGACCAAGCTAAAACTGCTTTTATCACAGAGTTTGGAGTGTTTGCATTTCGTGTTATGGCTTTTGGCTTAACAAATGCCCCTGCTACATTCCAATGATTAATAAACACTGCGTTTAAAGAATTTCTAAGGGAGTTTTGTGAAGCTTTCCTAGACGACCTTTGTGTTTATTCTTCTTGGGAGAAGCATTTGTTATATCTACGAAAAATATTTGAAAGGTGCAGATTTTATCGCATCTCATTGAACCCTTTCAAATGCCAATTTTGGGTTAAGCATGGAGTCATTCTAGGGCATATAGTGTCCAAGAACGGGATATCCACAGATGAGAGTAAGATTAAAGTCATTGCCGATTTGCCACCACCTACGAACTATAAAGGAGTTCAAAGATTTATGGGCCATGTTGGTTATTATCGAAGGTTTATTTTAAACTTTGCCGAGATAGCGCGTCCATTGTACAAGCTTCTTATCGAGTTTCACTGGACGGAAGAATGTCATCAATCTTATGAGTTATTAAAGAAGGCCCTGACAAGTGCTCCAATCGTGCGAACACCTGATTGGAATGTACCTTTTCATGTGCATATTGATGCATCAAACTTTGCTATTGGGTGTGTTTTAACTCAACCAGGAGAACATAAGTTGGACTACCCTATTAGCTTTGCAAGTCGCCAATTAAATGATTCCGAGATGAACTACACTACTACAGAGCGCGAAGATCTAGCTATGATTTACGCAGTAAAGAAATCTCGCTATTACCTTCTTGCTACCAAGTTTGTGTTTTATGTGGATCATCAAGCATTGCTATATTTGGTAAACAAGCCGTGTTCCACAGGTCGAATTACACCAAATGGTTGTTAATTCTTCTTGAGTTTGACTTCATCGTTGTTGTGAGGCCTGGGAGAAAACATGTCATGGCAGATCATTTATCTCGTATCCCTAATGGCGAAGCTCCTACGGGGGTTGATGATGAATTGCCTGATACTCCTTTGTTCATTGTTGAGACAATGCCTGAATGGAGTGAAAAGATTGTTAACTTCTTAGTTAATGGTTTTCCACCCAAAGATCTGCGAAAAGATATAGCTCGAAAATTAATCAAGGAATGCGAACCCTATTGCTTACTGGCGGGAACTCTCTATAAGAGAGGAAAAGATGATGTTCTTAGACACTGTGCCCGCGAGGATGAGTATTTATATATTCTACAAGAGGCACACATGGGCGTAGCTGGTGGTCACTTTTCAGGAAAGTTGACTACCCGAAAGATCTTACAGTCAGGCTATTGGTGGCCCACTCTGTTTAAGGATGCATCACTTTTTGCAAAGGGATGTGATGAATGCCAACGCTTCAAGAAGCCACAAATAAGTGATAGGATGCCTCTACATCCCATCAAGGTAACCCAACCATTTGAAAAGTGGGGCTTAGACTTTGTAGGACCGATTAGTCCGGTTGCACGTAACACGCAATCACAATATATCATTGTGGCTACCGACTATGTAACCAAATGGGCTGAAGCAAAAGCAACACGGAAGGCGGATGCAAAAACAACAGCTAAGTTCCTCTTTGAGAACATTATCACACGTTTTGGGTGCCCCTTTGAACTTGTGAGTGACAATGGAACTCATTTTATAAATGAAGTAATAAAAGAACTCACATCAAACTTCATGATATCTCACCACAAGTCTACACCCTATTATCCCCAAGCAAATGGCCAAGCTGAGAGTACCAACAAAACTCTCATCTCCATTTTGACAAAGACAGTTGAGGCTCATCGCACTGATTGGGACCTAAAGCTTACATCAGCTTTATGGGCTTATCGTATTGCGTATAAAGTTGCTATTAATTGCACACCGTTTAAGATGGTGTATGGCCAAGAAGCAGTTATGCCATGGGAGTTTGTCATTCCTAGTCTTCGAGTAGCTTCTCAAGAAGGTTGGGATGGTAACCCCTTAGTGGAGAGATTATATATCCTGGAAAGGCTAGATGAAGAGAGGAAATTAGCTGTGTGAAATGCTCTAGTAGAGAAGGATAGGAGAAAGAAGTGGTTTGATAGCCATTTAAAGGATAAAGACATCAAGGTTGGTGATAAATTTCTTATGTACGGGGTACGTAATGAAAAGAAGAAATTGAAATACGCTGGTAAGGGACCATATCGAGTGTGTGAAATTACCCCGCAAGGTACCATTCGTGTGGAGACTCTAGATGGAGTTGAAACCATTGGATTCCTTAATGGGAGTAAATTCAAAAGATATTATGATCCTCTAAGCCAGGAAGAGCTGCAAGCCATCCATCAAAAGAAGGCTGCCAAGGAACAAGCAGAGCTTAAAAAAATCCAAGCAAGAGTTGAGGCTCGAGAACGACAACAACGTCTTAGACGCCAACGAGAGGCTAATCTGGGAATCACGCAAGCATTTTTCGAGGACACAAATGACGACTCATTAGAATCTGAGCCACCGCTACGATACCCAATTGAGCTAAATAGCCCCTATGGGAAAGTACTATACAATGCCTTATTAGATACGGGAGCTAAACACAATTTGTTATCCTATGGAGTTTGGTGTCAATTAGGGAAACCGACCCTATCCCCTAGTACGATGCAAGTCAAGGGCATTAATAAAAAGAAAACTGCTATTCTTGGAGTCCTTCAGACCCCTGTTGTCTATGACAATGGAAGCATAGTGCAGAGGTTTCTAGTCATGCCCGCGGGAGCTATGGAAGGCAATGTAAACCTGGGATGCACGTGGATGTTGGCAACCAAATGCACTATTGATTGGGATACTGGTAGTGTCACGACGCGACCACCGACTCTTACCCCTATCATTCAAGCAAAGTCACCTACGTTGCAAACTCTAGCAAAGTTGAAGGATAGCCAACATTCACAAGCCAAGGTGGTTAACTCGTCTTTGCCGGCTCCCCATGAACCTAGCACTTCAACACTTGTAGTTGCAGCAAGCAGTAATATTGCAAGTACTCAACCTGCACAACCTAAGAGTACATATCAATGGGTCCCCAAGGCCTTACTTCCAACTACCTCAACCCTCCCATCCATTTCAAGAAAAAATTTCCCTGGAGAACCAAGAGCGCGCTCTAGGAGAGTCAAGACCAAATCACGATGGATTCCAAAACGACTATTAGAAGCCCAAGGCTACTATGATGGAAATGAGCAAATTTGGGTACCTAAACGTAAAATGTATCCTTCCCTATTGACAAAAAACCCATATGAGTCAAACAGTGTAACGCTAAAGCCAATGGCAGACCGTGGGAAGGGAAAGATCACAGAATGCTACACACCTAGTCCAGAGCTAGTTTGGGCTCCAAGGCAAAACCAATTTATTCCACCTAGCTCAGGAAGGGGGGAGTTCCATGAAGCTTCTAGGTCATCATGTAATACATCCATAGAGGTAAAAGCTTCTACACAGCCTCCATCTATAGTAGTGGACCTCCATGAAGCTACAAAAGAATCCACACCTCCCAGTGTTCAAGAATCACCTGATGAACCACTTCAAGTTCGATCCTGGGAGAGTACCTTACCACCCTTGCAACTTGACGAGGCACCTAGGGTAATAGAAAACTACTGGCAAAAATCCTCACCTATTACCAACTGGAACAATTGGTTTCAAAGGGTGATGAAATCATTTCAAACGGTATGATCTACCCAAGGGAGGGGGAAGTGTTTGTTGACATCCATTATTCACTTGCTTCCCTCTCAACCTTTCTCCCTGGCCTCTTAATCTCCAATCTTAGGGAATGTATATATAAAGCCTTATACTCACAAAAACAAGATAAAAAAGTAAAAGAGCAAGAGCCATAACACAAAATCATAAAAACAAATTATGCACAAGAACACGACCCTTGTAATATTTGCACTCTAACCATCATCTATTTGCGTGTACAGATATGGCTAGTACGCTAGAGTCATCTACTCCTGCCTTGGGTGAGAGGTACCCTCGTTACTTTTCACAAATATTTCACATGGTCTTTCCAGTGCTTGCATGTGAATGGGATTTGATAGGTACGCTAGCATGTGAGAGGAATTTTGAGCAGTTAGAATGGCTGATACGTCTCTTGACCACGTCTGATCCATACTTAGTAGAGAGCGTTTCTCCCATTGCACAAGCCTACCCTTTTGACCAAGATGACTATAGGCGTCTAGTGACCTTCTTAGTAAACATGGGCACATATGATGAAGAAGAAAATTTACAGGACTACACAGATGACACATATGGTCTCATGGATGATGACTTTGTTTATCTCGACGACGAGGATAGGGGTTTAGCCTTAGGGTTTCCCCCCAACCTCTACAATATCCTATTCCCTTGACTCTCTAGGGGGAGTGCAACTAATTAGGTTAGGGTTCCTTATGTTTTTTGTTGTGTTCAATAAGTCAATTAAGTTGTTTAATCGCGAGAGCCAAGTATTCATGTTCGAGGGCTGACTAGAGGCTATATCTAGAAGACCTTGTAGTTAAGCTACCATAAAAGGAATTTCTCATGAAATCATCACCTGACTGATTACTTTTTCTTTGACCCCCCAAATTCTTTTCACAGTGATTCAATTTTGATGTGTGTGCTTATTTTGTATGCCTTGGGTTTTTTGCTTTTCAAGAAAAAGCGCCCATACTGGGAACCTCTAGGGCTATAGTACCATAGGCGATACATGTGAGTGAAGTACCCAATAAAGCTGAGATTTCTCTTCCAACTTAGGATTTTACAATGTGGCACTTTGATTTTTTGTTTGTTCATTTTCATCATTTTAATTTTGTAACTTTGGGGGTTCATATAACACTGATACACCTCCCCAGGCTCATCACACTAGTAAAATCCCTTTATAATACTTAAGCTAAAGGTCAATAGGGTCAAGCCCACTAGAAAGCCCTAGTACATTTCACACAATGCTGCCTAAATCAGATTAAGAACCTAAGTAACCATTTATTATTAGGAAGGCATTCCCCATGGTATTAATATTCGATCTCTAGTGCCTTTCGACCGTCAAATTAGCGACCCCATACTTGTTTAATTTTTTACCTTTACATCTGTTTATGCATTTGATTACATTGCAATTTAATGTTCATTGCTAACAAATTGTTTGAAATTCTTTTACCAATCAATTTGTCTACCTAAAATTGCATATGCTTTTTAATCACTTATGAGAATGCAATTACTGTGCCAATGTTGTTTGATTTTGCAGTGACTGAAGAAGGCTAAGGACATTCATCTCAAATGCTCTTCCACCTCGACGAACAAGCTTCAACTCAATAGCTTCCGAGGACGGAATCTACATCAGGAAGGGGGGCATGTTAACCCTCACGGCTCACGGACACCCCATCACCTACGACGGACGTGTATTATGTATTTGGTAGAGTCAGGTACCGGGCTTGTCAGACCAATAGGAAAAGGGTAAGAGTGATCGCCGATGAGAGGTGCACTCTAATGGGGACATTCAAGGGATTAGTTGGCTAAGCATGGGCGCCCAAGTGTGAATGGGGTGAGCTCATAAAAGCCAACTAAACCTAAAATTCACTTATTCTCTCATGTGTGCAATAGAAGAGTGCTCTTGCTCCATCTCCATCTCCATCTTCTTCTTCTTCACCTCCTTGTGTGTGTGTGTGTATGTGAGAGAGAGAGAGAGTGTGTGTGTGTGTGTGCGATCGAGCATTGCGACGACGGCACAGTGGAGGAAAAGCGGTTGAGCGCAGCGAAGCGGCGGCTCCTTCTTCTTCGCGGCGAGGAATCCTCCACGAAGCAAGCGTAGAGCGGTGAGTGACACACCATCGCTTTCTTTGAGCTTACTAGTTAAGCTAGTTGTGTGCTTGGAGCCGTCTGTGGCTCGCACACAGTGTTAGGCAAGTCCCTTGCTTCGACAGTGCGGCAAGGAGCGCACACCACCTTGTGCAACGTCTAGGAGGGGAGAGTTATTATGCACGGGTAGGGGGTGTCCATGCTGAGGATAAAGGGGTCTCACTAGCAATTGTAGCAGCTATGTGTGTATGTCCACCTTCAACTACGTTACTCAGCTCGTTTCTGCAGGCGCAACTACTTATGGCCTAACTCTACCGTGTTTCATGGCAGACAGATCAAGCAAAACTTGGACACAACTCCTCTACATTTGCAATGGCGACATATTCCAACGTGCGATGAGTACAAAGTGCCACATTTTAATCTTGAACGTTGAGGACACAGTAAAAAGGAACACACCGAAAATTGCATGATGCTATGGGAATGGCACGTTCCCTCGTATTATAAAAATTGGGGAGGACTGTGCAAACTCCCCCGTGCAAGGACACCAACACGTTTTCTTTTTTTTCTATAACATAAGAGATAAAGAACACATACAAATAAAATGAGATTACTCTCAGAACCTTAAACATTGTGCTATTACTTTTCTAACGCTTCGTACTTATTCTTTGCAAGGGACATTCAAGAAATCAGCTACCGCTTGCCTCTTCTCAGTCCGAAACCCCACAACGGCGCAATCCAGCACCGGGTACATAGTTGTTTCAAACGCTTGAACTGTCCGTTGCTTAGTCGTGACTAGTAACTAAATATCACAAGGTTCTGATCGCATTGAACCATTAAGATTGAGTCCGACTGAAGCCTTCAATGGACCATCACCGAAAGCATAGGATACACCTCAGCAGATCGAAAGCGAGACATCGCACTTCAATCAAGAAGAAGGCTAGATTTCTACCATGCTCACAATCATGGATTGATATCGTCAATTTAGTACACCGATGGAGTTCAGAAATAGCAACAACATTCAGACCTTTAAGCATATGCTTTGTTTGTGGTGTAGTTTTCGTCCAAAGAAGTGCCTCTTTTCATTGTACTCGAGCTCTAGACGAGACATCGGTTACAATGTTTGCTAGCAGTCTACTGGTAGCCAGCTTAGAGGCTACACAAGTAGAAACACAATGGGTGCAGTGCTCCGCTTGTGAGAACTCAAGTACACGTCGCAGATATTGTGTGTCATTACTTCCAGACTACACAAGAAGAATACTGAATGGAAATCAGCTGCACATACAGCTACTGAGCGTCATTGACATATCTATCAACGCCATCTCAACAGTGACAACAATTGCACGTGGTACACTAGACAGACGTT
Organism: Adiantum capillus-veneris; assembly: GCF_014529385.1. NCBI lineage: Eukaryota > Viridiplantae > Streptophyta > Polypodiopsida > Polypodiales > Pteridaceae > Adiantum > Adiantum capillus-veneris. The sequence continues at coordinate 114,227,442 of NC_140935.1, read as the reverse complement.
CAATATTAGATAACCCTCTGCTATCATGGAGTAAAGAGCATAGAATAATCTTCACAGAGCAAGACCTAGCTACATCACAAGTGGCAGACATACTTGCATTCAATCTTGAGAACAACTTTGTACTACAGAAGTACATGTCGATGGCTGAATGACCGAATAAGAAGCTTGGCCTCTGCATACTAAGTCAAGATAGTGTGAGCAAGATCGTTCAGCACCAACAAGACAACGCACCGTTTGCACTAATGGCGCAGCTTGACACGAGTTTGATGTTTGGTATCATCGAAAACATCGTTGAACCAGCCAGGAGAAGAGCGTTCACCGCTAGCGATACTTACGAATTTGCTTCTCTGCAGCTCCGTGGCCGTCAACAATAGCTTGAGAGAACAGTTACTTTCAAGCCCAACGGCATGCCTGCCGCATCAAGCTCCGTGAACGACATCACAATAGAGACGGCAGCGTTTCCATTCCTGTTCCCTTTCGGGAAAGGCCAATATGATGGTAAAATAAACTTCAGTATATATGTAAAGATACGTGCATCGACTCTATTCTCTGTTTACACCCTGTACAAGCCATACCTGCTCATAATGTACCAACTAAAGCAGGCTCTTATGTTGGCTAACAATACACACACGAGCTTGTTGCAAAGGGACATTGACAACTACAAGAAGGCCAATCGTACAGCAACTGACAAGGATACTATGAGAAATGTGCTTCAGTACAGCACCCCTTCCAGCATGCCAGGCTCCGGCTCATGGCACCGCAAGAACCTAAAGGACTTGATAGCAATGGTGGACGAATGGGGAATGCCTGATTTCTTCTTGACTTTCACTGCCGATGAGGTGACAGACACAAGATGGCCTGAGATTGACACGATCGAGCTAATTGCACATCATTTGAACACCTCCTTCACTTGAACAGACTGCCCAATCGAATGCGCCCTCACCTTCCACACTAAATTCCAAATGCTTATGTCCAAATATATACTTGCGAAAGGTGTGTTGGGCCGTGTGCAACACCACTTGGTTAGATATGAGGTCCAAAATAGAGGATCACTGCATGCTCATGTCATACTGCGGATGCATGAAGAAGACAAAGAGCAACTATCTGCTGAGATAACTGCATACATCCTGCCAGAAACTAGCACTGTGGTTTTGCCAGATGTGAGCCGCCTCCGACAACTCGTGCTCAGGAAACAACTTCACAAGTGCCGTACAAGTTGTTACCACGATCAAAGAGATGGAGTATGTAAACACGGTTTTCCATTTCATGCGCAGCCAAATCCAAACCCAGTCTTCAACGAAAAAAATCACAGATGGCAATACTTCAGGCCCCGGCATGAAGACAGAAATGTCGTACCGTACCACCCTACACTGTTTCTGCTATGGGGTGCACATATGAATATACAGTGGGTCACCAATTCATCATTGTCCTACTACCTCTTGAAGTATGCACTCAAAACTGAACCAATGGGCCATCTCAACATCCGCTCAGAAGATGCAGAGCGCTTAGGCCTAGGCGGCCTTGACACTGTGAAATTGAAGTTTCTCTCAGCCTCTTTACTGTCAAAGCCTATCTCAGCAACAGAAGTGGCATTAAATTGTCTGCAAATCCCAATCATTTCAAAGAGTGACACTGTCCAATACGTCGACTCATCACCCCCAGCACTACGACAACGAATCATTTCTCACAACAATGATGTCGTGCTGCACCCCGTCAATCTGTATTGCGCACGACCACAAAGTCTGGAGAATCTTATGTTCTACGACTTCCACAAGAATTACACAGTGACGAAGGGAAAAAAGGTATTTCAGAGGCGAACACCTACGGCCAATCGTCGCTGGAGCGGCAACACCGACTAGTCCGTTTCACAGACTTCCACCCAGGGCATCATCTGGAGGCTTTCTTTTACAACGTGCTGCTAAAGAGCATCACCTTCAGAAACGAATCCCAGCTTCTCTCACCGAAGAACACGTCCAGGTCATACTATCTTGAGTGCAAACTTAGAAATTTGATACTGACAGATGAGGACCTTGAGATGTACATCACAGAGTATACAAAACGAAATATGCTCACGACAGATCAAACACACCAATTTCACAACATGATACTACAGAAGACATCCTCAACAAAGGCTGCCTCATTTCAATCTCCAGATGTGCAAATAGACTACGAGCAACAAGACACGACTTCTCGTATCTCTGCCCTTCTAAACGAGCTTCAAAACGTCTAGAACGCGTCACTGAAATCTGAACAAGCAGAGATCTACAAGAAGCTCATAGCAGCAAAGGGTGGTCTGCATGTGATCACAAGCACTCCTGGCAGTGGCAAAAGCTTCCTCATAAGATATATCACAAGCCAGCTCATAATGCAAGGGAAAATTGTCACACTCACTGCTTCGACTGGTGCAGCGGCCACGAGGTTAAGTAGCATCGCAACAACTGTCCATTACCAATTCAAGATACCAGTGTGCACACAACAGTATCCCCTGTCAATCTCCGAAACTGATGACAGATACGTCGGTATCAAAGAAGCAGACATGATTATCATCGACGAGATTTCTATGTTGACAAAGCAAACTTTTGATCTCATAGTACGACAAATTGTGAATGTCACCAACGGCACACTGCTAGACCCATTCAAAGATAAAAAGCTCTTCTTGTTTGGTGATTTGGCATAGTTTCCGCCGGTATGCAGGCATCAAAGTGATCATTGCTACTCATGCCACATCACAAGCTCCACTTATTGGTCCACTGCTACTACATACATTATGTCTTGCTCAGTGCACCATGCAAAAGATATCTCTTTCATAGAGTTCCTCAATACAATAAGAGTCAGGCTCCCCACAAAGAAAGAGATCCACGATGCACTCGGTGACCGCATCATAACACAGGATCAAATAGAGCAACACATGGATAGGGATATGACAACCATTTGCACACACAAGAGTGACGTTCGATATTTTAATAACCTTCTCTTGGAACGCTTCCATCGGCATAGTCACATCATCCAAATCGGCCTCAAGACAAATGCACACAACGTCCCTGAGCTCCAAGCATGGCTTGAAGATCTCGATTTCCACGCAATTGACAGAATAGCAGAAGGAGCAAAGGCGCTGATAACAGAGAACATAGACTTAACAATTGGAGCAACCAATGGATCACTATGTCGCGTAGACGAAATCCTCCAAGATGAAGAAGGAGGCGTCAAAGCAATCAAAGTCACACTCGACACATCCAAACAGGAACTTTCACTTCGACGGTCAAAGCATAGCAGACGGACATTCAATGGACACTAGTACCATAAATCCACATTCCCACTAGCTCTTGCCTACGCTATGAATGGACACAAGTCCCAAGGCGCAACAATCAACTCCAACGTCTTGCTCATTGTAGTTTTCGCCCCTGGCCTTCTATACGTGATGCTATCACGCGTCACTGAGCGAAACCGGCTACATTTACTAGATCTACCTACGCCAGAGATGTTCACACTATCTAGATTTTTGAACTTCTAGCCGGGAATGTTTCCTACGCCCTCTTCAGTATCAATTCCTCTTTCTATTAAACAGATGAAATCGCCTTGTAACTGCCTTCTATATAAAGCAAGAATTTTTTTTTAACTGCTTGTCTTCTCTTGTGTGGACTTCTCATGTTCAATATGTTGCACTGATGAGACACCTTCCCTATCACCCCTGCTCACTCTGATCCACCTTTTGTAAATTTACTGCTCTACCCTTTTTCACTTCATTCATTTGTGTTTAAACTTTTGTCGGATCTTATGCTTCAGAAACACTGCAAGAGGTCATCAAAATATAAATTTTTACGTGCAGGAAACTGAATCAAACAATGGATCACAACAGGGTACATTTTGCACGCTTCTCTGATCTTGCATCTGCCTGTGTATACACATGTAAATCAATCACTCATCTTATTGTGCAGCTCTTCAAGCAATACACGAACAACACAAAGGAAACGCAACCAACGATACAACCTAAGAGATTTTACCTCACGACTAAGCAAATGAGATTGGCAAACTCAACAGGCGAGAAACCCCATGCGTATATTGAGGGCTTCCATACTTTTCAAGAGCTTTGCAACTTCATGAATAAGTGCGACACAAGATATAAAGCTCTAGACCAAACGATGGCCACACCAAGCATAGACAGAATGACAACAGGTACTATTAGAAAAGAAAAATATAATGCCTTCTATCTGTCGTGCTAACCAGCTTGCTCCTACATCTTGCAGGTCTCATGAAGCAAATACTTGAAGAGCTTGACATCCAATACGAGGATGATGAGAGTATGTTGCGTAATGTTGAAGCACAACAACTCCTCGACACAAAAACTGAAGGAGTTACACTATACATGCTGGAGCAGCTGCGGTTTGGTTACAACATTGATTTGGCTGAACTTTCAAAAGCTACTCAAGATAACTGTGCTGCTATCTTGACAAACTTCATGACTTCAGCAAACCACACACACGATGCAACTAACCCACCTATCACAATCCAGAAGGTGCATGGCACTACAGTAAACACAAGGCAGTAAATTACAAACAACCAGCCTCCCCATACGAGCCAGTTGCGAAAGACCAAGGCAAGTATGGATAACAAGTATCACTAGCTTCCATTCATTTCTCCGTAGCACCGGCATTTTTTCATTTACCTAACCAATCTACATGGAATGCAGATTCAGACACTCATCAACAACCAGAGACAAGCATCGGCCTTCCACCCCAGAAAAAGCAGCGTCGCGGCAAGAATACATAGTCTACAGTATACGTTGCACGAAAAACGGTAGGAGATATATCGGAGTTACAAATAACGTCCATAAACACGTTGGCCAGCACAAGCACAATCCTCCGAGGAGAATGCAAGCGGACATGCAGGCACATAGTCCTTTCGAGGACAATTTTGAAATTACCACTTTAGCAACCAGTACCAACATACATAAAGCTAGAAACTTAGAACATTTCTATATTAAACAACCCAAGACAAAAACTGCATTAGGTTATAACGTTTGTTCTGGACATCCACCAAGGTTGAGAAAATATTATTTTTTGAAAAAAAACAAAAAGGTATAGCTGTGAACTTCTGCCATCTTCATTTCATTGTTTTGTTCACTGTCTTTGTCACATAACTTGGTCATTGGCTACAACAATGACCACTTTAGCAACCAGTACCAACATACATAAAGCTAGAAACTTAGAACATTTCTATATTAAACAACACAAGACAACAACTGCATTAGGTTATAACGTTTGTTCTGGACATCCACCAAGGTTGAGAAAATATTATTTTTTGAAAAAAACCAAAAAGGTATAGCTGTGAATTTTTGCCATCTTCATTTCATTGTTTTGTTCACTGTCTTTGTCACATAACGTTGGTCATTGGCTACAACAATGTCTTTTTTATTTTCATTCAAACTATGGCAGACATGACAACTTATCAACTTCTTTGATTGAAATGCTTTTTCTTTTAAGTTTAGAATGGGTAGGCCGATTCCAGTTGATTTGATTGAGCAACAGTCAGAATTTCAGACTGCAATGTACATGTTGCAATACTGCCTTTACCCACATTTGCAAGAGCGGGTGCTCAGACACTACGTGCATAAATGGAGTGATGGCCAGTTCATCCACCTACCCCATGGCATCCACATTACATCACTTGGAATACACTCGGTTGACAAATCACCATCAACATCGCCGTGCTAGCTGGTTGCTCCACAGAACACCATTGTATGTTGTTCGTTCAGATTGCGGACGTGCTTGGCCTACTCAAGACTATAGAATTAAATTACTCTAACGTGGTCCCCAGCCACCTTCAGTCAGCTAAACAATTCGTTTCGCGCTATTTTTCTGTCAAACCAGTTTCCCACATGCGCAACTCTGAAGAGCATCTTACCGATATAGTCCTCCTCCTCTTCTCCACAGAAGATTTGTCCATTTCATTGTAAAGAAATCATTGCATGCTACATTCAAAGTCCCGTTCTTAATTCCTCAACTTTTTGGCATCACCAAATCGTTTCAGTCACTTACACTCACTTGGCGTAAGAAGATTTGTGCAAAACAAATAATAAGTGCTCTCTCTCTCTCTCTCTCTCTCTCTCTCTCTCTCTCTCTCTCTCTCTCTCTCTCTCTCTCTCTCTCTCTCTCTCTCTCTCTCTCTCTCTCTCTCTCTCTCTCTCTCTCTCTCCTTTCATTCCTACAATCTTCTTTACGGATCTATACTCTTGTTCACTGCTTGCTCTCTCTATTTACAATCGCCTTGAAGGCTTGTACCTGTATACCAGTTTGTTATCCACTTCCGGTTATACAGGCTGACAAAGCACTCTAGTTCCAAGTTTTCAATGTAGTTGCAATTTGGGAAGGCCCTCGACAGCAGCAGCAGGAAGTGGAGCTTCTATGGAACCCCCATGATGATTCTTGATTGCAACATATTTGTTGCTTCGTACAACGACAACGCCAATAGGCAGGAGAACTTCATAATGTTTGTACTTGATTGTGCAATTTCTGTATTAGCAACGACTCCAGATTGGTATGACGCCAACGGTCAAGCAAGGCTTGCCTTTGCACTTGTTTTCATAAAAGAAGCCTGGATTCTCCCCAGGAAACACTTTATACAAAATATCTCAACTCGCTACGATCTTTAGGTACATGAAAGGCCTGTGATATGTAAGGCAAAAGAATTCGGCAAGGCCAATTATTCATTACCATTGCAAGAAGCTCTAACACAAGTTTGCTAGAGCATGGCTCCTAGGCCAGTTTTTTGTCATTGACAAGATCCAACCCAACATCGACAAGTGTGATCCGATGAGTTTTCTAAGGTAATTGGCAATGGCTGCATGCAAAGCAACACTGCACAACTCAGAGTTTTTTTTTCCTTCCTTGTCCTGTGTATGCCAATGCAATGATAGACGTCATGGGAGCATGGCTCCGTCTACAAATCCTCACGACAACAGCAATCAAGCCAAGCAGATACATGGTACATCTCTTGCAAGTATTTCTCTATTTTTCATCACATTGCACAATTCGACAAGGTTGATTATCTATGTATACTCGACAAGGTCGACTTTATTTTGCTATGACATTGGTCTATGAGCACAAGTATCTGTAGCTATGAGCACTGGTAGCATCCAACATAGGTCTACTGAGAAATATCATGCAAAGACAAGACTTCCACGTTTGGAATATGCTAGAAGCTTCCAAACTTAGGGAAACTTGCCGAGATGTTTGCACTTTTTTACATCACAAGAAGGTGTATATGATACATACATTAGCTCACTTAAGCGGTACATATGGCTATGCGCCGGATTCGATCGAATTACCAAAAACTTGGCCACAAGTGGGCGACAAGGTCAGGCAATTTTCAAGTTATATTTGTTTTTGTCTAGGTTTTACTTTCCTTTCTAGGAAAGCATCTCTCTTCTGTGCAAAGCAAAGTGCTTTGCCTGTCTTCATGTGAAGTACGGATTCCTTATGTGCCAAGGTGTTATTGATTGATTTCAGCTCCATGAAAATGGCACACATCTTTGGCACTATGCGGATATAAGCTCATAGTATGCAACAACGCACTGTGATGTATCCATGCCAGTGTAATTGTGCATGACACGTATACCAACAGCTCACATGGTTGCGATTTTCATTGAAGCCACGGGCTTATTATTCTATTTTTTGCTATGTATGCACAGTGTACTAGTCCGCTGGACGTATGACACTCCATCATTGTCTACGCTGCCGCTATAACACTAAATAATCTATCAAGGACAAGGATAGTAATTGATATCTTAAAATATTTTTTATGTTATTCACAAGAAAAGTGTTGAATTTAAAGTTACCTTGATACAGTCATGATCACATGCAGTCAATGGGTCAAGATGTGACTTATGGTACCTCTCTCTACGAGGGTGTGGACCAAGTACACAGTTGTACGCTTATAGGATAAGCTAAGCTTCTCTCTATGAGGGTGTGTAGTTGTATGCTCATAGGCTAAGCTACGACACAAACATGGACTACACGGGATCATATGCACGGTGCATACACAACATTCAAATAAGGGGTTTTCCTCAGCCCATCATTTTCTCTCTCTCTCTCTCTCTCTCTCTCTCTCTCTCTCTCTCTCTCTCTCTCTCTCTCTCTCTCTCTCTCTCTCTCTCTTCCCAATTTCCATGCGGGAAATGTGAACATAGACATGATTTTATTGAAATCTTTCTATGATAATATGGTAACAGGAAGGGCTATGAGCCAACGGGAAGGGCTAAGAGGCATCTATTACCACCTAGTTTGGCATGGCTAAGAGCCATTTGTTTGTAGTCCATCAGTGATTAATTTCAAGATCGAACACTTCTATTCAGTTGAGTACCCATCGATTATAATGGACAAGAAAGAGTCTTGCCATTAGTGAATTTATTTTAGCAATGCACAGTTTAAGTGTGAACGTCAAGTTGAGTTTTTGAACATCTTAAACTCGTAAGGGCTTATCTCTACCAAGGTGTATGGATGAAGGTAGCATTACAAACAGCACAACTTTCACAAAAAACCAAGATTATGGATTTTTGGGTTTGAAAAAGGTCTCGTTGTGAATACGACTCCGACTTCAATGGAGCTCCTATTAGCACTAAGATTGCCTATATGAGTACAGTTTTGGGGTCAGACCCAACTCGTGATTAATACATCACTTAGTAAGGGTTGAAGGTCAACTTTTGGAGCCTTGACACTTGCATTTTCAAGGAAAGAAGTCCACAGACTACCATGGGTAGTTGAAACCTTTCCCTCTTCCAACGGAATGTAATGCCATGGGCAAACCAACGGGGGGGTCTGGATTGCAAAGGCAACACCCAAGGTTACATGTGAAATGCTCCTTGCATTTCACTAATTTTCAATTAGTGTTCCTAGGCCTTTGCAAGCGGGAAAATTGGGCAGTTGCCTTTTCATTACGGATTAGTGAACACTATGTTCACCCTTCAAGTACACATCTAATTTAGTTTTTTTTTTTTTTGTTTGCTTTTTCTACATCGGATGCACAAATTATGTTATCATCCATTTTTCCTCTTGAGAGAACGGACAAGGTCATGTAACCATCATGGTTAAATTGAAAGATCCGCAAGCACCAAAATCGAGCCATGACCTTCATTGGTGATTGGTAGACCCAAAAGTAATCTCATAGAGATAATCCACATAGAGTGCAAAATGCTTCATAAGTAGTGAATGTGATGAATATGCATGGCGCTCCAAATCAGCCTTTGCTAAACACTAAGGCCCATAACACCTAGTGTGCATGCATTTAGCAAAAAACAGATCCAAACTTGTATATCCATGATCATCCTTGCCAATACTTATGGCGAACCTGATGCTCCTAGCCCACTTTAAAAAGGAATGTAATTAGTTTTGAATAGAAACTAAATACTTTCTGCTGCAATCATTTGCAAGCCTTGCTGAAATGTTTGAACCATAATAGAAGGTGAAACATTAATCACTTATAGGTACAAACAATGAAACTTGTTCATTAACAACTTATAGACTTGCTATATGCATAAACAACCATCCGTTAATGTTGTTTAGAAGCACTTGTACCTTAACAAGTCATCCTAAGTATCCGACAATTTTTGTCTAGTGAAATTGTTCCTAGCACGTCGTGCTGAAAATGATCTATAAAACGGATTTGACCAGCACCTAGGGATTTTGTCATGACACATACATGAAATAGTGGGTGCCAGTGTCAGTCCTAGAGACTCATATTCTCCACATGTAGAATATGTCTCACGTAAGAGTGCCTAAAACAAGAACATCCTTCAAGTACAAGATGTACTTGTGCATGGAGGTAACTACAAACACTTGACGACCGGAGTGAGAGGGACCCTCATTTTCCTTACTCCACACTGGCTAAACATAACTCCTTGAGTTCCTAGACCATGTTGCATCCCATGTGACAACATGTGCCAAATAAACCCTACAAGTGGATCTATAACTGCATAATGCAGAAACTTCTTTGGACACTATAGCCAAAAATTGTTGATTCCTCAGCAATGTTGGATGATATAGTGATCCCCGTTCCAGTCATCTAGGATGATTGTCTGTAAACCATGGGGAAAACACCTCAGTACTATCCATTATCCAAGGGGATAGGCAGATTACAAAGTGTAATCTTGTGCTAAATGATATGCAAAGTACATACATTAGCACCAAGCAATCCAATTAGTAAGCATTTATTGCTCTAGTTGGAGTTTTCTTACCATAAGTTAAAGCATGTTTGTGACTAGGTTTAGTCTCTTCATGTATAATTCATGTTCTTAACCTTGAACACTAGTTATGGTGAGGTTGTTTACTAATGAAAATTGAGAACAATTCAAGGACTTATATTTTGTTGATAAGTTACGTCAGCCAGTTACTTTCATGGAAAGTGAAAAGAGGTACTCTTTTGGGTACATCTTTGTTGTGATAACTTGTTTAGCATGCTCATGTGCATTTTAAATGGAGTATAGACACTATGATTGGATAGGAATCGGTAACACAAGATGGTTGCAAATGGACAACAATAAGGAAAATCGAGATGTTACTCTTAGTTTCATTGAACCGTGTTCTGATCAAGCAAACAGCTGGATCCATGAAGGATGTCACTATGGAAAACATTAGTGTAACCTCACTCTTGTTTTCAAGGACAAAAATGCTTCTCCAACGGGGGGAGTAATGTCAGGCCACGGGCCATCCTGGAGGTCAAGGACCAGGCCAAAGGCCTGGTGGTCCTTGATCTCCCTCTTGTTTTTGAGGACGAAAATGGTTCTCCAAGGGGGGAGTAATGTCAGGCCAAGGGCCACACTAGAGGTCAAGGACCGGCGGTCCAAAGGCCGGCTACTATGGAGATGGGATCCTAGGAGCAAGGCCTATAAAAAAGGGAGGTTGGGTGGAGGATCGAGGCTAGGCAGTCCAGGGCTTTATAGATGTGGTTGCTTGAGAGCTAATTTTCAAAGGTAAAGAAGAGTAGCAACTAAGGTTTTTGAGGGTACCAAAGCACAAAGTAGCATACACATAAGTTTAATTAGCATGGTTGACAATAATCAAGAGAGTAGAATAAATATTGACAATTTTGATTAATTTGCACATGAAGCTGCTACTGATGATGCCCCAATGTTTCTGAACTATCTTGTTACTAGGTTGCAACAAGCTATGGGCAATTCTTCCTTCCAAGCCAAAGTTACTAAAACTTTGTGCTTATGGGATGTCCCTTCCTCTCCAAAAAGAGAGAGATCTTAGGAAGCCTCTTGTCGAGGCTTCCAAAAGAAGACTTTCTCCGATAAGAGAAGAGGAGGAATCCAATGAACGAGAAAGAAGAGAATCTTTAAATTCATCTCAAGATGTGGATCCACAAAGACGGAGATCTCGACAATCCCCAACTCCCCCCATGAGAAAAAGATCATCCTATAGTCCTTCTCCTCGTCACTCCAAAAGGGAAGAGAGGAAACAAAGGAAGAAAAAGGAAAGAAAGGTCACCCTCTTCTCCTTCTTCTCCACCTTCCTCCTCTTTCAACAAAAGCAGCGACGGTTATTCTCTTAGAGAATACAAGAGGAGAGGACTTTGCAAATCCTACCCTTCTTGGAAAAGGTCCCAAAAGCTTAAGAAGTTCAAAGAGGGAGGAAAGCTCTTTTCTCAGCTATGAGGGAACCTTTGGTGCTGCTGAGTATTAGCCTTCATCCAGAAATTTGATGTGGCCTTTGGAGATGAGGGCTCCACAGAGTCCTCCAAGCTACGTCATGTAGCTATGCACTTTCATAAATCTTCTTGTTAATGGTGGGCTAGTCTCCGGGGGAATGGCGAAGCCCCAAGGACATGGAAAACTCTACGAGTTTCCATCATGAAGCAATTCCTGGCAAGAAACTACAAGGATAAAGTGCTCACCAAATGGTGGAGTTTAAAGCTGATCTCCAACGAGTCTATCCACAAATATGTTGACAACTTTTGGGATTTACATCTCAAAGCTATAGTCTTTAAAAAGATAGACTTTGCCGAGTAAAAGCAACAATTTTGTGCGGGATTACCTGAAGAAATGGCCAAGTATGTCAAGTCCCAATGGCCTAGTTCTATCATTGAAGTCTCATCCACTACACTATGGTTGCATCTTGCATCAATTTCCAACAAGGGGCTAAAAGGAATGCCAAGCCCACGGAAAACAAAGATCAAAATGATGCAAAGGGGCAACAATGCTCAAAGTTCTTCCCAAGGCAATTCTAACAAGAACAACAACAACAAGACCAAAGAGAAAGGAGTTTACAAAGGTAAAAACAAACTCTCTTCTGAAGAGCTAGAGGCTTTTCGCAAAGATCACAAATCCTTTATGTGTGGGGAGCAAGGACATGGCTATCGTTCTTGCCCCAAAAGAAATGCCCCCAATAAGACTCCTAGAGCTTCCACGATCGAAGCTCCAAAAGAGGATGCTCATTGCAAAGGATCATCCCTTTCCTATGATTGGGAAAATGTGAGGTATCATGATGCCTTCATCCTTTTTGACCGTGGCTCTAGTCACAACTTTATATCAATGGAGGTAGCCACTAAGCTTGGCATTCAAGCTTTCAAGATGGGAGATACTATAATTGTGGATGGGGCTTTTAAGGGACACAAGCCTCCATTTCTCCCTTGATTGGGAAGTTGACGCATCATGTCCAAAGCTACGTCGACAAAGAGGACGTTTTCATCTCTCCTCTCCAACATGAGGATGTTATCCTAGGGGGACCATGGTTCAATCGCATAGCTTCCAACATAAAGTTCCCTGACAGGAGACTCTACTTCACCTATAGGGAAAAGATCATGTATATAGATGCTAATGAGTTCGATCATACTATACCATGGAAATGGAAAACTCTACGAGTTTCCATCATGAAGCAATTCCTAGCAAGCAATTACAAGGATGCTCACCAAATGGCAGAGTTTAAAGCTGATCTCCAACGAGTCTATCCACAAATATGTTGACAAGTTTTGGGGATTTATATCTCAAAGCTACAATCTTTTACAAGATAGACTTGCCGAGTAAAAGCAACAATTGTGCAGGATTACCTAAAGGAATGGCCGAGTATGTGAACTCCCAATGGCCTAGTTCTATCATTGAAGTCATCCACTACACTGTGGTTTCATCTCGTATTTTCGACAAGGGGCTAAAAGGAATGCCAAGCCCACGGAAAACAAAGATCAAAATGATGCAAACGGGAAGAACAATGCTCAAAGTTCTTCCCAAGGCAAGTCTAACAACAACAACAACAACAACAAGACCAAGGAGAAAGGAGTTTACAAAGGTAAAAACAAACTCTCTTCTAAAGACCTAGAGGCTTTTCGCAAAGATCACAAATGCTTTAGGTGTGGGGAGCAAGGACATGTCTATCGTTCTTGCCCCAAAAGAAATGCCCCCAATGAGACTCCTAGAGCTTCCACAATCAAAGCTCCAAAAGAGGATGCTCATTGCAAAGGATCATCCCTCGGTTTGTTGCTCAACATATTGTTGACTGTGATGCTATTTTATCCAGGCTTGAAGTAGTTAACTTAACACTTTCAGGTCAAAAATCAACTTTTGGTGCTAAGGAGGTCTTAATTGTGGGGCATATGTGCAGTCCTCAGGGTAGAAGACCAAGTCCAGCTAAAGTTGAAGCTATCCAAAAGATGAAGGAAACATGCTCTTCAGTTACCGAAGTTCGTCGATTTTTGGGTGCGTGTGTGTTCTACCTTATTTGATTGCCACACTTTGCTCATGTTACAGAGGTGCTTTATCAATTGCTAAGGAAAGGTAAAAGGTTTGTTTGGGAAGAAGTTCACGCACAAGCTATCAGGAAATTAAATAAGATGCTTCTTGAGGCTCCGATCTTGAGGAAAGTTGACTACAAATGCAGAAGGCCATTTATTTTAACAGTTGACACTAGCTATAGGTCAAGATGATGTAAAAGGACACAGGTATGTAGTTCAATTTGGAGCTAAATGCTTGGGGAAAGGTGAGGGAGCATTATGCCTTCATCCTTTTTAACCGTGGCTCTACTCACAACTTCATATCAATGGAGGTAGCCACTAAGCTTGGCATTCAAGCTTTCAAGATGGGAGATACTATAAATGTCGAAGGGGCTTTTAAGGGATAGCAAGCCTCCATTACTCCCTCGATTGGGAAGTTGAGGCATCATGTCCAAAGCTACATCGACAAAGAAGACATTTTCATCTCTCCTCTCCAACATGAGGATGTTATCCTAGGGGCACCATGGTTCAATCACATGGCTGCCAACATGAAGTTCCCTGAGAGGAGACTCTACTTCACCTACAGAGAAAAGAGCATGTATATAGATGCTAATGAGTCCGATCGTACTATACCACTTGTAAATTCACCTGCGTTTGATAATTCAATGAAAAGCTCAGTTTCCTCGTACATGATTTTTGTCAGAGTCTCTAAATGATGCTAATGCTTTAACAAAACAAAGTGGTAGGAATCAAGAAGAATTAAGCTTCTCTAATTTTCTAAATAGATTCCAAGACATATTTATCGATGACATCCCTATGGAGTTACCTCCAAAATGAGGGGATGATAACCATATGATAGAGCTTCATTTTGGAGTTACCTCCAAAATGAGGGGATGATAACCATATGATAGAGCTTCTACCCGGGAGCTCACCGCCAAATAAACCTCCTTATAGAGTTTCTCAAGCTCAACAAGAGGAGATTATGAGGCAAATGAATGAGCTCGTAGACAAGTGGATGGTGAGTCCTAGCTCCTCTCTCTTTTGTTCTCCAGTCCTTTTATTGCAAAAGAAAGATGGCACATACCGCATGGCGTGTGGACTATCAAGCACTAAATCGTATCACTATCAAAAATAGATTTCGTACTGCAGGTAGAAGATCTGCTTGATAAGCTATAAGATTTGACCTAATTCAATAGGATTGACCTTAAAAGTGGCTATCATCAAATAAGGATACTGAATGAAGATATCGTAAAGACTATGTTTCGTACAACGTTTGGTCTAGTGAATGAAGATATCATAAAGACCGCATTCCGTACAACGTTTGGTCTTTATGAATATCTCGTCATGCCTTTTGGTTTGACAAATACTCTAGCCATGTTCAATTGTTTAATGGAGAAAATCTTTAGACCCTACCGCAAGTTCACTGGAGTGTTCTTTGTTGATGATATCACCATCTACTCCAAGTCCTTGGAGGAGCACAAGCAACATCTCCAGGTAGTTTTCAATCTTTGAGGGAGAAACAAGCTTTTTATCAACAATCAAAAGAAGAGTGAATTTTTCCTTCAAGAGATTCAATACCTAATTCATATTATCTCTTAAGATAGTATCCGTATGGATCCATCAAAGTTGAAGGTAATAAAAGGATGGCCTATTCCGAGGAATCTACATAAGCTACAAAGTTTTATTGGTATGTGTGCATTGTATAGACGCTTCATAGAAAAATTCTCTCAAATAGCATGACCATTACATGACTTAACAAAGAAGAACGTTAAGTACTCATGGACTACTAAAGAGAAAAATGCTTTTGACAAGCTCAAAGAGAAGCTTACCTCCCAACCAGTGCTTATGATTCCAGATCTCTCAAAACCATTCAAAACCATTTGAGGTCCAATGTGATGCTTGTCGTTATTGCCTTGGAACAATATTGCTTTAAGAAGGGCATGCCATAGCATATGAAATTCGAATGCTCAATGCCGATGAACGGGTCTTGGGCATATATGAAAAAGAGCTTTTAGTTGTTATATATGCCCTAGACACATGGAAGTACTATCTATTGGGGACTCCATTTATTTTGCAAACGGACCACCAAAGTCTCAAATACTTCATGACACAAACGAAGCTTTTTGACAAGAAAATGAGGTGGGCAAATTTTCTTTTGCAATTTAGTTTTCATATTGCTCACATTTCTACTAAGCATAATCAAGTGGCCAATGCACTATCACAATGATCGAGGGTACACAGTGTCTATAGCAACTCACAATGATCTATCTTCCATGATAGATGAGTACGCTATTGACCCTGATTTTAAAGACATAATGTCAACCCTTGACTTAGGGAAGAAAGAGGAACCATTCACCTTGCAAGATGGTTATCTTCTCCATGGCAATAGGCTATGTGTTACACACTCCCTTCGTGAGAAAGTCATGTATGAATCCCATGCTCCTCCCTATGCGGGGCATTGAGGGATTCAACCTACACTTCAAGGAGTAGAAACATACTTATATTGGCCTACCATGAAAGTGGACATACAAGAGTATGTATCCAAATGTGTGATATGCTAAAAGACAAAGTATGATAGAGGTAAACAACCTAGATTACTCTGGTCATTGCCAATCCCTAATTTTCCATGGGAGAGTATATCCGTGGCTTTTATCTTTGAATAACCCAAGTCTATCCATGGGAATACAGGAGTATGGACAATAGTCAACAGTTTTAGAAAGCAATCACACTTTATTCCTGTTAAAAAGAAATGGCAACCCTCTTTATATCTCAGATTTTCAAACACCATGGATTGCCAACATCCATCATGTCAGATAGAGATCCTAGAATGACCAGTAATTTCTGGAAAGTTCTCTTTGAAAATCTAGTTAAAAGATTGAATTTCTCTTCGGCCTGTGGCCCACAAATGGATGACCAAAGTGAGATAGCCAATCTTGCAATTCTCGATCTATGACAGACTTATATTATAAAAGTAGATCAACGCTTACACTAGGAAAAGTAATTACCCCTTGTAGAGTATGCGTACAATAATACTATCCATACTACTACGGGAAAGGCACCTTTTGAGATTATAGAGGGAAGACCAAAAATCCCCTTGCTACTTAAAGTACATGGGAAAATCTTCGCTCTGCCAATGAGTATAGCCATTACCAACAAGAATCTTTTCAAAAGATTAAGGGGGCTATATCCATCTCCCAACAAAGGAAAAAAGCTATTGCTAATAATCACAGAAGGGCCTTAACATTCAAATAGAATGATTGAGTCTTACTGAATTTTCCCAAGGCTCGATTGAGGCAAACAACGGGTAAAAATCATACGGGCCATTAAAACTGCTATGCTAAACTAGCAAAAATATACTATGGTCCCTTTCAAATCTTGAATCCAATCAATATATGGCTTATCAACTCAAGTTTCCCAACCATAGGCTCATACACAATGATTTTCATGTGAGACTACTCAAACCTTACAAAGGAGAGCCACCATCAAACCCAATTATTGAAGACCCCCCAAAAATCGAAGATCAAGAAGAGGTGCTACAACTAGAAGCCATCCTTCGGCATGAGGACAAGGTGCTACCGCATGGTAAGATTATCCAACGATATCTTATTAAGTTCAAAATATGCTAGATGGATTCAAGGTGTCAAGCCAAGGGCTAGAGGGCAGGGCCCGACCTAGGGGAGTCAAGGACCTAGGCCAAGGGTTGAGATTGAAGGTGTGGAAAGATGATCCATTTAGGGCAAAGGGCCATGGGCCCTCCTATAAAAGGTTGGCTAGGAGGAGGATCCAGTATTTAGTCTCCTCTGGGTTTTACACTGGTATCAGAGCATGGTGTTATTTTTGGGGGGCAAAAGGCGTGAAGCCAACCACTACCTTTGCATGTTGCAAGAGGCAGGGAGGTGAGACGTGAAGACGCTCTACACAGAGGAAACTGCTGCAGCCACCACTACGTGGGCAACATTGCTTGCGAGGAGGGAGGTCGAAACCTTGACCTGCAGAAATCGATCGAGGCCAGGCTTGATGGCTGCACCTTAGCATTCCAAGGTTCTCTCGACACAGGAGGGCCATCATCCGACCACGGTATCGATCGGGACCTCGTCTTCTCTCTACTGTGCAACTTTTGCACGTTGGCCGCCATAACCTCTTGGAGGATTTCATACTAAATGGCCGCCCAAGGGGTTATTTTGGGTCTTGAAGGCAAGCAAGGGTGGATGCCCACCCCAGCACACACCCCTTTTCCATAGCTTGTTGCAAAACTCGGCAAGGTGTTGATTGGCGATCGAAGTTTGACCTAATTTCAACATCTTCTGCATACCCTACAGCGTTTTACCTAATTAATTGAGGTCGAACTTCAAAATCTTTTTTTCAACGTGACCTTCATGTCTACAAACGGCGTCGGTTGCAACCGTTATCCATCAAACTCGGCATCGGATCAGCTATCAATTAATCAAGAAGTGCAGCTTTGGGACTTTGTTTTGGATCACATGCGTTGCAGTTATTTCTGGTAACAATCTCCCAATTGGTAAGGTTTGCCTCGTTGCCAACCACAGGCAACTGAGAGAACCATACCAACACGGTTTGATTTCTTGGCATTCGTACATTTTTTACTTGCGGTTGCGGGGTCTAATTAGCACAGGTAATTATTGACATCGATGGTGCATACTATGGCTACACGGTTGTTTCTAGAATCAAGTTATTCTTCTTTCTCTCTCACACACTACACAGTGTTGCCATGGATTCAAATATCAACTTGACCTTTGATTTTGAGCACAATACATTTGATCCTCCCCATGATGGCTTGCAGCCGGATACTCTCATGGAGGGTGCCCACGACGCTACGAGAGGAGATGACGCTTATGAATTGCTCTACATCCAAGAATTTTGAGCACTTCAAGCACGCATCTTAATAATGGAAACAAATTTTGCATCCCTAAATGAAATGTCACTAAATTATCGACTTTAGTGATACAATTTATGCAGCAGCAGGTCAAGGGCCCTGTTGACACACACATGCATGAGCACATTGCCAATCAGGGGCAAGGCCCTTCTAGTCATGGACAAGGTCCATCTTCGGATTCTCTACACTCTCTCACTGCAAAGGAGGTGGACAAGTTACTGAAAAACACCGAACCAAATTTTAAATGAGAGAGGACTGAGACCGCAATAAGGATGCAGTGAATGTCTTTCTCAGCAAGTGGGATGGAATTCACGACTTACGGCGTACTCCGAATGCAGTCAGAGCATTGCAGACAACTCTGACTCTGGAAGGCAAGGCCTACAAATGGTGGATGTCTCTCAAGAAGAAGAATATCATACCACAGAGTTGGGTAGCCTTTGAGGCTATGTTTCAAAAAGAGTTTCTTCCTACGAATGAGGTGGGTTGGGGCTTGGCTTCAAGTTGCTTCTTTGGGATCCACTTCCATTGAGGTTGATGTAACTACTTTGACTTATTTGGTCGGGGTTGTGAAGGTGTCGGTTGTGATTGTTTTTTGTGACTCAACAATTGTTGTTTGTTGGTCAAGAGTTGCATGGGCACCCAAATCTGATTAGGATTATTGTGTAGTGGAGCTTTTGGGGCCCAAAACTGCATGGCTCCTTGCATACCGGTGCTATGAGGATGAATTTTGTGTTGAATAGTTGACATTGGTGCTAACTTGATCATGTTTTTTGGTATCTTAGGAGTGTTAAGAGCAGCTTTCCATTCTTCACAGCTATGAGCAAAGGGTACTCTTAATTGTCCACCCTTGAGTGTTAACTCAAGAACTTTGTCATCTCAATCTTAGACAACTTTGTAAGTTCTCGTCCATGGAACTCCTAGTACGATATCTTCATTTGTAAATTCATCAAGAACGCAAATAAACATATGTGGGCACAAAAATCCATGCACATAGATGTTGCATTGGCATCCTTTGCATGTTAGTCATCATACCATTCGTGCATTTAAGCATGTCTTCAATAGCATTTGCAGTAGCGGCTACAGCTGGCCCTACATTGTACAGTTGATGTGGTATGCTCACTCTCAGTGTCCTTGATAGCACTTTCTTTGTTGAAGATTTTGCAATTATCTCCCAAGTCTATTTCATCCTAGGTTGCAGGCTTCCCAAGTTATAGGTTTCTTGATATACAAAATGGCATGCAACTCCTTGTTGAGTAAACCTTCTAGGAATAATGAGACAAGCCTCTTCTCAGTTGTAATTTTCAACTCCGGATGTGTATCAATGTATTGCCTCATTCGACTCACACAGATTCTCACATTTTCAGGCTTGTTTCTATTTGAAGCTATAGATTTGTGCTACCATGTTGTGTTTGATTCCCATTTTCAAACAAGCAACAACAAATCTCATAGCCAATGTCGGTAGATCAGTAATTGATCCAGGAGGTATAGCTTGAAATGAAGTTAAGGCTTTACCTTCCAAATTCAATCCAAACCCCTCAAACTGAGTATGGAAGTATGTTATATACTCAGCCCTCAAGATTTGCCTGAAGCTAATGTTGATAGATTAGTAATTGATCCAAGAGGTATGGTCTAGAACCAAGTTAAGGCTTTACCTTTCAAAGTCATTCCAAACCCCTCAAACTAAGCACGGAAGTATGTTATATGCTCAACCCTCAGGATCTGCTTGAATCTTGTTAAATGTTTGTATGGATCCATTAATGCATATATCCATAGTGGCCAAAATCTATCAAATGGTTTGGAAAAATGTTTCAAAAAGGGTTCTGACACGTATTTAGCATGATTTACTTCTTAGTCTAAGACACAATCCTCTCATCGTAAACTACCACTCTTAGATGCTCCACACATTCAAATTGGCATGTCCTTGTTCAACCATGATGGCAATTTAGTTTTAGTTGTTGATGTCTCTAAATCCAATTCTTGGACTTGTGTCCTCATAACATCTTTATATGAATGATCTCTCAGGTTTACCCGTGTACTTGATCCAACTTGTTTCAAGTTGTTAGCAGCAAGCTAACTCAGATACCATTTTTTAGAGCTCTCATTGTAAAGAAATTTATTATTTTGATGAATCGGGAATATTGTAACTCCTATTATGCCAACAATGCCTCTTATTTGGTTCAGGGAGTCGGAAAGATTGTGCTTACTGCTGCAAATGGTAGTTCTTTCACACTTGTTGATGCACTTTATGTACTTGGGATCAAGAAGAATCTCTTGTCTGTATCCGCACTTACTAGACTTGGACTTGTAGTCAAATTTGTGGATGATAGATGTACAATTCATGATCTCAGTTTTGGTGATGAAATTGTTGCATCTGGCCTTTTGTGTCCTGGACTGTATAAGCTCACTTTGTATGACAAGTGTGGACAAAATTTTGCAAATGCAGTTGCAGATTCAAGGGCTATTTCAGATGCAAAGCTTTGGCATGCACGTTTTGGTCATTTGAATTTTGCCAGTTTGCTGCGTTTGCAAAAATTTGATATGGTTGCTTCTTTGCCACCTCTTGAAGAACCTCTCAAACATGTTTGTGAAGGCTGTATTTTGGGTAAAATGCAGCGTTCTAAGTTTCCAAAGGATGGTTCAGTTAGGGCCACATGCAGGTTGCAGCTTGTGCATAGTGATGTTTGTGGGCTCATGCAAACTCCATCCTTGGGAAATTACCTGTACTTCATGACTTTCATTGATGATTACTCCAGGCATGCATGGGTATTTCTGCTTAAAGCAAAGTCCGAAGTTTTTATGTGCTTCAAACAATTTCTAGCTATGGCTGAAAATGTATCGAAATGTACTATGGGCACCCTCCGTTCCGATCGAGGGGGGGAGTATATGTCTCATGAATTTAATGCATTTCTGGCTAGTTGTGGGATAAAATACCAATGTACAGTGTCGTATACACCTCAACAAAATGGTGTTGCTGAGAGGAAAAATAGGTCTCTTACTGAAATGGCAAGATGTATGGTCAAGAGTCAAGCTTTACCACATTCATTTTAGCTCGAGGCTGTCATGTGTGCCACTTATGTACTCAACAGGTGTCCTACGAAAGAATTGCAGTCCATGACTCCATATGAAACATCGCATGATAAAAAGCCATCTATTGAGCACATGTGTGTTTTTGGTTGTTTAGCTTATGGCTTAGTGCCACAAGTGCAACGCAAAAAATTGAATGATAAGGCTCTCAAATGTATTTTTGTTGGTTATAGTGCTGAAAACAAAGGTTACAGGTTGTATCATCCACAAACAAAACGTATTCTGGTTTCACGGAATGTAGTGTTTGTGGAAGATTCTGTTCAGCCCTTGCTGTCATGTACTAGAGACAGTAATGTAAGCTCACAGGACATTTATGACACTTTGTTGCCTCTTTTTAGTGGTGGAAGTTGGAATGTAAATTCCAATGAGGAAAATGTAAAGCATACGGGGGTTTCAGAAAATGTTATAAATCAGCCTATTACTGGTGCAGATGGACATGATGTACTTGATGAGGAAAGGGCTGAAAATGAGCAAGCTAGAGGTATGCCAAAAAGGCTGGTGCACACTTTGAGTGACAGTAAATTGGATGCACCTTTGTCTAGTTGTACTTGTTCAGGCTCTTGCCATGCATCTTATGCATCAAATTGTTATGCTTTGGTTGTGTCTAGCTTACATGATGTTGAGGAACCTCTGTCTTTTGATGAAGCACAGAATTCAAAAAATTGGATGGCTGCCATGCAATCAGAATATGTTGCACTTATAGAAAATGACACATGGACTTTATGTGATTTGCCTCCTGGAAAAAAGGCCATTGGTATGAAGTGGGTTTACAAGTTGAAACGCAAGCCGGATGGCGAGATCAATCGCCATAAGGCTTGACTTGTTGCAAAGGGTTATGCACAGCAAAAAGGCATAGATTATGAAGAGACTTTTGCTCCCACTTGTCGTATGACTACTGTGCGTTTTCTATGTGCATTGGCAGCCCATATTGGTTGGTATGTACATCAATCAGACATTGTTACTGCTTTCTTGAATGGTGACATATTTGAGGAAGTTTATGTAACGCAGCCTCGCGGTTTTGGCAAGAAAGAACAAGAGGACAAAGTGTGCAGATGTAAGAAGGATTTGTATGGGTTGAAGTAATCTCCAAGTGGCTCAGGTAGTGCCAAAACGAGATATCCCTACCCATGGAGACGTTGCACAAACCTCCAGTACGCATTGCAAACTTATCAACATGGTATGCCGTCTGCAAAGCATTTTAATTGACTTCAACACTTGTAATAAGGAATAATAGACATTCTAGCAGGTTAAGATTTGTTTACCTCAGTTTTTTCATCCTTCTCTTCAAGATTTTTCTTTGTAAGATTGATGCTAGATCGATCATCTATACCAATCACGATCAGTGGTTTGTGTGGATGAAATGCGCTTTGCGGTACGCTTTCGTAGAAAGAGGCACATGATTTGATTTCCACTAATGTACTTGCTACTATTTGCACCAACTGCTGTTGGTTTTCATTGGGGAGGAAAGAGAGGCTTGTTCGGAGATCTTGGTCTTCAAAATCAATTTGAAAATTGAATTTCTCTTCCTTTCCATTGGGATCCTTCATGCTCACATAGATAGCAAGCGACTCATCTTCTCTGAGTCCAAATGTTTTGGCAATGTCATTAAGGAACAAAAAGTGATGATCATCCACCACCACTGCATGCAAAGTGAGAATTTGGAGGTCTGGGACCTCTTCCAACACCTCATCTCCCTCTATCATTCAATCCTCCTCCTCAGTGGAGG
This sequence comes from Adiantum capillus-veneris, assembly GCF_014529385.1. Taxonomy (NCBI): domain Eukaryota; kingdom Viridiplantae; phylum Streptophyta; class Polypodiopsida; order Polypodiales; family Pteridaceae; genus Adiantum; species Adiantum capillus-veneris. Next base: position 114,204,040 of record NC_140935.1, on the reverse strand, counting down.
TAGATCTTGCAAGAGGACAAGTGCCATAGATGCTTCGATCTGCTCATCAATCTCTTTGATAACTTCACTTGATTCCTCCACAATGGTCACAGGAGGTCTTTGGTTGACCTTTTTCTTTGATTTTCCCTTATCTGTGCCCTCAAGCACAAGTAAGATCAGAAGCATGTCCCATGGAATGAATTGGGTGCCTATGCACCCCATGCCCAAATCTATGAGATCGTCTTCATCCTCTATCCTGTAGTCCTGTTTTGTGAGGCCTTTAATAAATCTCAACAAGCAAAACCAAAAGTTTTTGTCGGCCGCATAGAGATGCTTCAAGGAATCCACAGGCATCCACGCCGTGTCGGATCCCTCAAAGATTATGGCATATTCTTCCATGTGTTGCACCATGTAGTCAAGAAAGCTTCTAAATGCCTCTGCATGAAGGTTGGCAGTGGCATGCATGGCAATTGTCCCCTTGAACACATTGAGTAGTTCATGTGCTCGATCTGCAAGTCCTAACGTTTCTAATTGTGTGAGAAGTGCATCAGTAGACATTGCCATGGGTTCGTTCGCGAAGAAGATGCAAAGAGAGCTTAGAGCTAGAGTTTTGTGAATGTGAGAAATGAAGTTTAAAAACTAGAAAGTCACTTATATACCCAAAGTCACCTTTTAGAAAGCACTTAAAATTAATGTCAAAATAACTTAAAACTATAATTTTAAACAAAATCACGCAACAAAGCATTGAAAGACACTAGCATTGAAAACATTTGTGCTCCACATCAAATAAATTACACGTTTCAATCAAAAGCTTGAACAAATTGAGAATAAACAAGTATGCGTACAAACGAGATTCAAAACATCGTAAGCATTAATGTGGGCAAAATCTCTGTCAATTACAAGCTTTTATAAAATACATCACGGAACGTTCTCACACATAAAACTCTTCTTTTTTTTTGGAGTGAACAATCTTTTCATTGATTACAAAGAGATATTGCTTGGGCAAAGTATATTTCAAATTAAGATACTCATGAAGGTGATTGAGATGCCATTCATTGTTCACTATAATGTGGTGCAGTGTGTCGTCGTGGAGGTATATTTGCAGGTCAACTGATTCTCTAGTAGCAACCTTAGAGTCTAGTGCCTCCCATTCTCCCATCGTAAGCTTCCATCAACAAGCTTTGCTTCGCAATATGGTATCTGAATACCACATTGTCTGCAACTACAGAGCACTTGATTCTATCCCCTTTATGGTTACCTTAGTTTCCCATCCAGCTGCAAGAAATCCGTTGATTGCACTACCCACTTTGCAAGTCCAAATTGTTGGTGTGCTGTGAACACTCTGAAGTCAAAATATAAACACAAACACATGAAGAGACATAAACCATGTTACTATGGTTTTGTGGGAACCATAGGTGCACTTCATTGCTGCTTGCACATCCACCTCAATTTTCCTTTTGGTTGTTGCGATCAAGGCACTATCTGGCTTAGGCCATTCCAAACTCTCCAAGGTTGGCGAGTGAGCCACAGACAGATTACCATATCCATTTTGCCTAGGTGTGACATAACTATGATTATAAAAAAATGTCACGTGAGGCAAGCTCGGAGGACTGACAGCGAGCATAGAGCAACTTGCCAACCTCAATGTGGATGACCTCAAAAGTTCCTATGAAGGACTCTTTTGGCTCCCACTCTACAAAATTGGATGGAAAAATATCTGCAAACATGAACAAGCAATGAAAAGCTTACAGTCATCAAAAGCAACACACAAGGAAAAAATACTAAATAGATGACTGAAAAACTTAAAAGAACAATAAAATTAACAATTTACAAGAAACCTCGATGGAGACACTGTTGTCTCTAGCTTCAGTTGTGAAGCAACATACACATGTTGCACCTTCGCAAGCCTCTTGCCATCTTGTGTTTGCTTGAATGACGTTTATGAAGACTACTTGTAGACCCTCTATTACACTTTTATGTGTGTCTATTTCTCTATGAGCTACTACTATCTCTTCATAAGCATTGGCCACCTTCTATTGTTGGGGTAACAGTTGGCCCTCTGATTCTTGTGCTTCTTGACTTGCTATTTGAGCGTCTATAATGATATCTTGTTGTTCATTTGTGAGTGTGTGCAGCTCAATGTAGGCTTCAGTTAGATCATCTTGAAGCGCCAAAAGGTATGTTGCCACTGCTTCCTTCTTTGTGAAGACTTCTAGTCCCAACTCTTTCTTCCCTTTCTTTGTTGCACCCCTATTCAATAGTTGTAATGCCTCAGAGATCAATTCTAAAGTGATTTTCACTTGAAGCTTGTCATTGTCTAGTGTTAAAATTTGATTCATGCCCTCCTCCTTAATGCTGGTGTGTTGGGGGTACCATCGTAGCATAGCTCCAATGACCAACAATAATTGTCAATCCGGAGGGATGAGCTACCCAGCTAGGTCATGGAAACACTCACAAAATTAGTGAGATAATCATGGCAACACGAATGGGTAACTTAATGAAATGGGATCATCGTCCTACGGAGGAGCTAAGCCATGATGTTTGGCAATCTCCACATCCAACTTCTCTCCACCTCAAATCAACCCAATCACACACACTAACGATTTCAAGACGCACACATCACTAATCCTATCATGCAACACACTAATCATAAGCACACACACATAGATCTATCGAGCATCCGCACTCCAATCAAATCCACATGCACACACAAAGATTAGAGGGAAATCACACATTATTAGAGAGGGATTAACCACTAATTAGTTACAGTCTAGCTAATCAAATCATCATTAACAATCAAAATAAGTATGAGAGAGGCATAGTGAAAGAGAAGTAAGCATTGATTAGTGTTAATCATGTCACATGAGCAAGGAGAAGCTCAAGGACTCTATAGCCACACACCTCATGAGATCTCACCAAAGAATGGTCTCAACAAACTCAATTGAGAACCTAATTTCTTTTACACACTGTCTTATATACCTAGGGTAAAAATATGCAATGTCCGGGTGCCTAAGTCCTTTAGGGCTCCACATATTACTGATTCTGCAACCTAGGCACACTAACTAACCTATTCTTTACAGCTTTGAGCTCCCATTGAGCTTGTAACACATTAAAAATATTACAATGGCTTGGAATAAATCATGAATTTACAATACATGGCCATTTTGAATAAGGTAAAAACTGTGTAACTCCAATCTTCGTTGCTTCTTTATATTCATCCTCGATGTGCATTTGTACGTCTTCGGTCTTTAGCATCTTTTGTTAGCTGACATCGAATCAGTTAGCATTCCCCCCTTCCAATTTTAGTGACCGTACTTAAGCACTATTGAAAAGTGTCCATGGAGGCTGTGGAAGGTTTTTGATTGGTTGATGATGGGCTGATCGTCCTCATTTGTCATTGAATTTGTTGATGAGGTTCACTTTGTTGCAGCGTCTTCATTGGTTTGAATTTTTTTTTGATGTGAGAGATGATGTCGCATTTGTCCGTTGTAGCAGCATAATGGCGAGGCTTTGCTTATTGATTAAGAGTATGTATAAGGAAAGTAGAATGATTAGGGTCTAATACCTCGATGACCAAAGGGAAAAAACCCACTGGGGAAAAAGCACCTTTGGGATACGCTCATTATTGAAGTACTTAATAGCATGGGAAATATCAATAAAGTACTCAAGGAATTATTTGCTGATAGATATCGAATTAAAAAGGCAACAAATATGAGAGGTAGCATGATGGAACATTGGTTTTCCTATTGTAGTCCACTCAAGGTGCATAGGTGGAAGTAAAAAAGAGTGTCTAATGCATATGTCCAATGGTGGGACATCCTATATGCATACACAAAAATGCATGGAAAACAATATGTTGTGCAAGGAAGATGTTAGAGGTTCTTTAGAAAGAAGGTGTAGCTATAAAATCATATGATGCAGCTTTACAAGCTAGCACCACTTTAGGAAGGGTTTTTGTTGTCGAGGATATGTGCTCTCATCTTACTGTGCATAGTGCATGACTATTGGACTCTACGTCACTCCACCATGATTAAGTTAATAGATATGCTAATGAATTCTAGAGCATCTTCCAACTATGGTTGGCCACGTTTTTTCAAGTGCAAAATAACATGAAATTCTTATCTAGCTGAAAATCTAGCTTTATTTCACTTGTCAGCATTTTTTCATGTTCACCAGTAATTCAATTGATGTTGACTCGTATGATTGTGATAGTGCACCGTTTGCTTGCAAATTTTAAGCATTGTCTGCCTACATTTGAGTAACATTTGATCTTAGAAGATCCATTGTACTTTTTGGCAAAATTTATCTCTTCGAAGGAGATTTTGGTGGTGACCTTTGTGTAGCTTTCTAATATTTAGCTTCCATTGAATTTGACCTATTTGTCACCTGCTCTGGTATCTTTAGGTTTTGCACCATTCTCAGATAGTCCTTGACTTCAAGTTTAACATTCATCGGGGCTTGTACAAGGTCATGAACCTGCTAATAATCATTGCCATTAGCATCTTGATATGCATATGTGAGCTTGGTCACATGCAATTGCTTGAACACTATGGGATTCATTGGCTTTTGACTTTGACTTGTGTCCCTAATGACCTTCATACAAGCATTTTTTTGCAAAATCTGATGGGATCTGGGTCAATGAGAAACGTCCATCAACCATATGTTCTTTATATGGTTTTTGCGTTGAACGGGTCTGCTAGCTGGAAGTTCTAGGGCTTCTAACTGGTATATCATTTGCTGGTTCTAGAGCTAAGCTTGATGGATTTGCAGCTCCCCCCTTCCTAGGGTGATCACTATAGCCTGCTTCATTATGAGAGTTCAAAACCATTTGGCTCTAGTTTAGTCTCACCTTTTGGGACTATTTTTGGCTAGCACTGTTGATGTTTGGCATGTGTAAACCTTTTGCATAGTTTCCTATGTATCTCCATGAAACATGACAAATTATTCCCCAAGTCAAGCTGTAGATAGCATTATCTTCGCCCTGATATTGTCTATCCCATGGGTCTCCTATGATATGAGCTTTTGTGGTTTCAGGACCCAAGCCATCATAGATCTTAGACTCTCGTCTATATCTACGACTGTTTTGGTCAAAGTATATGCTCATTTGATCACAATGTCGAAGCTCGATTTTTTATGGAGGAGAGTTTTTCTATGAACAAATTTGTGGGTTCACTTAGGTAATGTCATTTAGCTCTATAGAGGACGGGCTATGGTAGATTATATCTTCAAAAATGAACCACCCTTTTTATCTATCATCTTCTATGAGCTGTTATGTGGGCCATTCAAACATTGGTTGATCCTTTTTGTACAATTGCCCTTTTTGGTCTAGATAGTGTGCATATGAATTATGTGTACCATACAATGCTAAAAGCATTCTCTTTGATGTGTCCCTCTTAGACTCGTGCGAATGATTGCACACTTGTGGTAGTGGATGCAGAATCATTTGCAAACCTAACACTCTTTTCAACCTTCAGTGATAACTAGACACTTTGACCAAATTTATGCAGGAATTTATTGTTCAAAGAATTAGTTTTAAGCTTTTCAAATGCCTGTGCATCTTTATGTTGATTTTCAACTTGCACTGCTTTTACTGATGCTTCTAATGGTAATGCATGAACATCCAATTGCACCAAAAGTGATGAGTTAGATGCACTTACATTGGGATTCGCATTTCCAGCTTGCTCTATGCTTTGCTTTGCAATGGCCATGTCCCCGTTGGCTGGGTTTCTTGGACAATCCTCCGGAAAATGTCCACCTTTTCTTCCACAATTTGAGCAATACACCATGACTGGTGGTATTTCAATTGATTCTGTCATCTCAAGCTTTTGTTGAGAAGTTTCGGCTTCTGTGCTTGCCAAGTTGTCAGCATCTTTCTTCAGAACACTTAGCATCAAACTGTAGACTGCTCCATCTTGACATTTGTATTGCCTTTGACTTGGTTCTCTGATTAGACTTGCTCCTAATGGTTGATCTGTTGGATCTTCCATTTCTGGCTCTCAACTGTAGATTCGACCATTATAATCCATGTAAAATGATCCTGATTGCATATCCATCAACTGGATGGTTTGTTGGCTTGGTCCAATTTTTGCATAAACATTTGGATCTATTTTTTGCACTTCTATCTACAATTCATCTTTGAGCTTGCAATACCTGGCTCCACTAAAATCTGTGAACATCTGCGAGCTCTATGTATCTGGCTTTACTTTGATCAATATGATCTTGGCTACTATGTTGCATTTGCTGCTCATCAGGTACCTATGACCTTCTCAATTTGTATACAAAACCTTATCTCCATTGTAGCCATAGAGCTATAAAATTTGCTATGTTGTACTTGTGTTTGTGTTGCAACCGCTACTAGCTAGCTTCGCCGTACTTGAACTCCCGACTCGGTTTGAGTCCATGTCGGTCGGTTCTGTAAAAACTATCTCTTAGCAGATCCTGGTGTTGATTAGAAGAATTTGTCATACTCAAGTTTGATAAAACTGCTTTTGCCAAAGCACTTTTGGTAGTTTATTGCTCTTTGAACTCACAAGAGTTGATTAACTCTAGCTCGAATATGTCAGACTTGACTGTAGTCCTTTAAAACGATGAAAATTTGGGCCTTGAATAGCGTAACCTGCAATCCAATGTGATTTGTGCTCTTGTTCCGTCCGACTGGAAGCTCAATTTGCAATGCAGTTACTTGCACTAGCTCGTTTCTCGTCGATATGATCAATTCTATCTCCTTGAATGAATCACGGCAACTCTTTCAAAAATTAGCTAAAACAATGATATTTTTGGCCAAAATAATTTAGTCCCAATTCCCAAGGATTTTCCCTGATTCTAAGTTAAATTTTAGGTTTTAGCAAGACTTACGACTCAAATTTTTGCCAACTTTTACCAAAGTCTGTTAATCTCAGCCTTGATTTGATGCCCTAACGACCAAATTTTAGCAAAATTTCAATTTCAAATTGAGTTTCATGTGAACTTATCCTAGCCGATCGGCTCTCGACGCAAACCCAATTTCTTGATTACACTCGGTTCGTTTTCTGTTCTTTTCTTTTTTACAATTTCGGACATTTGCGGGTCACGGCTCGCTTTGGTCTTTTTTCTTGCTTTTTTTTTTTAAGGCGGCTCTGCTCGACTTACTCGCTTTTGCAGTGTGTGACTCTCTCAACCATGTTTTTTTCCTATTTTGCCTTTTTTTCTTTTTCAACTTCTCCCCAATATTTTTATTATTTTCTTGTGAAATTTTTACAATTTTTAATTTCTATATATATTTTTATGAATTTTACAATTTTTTGTGATTTTTTTATTTTTTATGATTTTTTTGTGAGTTTTTATGAATTTGGTACATCTTTTGTGATTCATCTATGTAATTTTCGATTTTTTAATGAATTTTTGTAACATTTTCTTTTTAATTTTATTTATTTATTGTGCTTTTTTAAAGTTCTTTGTATTTTTTTATGAATTTTGGTTGAATTTCTATTTTTTATAGTTTTTAAAACATTTCTTCTTATTTTTTGTGTGATTTTTTTAAATTAGATATATGAATTTTAAAACCCCTTTTTTTAATGGATTCTTTTTCTTTATTATTTTATTTTATTTGTTTTTTGAAAATTTATTCTAATTTTTATGAAGTTTTGGATTTTAAGGATTTTCTTTTATTTTCAAAACTTTTTTTGAAATTTTTATTGTTTTTTGTGTTTTTTTTTAATCCAAATTTTTGTGATTTTTTAATTGATTTTTTTCTTTTTCTTATTTAAATTTTTCTCTTTTAAAAAAATTGAAATTAAATGAAATTAAAGAATAAAAATAAAAAAGAGAAAACAAAATAAATAAAATTTAAAGTTATAAGGTATATATATATATATACCCTTATTTGCTTACTTGGCTGTGGCGAGACGAGGGCGGATTGGCACGCAGCAAGAATGAATAAGAGAGAGAGAGAGAGAGAGAGAGAGAGAGAGAGAGAGAGAGAGAGAGAGAGAGAGAGAGAGAGAGAGAGAGAGAGAGAGAGAGAGAGAGCGGGTTCACCGGCCACGCAATATATGCAGAGAGGGAGAGAGAGAGAGAGACTTGAGAGCCGGCTCAGAGCCCACGTGCGCAGAGAGTGGGACAGGCTCGACATAGAAGTGGTTATGTTGGAGTGTGTCTATAGTGTTATGCACACACACACACACACACACACACACACACACACACACACACACACACACACACACACACACAGATGGCAGCGCGCAGAGTTAAGGCCTAGAGGGCGCGTGTGTATGGGTGTGTGGGTACTGTAGGGTCCAGCTGGAGCCTGCAGGTGGTGGGCGCTCAAAGGTGGGAGCAGAGGGAGAGGAAAACGCCACGCACTACAGTCGGTTGCCAGCGAATGAGACACACACACACACACACACACACACACACACACAGGGGGGGGGGAGAAGACTACGCCTGCACTGAAAGGCCTTTTTTTTTAGTGGGTGTGTGTATGTTTATTAAACGGCTAAAAGGCACACACACACACACACACACACACACACACACACACACACACACACACACACACACACACACAGAGAGTAAGGAAGAAAGAGACTATCTTCGGCGCTCAGAAGCAACAAAGAGAGACAAAGTGAGAGAGAGGGATTATATCTTATGTGTTTGGAGCTTTGGACCAAGAGGAGAGAGAGAGTGAGTGGGGTGGGGATGGGTGGAATTGGAGCTGATCTCTTTAGATAGCTGATTCAAGTGTTAGAATTTAAAGCTACTGGTAGGTCGTCAGTTCAGTTAGTGAAACTGGAATACAGAACTGAGACTGGAGTGAAATAATTAATCGAACTGAAATAGTATACTGAGATAAGAGACATATTGAACTACTGGAGAAGTATTTGCAGATTCAGATTAATAGTTCAAGGACAACTAGTATAGTGTGTAATGGATTTAAGCTCAAATGATTACAGTAGTAATGATTACAGAGTGAAGCTAGAGGCGAAGAGCTCGTAACTCAAGAATGCTTGGAGAGCTAAAGCCGAAAGACAAACAGCTAAGCCAAGAACTAAGAAGTAAGAAGCAAGAAGCCCAATTACAATGTAATAGGTCCTATTTATAGCTCCCAGGAGTTACTATAGTAACTGCCTGTGATAATCACTGATGTGTGACTGATCCACTATTCGGCCTTCCAAGGGACAGTTCCCGCGTTGGGACTGTCTTCGCCTTCTACATCCTTCCCTCCTTTCTTGAATTTTGGTATAACTCCAAAAATTCTGAAAAAAAATCCACCGCCTGATTCTGAGTTGGTGTTGAGGAACCCATCTGGGTTTCTAGTTTTGGTCCAAACCCTAAACCATAAACCCATCTGTCTGTTTGCTGAGTTGGTCGATGTTCCTCATGAGTAGGCTGATGTTCCTCATGATAATACTCTTTCGGAGTTGCTAGCTCTTTTGGTATTACTAGCTTTATACAATACTTCATGCTTGTTGAGTGCTTGACACCCCTATAGTTGTAATTCCAAGGGTGCCCAACCAAAGGAATTCCAATGCCTCACTGGGAAAATCCACCGTCTGATTCTAAGATGGAACTACCCAGTATCCTTCCACTGAACCCGCTTCCTCTTGTCCTTCTTCTGTGATGGTGCCTCAGAAGTCCCAGTGCCAACATTGTCCTTCTGGATAATTCTGTAAATGGCCTCCTGCTCAAGCTAATCCTGCCTTTCAGTGGACATCTCTAATTCATAAGGCGTGAGAGGATTGTAGGTTTTGGTGTCGGGATCATACAACATGCATCTGCCCTTTGTCAGATGGGTCCTAGCCAACTTATGACAATGCAAGGCTGTGTGGATCCATCCCTGCGGAAGAGGCTGATTTGTTTTAATCCTAGCTTCAAAGAGAATCTCAACCATTTCTTTGTATTGTGGCCCCAATCCTGGTTTAGCCGTGATATCCTTTTCAGGGATCTAAGAGGACTCCACAGTCAGTTGAAGCAACTGATTTGTGATCTTTGTGAGACCTCTTAGTTGGATCTTCCATTGTCCCATACAGAGTTTGATCCTCTGCATTTCTCCTTGCGGTTACATCACATCATTCAGTTGGAGAGCATCATTGATCAGTGTTTGCCAGGTTTTCCATCCTATAGTGGCTCGCTCATACCAATCCTGAAGGTCATTAGTGATATTAAAGTATGTGAGCCGATCCACCGATTCTTGATGCTGAGGATACATTCTTGGGAAAAATCTGGGCAGTTCAGCTTCCTTAGCAGGCAATGCATACAGGAGAACTGGTGAATTAGGCACAAATTTCAGGAAATTAATGTTAAGTATGGAGCCTGATTTACCCCTTGTAATTTTTTGTGTTAAAAATGCACATTTGTAAGGCCCCCATTATGAGGAGAAGCCATCGTGCGTGATGAAAAATAACTCGCCGGAAAATAAAATCACTCGCCAGAAACCAAAATCTTAACGCCCAGTCTCGAGCCTAAGCTCGAGACTGGCTTCGTCGGAATATTATGGCCAGACGGCGGCCAGAAAGTGATCGGAAAACGACCGATCGGTTGGCCAGTTGGCCGGTGGCCGGTGGTCGGAAGTCAATGGCCGGTGACCAGTGGCCGAATTCAAAAGCGGACTTGTCTTCTCAAGGGCGGCCACACATGGGCGGATTGGAGGGTCCGATTTGGACTTATGTACACAAGGGCGGCTACACATGGCTGCCTCTTAAGAGAGAGGGTAGCCCTTTTGGCCTATAAAAAGAGTCCATTTCTACACACATTTCATAGTGTGAAGTTGATGCAACAAGGTGGGTGTGAGGTGGTGATGTTAAGTATGGAGCCTGATTTACCCTTGTAATTTTCTGTCGTAAAAGCGCACATTTGTAAGGCCCCCATTATGAGGAGAAGCCATCGTGTGTGAAGGAAGCCGGAATATTCTTTTTCGTCGGAATATTATGGCCGGACGGCGGCCGGAAAGTGGTCGGAAAACAACCGGTCGGTTGGCCGGTGGCCGGTAGTCAATGGCCGATGGCCGGTGGTCGGAAGTCAATGGCCGGTGGTCGGTGGTCGGAAGTCAATGGCCAGTGGCCGGTGGCCGAATTCAAAAGCAGACTTGTCTTCTCAAGGGCGGCCACACATGGGCGGATTGGAGGGTCCGATTTGGACTTATTCGCACAAGGGCGGCTACACATGGCTGTCTCTCATAAGAGAGGGCAGCCCTTTTGGCCTATAAAAGGAGGCCATTTCTACACACATTTCATAGTGTGAAGTTGATGCAACAAGGTGAGTGTGAGGTGGTGAGAGTGAAGCAAGGCGGGAGCTCCATTAAGGGTATAATCCCTTTGTAAACTACTTCTTGTTTTGAAGTACTAAATCCATTGAGTGACTGCTTTCCTGTGGACGTAGCCCACATTGGGTGAACCACGTATATCGTGTGTACTCTCTCTCGCTCTCTCTCTACTAATCTCGTGTATATAAATCTGTCTCTCTCCATTAAGTAATCTACTCAATTATCTATTTAGCTACGTCTTATTTCCTAACAACTGGTATCAGAGCAAGGTTTGCTCGTAGCTAAATTATCGCAAGGAAATGATTCCTTGAATTGAGTGGGAGTTATGGCGGAGGAAGGGAAGCTCAAGATTGAGAATTTCAACGGCAAAAACTACCAACATTGGAAGATGCAGATTGAAGACTATCTCTACCAGAAGGACCTCTATTTGCCACTAGGCGGTCTTGCGAAGAAGCCCGCAACAATGGCAGATGAAGCATGGATTGTCCTTGATCGAAAGGCACTGGGAACAATCCGGTTAAGCTTGGCGTCAACGGTGGCCTTCAATGTTTCGGAGATAAAGACCACGGAGGACTTGATGAAGTCACTTGACGACTTCTACGAGAAACCATCGGCATCCAATAAGGTATTTCTTATGAAGCACTTGTTCAATTTAAAGATGGCAGAGAATGGTTCAGTTGCAGAACACCTAAATGACTTTAACACAAACATAAGTCAACTTCGATCAGTGAAAATCGATTTGGATGATGAAGTGCGAGCTCTCCTTATACTATCATCTCTACTGGATAGTTGGGACAGCCTTGTGATGGCTGTAAGTAATTCTATCTCTGGCACAAATACTCTTAAGTTTGATGATGTTGTGGGTGTTCTCCTAAGCGAGCAAATGCGAAGGAGAAGCACAGGAGAATCATCAAGTGCTGCACTATCAGTGGAAACAAGAGGAAGGCTTAAGGAGAGGTTCAAAAACCAAAAGGGTCGTGATCGCTCAAGGCAGAGCAAGTCACGCACAAAGTCAGTTCTTGAATGTTGGAACTGCGGCAAGAAGGGCCACGTCAAGAAGGATTGCTGGTCCAAGAAGAAGAAGGAGACAGAGTCTCAAGACAACAAGCCAACATCGGAGGCCAATGTGGCAGGTAAAGTAGAGCAAGATGCTCTAATTCTCTCATTAGACAATGTGTCTAATTCCTGGATAGTAGATTCCGGGGCTTCATTCCATGCGACACCACACAAGCAACATTTCCAAGACTACACCAAAGGTAATTTTGGGTATGTATACTTGGGAGATAATGAAGCTTGTGAGATTGTCGGCAAAGGTACAGTTTCTGTCAAAACTGCTAATGGAAATGAATGGAAGCTTAAAGATGTTAGGCATGTTCCTTCTCTTCGCAAAAAATTGATCTCTACAGGACAATTGGACGATGAAGGTCACAACATTGCATTCAGAAACAAACGGTGGAAGATCTCAAAGGGATCTTTGGTGGTTGCCAAGGGTGAAAAAGTCGGTACACTTTACTTGTGTACTGTTAGCACGCAACCTTCAGCTTGTGCAGCAACTACAGAAGTTGACAGTGCGGTGTGGCACTACCGACTTGGGCATATGAGTGCCAAAGGAATGCAAATCCTTCAAACAAAGAAGCTTCTACCAGGTTTGAAAGAAGTGGACTTAGAGTTCTGTGAAGATTGTGTTTATGGTAAACAAAAGAGGGTAAAATTTCAAAAATCAGGAAATGAAAGAAAAAATAAAAAACTTGAGTTGGTTCATTCTGATGTTTGGGGTCCTGCAAGTACACCATCACTTGGTGGCTCATTGTACTATGTAACATTCATAGACGATGCGACTAGAAAAACATGGGTTTATGTCATGAAGAATAAATCCGATGTATTTTCCATATTTCAAAGGTGGAAAGCCTTTGTGGAGAATGAAACAGGTACCAAGGTTAAATGCCTCAGATCCGACAATGGAGGCGAATATTGCAGCCAAGCTTTTGTGCTAGCAATGGCATTCGGAGGCAAAGGACAACCCCAAGGACACCTCAACAAAATGGGATTTTGGAAAGGATGAACAGGACAATCATGGAACGAGCACGAAGCATCCGGCTACATGCAGGCCTACCGCTTGAGCTTTGGGCGGAAGCTGTAAGTACGTCTGTGTACTTAATCAATCGGTCACCCTCAACGGCATTGGATAGGGGAGTTCCAGAAGAGGCATGGACAGGTAAACCGGTGAATTATGCATTTCTCAAAGTGTTTGGGTGTGAGGCTTTCATGCACATAGATAGAAGCCTAAGATCAAAGTTAGATGCAAAGTCCAAAAAGTGTTTCTTCATTGGCTATGGAGAAGGAGACTTTGGGTATCGCCTATGGAATCCTGAAGATGGTAAAATCTTAAGGAGTAGGGATGTAATTTTTAACGAACAAAATATGTACAAAGATTACTTGGAAAGAAAACAAATAAAAGAAACAGGTGATGAGTACATGGAGCTTGAGGACGGTGAAGACTCAAGGACTGCAAACGGTGACAATGTGCAACAACGTCAACCAAATGAGGAGCCTCAACCTATTTCCCGAAGATCTACAAGAGCAAGTAGACCTCCAGAAAGGTTTGTTCCTTCCTTCAACCATCTCTTGATCTTAGATTCTGGAGAGCCGGAATCATATGAAGAAGCTATGCAACATGAATCCAAAGAAGAATGGACGAAGAGCATGCAAGTGGAGATGGACTCACTACATCGCAACCAAACATGGGAGTTGGTTGAGTTGCCTAAAGGTAAGCGGGCACTTCAAAACAAATGGGTGTACAAGCTAAAGGAAGAAGAAGGTGGGAAGAAAAGGTACAAGTCTAGGCTTGTGGTAAAAGGTTTTTCTCAAAAGAAAGGTATTGACTTGAATGAAATATTTTCTCCTGTTATAAAAATGAACTCAATTAAGCTTGTCTTAAGCCTTGTGGCCGCTCATGATCTAAATCTCGAGCAAATGGATGTAAATACGGCATTCCCTCACGGTGACTTAGAGGAGGAAATCTACATGCTTCAACCAAAGGGGTATGAAGTAAAAGGCAAGGAGAAAATGGTTTGCAGATTAAAGAAGAGCTTGTATGGTTTAAAGCAAACATCAAGAAAATGGTACTTGAAGTTTGATCGATGGATGTTGGATCACTGATTCACAAGATGCAACTCGGATCACTGCGTCTACACGAAGAATTTGGGAGATGGGAAATTCATCATCCTAATGTTGTATGTTGATGACATGTTGATTGCAAGTGCTAACATGCAAGACATCAAAGACCTAAAAGAGGAGTTGTCCAAATCTTTTTCAATGAAAGATTTAGGTGCTGCAAAGAGGATACTTGGTATGAAAATATCAAGGGACAAGACGAAGAAGACAATAAAGCTATCTCAAGAAGATTACATCAAGAAGGTACTAGAAAGGTTTGCAATGCAAAATGCAAAACCAGTTTCTACACCTTTGGCTGGTCATTTTAAACTAACGAAGGGTATGTGTCCAAAGACACAAGAGGAGATAGCCTATATGTCTAAAGTTCCATATGCTGCAGCGGTAGGTTCTCTAATGTATGCTATGGTCTGGACAAGGCCAGACATTGCACATGCAGTGGGAGTTGTGAGTAGGTTCATGGACCCCAGGTAAAGAGCATTGGCAAGCTGTAAAGTGGATACTTAGGTATCTAAAAAGGACAACAACAAATGCTTTGTATTTTGGAGGAACTGATATTTTTCTAGAAGGGTATGCTGATGCAGATATGGCAGGTGACAAAGATACTCGAAGGAGCACTACTGGCTATGTGTTCACGGTTGGAGGCACAGCAGTAAGCTGGGCTTCAAAGCTGCAGAAAGTGGTTTCACTTTCTACCACGGAAGCAGAGTATGTAGCAATGACGGAGGCAAGCAAAGAAATTCTGTGGCTTCACAGATTCTTAGAAGAGCTTGGATTCAAACAAGACAATTGTCTCTTGTACAGTGATAGCCAAAGCGCTATCCATCTTGCGAAGAACTCAGCCTTTCATTCAAGGACAAAGCACATTGAGGTGAGATATCACTTCATACGCACTCTTTTGGAAGAGGGATAACTAAAGCTAGGAAAGGTGCATACAAGTGAAAATCCTGCAGACATGTTTACAAAGGTGGTCAACAAGGAGAAGTTGAGCTTTTGTTCATCTTCAATCGGCATTCAAGGATAAGAAGCCATAATGGAAAGCAGTCACAGGTTTGGTTTGGAGATCACTCTCCAAGTGGGAGATTGTTAAGTATGGAGCCAGATTTCTCCTTGTAATTTTCTGTGGTAAAAGCGCACATTTGTAAGTCCCCCATTTTGAGGAGAAGCCATCGTGCGTGAAGGAAAATCCCTCACCGAAAACCAAAATTTTCACATACAAGAATCAGAGGCAACTTTAAAGGCCTCGGGGATGGAGGCCCCCGAGACTTTTTTTCGCCGGAATATTATGGCCGGACGGCGGCCAGAAAGTGGTCGAAAACAACCGGTCGGTTGTCCGGTGGCCGGTAGTCAATGGCCGATGGCCGGTGGTCGGAAGTCAATGGCCGGTGGTCGGTGGTCGGAAGTCAATGGCCAGTGGCCGGTGGCCGAATTCAAAAGCAGACTTGTCTTCTCAAGGGCGGCCACACATGGGCGGATTGGAGGGTCCGATTTGGACTTATTCGCACAAGGGCGGCTACACATGGCTGTCTCTCATAAGAGAGGGCAGCCCTTTTGGCCTATAAAAGGAGGCCATTTCTACACACATTTCATATTGTGAAGTTGATGCAACAAGGTGAGTGTGAGGTGGTGAGAGTGAAGCAAGGCGGGAGCTCCATTAAGGGTATAATCCCTTTGTAAACTACTTCTTGTTTTGAAGTACTAAAGCCATTGAGTGGCTGCTTTCCCGTGGACGTAGCCCACATTGGGTGAACCACGTATATCGTGTGTACTCTCTCTCTCTCTCTACTCTATAATCTCGTGTACATAAATCTGTCTCTCTCCATTAAGTAATCTACTCAATTATCTATTTAGCTATGTCTTATTTCCTAACAGGTTTATCCAACCCAGTTCTTCACCATGGGCTTGTCCTACCCTATTAGTGAAGAAAAAAGACGGCAGTATGCGTGTGTGCATAGACTATCGTGACTTAAATGCGGTTACTGTTAAGAACAAGTACCCATTGCCACGAGTGGATGAGTTGTTCCACAAACTCACTCATGCTCGTATTTTTACGAAAATAGACTTGCGGTGAGGTTATCACCAAGTCCGTATTTGACTTGCTGATATACCCAAAACTGCATTCCGAACAAGGTTTGGACACTACGAGTTTTTGGTTATGTCCTTTGGGTTAACCAATGCGGCCGCAACATTCATGACACTTATGGATAGTGTCTTGAAGCCGTATTTGGGAAAATTTGTCATCGTTTTTCTCAATGACATTCTAGTCTACATGCTTCTGAAGAAGAAGACTTACAACATCTGAGGCAAGTGTTCGAATTGTTACAAACAAATCAATTATATGCCAAGGAATCTAAGTGTGATTTTCTAAAAGAAGAAATTCACTATCTTGGGCATGTTATTTCAGCTAATGGGCTACATATGGATCAATCCAAAGTGGATACAATCGGGGAGTGGTCTTTTGCTAAAAATCTGGAATAGTTACATATTTTTTTAGGATTTGCAAGTTGTGGAGATCAAGGCAAAAAGACCACTTACTATATTGGAATATTCTTTTTCGCCGGAATATTATGGCCGAACGGCGGCCGGAAAGTGGTCGGAAAACAACCGGTCGGTTGGCTGGTGGCCGGTAGTCAATGGCCGGTGGCCGGAAGTCAATGGCCGATGGCCGGTGGCCGGTGGCCGAATTCAAAAGCAGACTTGTCTTCTCAAGGGCGGCCACACATGAGCGGATTGGAGGGTCCGATTTGGACTTATTCGCACAAGGGCGGCTACACATGGCTGTCTCTCATAAGAGAGGGCAGCCCTTTTGGCCTATAAAAGGAGGCCATTTCTACACACATTTCATAGTGTGAAGTTGATGCAACAAGGTGAGTGTGAGGTGGTGAGAGTGAAGCAAGGCGGGAGCTCCATTAAGGGTATAATCCCTTTGTAAACTACTTCTTGTTTTGAACTACTAAAGCCATTGAGTGGCTGCTTTCCCGTGGACGTAGCCCACATTGGGTGAACCACGTATATCGTGTGTACTCTCTCTCTCTCTCTACTCTATAATCTCGTGTATATAAATCTATCTCTCTCCATTAAGTAATCTACTCAATTATCTATTTAGCTACGTCTTATTTCCTAACAGGTGAGAGTGAAGCAAGGTGCGAGCTCCAAAAGGGTTTAATCCCTTTGTAACCTACTTCTTGTTTTGAAGTACTAAAGCCATTGAGTGGCTGCTTTCCCGTGGATGTAACCCACATTGGGTGAACCACGTATATTGTGTGTACTCTCTCTCTCGCTCTCGCTCTCTACTCTATAATCTCTTGTGTGTGTAAATTATCTCTCTCCATTAAATAATCTACTCAATTATCTACTTAGCTACGTCATATTTCCTAACAAATGGTATCAGAGCAGGGTTTGCTTGTAGCTAAAGTATCTCAAGGAAGGGATTCCTTGAATTGAGTGGGAGTTATGGCGGAGGAAGGGAAGCTCAAGATTGAGAAGTTCAATGGCAAAAGCTACTAGCATTGGAAGATGCAGATTGAAGACTATCTCTACCAGAAGGACCTCTATTTGCCACTAGGCGGTCTTGCGAAGAAGCCCGCAACAATGGCAGATGAAGCATGGATTGTCCTTGATCGAAAGGTTCTGGGAACAATTTGATTAAGCTTGGCGTCAATGGTGGCCTTCAATGTTTCGGAGATAAAGACCATGGAGGACTTGATAAAGTCACTTGACGACTTCTACGAGAAACCATCGGCATCCAATAAGGTATTTCTTATGAAGCGCTTGTTCAATCTAAAGATGGTAGAGAATGGGTCAGTTGCAGAACACCTAAATGAATTTAACACAAACATAAGTCAACTTCAATCGTTGAAAATCAAATTTCGATGACAAAGTGCGAGCTCTTCTTATACTATCATCTCTACTGGATAGTTGGGACAGCCTTGTGATGGCTGTAAGTAATTCTATTTCTGGCACAAATACTAGTTTGATGATGGTGTGGGTGTTCTCCTAAGCAAGGAAATACGAAGGAACACACACAGAGAAACACACACAGCTTGGAGAAGACGAAGGAAGCTCAAGGCACACAATAGAGAGTGTATTACTTAGTGTGCAATGGAAAGATAGATAGCCCTAGAGTGATGGGCGTATATACAATGCACGGGGGAAAAAAACCTCCTAAAGAGGGAAAAAATGCCCCGACGGTCCTAGTGTGTTCACACACATCACTACCACATGTATATGGTAACAAATCCCCCCTGGAGTGATGCGGTGAACGAGAGCTGGCACATGAGTAAAGGGAAGTGCCATGCCCTGAGGACAGGATCAGTCCACAAAGGGGAGTAAGCCCAAAGCTTTGCGGAAAACTTCAAGCTTCTCACGAGACAATGCCTTTGTGAAAATATCTGCAAGGTTGTCCTGTGTTGGCACATAAGCCAAGCTGATCTCTCCTGCTGAGAGTCTCTCCCTGACATAGTGGTAATGCACCTCAATGTGCTTTGTGCGAGCATGAAAAACTGGGTTCCTCGCAACTTCCAATGCGCTCTGACTGTCACTGTAGATAGTGTTGGCAATGTCATGTCCAACACCCAAATCAGCCATAAGGCGTCTGAGCCATACACACTCAACCTTAGCTGTGAAGACTGCCCTGTACTCAGCCTCACAACTCGAAGTGGCCACAGTAGGTTGCTTCTTGCTCAACCATGATATACATGAACTGCCAAGCATGAAATAAAAACCACTTGTGGACACTCACGTGTCAAAACAACCAGCCCAATCTGAGTCCGAAAAAGCATGTAAGTCTGGCGGCAATGATCCCCCCTTGGGATAAAACAAGCCAAGATGTAAAGTGCCACTAAGGTAGCAGAAAATCCTCTTGACAGCCTGCCAATGCTTAGATCCTGGGCTATGCATAAATCTTTTGACCTGTGAGACTGCAAACTGAATATCCGGCCTCGTGTTGCATACATAAATGAGGCAGCCAACAACACTTTGGTAAAGAGTGACATCAGCAGGATCACCAGCATCATGTAGACTCAACTTCAAACCTGTTTCCATGGGAGTGGCAATAGGTTTGCAATCCTCAAGTCCAAACTTACATATCAATGTCTCTATGTAACTTTCCTGACACAAGGCAATACCACCATCACACTGCTTAAACTGTATACCCAAATAATGATGCAACAGCCCCAAATCTTTCATCTTGAAAGTAGCATTCAAATCAGCCTTAAATTCAGCAATGTGTCTCTCATTTGGTCCAGTGATCAGCAAATCATCAACATAAAGAACCACAATGAGAAGTACATCACCCTCACGCTTTACATACAATGTGCTTTCTGTTGGACTGTTACGAAAGCCTTGTTTGACCACATGAGTGTCAGCTTTCTCATACCAAGCAGGAGGAGATTGCTTCAACCCATACAAAGCCTTGTTACATTTGCACACTTTGTCCTCTTGTCCTTTTATGACAAAACCGCGAGGCTGCGTTACATAAACTTCCTCAAATATGTCACCATTCAAGAAAGCAGTAACAATGTCTGATTGATGTACATCCCAACCAAAATGAGCTACCAATGCACATAGAAAACGCACAATAGTCATACGACAAGTGGGAGCAAAAGTCTCTTCATAATCTATGCCTTTTTACTGTGCATGACCCTTTGCAACAAGTCGAGCCTTATGGCGATCGATCTCACCATCCGGCTTGCGTTTCAACTTGTAAACCCACTTCATACCAATGGCCTTTTTTCCAGGAGGCAAATCACATAAAGTCCATGTGTCATTTTCTATAAGTGCATCATATTCTGATTGCATGGCAGCCATCCAATTTTTTGAATTTTGTGCTTCATCAAAAGTCAGAGGCTCCTCAACATCATGTAAGCTAGACACAGCCAAAGCATAACAATCTGATGCATAAGATGCATGGCGAGAGCCTGAACGAGTACGACTAGACAAAGGTGCATCCAATTTACTGTCACGCAAAGTGTGCACCAGCCATTTTGGCATACCCTTTCCTCATCAAGTGCATCATGTACATCTGCATCAGTAATAGGCTGATCTAGAACATTTTCAGAAACCCCCATAGGCTGTACATTTGCCTCATTGGAACTTACATTCGTATTTCCACCACTGAAAAGAGGCAACAAAGTGTCATAAATGTCCTGTGAGCTTACATTACTGTCTCTAGTACATGACAGCAAGGGCTGAACAGAATCTTCCACAAACACAACATCCCGTGAAACCAGAATACGTTTTGTTTGCGGATGATACAACATGTAACCTTTGCTTTCAGCACTATAACCAACAAAAATACATTTGACAGCCTTATCATCCAATTTTCTGCGCTGCACTTGTGGCACCAAAGCATATGCCAAACAGCCAAAAACACGGATGTACTCAATAGAAGGCTTTCTATCATGCCATGCTTCATATGGAGTAGTAGACTGCAAAGCTTTCGTAGGACACCTGTTAAGTACATAAGTGGCACACATAATGGCCTCAAGCCAAAAAGAATTCGGCAAAGCTTGACTTTTGACCATACATCGTGCCATTTCTGTCAGTGACCTGTTTTTCCTCTCAGCAACACCATTTTGCTGAGGTGTATAAGGCACTGTACATTGGTGTTTTATCCCACGACTAGCCAGAAATGCATTAAATTCATGAGACATATACTCCCCCCCTCGATCAGAACGGAGGGTGCCCATAGTACATTTCGAGACATTTTCAGCCATAGCCAAAAATTGTTTGAAGCACATAAAAACTTCGGACTTCGCTTTAAGCGGAAATACCCATGCATGCCTGGAGTAATCATCGATGAAAGTCACGAAGTATAGGTAATTGCCCAAGGAAGGAGTTTGCATGGGCCCACAAACATCACTATGCACAAGCTGCAACCTGCATGTGGCCCGAACTGAACCATCCTTTGGAAACTTAGAATGTTGCATCTTACCCAAAATACAGCCTTCACAAACATGTTTGACAGGTGCTTCAAGAGGCAGCAAAGAAGCAACCATATCAGATTTCTGCAAACGCAGCAAACTAGAAAAATTCAGATGACCAAAACGTGCATGCCAAAGTTTTGCATCTGAAATAGCCCTTGAATCTGCAACAGCATTTGCAAAATTTTGTCCACACTTGTCATACAAAGTGAGCTTATACAGCCCACGGCACAAAAGGCCAGATGCAACAATTTCATCACCAAAACTAAGATCATGAACTGTACATCTGTCATCCACAAATTTGACTACAAGTCCAAGTCTAGCAAGTGCGGATACAGACAAGAGATTCTTCTTGATCCCAGGTACATAAAGTGCATCAACAAGTGTGAAGGAACTGCCATTAGCAGCAGTGAGCACAATCTTTCCAACTCCCTGAACTAGATAAGAGGCGTTGTTGGCACAAGTGACTGAATTCCCATGAGGGACAGACTCAAGAGAGGTAAACAATTCACGATGTGAGGTAATGTGCTTTGTAGCACCACTGCCAAAATACCACACATGTGAATCTGCAGCAACTGACAAGCATGCATCATGGACAGCAGGATTGTAAGTGCACTCTGCGCTAAAAGCCCATTCTGCATCAACATCAGCAACAAAGTCTCCTTTCACAGAAGACTCAACAATGGCTGCATTTGTAGTGGAACCAGCATTTGCAGTGGAACCACCCTCTTTCTTCTTAGCCTCTTTGGCCTTCAACTTAGGACACGACTTGATCAAGTGATCATTGGCTTTACAATAATGGCAACGCATCTTCATTTTGCCCTTATCACCAGAACTGCCAGACGAAGTGCTGCCAGCAACAAAAGCATTAGGAACAGAATTTTTTCCACTTGCAGCAGAACCATAAGAAGTGGCTCCATTATTGTTACCACCCTTTCTTTGAGAAGCAATAAAAGCCTGTTCAACTACACGCTGTCTAGTCCTGTTTTTTCTGGAAAGTGACTCTTGCAACAGCAATGTACATAATGCATCAAACTTGACAACTTCAGGATTTCCTTGGGTCATAAGTCTCCAAGTACTAGCAAGAGTCTGGTAGGAATCTGGTAAGGCATCAAGAACAGTCTACACAAGGGAACTGTCTGAAATGACTTCACCTGCAGAAATAAGCGGCTCATTGATATCCTTGACACTAGCAAGGAAAGTGTCCATATCATCTTCCTCATGCATAATCTTCGACTCTAGCTCTTTACGCAGCAAAGCAATTTTAGCCTCATTGCGGCTTGCATAAAGACCTGCTAAAATATCCCAAGCCTGTTTTGCAGATTTTGATGAACCGATGTGAGGAACAATGGTGCGCTTCATAGACAACGCAATCAATGCATGAGCATGCGCATCCTTAACATCCCAACGAGCTTGTTCTGCCGTAGGCAAAACAACTCTAACAGTTG
This sequence comes from Adiantum capillus-veneris, assembly GCF_014529385.1. Lineage (NCBI taxonomy): Eukaryota > Viridiplantae > Streptophyta > Polypodiopsida > Polypodiales > Pteridaceae > Adiantum > Adiantum capillus-veneris. The sequence goes on along the minus strand of NC_140935.1, from coordinate 114,181,277 downwards.
CAATCCTTGCAGCAAGACCTGCAACATCCTCAACATCGCCTACATCCTCAGAACCAGGACGTACATCAATGCCCTGCACAATGTTCCAGACACCCTTTGACACAAGAACATGTAGCATCATATAAGCCCACATAGGGTAGCTGTCCCCATCCAGCCTATCCTCAGCAACAAACATCTTGAACACATCTGTGTTGTTGTGGTCAGCCATGGTAAATGCTGCACCTGATGTGAAAACTGCCTGAAAATAGGAGAAACGGAGCGGGAACAACCTGTGCTATATAGCACAAACCGTAGAAGACTATAAGGCACTTGTTATGCAGAAAACGGCACTGATAGAAATTTTGCACAAAATGACGAAATAGCCTGTGTAGTACTGCCTGTAGTGGAAACGGAGACCGAAATGAGCCCAAATCAAAATTCTGAGCAGACGAAGCTCTTTGAGCCTGCCCAAAAATTTTGTCAACCTACGAACGCTCGCCAAAGCTCACTGAAATCGGAGAAAGTGAGCAGGCGTGTGCTGGAGCAGCTGACGACTAAGCCCGAGAGGACGTGACCTGCTCTGATACCAATTATTGGAATTAGGGTTGCAGAGAAACACACACAGCTTGGAGAAGACGAAGGAAGCTCAAGGCACACAATAGAGAGTGTATTACTTAGTGTGCAATGGAAAGATAGATAGCCCTAGAGTGATGGGCGTATATACAATGCACGGGGGGAAAAACCTCCTAAAGAGGGAAAAAATGCCCCGGCGGTCCTAGTGTGTTCACACACATCACTACCACATGTATATGGTAACAAATGGAGGATTACATCAAGAAGGTACTAGAAAGGTTTGCAATGCAAAATGCAAAAACGGTTTCTACACCTTTGATTGGTCACTTTAAACTAACTAAGGATATGTATCCAAAGACACAAGAGGAGATAGCCTATATGTCTAGAATTCCATATGTTGCAGCGGTAGGTTCTTTTATGTATGCTATCGTCTAGACAAGGCCAGACATTGCACATGCAGTGGGAGTTGTAAGTAGGTTCTATTTTGGAGGAACTGATATTTTTCTAGAAGGGTATGCTGATGCAGATATGGCAGGTGACAAAGATACTCGAAGGAGCACTACTGGCTATGTGTTCACGGTTGGAGGCACAGCAGTAAGCTGGGCTTCAAAGCTGCAGAAAGTGGTTTCACTTTCTACCACGGAAGCAGAGTATGTAGCAATGACGGAGGCAAGCAAAGAAATTCTGTGGCTTCACAGATTCTTAGAAGAGCTTGGATTCAAACAAGACAATTGTCTCTTGTACAGTGATAGCCAAAGCGCTATCCATCTTGCGAAGAACTCGGCCTTTCATTCAAGGACAAAGCACATTGAGGTGAGATATCACTTCATACGCACTCTTTTGGAAGAGGGACAGCTAAAGCTAGGAAAGGTGCATACAAGTGAAAATCCTGCAGACATGTTTACAAAGGTGGTCAACAAGGAGAAGTTGAGCTTTTGTTCATCTTCAATCGGCATTCAAGGATAAGAAGCCATAATGGAAAGCAGTCACAGGTTTGGTTTGGAGATCACTCTCCAAGTGGGAGATTGTTAAGTATGGAGCCTGATTTACCCCTTGTAATTTTTTGTGTTAAAAACACACATTTGTAAGGCCTCCATTATGAGGTGAAGCCATCGTGAGTGAAGAAAAATAACTCGCCGAAAATCAAAATTGTAACGCTCAGTCTCAAGCCTAAGCTCAAGACTGGCTTCGCCGGAATATTCCTTTTCGCCAAAATATTATGGCTGGACGGCAATCGAAAAGTGGTCAGAAAATGATGACCGGTCAGTTGGCCGGTTGGCCGATGGCTAGTGGTGAGAGGTCAATGGCCAGTGGGCCGGTGGCCGAATTCAAAAGCGGACTTGTCTTCTCAAGGGCGGCCACACATGGGCGGATTGGAGGGTCCGATTTGGACTTATCTACACAAGGGTGGCTACACATGGCTCCCTCTCATGAGAGAGGGAAACCCTTTTGGCCTATAAAAGGAGGCCATTTCTACACACATTTCATAGTGTGAAGTTGATGCAACAAGGTGGGTGTGAGGTGGTGAGAGTGAAGCAAGGTGGGAGCTATAATCCCTTTGTAACCTACTTCTTGTTTTGAAGTACCAAAGCCATTGAGTGGCTGTTTTCCCGTAGATGTAGCCCAGATTGGGTGAACCACGTATATCGTGTGTACTCTCTCTCTCTCTCTCTCTCTCTCTCTCTCTCTCTCTCTCTCTCTCTCTCTCTCTCTCTCTCTCTCTCTCTCTCTCTCTCTACTCTATAATCTCTTGTGTGTGTAAATTATCTCTCTCCATTAAGTAATCTACTCAATTATCTACTTAGCTACGTCATGTTTCCTAACAACTAAGTACAGCCTGGTTCTCTTCTGCATCATCTTTCGAGTCAGGCGGACTAGCTGAAAGAGTCTTCGGAGAGCAGTTGCATGTTCCCTCACTGTCATTTGAGTCCGAGGTCCTTTACTGCTAAAATTATGATCTTCAATAATAGCCTGCACCCTCTGGTCCAAAACTCCTCTAGCAATTTGCATCTGAAGTAGAACTTCTTTCAGTTGATTCCTAACTTCCTTCATGCACTTGTATGAAGGCCTATTCCCAAGCAGTAGATCTAATTCAAGGGCTAGAGAATGTCGGTCTGCAGTAGGTTGTCGCTTCCAGTGTGGATTGACTATCTTGTCATCAGAAGTCAGCGGCCACTCAGGTCCCTTTCCAGCAGTTGGATATTGCTAGGATGTACAGGCAGTTGACACAATTCTTAATCATGGAAGGCAGCTGATTTCCAATGCTGGATCATCTCTGCGCCGACATATAGCCTTTGAAAGCATTCCAGATCAGAGAGAAGAACATCATCTTCCAAATACATCCCAGTAAGAGGAGCTTGTTGATGTCTCAATCTCTTGTTCAGTGTGATGAGCTATAATGAATGTTGCTCGTCACCCTTTAAGGTCTTCAGCTTTTCCTTTCACATCTGAACTGTGTTGTGACTGGTGTACTGGAGAGTCTTTAGTGTTGTTTGTCTATTCATTGCCTGGTTGCTGATCATCAGCCCTCCGGTCTCCCAACTGTTGGTCTGGCTGGCCCTTGTGTTGGTCTGGTTGGTCTGTGTTAGGCCGTCGACTGCCCCCTGTGATAGTTGATCCACCAGCACCAGATCCTGAAGGTGGAGAAGGTGGAAAGTCATTATCATCATCAGGTTTATCTGTTGGTTCGTCCTCCCTTTCCTCATCCTTCTCTTCTGCTTTCTCAAAATCCTCATCAAGGTTATTCTACTTATCAATGTAGTCGAGGATAGCTTGATTTGCCAGAGCACTGTTATATTCAAAAAGCTTATCTTACAAATCACTTTGCATGGTCTCCATAAGTGCCTTCAGATTATCCATATTGAAAGTGGCGTTGCCTTCTGGATTCAAAATATCAACCAAGTTACTATATATATATATCTCTGTTAAAGAGGCTTTTAATGCAATGTGGCTATTCTCAGCAAAGTCTCAAATCTGTCAGCATTTCTCAGAGCCTCTGCCTTGTCATCAGTTAACTACCTATTCTCTGATTCAAGCTTTAACAGCTTACCTTCCAATGTGTGAATTGTCCTGGTGCCTGACTGATTTTCAAGAATACTACACCGCAAAGATTGTGCTCCTATATCCTGCTTCAATTTTTGAACTTTCTGCTGATTGTTTTCCAGTTCTTCTTTTAGCTTATTGCTTCATCAGTGGAAGCTGAGGCATCCATTATTTGTCCTAGAGCATTGACAATTGTATTCCATGATGATTGAATAAGCACTAAGCAACCATCCATTACAGATGGAATTGGCTCATAAACCGTAACAGTAGCCATATATGGTAATGTTGCAAAGTCGGGTTTCTGAAGAATTAGTCGTTCTTTGAGAGGGTGCTTTTGTAATTGCTGCATTCTATCCTTTTTGGCTAAAGATAAAGTCAATTCACTGAAAGAAATTGGAATTTTGATGGCTGAACTGGCAGGTTCTGGACCCTTTCTCTTATCAGTATGAACCGCCAGTTGATCAACATTGGTCCTCTCAGGCTACTCTTTTCCAACAATGGTGTCTGCTGGAACCTGTTCTTGTTGCTGGTTGGTTCCAACAGTAATCCTGGCTGGAGGTTTTTCTTCAGCTGTTGTTGAAGCCTAGCCTACTGAAGTGTGGCATGCTGAAGGTTTTGCAGTAGGTAAAGTCTTAACCTAACTCTCTAGTTGCTTTAAGAAAGCGCTGCTTTTGGCCGATGTAGCCTTCGGTTCTTTGAACTACTCCACCTGCGTGGCCTTCCTCTTCTGTCCAGTTAGAGCCAACTGAGTGCCTGGAGCTTCTTCATCTGAAGATAAGTCAACATTTTTAGTCTCTAGGATGGGTTTCTGACTCTAAGCCATCTGTACCTGATAATGAGCATCTGGCGAAGTTGCCCAGTAAAGAAATTTCCAGACATACCAAGCTTTGAAAACATTCTGAGATTTCAACTTGGCAGTATGTTGGAGCACATTATGAGATAATATCTGACATAAGTTGATTGGAGCTATAATATCTATTCTTTTTGCAAGCAACATAGAAAACAGCTTCTCTAACACATATGTGGGGTTGTTTTTCAGACTAATAACTTCAGCCACAAACCAGTAAGCAGCGGGGATGTCCATACCTACTACTGGAACCCCTTGTGCACTAGCCTTGCATTTTTTCTTGGCTGCTTCATCTTCCTTACGAGCTGCACTTACCTGTGTAGTTGTTGTGGTCGGCTTTGGTTCATTTGGCATTTTGAAAGCATAAGCAATGCTGTCAGGAATTGCTAACACTTTCATACCATTCACTACAGCACTGCCCTCTTTGACATTGAAGGAATCAAGAACCTGCTTGATTATAGCCGTGTCAAAATCTATTCTTGTGGCTTGTACCACTACATGAAAATCCCACAGTCGAAGCAACGCTTCAACTTGCTCAGTAAACACATATCGTTGTATCTTGCTATGGGGAATAAGTGGTAGAGAAGCTTTAATAGAGGTGATGAGAGCCGAAGTTTCATCTATGGTATCCTGCATCTTTTCCGACATTTTTCTTCTACCCATGCACTATGAAGACGATAAGTTTGTAGAGAAAGAAGACTTACTTGGATAGTCAAAGTCGGAGCCAGGTGTATCTGATAGTAGTGATCGACAGATTCTTCAGATGAGGAGGTTTGTGGTTGTAGTGAAGAAACCTCAAAGCTTGGCGATGGCGAGTGTGTAATAGTAGGCAGGCGTCGCGCAGGAGATTTATGAGGAAGAATGCCCACTTGCCTTACTGTTATACGCATTCGCGCCATAAAAGCTCCACTACTTATCGTTTCTAGAGTTTTGTGCATCGTTGACGATGTGGCACACATGCATTGGCTAATACTCCCCATGTTCCTTTTAATTGATTGTCACATGCAATCTTACTAGCCCTTTTCCCCATAAAAACTAATACTAGCTTTGACACTATACTGACTCTACCACTGGCACTGTTTTAACACGCTGAAACTCTTCTCACACCGTGACTGGTTCTGGTACTGGTTGTGTATAAAAAAAGATTTAGAATAGCTGGCCCGGAAATTTCCTCAGTACCCAGAATGCCAGTATCTTCTTCTTTGGAAGTATCTTTTTCCTTAGAGTAATATAGCTCGATCTTGGCCCCATTATAAACTCCTGGCAACAGCAATCTAGATAAATCCTTTAACCTTACTGTGCCATTAGAAAACACCCAATCAATCTCATACGGACCGGCCCAAGCTATCTTCAAATTTGGTTTCTTAGGCCCCAGTTTGAATTGATAGAGCAGAACCAAGTCGCCCTTCTAGAACTCCCTAACTTTGATTCGTCTGTCATGCCAGTGTTTTCTTCTCTGCTGAGAACAATTTCCTGTTCCAGCATAGCACATTGCCTTAACTCATCCAACTGCGCTAATTCCTCTAGTATTTCTTTAAGATCGTGATTGAAATCCAATCCATATTCTAATGCCATTCTGAGACTGGGAATCACAAATTCCATAGGCACGATAGCTTCGGTCCCATACACCATTCTGAAAGGTGTCATTCCCGTAGTGACTTTATAAGCTGTCCTATAGGCCCATAAAGCAGTTTGGAGCTTCAGATCCCACTGATGTGGTTCCTTCTGAACAATCTTAGCGAGAATATTCTTGATGGTTTTGTTGCTGCTCTCTGCTTGACCATTGCATCGTGGATAATAAGGAGTTGAATTCATGTGCTTCACTGAGAGCATCTCCATCAGAATCTCCATAATATCATTGATAAAATGTGTCCCCTGATCAGACACAATCTCAATAGGGCAACCATAGCAGCAAATAATATTTTCAAAAAGGAAGACAACAGTGGACTTTGCAATATTATCTGGAAGAGCCTTGGCTTCAACCCATTTACTGATAGAACAGGTAGCCATCAGAATATACCGGTTCTTCCTTGGAGTGACCTTCTTGAATGGTCCCATAAAGTCCAGACCCCGTTTCATAAAGACACCCAGTGGTTGGACTGGAGTAAGTGGAGTCATATCGGCTGAAGTTGGTCTGCCCATTCCCTGACATATGTCACAAGTTTTACAAAAACTTTGAACATCAGAAATCAGAGTTTGCCGCCATAGTCCAGCCTGGAGAATTTTCTTTTAAGTAATATCAGCAGAGAAATGTCCTCCAGAATCCCCATCATGCGCCTCCGAAATAACGTGCATTCTGCCTTCCATAGGAACGCACCTTTGAAGAACCCCATCTACTCCCATTCGATAGAGTAATCCGCCTATGATGGTGAACTTCAGACTCTTAATAATCAAAGCCTTCTTCTGATTCTGACTCTAGTTTTATGGGAATCCCTCTTTAGAAAGGAACTGATAAACTTCATACCATTCTGGATATGTGCTTTCCTCAGCTGTTACTTGAAACAGCTCTGCATCCATTGGCTCGTCTCTCAAAGGCATATCAGAGTACCCTTTCATGCTTCTAGAAAATAAATCAGCACCACAATGTGATTTACCGGGCTTATGAAAAATGCGAAACTCAAATTCCATCAGGAACATTATCCATCGGATTAGCCTTCCTTGAATAATAACTTTGTTAATCAGAAATAATAATTCCTGATGATCCACATAAAATTGAAATAGATTGCCCAGCAAATAGAGTCGAAATTTAGTAGCACTGAAAACCATTCCTAAGGCTTCTCTCTCCGTAGTGGTATATCCTTGAGCCTGACTGATTCTCCTACTGGCGAAATATATTGGGTAATCAGTCCTTCCTTCTGGTGGAGCCAATATTGCTCCCATTGCCAGTCATGAAGCATCGACATGCACATGAAAAATAACATCCCAATTCGGTTGTCGAAGGACTAGCTTACTAATAATGGCTTTCTTCAAATCTTGAAAACTCTCCTCACATTCAGCAGTCCAAATGAACTTGTTGTTCTTCTTTGTGAGCTCATACAAAGGTAATGCCTTGGAAGCAAACATATGAATACATATTCTATAAAAGTTGATGTATCCCAAAAATGAACTTAAATTTGATGCCATTTGTGGTGCCTTAGCCTGCTGGACACACTAGATTTTGTCGTTGGCCATCTCAATGCCATTCCTAGACACTGTGTGTCCAAGTAGTTGTCCTTTCCAGACCAAGAAAACAGATTTAAACGGGTTTAGATAGATTTGCTTTTCCTTACAACGTTGGAAAACCATTTCCAGAAAGAGCAAATGCTTCTTTTCAGTTGAATAGACAGTGAAGTTGTCCATGAATATGGCGAGAAATAGGTGAAGAAATTCACTGAATATTTGCGTCATACATCTCTGGAAGGTCGTTGGAGCATTGCAAAGACCAAACGGCATAACCAGATACATGAATGCTCCCCATTCAGTAATAAAAAGTAGTTTTACTCCAGTCTTCAGGAGCAATCTCAAGCTGATTATAGTAGCCACTATAGCCATCCATAAAGCTATATATCTCGTGGCCTACAATCTCATCTAGAAGCATGTCCATAAAAGGTAATGGAAAAGGATCCTTGATGGTTTGAGCATTCAACTTTCGATAATCCACACAAACTCTAAGCTTTCCATTTTTCTTGGGCACTACTACAATAGGAAATAACCAATCACTATTGGCGACCTCAGTGATAAATCCAGCCTTTAGAGGTTATCGATTTCTTCTTTGACCTTCTTAGCGTAATTTGGATTCATTCAATACCATTGCAGTCACACTTGCCTGGCATCCGGTTTCAAAGGTATTCTATGTTGACAGACTTCAGGATCTACCCCTTTTAGATCAGTATGTTCCCATGCAAATACATCCTTGTACTTCTAGAACATGTCTCGGGCTTTTTCTTTCATTCTTGGGTCTAGATGCTTGTTGACTTTGGTCAATCTAGGATTTCCCTCATAACCCAGGTTCCATTCTTCGATTTCCTGATCGCCTGGAAGCAACCAGTTAGGCCCACCTCCCTTCCTTTTGGTTGACTCCTCAGCATAATCCCAGGATGGACCCCTTAATTCTGATCCATCATTCTGAACTTCAATAATTTCCTTAGTGTGTACTTGTTCAGAGGTCATTGGCGCACTGGAATCTGAGAATTTTTCTGTAGAGTCAACTGGTTTCTTTGGCCTTCCAGTTAGCTAAAGTGGTCGTTCTCTAGAATTCAGCTCGCTGAACTGACCTAGAAATTACTTCCTTTGCTTTTCAGCTTGATCTTTGTCAAATAATACTGCATTTTTAGTCAATGGAAAAATATTCATTGCTGCCAGCATCCTCTCAATTTTCTTTACTCCATACTTCTGGCAAAGCTCTTCTGGTCGCAGTGCTTTTCTCTAGCTTCTAGTGTTGTTCGTCTGGATCTGAATTCTTCTACTGGCACCACGTATTGTCAGAGTCTGATAGGCATAGTCGTGAACAGCCTGTGTCGTTCACAACCATGGGCGCCCCAATAGCATCCCATATGCGCCTTGCACATCTAGTACCAAGAAACTGGTCTTGAACTTTTTCCCACCCTTATTTGCATACTTTCTATCATCCCTGGTGCCTGCACAACTCGATGATCGGCCATTCGAACTTTGAAAGGTGTTGGTTTCAAGTTCGTATACCCATCCTTTGTTGAAGGTGTGCCCCCAAGATGTTTATTCGTGGCCCTCCATCCAGTATGACACCAGATAGTGGCTCCCACTGTTTTCTAACCTTGTAATCTACCTGGATCACCGGCACTTCATCATCTCTGAAAGCAGCCAAGTTAACTGCTCTGGCTTCCGCTTCAGCCTTTCTTCGCTGTCTGACGAATTTCGCTACTTCAGGCAAAGTTTTGCTAACGGCATCTAGTTCTAATCATGTCAGTCAGCATCATCTTTGCTTCTTCTGACCTTGGGAGCATGGCTTCGTCGTGAAGAATTCTTGTAGTGGTCTGTATCAGCATCCCATCCAATCTCTTCTTCAATCTCAGTTTCTGTCTCTTCTTTGGCTTTTCTGCTGGAACTGTGACGACTATCCTTACTGCCCTTGGCCCCAACATCCCTGTGTGTGGATCGAGAACTCATGGTCTTGCATTCTTCCCGCTCAGCCCTTTTGCTCTGGGAATGACTGGAGTGCTGGAGTCCTTGGCCTCATCAGCATGACTGTGCTCCTCTCCTGAGCCTTAGTCTCAATCACCGGGTCCTTCTTAGGATCAAACTCTCTTTCTAATTCCTCAAGAATAGGGTCGACGCGGTTGGAATCAGTGCCTAACCGTGTGGATGGTTTACGACCACGACTGGTTTTGAGCGCCATCAGTACAACTGAAAATTCTAACTAGGAGAAGAGTTTTCTGTTCAAAGAGCGAACAGCTCTAACCACCGTGATTGCCAAAATGGAATTGGAGCTGATCTCTTCAGATAGTTGATTCCACTGTTAGAATTTAAAGCTACTGGTAGTTCGTCAGTTCAGTTAGTGAAACTGGAATACAGAACTGAGACTGGACTGAAATAATTAACTGAACTGAAATAGTATACTACGATGAGAGACATACTGAACGACTGGAGAAGTATTTGCAGATTCAAATTAATAGTTCAAGGACAACCAATACCTCTCTATAGCTCAGGGCATTCATAACACCCCTATCCTCTCGGAAAGCACCTTTAGAAACTCACAATTCACCTAGTAGCACATTGCATGCACACACACCACACACACAAACGTGCTCCCCATAGCTACCCACACACATTTCACAGCTTTCGTCAAACCACACACCATTGTTGCACACAAAACCACTCTCTCACTTCCATTATGCACATAAAAAGAGGCCCATGATGGCGCACACACATTCACATCGGCACTACACACAAGCAATAGAAGTAGAGAAGGGGAGCAAGGGCAACAATGTTGCAGAACTGCTATCAAAGCTTCATCATGCTCAAAACACCATATACAACTCACTTACATCAGATGGTGCATCAACATGGTCATCGGGCAAGAAAAACACACAGTTGGGGCTTTGCAGGCACACACCCTTACACAAGAATCCGACCCAAAAACTCACACACTCCTCTCTTGGCTCTTTGCAGGCTCAACGGCTCAAGGGCCTAGCAAAAAAGCATTAAAAATGTACAAAATTTGGCTTATATAGAGGGCCCTCTTTCATTTTTGGGAACTACACTCCTATTGGTCCATTTGGCACCTCAATTTGGAATTTGTTGAAGGGCGGTCTCTTGCTTGATCTCCCATTTGCTATCATGTCGCTAGTGCCCCTAGAATTTTTCAGTTCTTTATTTTTTATTATTTTTCTTCTCTCTTTATGACACCTTTGGAAATTGCCTCTTGGAGTCCACTTTGTCCGGCTCTTTGACCACTCCCTTTGACGGGTTGGCTCGGATTTACTGCCCACCTCACTCTAATCCTCACCATTTTCTTTCTCTCATACCTCTTTCCTCCCAAGCATATGACGCCTCCTTTGAATGCCCTTGATTGGCCTTGAAACTTGTCTTTTACACCCCACTCTCCCTTGCCTCATCTCCAACTCCCCTCACGTGTGGCCTCCCCAAGCACTAGTGAGGTCGCTCGGGGGGGGGGGGGGGGGGTCTCTCCTTCCTCTCTCTTAAAATTTTGGGCCTTGAGTGGCCGTGGGACACCGCCCTTGAAGCCTGCCACCTCACCAATTGCGTCGCCCACCAACATGCCATTGAAGCCAGCCAACTGCCGCGCCACCACCTCAGCATAAAATTGTCAAGTGCTACACCTGCTAGGCTACCCAGCTACGCGCGAGCAGAACCAAGGGTGCCACCGCCTGCAAGCGTTATGACTACAAGATGGGAGCTCACTCTCCCAAGCTTCTCATGCCCAATTCTTATCACACCTCAGCTCTTATAGACCACCCTCACTACTAGTGCCTTCACATGTGGGTCTTCTCCTTTGCCATGTGGCATGCCCAAAACTATCCAGCATTTCAAACTTCCAAAGACCACCAAATTTGCAAAAAAAAACCCTTTTTTCAACCAACTTTACATGGTGGTCATTTATTGCTCACAAGTCGAATTCCTGAGCTGTCAAAACTCAGTAGAAGCTCACATCCTTGACTATGATCCGCTTGGTCCTTGCTGCATTCCAAGATTCCTAGGGCGAACCGAGGCCGCGAACATGGGAAAAAGCATATGTCCGCTCTCCATCGCCAACTGCATCAATCTTTATTGGGCTGTAACTTGGCAACCACGTTTCTGACCATCGAGTTGTCAATTATTGCTGACTCCACATGATATGTACTACCTTCTAGAACCCTGTCAAGGCCCAAAAAACACCAGATGGCATGTCCATCGATGCGACCAAGTTGGCACACACCTAGCCCTTGGCAAACTCTCAACTCACCATAACTTGCACTATAGAGCTCCGATTGACAATCCAAAAAGATCGGCATGCTCCACAACTTGAGCTCTTTACATCTATCCACTCCAATCAGCTTTAGCCACCTCTCCCTACCTGCCCTATCCATCAAGGATCTACAAATTCTTCCAAGTTTGGATTCGAATATTTTTCACACCGGGACTCCATTTGAGGAGCCGTCAAACCCGCTCGTAGCAGATCATGAACACAACATTCTAGGGCATATTCCTAGCACAAAACATGTATCGTTCTACCCGCCACCTTGCTCAACCGGGCTGCCCAACCCCCTACTTCACAGCATTTCTTCCACATGGGTCAAACACTTGGCATTGATATGCCCATCCACTTGTAACCGCTTCCCATAGTGCTGTAGCCCAACACCTAGCCAATCATCCACATAACCTGCCCATAGCATATCCCCACCTCCCAAGCACTCACTTGCATCCAAGAATCTTCAAATAGAGCACTATTGTGCTCACCACCCTATTCACCAAACACTACTGACATATCTGACCCACCCTCCCATCCATGTAAAGTGAGATCCTCCTTAAGTGAAACTTGTATCTACTTGACAACCCATCGCTTAGCTGCACCTACCAAAGTAGCCTTCAACCACCACACATATACCTCTTTGGAAAGCTCAAACTAAACGTGGAAATCTCCATCATCTACTACGGAACATGCCAGCTACACTAGAAGCTCCACCGTCTTTGGCTGGTATTTGAGCAGGTCTTCAAAATATAAACTTTAGGGTTGGAAACTCTGAAAAAGGTATTAACCCGGTCCCCAACCGCACAAAATATTGAAACGATGCATTAGGTTGGGTTCAAAAGAGGCCGATGGAAGAAAAGCTTCGTGCAGGTCTGTTGTCGCCTCTTCTGAACGATGTTGGAGGAAGAAGAGCGAAAAAGACAGGGAGGCTGAGAGAGGCCATCAACTTCTTCTTCTTTTTTTTTGGGGGGGGGGGGGAGGGGGGTCAGAAGAAAATTGGCAGGCCCAAAGGAAGACCTCCTCAACTGTAGTAGCGAATGATTTCTTGCCACGTTGCATTGATGCCCATGTGCAAGTATCTTCCACCGCATTGTCTGAATCAAGCCTTAGCACGTCCTCATCACTAGTAAACACGCCCTTAAAGAGGTGGGATTAATGGTCAGGGATTTAATATTTACGTAATTACCAAAAAATTTGTGTGATCACAAGGTCTTGTTGACATATTTACATAATCACAGCTAACATGATCACAAAGAAGCCGGTTTAGGGTAACCTAGAAACCCACAAAAAGCCCACCGCGGGCTTCTTGTTTTTCAGTGCGGGCCCGCCGAGTTTTTTAATTTTCCCTGCAGGCCCACCGAGAAAACCAAGAAGCCTGATGAGGCGGTAGAATTATATATATAGGGTCCCGGTCGGGCCCGATGGGTGTTTTATTTTGAGCCATCTTTTGTGTGTGTGTGTGTGTGTGTGTGTGTGTGTGTGTGTGTGTGTGTGTGTGTGTGTGTGTGTGTGTGTGTGTGTGTGTGAGAGAGAGAGAGAGAGAGAGAGAGAGAGAGAGGTTACTAGGAAGTTACAAGATCAAGACACCACTTTAACCATTAAAACACAGAGTTAGGGAATACTAAAAAAAAAACTCTTATTGGAAGCCATTATTATGAAAATGCTTGTTTACAAAAAATGGAGAGAGAAAAGATTAAACTTTGGGAGCTTGAGCTAAATTGCAATGTTTTAGCCAAAGGAAGACCCTATTACCTGTCACCATCACCATCAAAACAAACATGAAAAGGTTAGTAGAAAATGGTGGAAGGCAGGTGTCATGGGATTATCCTACATGTCATAGATGTCAAGCTAAAAAAGAACAATCAAAAGCAAGGGTAGGCTACAAACCTGACAGGAAGATCCCATTTGAGCAGAGTGGTGAGAGGGTGTGGTGAGATTTCTCTTTTTTGACAGCTTGTTTGTGAAATAAAAATGTCACCTTGAAAAGGACAACCAAGCCTCCATATTTATAGGCTAGAGAGAAAGAAGGGGAAAACTTCAAAAAGAGAGGGAAGCCTAAAGAGTGCACGGTTAGGGAGGGGTGGAGTGGGGGTAGTGGAGTCTTGATGTTTTTTATTTAAAAATTGGGGGGTGAGGTTGAAGTAAAGGGTAAGTCCATCCAAAATCTTGTTACCCTATGAGCATCTTGGTCTAGGCTCTAAGGGTGCACTAGATTAGCCTTTAGAGGTGGTTTTTGTGTGTGTGTGTGTGTGTGTGTGTGTGTGTGTGAGTGAGTGAGTGAGAGAGAGAGAGAGAGAGAGAGAGAGAGAGAGAGAGAGAGAGAGATGATCGCCTTTGTAGGTACATCGAGAGGAGAGAGGGAGAGAGGGGGTCGTGTGGGAGCGTGCTCTGTATTGCAGTGCACGGCAAAAGCGCAGTACCTAACCACACGACCCGGGTATGTGTTGTGTGTGGTAGCGTGCCTTTTGTCATATTGCACGGCAGTCTATAAGGTACCTTACCACACAATGGGAGTGTGTACGTAAGTTGTTCTATGGAATAGTGCTTACTACGGGGGCATCACCTCGGTGACGCGGGAAAGATGGTGTCCTTGTGGTAAGTATTGGCTTACTGCTTGGGTACTACGGTAACGCGGCGAATCTAGTATCCTTATGATGAGTCAACTTCCCTTCCCCTTTCCAAAAAAACATATGGGCATCAATTGGTAACGCGGCTATATGATGGCGCTTGTTAGAAGCATCTGTTTTTGCATAAATGTGGCGTTCAGGTCGTTAACTCGGCCATATCAATGCCATATAATTTGTATGTGCATGTGCAGTTTATTTTTGTAAGTATTAAGTGTATGAAACACTTGGTCGGTAACGAGGCCGTGAAGAGTATTTTATATACAAATGTTTGAATTGTTTGATATTGTTGTTTTTAAGTGTTGTCATGAAAATTTATACTAGCTAATCATATTCAAAAGAATGATTTATTCATCAATCATCATCACTATTTTAAATGTTGCATTCAAATAAGTTCTATGTAAGAAAGTATATGCACACAATTTGCATGGTGAATATTCATTTTTATCTTTTTAAAGAGCAAGACGAACTTCTTTGCAATTTCCTAGCCTGGTTTGTATATTTTCAATGTTTTAAATGAGCTAAAATAAAAGTGACAATATGTACATCAGGATGCATGTGTCTTCCACGAGGCTTTATTTTTAAAGTGAATCGAAATTTTTGAATTGTTTTGGATTTTTAACATGTTTAGTTAGATCTGGAAAATTTTATTAGGAGTGGCTTATTTTTATTGCATTTTACACGAGTAAACATACCATTTTAACGTCAAAATGGGTATCAATCTGAATAAATATAATCTTGCACAAATTTTTGAAGTCTTTAAGTCAGTGTATGCTTTGTTTGAACTAGTGTAAGAGTGCACGGTGAAAAATACAAGTTAAAAATTCTTAGATGGAATGTTTATAAACTACTTGTTTGCTTTGCATTTTACACTCTAAACATTGCATTTTAAAGTGAAAATTATTTCCAATGTTTATCGATATATTCGTGCACATTTCTTAAAGTCTTCAAGTCATGGTTGTGGTTTGTTTGAATTAGTGTAAGAGTGTTAGTGCAATGTGCAGCCATGAATTTGTATTTGATATGGCTTTTCTTATTGTCCAGTGCTAAAATGACGCCAGATCAAAAGAAAATTATTATGCGTGCCATTCGAAAAGAATGTATTTTGACAATATCATCATGTGCAGATGGTCGCATACAGTAGATTAGTGAAAGCGACGTTTTCATCAAAGACTTCACTAGCGATATAGGAGAACAAGAACGGAGGTTGCGAGGTGAAGGCCAATATGAGTTATTGATACCAGCAAGGATTTGAGAATTTGACCCCCACCACAAGGTTAGGACAGTGTTGGGAAATATGAAAGTCTGTTGAAGAGATTTAAAGGAAGATATCCCTCCTACGTGCGATATGACAAAATTAGAGCTCTGGGACAAATTATGGGAGGAGTAGAAGGTCAAGATGAAGCATGTGAAAGCTCAAGACCAAGCCTCCTTACCCAAGAGATTGAGGATGGCCCAAAGGCATCTCTTTATTTCCAGACCACATTACATACGTGGAAAAATGCTACAAGGGAGGGAGTGAGGCAAAATTTGAATGCTTCCAGATAGGAGCAAGGAATACAAATGCTTCACCCCTCCATTGTAAGATGCATTGGCTTTACCACCTAAGCCCCGTGGATCACAATATTTCCATACTACAATGGGGGAACCTTGGGCGACATGATGTGCCACTTGCCATTTGCCCACGGAGCATTCAAACGCCACATGCATATGCTACAACATGGCTGGAGATCGTTGCCACCAGCAAATCTGCGCTTACCAGAGATAGAGACAACGCGGATCAAAGCATATGCTTGCAATTTGTCACGCCTTAATTGATGGCGTTGCGGCTGCTCACTCAACTGGTATAGTGCACAACGACCTACACCCATTCAACATAATGTTGGACTTTACTCGCACAAATAAACCCCGTGTTGGCATCATTGATTGGGGAATGATTCTCTGAACACCAGCTAAGTGCGTGTCAATTAATTATCTGCATCCAAGGGGACAGTCGGACCCTGTAGTTTTGGAGGCACAGAAAGCAAGGGAAGCAGAGATTGCAAAGCGATCATGGATTGCTTCAGAACTATACGATCCATGGTGCATAGATGCGTACACAAAATCGAGCAATATTTATGCATTGGGTTATCTATTCGACATGTTGATAGATTTTTGGAGTGCAAGTAGGAAAGTTTATTTTCCAGAAGAAGTATTTTACCATCCCGACCAAGATATTATGAGGACCATTCATATTAAAGTAGACTAATAGATGAAGTTAAGAGAGCGGAAAAATAGAAGAAACGCTTATGATGTTCTGATATTTTTCAAAGAATATTTAAAGACGGACCCTAATCCTGTCCAACGATCACTTTTTGAACTTGCGTTATCTTTTTACCCGACCTAAACATTTTTGTGATATACATTTGTCTTGTTCGAGGTATTTCATTTGTATTGATGTGTATTATTTGGTGTGGTATGGTTCACCTCATTGAGTCATGTCTTGTATTTCAAACAGATCAATTGTATTATATTTTAATCGGATCAATTATGTTCAGTCATTTCAAATTTGTCTTGTACTTCAATTGGGTTTGTCAGTTGTGGTTTTGTTTGATTGCATTAGTAGTAGGCGAGACGGATCTACTTTGTGTACTTGTGAGACCGTTGAATCGTGAGAATATATTTTTGTCAATGATATTGAATATTTGTCTATTTGTCCATTGCAGCTCTAAGATAAAATGGCCGATGAAAAACAAGTTTGTGGCACCCAATCAATGCCTGATGATCAGCAACAAGTGGCTGTTAATGCATTTCAGCGCCTGAAGTCTCTAGTGCACGGTATGACGGCACAACAAGCGATGCGCACTGCTGACGACTTTCAAAATGGGCGAATCCAAACCACATGCAATGGAAAGAGATCAATAAAGAAGTGACCAAGGACATGATCAAAACAATATGGCCATGCGAGGACGCGGAGATAAAAAGAGGAAGGTGAAAGGTATCGAAGTGCATTCATGAAGCGATCAAAGAAAATGCTGAAAGGATCTACTTGGAAGTTTATGGTACACAATGCAGATTGTGCGTTATATTTTGCAAAAATATTTTATATTCATTTTTTGCAACAGAGACCAGTAGACTTTTTGTCAAAGAAGACAACTGCTACCACCCATGATATCACGAAAAGTTGTGTCACTTTCACCCGAGATGAGCTGGCATTGATAGTTGAAGGCACCGACCTACATGGAGAGAAAGATAATTTACATGACCCAGCTGGTAGAGAAAGATGCATAAATAACACGGCTTTATATAGCCACCCAAACACCCCAACCCTCACTGGTCTGGATGGAGAAAAGTATTCACCACTTAAGACAAGACGTTCAGAATTTGATACAGTGAGTGAATCCTCCGCCTGTACAAGGGACACACATCAACCACCTTGTCCTGCATCCAGATTTGGTCCCCTCGTCTACTTTGGATGCATCTTCATCATCTCAATCTCCAAAGAATTTTGATGGATGGAGTGGATACTATACTTTGACATATAGTCATTATTAACACTTTGTCTGCCTTATTCATTTGATGCAAAATAGTAGCCGATGCGCCATCTATTCACAATATATTCCGCAAGGAATATATGTTATGTTTGGGATTGCAAATGAGTATAAATTTAAGCAAGCCTACCAAGATACCCCTAGCACATAGAAATCTTTTTAGTGACCAAGATGTTGTTTCTGAGGATAACAATTAAGATCGAAAAACTATGTATAATTGCAAATATGAAGCATTGTATATGATCAAAATGCATTGAATACAAGCTCTTTCATAATGGTTTTTGACACAATCTTCATTCTATTCTCAAGCTATATTGAATCTGTGAAGTTGTTATCTGGTTCTAAGTTTGAGTGTTGTGGGTCTCCTTGTAAGTCTGTTTCCTCATCTATTACCAGGTTCTCTTCTATTTTGTCTATAGTGCATTGAGATACATCGACATTGAACTCTTCTTCATCTTCCTTTTGACAATCATACAACCAGGTTGACATTTCCTCCTCGTAGCCAGTACTTTCAATGTGATGCAATATCTTTTCATTACAAAACATATACACTAATTTTTTCACTCTGTCTGCTAATAGTCTGTTGCAAATAGTGCTATGAACATACTTGTACATACTCCAGTTTCTCTCTGAACTTGAGTTTGCTGCACATTGGCCAATACTTTCATTGCAAGGAGACGTAAGATCGAGTAATGCTCTCCACCATTCATCATCCACCACTTCCATGCAGGTTGCCCTTTTGCCATTGACTGTACAAAATCATTTGCAAAAGGACCCTCTTTTAATCTAAATGCACTCATTTCTTTGATACAATCAATTCGGTCCTGAACGATGGAGTAGAACGTGTTGACCACATGATAGAAATCGCTGACCACCTCTGAATTGGACATCAGATCTAAATTCCAATAATCCAGATCAAGCATGTAAGCCACACTATGGAGTGGACTATGAGCGCTCTTTCATCTTGCATAAAAATACTTCGCCAAAATTCTTTGCTATTTGCCAAAGAATGGTAGTCGCCACTCCTTCTCTACTACAGACTCTTTCAGCTCCTCGAGATTTTCAAGACTGTTGGACTGACCACCATGTCATCCACACTTTATCCATATTTGGCATCTTTTGATCAAGGTTGCGAATTGCGAACATAACGGGCATCATTACATGGTATGCATCTATTACACACCTCCACTAAGCAGCCTTGTTTATGTTGCCACGTAGACATGTAATTTTCTTCATCACTTTTTCTTTCTGCTCAAGCTGCCATTCATCAAAGGCCGTGCAATTGAAAGTGTCAATCACAACGCACTTATTGTGGAGAAGTGATTCAAATGTATAAAAATGCGTGTAAAAGCGAGTTTAGCAGGAAGTTTTCAACATCACTGCCATGCACATTCTGTACAAATCGAGCACTCTTTATCGTTTCAAGATAAATTTCAAAACCTAACGTTCTGTGTCAATTATCTTGGCAAACCATGTGGTTTCTTCACTAGTGTATCAATCCTTCAGCACCAAGTTTAAGTTGTGCGTATTATAGCCATTGTCAAAAATGTATGGAAAGCACTTCTTTATTAATTTACGAGCGTTTTTAAAATTCTTTGCGTTGTCCATGACTACTTGAACGACATGTTCATCACCAATTTTTTTAATTACATTAATCAAGACTTCAAAAATGTATTTGCCACTTTTAATTACACCAAAATTGTTAATCACCTTTATAAACGTTTCTTCCCTTGGACAAACTAGTGTTACATTAATCAGTGGTCTTCTTTGAACATTTGACCAACCATCACTCACAATTGTGCATCCTGAAAGCGAAATATTTTCAAGTAGTATTTTGCCAACACGCTCTTTGACTTCGATGTAACATTTGTCCAAGAGAACATTTCGTATTGTGTGATAAGAGGGAGCTGAAAATCCTGGGCCAAATTCATCGATTTTCTTCCAAGTGGCCTTTAAATGATTGTTGTCTACCATGACCAGAGCACTTCCAGTGAGAAGAATATTGCTTTGGTGAGCGTAATTTGTGGTTCTTCTAGAAACTGCATCCGGAAGCTTTGATGCAATGATTTTAGACGCATTTGACCAAGTCCACCTTCATTGTGACGCTTAAAAGGAATGCTGCTTGACATTTCCTCTCCTTGCGTAGGCTGTTCTCCAAGGTTAGTTGGTGTCACCACAGGATCAACATAGTTGATATTTGGCTTTGTTTGCTCTCAACTTGCATCCATAACAGAGCTATATATCTGCTGTCTCTTGCCACCTTTTTTGGCAAGATCTTCTCTCAAACGCTTTGCAATTGCACACATAATTACAACTCTTTTTAATGCTACCCAGAAAATGGTCCCTGATAAGAGGTGCACCGCTTGATTTTGTTGTGAGACAAAATTTACATTGCCACTCCATATATCGACCGCATATGTTATGAGTATAATCCCACTTTTTGCCAGGCGCTTTTATTCTTTGGCTTCTTTGTACCACTTGTGCCGACATTTTGCTCCATTGCATTTAAATTAAAACCGAAGACAAAAGAACTAAATGTTCAATTTTTAAAACATTTTTCTTCTTTTCAATATATATTAAATTTTTCATTCACTAGGAAAGAAATCAAATCTGCACGATATGAGATTTGCAATGCACGTTAATCAATCCACATATCGATCAGTTATATTGTGAGCAAACATACACATTGCAATGCACTCTCTACACGGCACAATAAATACAACAATGCTATGAATTTCTCAATGCAACTATTATTATGATGATTATTTATACGTCCGCTTTGATTTGCAAACAATAAGAAACATCTAACTTCAAATGCTACAAAGAATAATCAACTTCTAAACTGAACGATGTCAGTTGTTTGCAAAACACACACGAAAGCAATAAAATCTATGATTAGTCATGTCATACATTAATAATTTTCATAATACATAATGCACTTTTTGTATAAACCTATGCATGAAATCACAAAGAAATCTTCAATATAATCACACAATTGAGGACTACTTGTACCCAGTTAAGGATTGTAGTCCTTTATGCAACCAATTCAATATATAAAAGCTATTTTCACCCAATTAAAGATTATAGCTCTTATATTGTGCAGTGACAATGTATATCAACTCAAATCTATGATGGTAAAAAATGCAAGACTTCAAGGATCTTTATATGCCGAGTACACTAGTACAGGACATCCAACCCTTGACTATCGACTCAACATTTGCATATGCTCATCTTCTAAAGCCAATTACAACCCTCATTCGGACCAATGGCTTCGTCGCAATGATTCGTACCTTTTTGTTCGATAAAGGAATTAAATATTTTTAGAAGTGGTTACCGATTTAAGAATCACGTTCAGCCCAAAAAAGGACTTGTGACTTTGTAACCTTAGGTCAATTCACAAGGAGATGACAATACTCGGCACTTGTATACACTCCCTAGGGATTTGTTTAGTCAAAGCACAACGTTAAGTACCCTGTTTACTTTATATAATTAAGCTCGCCAGGTTTTTTTATTCTCGACGGATCCGCCAAGCATTCACCGACTGCCGAAAAAATAAACAAACCTGCGGGCACCACAAGGAATATTCTTTTACCCGACGGGCCAACCAGCTCTATGGATTTTTGCAGGTTATCATCAAAGTCACGTTTACAATTAACGTGATCACGGGCTTTTCTTGTGTAATTACTAGATTTATTAACGTAATCACACGATTTTGATCACGTCAATGAAATCCTTGTTAATGGTCGACAATAGGCATCGTGAGGCGGGTGCAATCCTTACCGTCCGATCGCTTTTTGAACTAGGTGTGAACTCACAAGATATGTGTACGACACCAAATTTGGTGTGAACTAAGTGCGAGCTTGGTGTAAACTTGGGAGGGTCTGTACACCACACCAAATTCGGTGTGAACTCGATGTGAGCTTGGTGTAAACTTGGGAGGGTCTGTACACCACACCAAATTTGATGTGAACTCGATGTGAACTTATCCGCAATGATCCGATCTATAAACTTAACACACACCTTTCAATTAGTACGTGATAGCTTTAGCAGTTAGAGTTAATCCCAAGACGGAGAGCAGAAACGAGAATCTTTTGCATTCCATAGGCAATCCAATGGTCACGATCAAGTGGCCATCGTGAGCCGTTGATACCACCTACCTCCCAAAGTGACACAACAAAAACAACGTCGATGGCCTTGTTGTAAAATAACACAGGCCTTCTGCTCAAAACGGATCTTCTGCTGTCACGTGCGTGTGCAAAACGCAGGCAATGGAGGAACAGGCTGTAGCAGGCAAGGACAGGCGCGTCGAATCGTTGGGATGGCTTACAGAGTCATCTATAATGCCCAAGAAGAAGAAGGCCATCGAAGGTGTTGGCGCTTCCTCCATCGTCGAGCTCCGCGCCCAGCTCTACCGTACCCAAGAGGACGCCAAGCGTATCAAGACTGGAGACGCAGATGCTGTTCTCCATCGCTCCCTCAAGAAAACGGACACATTCTACAAGAAAAATACAGGAGTTGAAGAGCGAGCTAACAGGTGAGAGAGAGAGAGAGAGAGAGAGAGAGAGAGAGAGAGAGAGAGAGAGAGGGGGGGTAATGTCATGTATGAATTCCCAAAACATATTGTAAAGAGCTTTTTGCCATCTCTTTGGCAGAGACAAACTCCAGTTGAAAGCTGAAACTGATGGTTCTGCCAGCTATGCTGCATTGGAAAAGAAGGCCCAGCTGTATGAAAAACTTGCAAGAGGTGAACTGTCGGATGAGGATGAAAGAGAAAAATATAGTGTTGATTTTCTAAGAAAGGGATTGCTTGAAGATGAGTTTAGAAGCTTGGAGGCAGAGGGGGCTGGAGAAGTTGCTCCAATGCAGAGTAATGAGGGTCCAACACAAGATTCGTCTTCGATAGAAAGACGTAGTGGCATTGGATGGAGTTCTGATAAGGCAGTAGGAATTTCTCAAGAACACAAGATTTTAGTGAGGTAAAAATGCCCTTATTTGCCTCGATTGCATGATATTTTGTTGATTTTATGCATCTTATGTTAAGATTTTATGGTTATTTATTTGTTTTTTGTAAGTTGGATAAGGAAAATATGCTAGAGGATTGTGTAAAAGCCCTAGAGTTACCACTTTGTATTCATCCAGTTGGGTTTATTGGGGCAAGTTTTGCTTGCGAGACCGCACTATTTCTTCTAGCTTGATTCGCTTGTCTACCTCATGTGGTGAAATCAAGTGTGTTGCAAATACGCATGGTATTTTATGTTGACGGATCTTGATCTTGGCAAAGAGTAGAAGACAAGGTGATGAAAATCAAGGCTTAGAGATTACTCTTTTTCCTGCGACCAAGGATTGGTGGGGCGATAATAAGAAGTGACATATGCGGTGGGATGGAAGGCTTGGATCGCGTAGGCTTTTGGTGCAAAAGCAAGCTTGAGAACTAGCGTGGTTGTGCGTTTAGTTTTGGTCTTGGCAGCGGTTCTAGTTAGGGGTTGGTTGTGGATGTGTGGCAAGTGCGGTTAAGCTTGCTTTCATGAGTCTTGCCTTGTCCACCAAAGGATTCTCTATTAAAGATGAAGGCCAAATCAATCTCTCTTCTCCCTTCTCTCTCGTGATTCGTCATGAAGTCAAGTGACTGGTGTATAAGTTTCTGTATTTGAATGATTGTGTGTAGGGTATGCATATCATACATGCTGCATCACCTATTAGAGGGAGAAAATCAAGGAGTTGAGAGGGAGGAGCACAAGGCAGAGAGTGTCACGTGTATATTGGCACTGTGTGCCACGTGGACGTGGTAAACCTACCCAAAACGTTGTCTGAGGATTTAGTTCGGCAATTTTGTGAGCATTATTGCAAGACCTGTATGCTATGACAAGTTCATTGGATTAGGTGATTAGATTAGGTGTTGTTGGTCACAACCCTCTTGCATAATCGACTTTGTACCCGTGTTTGATGGGTGTTGTTATACTTCAATGGGCATCCAACAACGCGAGCATGTAGCGAAGCTCGAGGGAGGTGCACTAAACTCAAGGCTTGCATTTCCCTCTCACTTTGTGTCCTCATGACCTACGGAATTCGAGATCTGGTTGTCACGTGCACATGGCTTTGTGTGCCACATGGACATACTTCATCGACTTCTAGAGCCAGTTTTCACCTTCCTAGATAGGAGTGTCCAGAATCCTAGGAGGATTAGTACCGGCAATTTCGTGAGCCTGTTCGTAGGTCCTGCATGTCCGAACAAGTCCATTTTGGAACCCTCTTGCATAAATGGTTTGCACACGTGTTTTGACAGATGTTATTACACTACGGTGAGAATCTAGCATGATGTGGATATTGTTTTAGGTTAGAGGAATTCAATGAGCCATTCCCCGTGTCGATCGGATTCCCGGCTAGGCAGATTTGCGACAATTTCACTCAGAAACTATCCTCCCGTCCAAACTTATTTTTATTTTGTTGGGTCTGGTGGACAGTTTGCCCTACCTAAGCCTAAGGGAGTTTATAACTAAAAATTCAGCCCTATAAAGGGAACTAGACAGCCAAGCACTGGAGCAAGTTGCAGATCATCTAGTGCTAGTAGAAGAGTAGCCTAGTGTTTCCAATTTTCAGATCAACCTCAGCGTATTGCTGGAAATCGCTAATTCAACACCAACGTTTTCAGATCAGCACATCGTTTTCAGATCAGTGCCAACGCTTTCAGATCAGCAGCAAGCGTATTCAAATTTCAGCCCCTTTTTATCATTGGAAATCGCTTGGATTTGCCTTTGTGATCTCCCCGTTGCGGTCCGATATTTCAGTAGCCTATTGAGTGAAACGAACATGCAGAGAGGATCTCCCAGCTAACGGACCGCCTATAGACACTTGTCGGACGAACCACCCGACCATAGCCACCATTCAGCACCCGTGTGCTAGGGCCAGTGTCCGAGGACGTAGGCATGTAGCTGTAAGCCCGAGCGTCCCATACCACTCGGCTTCAACTGCTCTAGGTTACCTCGTGCACTCTTAGCCTCATGGGCTAACCATTGGCACAGTGCAAGTGGGGATCGATAAATACAAATGAGGCCTTTGCCTCCCTTTTATAATAGTGGCCGGCCACACTACCCGTGTTCCCCACTACGTCCGCGTGGACGTCCATCCCGACGGTGTCTTAAGACACAGATCCTCTCTCTTGTGAGTGGGACATAACTTACTTCCCCCCTTAAGAACCATTGATGTCCTCATCAATGAAGTGGGAATACTGAGCTTTCAAGGCTCTAACTGATTCTTAAGTAGCAAACCTTTCAGATTGACCCTTCCATTTAATTAAGTACTCATCATAAGCTTTTTGGCACGAATGACGGGTACGATGAAACTTAGTACACTGAACTTTGTGTTGATGTATGCTCATGTGTGTGTGCATGTGGTGTGTTGTTGTGTTGGGGAGCATATGTTAGTACCTAGTTCTACACCCACTAAGGGGCACTGACGACGTTAGTGGGGATGTTGTGGTATTTAGTCAATACTATGCATGATGGAGCTGATGGTTACATTATCTTGTGGGTGACTACCATGGGTCTATACCTTGCACTTTCCTTCAAGGGTGTACTCAGTTTGTGTCACAAACTTTAGTTTG
Source organism: Adiantum capillus-veneris (assembly GCF_014529385.1). Lineage (NCBI taxonomy): Eukaryota > Viridiplantae > Streptophyta > Polypodiopsida > Polypodiales > Pteridaceae > Adiantum > Adiantum capillus-veneris. The sequence goes on along the minus strand of NC_140935.1, from coordinate 114,155,659 downwards.
TGTCACAAGCTGCTGACATGTCAAGCCATTGAAGAACGGAGCCAACCTTCAGATCTCGGCCAAGGGGCCAAAACCCTAAGAAGAAGCAGCAAAAGGAGATGTACAAACTTGGACACTCCAAGTCAAGATTCTACTGTGACACAACAGAGATTAACTTCAAAACAGTTCACAATTCACAATTGATTCGACACGGCTCGACGGAGTTCTGTGCCTAGAGATATTGACCCCAAAGATTGGCGCCCCTTTCGGTATTTTTCTAGATCAGACATATTTGTCCTATGATCATGATTCAACTCTTTTAAAAAGATCGAGTAAACAAACAGACTGGATTTCATTAATTTTGAAATGGCCGAAGCCGATACAAGAGGGACAGACTCGCCCTTAAGTTTCACATCAAGTACAATGGTTCGGCCCTTTTTTGTAGTCAAAGTCGCTTTTCTTGCCTGATAGTTGACCACGGCGTTGTTCTTATGGTACAAGGGAATTCCCAGGAGGACATCACAACCTTCCAAGGGCGTTATATAGAAGTCCTTGTGCCCCAAATACCCCTGACAATGCAACCGAAGTTTGCCAATGACAGGTGTAATGGCTACGTTCTTGCCGTGTGCCGCTAGAATTGCTTCTGCTTGTGGTCCCATCTGATCAGGAGTAATCTCGAGCCACGCTGCCAATTCAGGTGAAATGAAGTTGGCCTTGGCTCCTCATCAAAGAAAATCAGGGCTTCTTGATCTTTCACTTTGCCCCAAGCTCGGCAAAGTTCTGTACTCTCATCAATCTTGCTTGGGTTAGTACCCATGCAATTTGGAACCAGTCCTGTATTCATCTTGCCTTTTTGGTCCACGTTCCTCAACTGCTTTTGAACTCTTTGGCCTTTCTTCGTCAGTTTCTTTCTGTGCCTTTTTAGGGCACTTCGCGGAGATATGCCCAGGTTCCCCGCATGTAAAACACTCCCCCTCTTTGATGTAGTTGGCTCTCCCCCGAAGAGTGAGCCGGGGTCGTGCATCCTTATCTTTCTGATCTTGGGGGCTCGTCTTCTTTCTACTTTCATTTTTAGAAGTCTGTTCGGTTTTCTGCGTCATGATCTCATCTGTGGGGTAAGTCAAACTGCCTGAATGTATGGCCAAGCCCCGTTTCGCATGACTCATCAGTTCTTGAATAGAATCAGACTTTTGCTCTAAGTAGTGATCTCGGAACTCCGTAGGAAGTCCGCAGCTAAACTGCTCAATCTGTTCTTTAAACGAGATCTTCTTATGAAGAAGCGGGTAGAAAAGAGCTCCAAAATCTCTCGCAATATGGGTCCAAGGACCAAAGTATCTTTCTTGGTTATCCGGAGATGGTTCCAAGCAGTTCATATGACACGTTCGTACTCCCGAGTCAACCAAGAAGAATTAAAAAGCCTTTTATATTTCAGCCATTTAACTGGCGCTTTCTTGTTTAATAGAAGAGTGGACCACCATGTTCGAGCATTTCCCTTGAAGTAAGAGGTAGCCCTCCGAATCTTGGAGTGCTCTTAGTAATGCCCTCCAGAGAAAGCTATATCAAACTGCTGTATGAAGGCCAAAGCCCTCGAAGCATCTCAAAATTCAGAAAAGTGTCAAATTTAATTGATTGTCCACCTTCTTTAAATTCTCCAATCTTCTTGCTTTTATCCTCCAGAGAATCATGCTGGTTGGCTTATAGAAATTCTTCTTCTTTGCTTAAAATCTGTGGTCATCGAGTCCGAACTATCTGAAGACGAGTCCTCTGTAGAATTGTCAGAAACTGGGCAAAACTTAGGCTTCTTTGCCTTTTTCTTGCCCTTTCCGAAGCTTTGCTTTTTGCTTCGCTTTTTGCTTCGCTTTTTCCCTTTTCTGTCTTCTTCGCTCGAGCCAGAAGAGCTAGAAGAACTGTCAGAAGAAGAAGAAGAACTCCTTCAAATAGCACATGCTTCTTCTACTTTCGTGCCGAGGCAAAAGTAGATTGAAGACCCAAATAACCCGGGAAGTCAGTTCCTTTCTTCTGCTTTTTGTCATGCTTTTTGGCTTTGTTGGTTGCGTCAAAAAGTTGGGTAATCCGTGTATCGATCACCTCTTCTAATTCTTGCTCTGTAAACATTCTTGGAGTAGGAGGTTTCTTGAGTGCCGGTTTGAGCCTTCGAACACAATGGTCAAGTGATGCCTATGCTCCTCTTCATTCTTCGAATACAGTATCATGTCATCGAAGAACGTCCCAACAAACTGTTGATGCGAGCGGAAAATCCGGTCCATCATTCTGTTGAACGTGGCAGGAGCATTTGTTAGCCGAAACGGCATCGCTAGAAACTCATAAAGACCAAATGTTGTTCTAAAAGCAGTCTTGTGCACATCCTTTGGCCTTACACGAATCTGATGGTACCCACTCTTAAGGTCTATCCTACTGAAAATTGCAGCACCCTCTAAACGGTCGAGAATATCATCAATTCGAGGAATAGGAAACCTATTCTTGATGGTATTCTTATTCAAGGCACGGTAATCAATACACATGCGCCATGAGCCATCCTTCTTCTGCACTAGGAGCAATGGGGAGCAAAAGGGTGAAGAACTAGGCTGAGTTAGCCCCTTCTCTAATAACTCCTCAACCTGGCTCATAATCTCTTTCTGTTGCGCCGCACTAACCCTGTAGGGAGGTCTATTTGGTGCACTACACCCAGGCACCAAATCTATCCGATGGTCCTCAGGTCTCTCTGGTGGCAATTGCGACGGTAATGAATCAGAAGAACAATCACTAAACTTTTGCAAAAATGCTGACCTTTCTTTATCTAACACAGATAAATTTGATTGATCACTATCTGAGACATCATGTGCAAAAATCAAGTACACAGAAAGATGATTCTTTATTACAGAAGTGATAGTAGAAGCAAATAAAATAGGGACTGACTCTCCTTTTAGCTTTACATCCAAGATGTGAGTTTTGCCCCTATGATGTACAATGATCTTTTTGTTGTAGGCATCCAAGACTCCATGCACTCGGAACATCCACGGGATCCCCAACACATCCTTCTAGCGGGATGATGTAGAACTCTTTTGTGTTCACATACGACTGAATATGCTGACGTAGCTTTCCAATGATGGGAGTAACACACTTTGAGTGGCCAGGACATGCCGACCCTGCCTGTGCTGTGTACCCCATCTCTTCAGCTTTGTGCCCAGCTTTCCAATGATGGTAACACACTCTGGATCAAAGAAGATGAGTGCCGTATGATCCCTAACTTTACCCCAAGTCTTGCATAACTCATTGGCATCTGTACTGGGCTTGTCACCCACCATGTCTGGCACCAAACCTGCCGTGGGTTTAGGCTTCTTGCCTTTCTGGTCTTCTTTATCATCTGAGTCAGCTGGTCTTTTCCTTTGTGGACAATCGATAGCAAAGTGACTAGGCTGCTCGCATATAAAGCATTTGTTTTCAGCCATTAGGACCTTCTTTTCCTCGAGCGACTTGCGCACAAAAGGCTTCCTTTTCTGTTTCTTTGCCTGTGCTCCAGAAGTCTCGGCTGAATCCTTGTCCTTGGTGGCCTTTTCCGACCCCTGTGACGCTTCAGGAGCCGTTTTCACAAAGGGCTTCTTCGCTGAATTTTTCTTTTGCTGCCCTCCTTTCTCGTTGCTTGGAAACCCACTATCCTCTCCTTTCAACAAGGCAAGACTAGTGTTCGCAACTTCCATAAGCTGAGTGAGGGTAGCCACTCTGTTCTTGGTACAATAATCGCGAAGCCCTTTAGGCAGCTCACAACAATACTTCTCTGTCTGCTTTGTCAATGGCACAAATCTGTAGGAGGTCACTGAGAGTAACGCTTTACAAAACCTCCTATTGTACTCCAGCAAGCTCTTGCATGTAGCCGAAGTAAGCTGGTGCTAATCTGTCATGACATCGGCTTCAAATTCATTTGAAAGCCAAGCAGATGCAAACATTTTCTTGAAGTAAACCCAAGTGGCGGGTGCCTGCCTTTGCATTAACAATGTCGTCCACCATGTAAGCACATTGTCCTTTAAGAAAATGGCAGCTTTCCTGACTTTCGAGGCCTCTGTAAAATTCCCTCATGATAAGCTGTATCAAGCTGCTGGAGGAAAGTGAGCCTTTGCTTTATCCTCAAAGCCACTGAAAGTATTGAACTTTACAGCTACACCACCTTCTTTGTAAGCTTTCGGCTTCTCCAGCGCCCCCAAGTTGTCATAAGGAATGGTCTGCAACATGGGCACTGTAGTAGGCATGATTGGCACATCTTGGCCATTCACATTTTGCGTCAGAGGTGCGATATCTGGCCATGCCAAAATGACCCTGTGGCACCCCAAACTGGCCCTGGTTGCATTGAAAACCTTGCTGCATGCCTACACTATCATACATGGGGTTTGGCATCATGCCTTGCATACCCCCAAACACTGTTTTTGGCATGTACGGCTGACTTCCAAGCACATAATCAGCCATACTTTGGAACACCGATCCACCCCCGAAATACCCAGGATGTACCGTGGGTGGTGGAAAAACTGGGTGCATTGCTTGGTATCCAGTTCCCTGTCCATTGAAGACAGCATGCGGGCTCTGAAAGGTGGCAGGCTGAACTGGCATAACCTGTGGAATAGGTGTTCTAGCCACCTGTTCAAGCACGGGAAGAACCTGTTTTGGAGCCCTCGACTCCGCAACATGCGGATGTTCCCTTTCCTGCTGAGTCGCATGAAGTACTTGGGCTTGAGCCTCAACAAGCTCCGTACGCGGTGTAGGTTGCCTGTTTTGCTGTTGCACTGGTGGCGCTTGCAAGAACTCCATAAACCTTGGATTCTGCACTAGTTGCGAAAAGGTATTCACTGCGGCAACTAACTGAGTCTTGAACGCATCATCCTCAAGTTGCCCAGTCATAAAGCCCTGTACTACTGGAGGGACATTCACATTAACAGGAGGTACAGACTGACGTGGTCGTAAGCTCTTGCCAATCTCAAAGACCATAGGGATTTCTTGTCTGTCCTTTGAAGAGGAACTCTGTAACAGACTTGGACACTCCAAGTCAAGAATCAATCACGACAGCACCAAATAACCACTTCAAAACAATTCACAGATCACAATAGACTTGCACTGGCCCGGCGGAGTTCCGTGCCTAGAGATATTGGCCCCAAAGATTGGCGCCCCTTTCGGTTTTTCTTTATGTATTAATTAATGTCAAAGTATAAGAGAGCGGTTAGGGTTTCACTCTCAGACTCTACGTCTAGATGCACTGCAGAGTGAGCCCTCACCGCTTATTTAAAGTTTACAAGGGATGCCCAAAAGCAGAGCCCCAAAAGCTTCTAAATCAAAAGCTAAAAATTCTCTCTCTCTCTCTCTCTCTCTCTCTCTCTCTCTCTCTCTCTCTCTCTCTCTCTCTCTCTCTCTCTCTCTCTCTCTCTCTCTCTCTCTCTCTCCCTTGCCAAAAGCGTAGAGAAAAAGCAGCCAAATCCGTCGTTGGAGGGCTGAAAATCCTGCTTTTTTTCCGTACGTAGACACGCCAGCATGGCAGCGCATTTTTTGGAAATCTGCTTTTCTGCTGCTAGGGTTAGGGTTTGGGTTTAGGAAGATTTTAGGGTTAGGGTTAGGGTTTTTGGCAGATTTTAGGGTTTGCAGGTTTTAGGGTTAGGATTTGCAGAATTAGGGTTTTCAGCAACAATCAGGGTTAGGGTTTCCCGCATGCTCTCGGGCAGACACGTCATCACTTTGTGATATACCCCCTCTTGAAAACATTGTAATCGCCCTTGATTACGCTTGCAAAATAGACAGAAGCCATAAACCATTTTAGCAGACATTGACTGTTAGTACCTACGTACTAGGAACACACATCTAGCACATGTACCAAATTGACAATCACATCACATGACATCACTAGACATCACAAGACATCACATGACGTTCAACATTCATTCGGATCTTAGACCATGATTTATCGGCAATGTAGCTAGCAATCGCATCTAGATCCAATCGGGACCTCATCGATGCTCGATTGACTAACCCCTATTGCAACCATGTCTATTCGAGATCAATCAGCCCAAAATGCTGCAGTCATTTCGTCTATCAGTTCCTGCACTTAAAAGAAGTCAAGAACAAATCAATAATGAGGAATTCCATTTCGTAAAGTCATACAACAGAATACTGTCAGCTTTCAGTATCCTTGAAGTTCAAAGAGACATCAGTGATTGTAGTATCTAAATCAAGGCATCTATTGACAAAGGAGCGGAGTGACTCCCCTCTTGTGCATCCCACTGCACCATATCTCCGGCCAAGCTGAATTCTGGGTTCCATTTGGAGTAGACTATGCTTAACCAAAAGCATCGAGGTAAAGTTTCACAATCTGAGGAGTATCTGCTAGGTCCTCCTTCTCCATCCACTTCGCATCCAATGCAGGATAGTTCTTGAACTTAACCAAGAACCGCCTTCGGACTTTACCTTTATTCTTCGTATCCTTATGTGCCAAAATCTGTTCAGGAACAAGGATCTCCTCGTTTTCTTCCACTTCGGGTTGTTTATCAGGCTCTCCATCATCAGACACATCACCCTTAAAAGGTTTCAAGAGACTCACATGAAATGCATTGTGAATCCTCCAAGTATATGGCAGTTTCAGTCGGAAGGAGACATCATTTATCTTTTCAGTGATCTGGAAAAGTCCGTAGTATCGCATACTAAGCTTTGGAAAAAGCCTCTCCTTTCCCTTTTTCTTTCTTAGGCGTGCCTTCTCAAAACGTAAGAGCACCCAATCATCCTCCTTCAATTTCAAGTCGCGACGATGGAGATCCACTGCCTTTTTCTGTCGTTCTTGAGACTTCTGCAAAGTCTCGCGAACCTTGGCAAAAGCCGTATCTAAGTCTCGCGTATATTCATCTGCTTCAAAAATCTTATTTTTTGTGCTTAGGAAGGGTGGAACCTTCGCAGCACCTTCAACAATCTCAAATGGCGCCTTCCCCGTCGAAGAGTGTATCGTGTTATTGTAGGCAAATTCCACCAAAGGTAGGTACTTTTCCCATTGAGTCTTCTGATCCGAGATATAAGACTTCAATAAATCTAGAACCACTGAATTTGCAATCTCAGATTGCCCATCAGTTTGCGGGTGGAACGATGACGAGAACTGCAACCGCATGCCAATGTTCTTCCAAATTTCCTTCCAAAGCAAACTCGTAATGCTGGGGTCTCTGTCGGAGACAATCGTCTCAGGCATGCCATGTAATCTGAAGATCTGGGCCACAAACAATCTCGCTAAGTGATCCGGCTTGACTGTTTTCTTCACTGGAATGAAATGAGCCTGTTTGCTAAATCTGTCAATAACAGTCCAGATACCATCGTAACCACTCTGTGTTCTCGGGAGATCAAAAATGAAATCCATTGCAATACTTTCCCAGGGACGGGTGGTGTGGGTAAAGGCTGTAACAATCCCTGTGCCTTATGCCTGTCAAACTTGACCTTCTGACATACTAAGCAATTGCGCACAAACTCTTCCACATCCTTTTTGAGTCTCCGCCAAAAGAAATATCTCTCTACCCCTTTCATGGTGGTAGCAATGCCGTGGTGACCCGTAAAAGGTGGACAGTGGCATTCGGTCATAACCTTTTCCCTCAACGGCTGTGTAACGCACAACATGGTTTTTCTCATCAAGTAGCCTTCCCTAATGGAGTATCCTGCTACTACTGTCTCCCCATCTCGTATCCGTGTGAGAATATCTGCAAAATCTGTATCTGTGGCATATTGTTCGACCATATCCTCGAAGCTCCTATGATGTATCGCGGAAATAGCCAGAACCAACGGCTTTCGAGACAAAGCATCTGCCACCACATTCTTCTGTCCCTGCACATCTTCCTTTGTGAGGCAAGTGCACAGAAATGTGCCACTTGGTGCATTTACAAGCATTTTCCTGTTTTGGGTTTGCCGCCTAAAAATCTCCGGACTGGTTGCTCGGTTGACTTCGCGGCAGAGTTGTAAAATGTTCCCCTAGTCATACCGGAGGTAATGACGCGAACACATTTTACGGCCCAAAATAGCAGTTCCCTAAATTTTAGGAGATGCTTCCGTTGGGCTCCCACTCATCTTGACCATCTATCCTCATTGGGACCGCATCCAAAAGTGCAATGTGGCCCAACTGTCGGATACTTTCTGTTGGTAGTCCCACCTTGACTTTTTGCCTTTATTGAGTTCACTTCCTAGTATCCACCAACTTGCTAAGTGCGACCGGGGGGACCTACATGATCTTGCTCTGAGCCTAGACATCCTCTTACTATACGAGTTCCAGTGTCGACCACTTTCCGTCTGCGGGTGAGACTACCGTTCACATTGGCGATACAATGTCCGACCGTTTGCTACTTCAAAAAGAGGGTCTCAAAAATAAAAGAAAAATCATTGGAAAGAAACCAACAACTAAGGTTAGCAGTTTCCACATCCTCGTGACACTTCGCATCCAATGCGGGATAGTTCTTGAATTTAACCAAGAACCGCCTTATCACTTCACGTCTTTATGTGCCAATATCGGTTTTGGAACGAGTATCTTTTCATTTTCCTCCACTTCGGGTTCTGGCTCCCCATCATCGGGCACATCGCCTTTAAAAGGCTTCAGGAGACTCACATGAAAAGCATTATGAATCCTCCAAGTATCGGGCAGCTTCAATCTAAAGGAGACATCATTTATCTTTTCTTTTATTTGGAAAGGTCCATAGTATCTCATGCTAAGCATTGGAAAAAGCCGCTCCTTTCCCTTTTTCGTTCTTAGGCGTGCCTTCTCAAAACGTAAGAGCACCCAATCGTTCTCCTTTAATTTCAAATCGCGACAGTGTCGATCTGTTGCCTTTTTGTGTCTTTCCTGAGATTTCTCTAAAGCCTCCCGAACAATAACACTATCCCTGTGCTTTATGCTCGTTAAACTTGACCTTCTGGCATACAAGCAACTGCGTACAAAATCGTCCACGTCCTTCTCGAGTCTCGGCCAAAGGGTGGACAGTGGCATTCAATTAAAACCTTTTCCCTCAACGACTGTATAATGCACAACATCGTTTTCTTCATCAAGTAGCCATCCTGAATGGAATATCCCGCTACTACCTCCCCATTCTGTTTTCGATCGAATACATCTGCAAAATTTGGATCTGTGGCATACTGATCGACCATATCCTCGAAGCTTCTATGGTGTATCGTGGAAATAGCCAGAACTAACGGCTTCCGGGACAAAGCATCTGCCACCAAATTCTTCTGTCCCTCCACATGGACAATCTGGAAGTGAAACTGTGACAAGATGTTTGCCCACCACATCTGGTTTTCCTATAGCTGCTTCTGTGACAAGAAGTAGCGTAGACTCTGGTGATCTGTGAAGATCGTAAAATCGGCTCTGAGTAGGTAATGTCGCCATTGAGTAAGAGCATGGATAACCGCCAAAAGCTCTTTCTCATATATCTGTGCTGTCTTGAAAACAATCGGCTTTCGTAGGCAATGACATGGCTTTCTTGCATTAAGACCGCACGCAGACTACGACCACAAGCATCACAATATACTTCGAATAACTTTTGCAAATCCGGCAAAGTTAAAACTGATCCTGTAGTCAATTTCTCTTTCAATGTTTGAAAGGCAGTCACCTCTGTGGGTCCCCACGAGAAAGGGACTCCTTTCTATGTCAAAATATGCAAAGGGGAAGCAACCTCTGCAAACTTTCTAATAAACCGCCGGCAGTAAGAACATAAGCCCAAGAAGCTTCTAACTTCACGGACATTCTTCAAATCTGGCCAATCATGGATAGTCTCAATCTTGGCCGGGTCCATCTGCACTCCTGCTGCTGAGACGATGTGTCCCAAAAAGTGTATCTCTGGTAGGAAAAATTCTCTCTCTCTCTCTCTCTCTCTCTCTCTCTCTCTCTCTCTCTCTCTCTCTCTCTCTCTCGCTCACAGTTCAGTTGTTATTGAAGTACTAAAAGTCTGTTCAGTCTGTTCTTTTCTATTGGCACGTGGTGTCGGTCTTGTGACAAACGGAGGCTTGAAAAATGGACATTTCCTGTAACGGTTCATCCTCTTCAAGAATCTCCTTTTGGGGATTTACTTGAAACAACTTCAACCAAGAAATATGGAAAACATCATGCATTGACCTTTTAACTTTCTAGTGAGAAATGCAACTGGAGGGGGTGTCCTATTCCTTTTCACAAAATGAGAGATTAGAGGCAAAGAAGGAATGCTCTACTCAAAGTGAATGACCATGGGAGAGGCACTTTCGTGAGGGATTGAGCGTATTATCTTTCTAACAAACGTGTGGATCAAGCTCACAAAACCACTCAATGCCTAAAATCATATCACATCCAGCTAGAGGACGCACAACAAACTTGCAATGAAAAGATACGTTTTGAATAGAGACTTGCACGTCAGGACATTCATGCGTGATTGAAGAGTCTAAGCCAAGAGCGAATCCAGAGATCGCAATGAGAGTTGCTGGAATAGCTTCTAAGCATGCCCTCTTCACAAGAGAATTGCTAATCACATCGTGCACATTGCTAGAATCAAACAAGATCACAATGCGTTGACCATTCACATGATCATAACTCTTCAGAGAGAAACTTAGGACGCACTACTTTGCTCATGTATGACACTAATAGAAGATGTGGGTTCTTCCTTAGGTGATTCCTTAGAACAACCTCTTTTCATGTGATTGTTAGTGTGACACTTAAAACGTTGTCTTCCTTTTCCATACTCGGTTCTTTCTTCAAAACTTAAGCATCCTCCAACTATTCCCTCATCAGATTTTTCATCAGGAGTCAACATAGAGATTGCCTGCCTTTTCTTTATTGCCTCTTTTAGGCGAAGAGTTTGGTGCTTTAGGTGTAGGGGCAGATTGAGAAGAAGAGTTACTACTGTTCTTACCATTGTTCTTACTATTTTACTGATTTTGTGGCTTCTACGGGGTATTGGAAGGTGACTTGTTCTGCTCCTTAGGCTTACCTTTTTGTGCTTCAATTCTTGCTCTAAGGCGATCATGACGGTGTCATCGTAGTCAGTAGGCAGTAAGAACTTCACATCATATTTGATGTTCTCTTCAAACCAAAAAGAAAAGTGTCCTTGCGATCCTTGTCCGACTGATGCAATTGAACACCAATCTGCAAAATACAGTTAAAAAAGACATAACAGGAGTCCCATTTTGCTTGAGACCTCACCAATCCTCTTTCAACCAGTCAAGGTATTGCGGTGGCATGAAACGGTCCTTGAGCTTAGGTTGCTTAGCCTAGGAATCGACCTAACCGTAAGACAGTGGTTTGCCATCAATGGCATGCTCAAGGTGCGTAGACATCTGTGCCTCTTGCCAGGCTTGATACCAATTTATGGCATCACCCGACAAATACATGACAGCTGTCAAAACTTTACTGTTAGCGCTTTTCTTGCTAGTAGCAAAGTAAGCGTTAAAGTGATGAAACCAAGAATAAATCATAGCGGCACCATCATACTTATTGAAAGTCAACTTTTCAGTGACTGGATTGTTGGAGTCGTTGTCTCTATCCGGGTTGCCAAAGCCTGACCTTGAGTTCAACTATGGGCAGAGAATTGTAACACCTCAAAATCAGTGCACGTAGTATGAGTACATTACATATGTATAAACTGAGCCTGTCATAGTGAAAGAGAAAGGAAAATAGTACATAATCGTCCATCGAGAAGAATCCTTGTATCAGAATTAGCTGTGCTTTTTTCTTCATGTTGTGACAATTACTGGACTATGCATTTCTGATAGCTTGGTTGTCCTCTCAGGGAGGTGAACCAGGAAACCATAGAGGCAAGAGAGCAGGCAACGCTTCTCAAGCAACGTCGGCAGATGCAAGCTCAGAAGAATAGAGAAAAGCTCAAACAAGCATTTCTTAAGAAGAAGGTGGAAAATCTGAAAGCTGCTGAAAAGAAACAAGCGGAAGAACACAGTCAGCAACCCTCTTAAGCACATTCTCAAGGTATATGTTGGGTTAATTTTCTTGTTTCCATGGTTCAGAGGTTGCAACAGGCTGATGAATGATGCCATGCACAAAATGGTACTTCTCAGTTCTAATTATTTGACACTTGGTTTCTGTTTGTTTAGGGGTGCAAGTGCTTTCATTGGCGAATTGATCGGAAGTTACAAGGGCTGAGTTTAGGTTAGTAACTTAACTTACTCTGTAATGATGATAGTGCCTGGCTGTTTACAGTTTTTAATGCACTGCCATATATGTAGCACAAGTCCCCCCCTCACCCCCCAAAAAAGAAAACACACACACACACACACACACTCACACACACATACATACATACTCTCTCTTACGTTTTTGTAGTCGCAAGCGTGATGGTTTAGCAATTGGCGCTATGTGCAGAATTGAGATTGACAGCTCAATTTTAGAAGATACCTGAGGTGGTTATTCAAGAAAGGTTAATGGGGGACCTGTATATGAGGATGTGGTGCACATGTTAAATTGATGCGGTGGCGACGTCTGAGGTGGTCAGTCAAAGAAGGTTAATGGAGGATCTCATGTGGTGGGCATGTTAAATTGATCCGCTGGCAATGTTTCTGTTGTATTAAGCAGGTGAAAGTTATTGTGCATTACTAGTGTGGAGCTAACCCCTTGAAACCTCAGTGGCGGGCTTCAATACAGGTCCTTTTTATGGTGCCTAGAGATGGCATATAAGGAATGTTATTGTAAAACTTGCCCTGCAAAAGCCGTTGAAAGAATAATACATAATTTTTTCACCTGTTGTGTCATGATTATGTACCTTATGTTTTGCTACATTTTAAAGATGTCTTTTTTTCAGTAGTATGGTTAACCTGCACTATCTTTTGGTGTGTTTTGTTGGTAAGCTTAAGAGTGCAATCTGGCATTTTGTTTTGTATGATGGGCCATCATAGTTGTGTTTTCAGGTAAGAATGGTTGCATCTTTTTGGCATGTTAGAACATGCCTTAGAGAAGAACGGAGAAAGGCGTACATTTTTATTTTAGTCGATGAGTGGACCCCTTCATTTAAGCTCACATTGACTTCCTTCACATTTTGTTTTAAATTGCATACGTGCCTTGGGGTGCTGGCCTAGTGGTAAAGGTGAGGGGCTCTAAGCGCACCCACTATGGTTCAACCCCTGAGGCATGCAGGTGTGGGTGAGTGGGCGCAATCCCGTAAAACAACGGCTAAAATAAAAATGAAAAAAATGCCTACTATTTTTTCACCTTGTTTATTTGCACAAAACCTATCCAGTATGACTAATTTTTTATCCAACTCTAAAATGGCCAAACAAATGACATATATTCTTCGGGTGGGAGTGTAGTGTTCTATGAATTCTTCATCTAGTCTGAGTCACCGAACTTGTGCTTACTGCCTTGCTCACAGTTTTAAGGATCCCTTAATTGTTTGTCTTCGAGTTTTGCCTCAGCACAGAGTGAATGGGAATGATTGAGCCAAAGTAACAAGTGGTTATGGTCGCTTACGGGCAAGCTTGATACAAAGGATAGGCATGTAATGAATCAGGCAAATTTGGGTACCAAAGAAGGTGCTTCAAGTAAATTGGTAGTATGCCGAAGTATACTTAATCAAGGCTAACTGCTCAAAGGATGTGTGTGCGCATGCATGCGCACACACGAGTGACTGGTGTGTTGCCATTCAATTATTGTCACTCTGGGCAATATTCTGATCCGAGGGAGGACTCTTGACTGTACAGCTTGAGGTGCTTTCTTGAATATGGCTTAAACATTTTTTCCGATACGGTCTACATCATAGCATTCAAAATAGGGGACACTTCACCATTATATCCTTAGTGAAAAGCCCATCTTGCATAACATAAAGAAGTTCATGCTTTTGAAAGTGTGATACTTTCGAAGCTAAAAAATGTGCAAGGATGTATCAAACATATAATAGCATAATTAATAGCCCCTAGATGTAGTAGGAGATGAAATTACGACTTTCTTGTGACCCACAACACTCAAATAGTTAAGAGGACACATGCTATTGCTTGTGTGTTGGTGTGGGTACATACATGATTTGTACAGCTCAAAGCTCTCTCCTGTTGTCTAGTGTTCAAGCTTTGGTAGTGTTGAGGGGCGGTGGGCATCATGCAAGAGAAGTGGTATGATTGTAACTGATTTATTACTTTCTTCTTTCATTTGTTGTGTTAGATACTTTTCGAAGAGTGTAGATTTGACTTTTTGTATGGTATTTTGGATTGGCCCATGCATCCTCTTTGTAATGTCAGGATCATTGTGGGCTCTTTTGTATCCACATTGTTGTCACGATAGTTTGGTCCTTTTTTATATCATTTTGCAAGTGTTTGCAGTTTTTTTTCAAATAAAATAAATGTCTAAAAGAAATGAAATCACTTTGTTATCAAGACATATTAGATGTATTTTTTTTTAGTTTTTGCTTGGAGGTTGAGAATGACCAACATCTTGAAGGGCAACGACACTCGCAAAAATATAATCAATATCCCAAAAATTGGAAGGATTTTGTTGGTCCTTCAAGGCATTTTGAGGAGTGTAACCCAACTCATGGAACCATGGAGTTTGGAAGGCTATGTTTTGGTTTTATGTGAGTGCAACACACCATGTAAGATATACATAGAATTAAATTTTTCGAGAGAGATGTTGAGTAGTATGGTGACATTGAGTGGGATCAATGCATAGGCAAAGAAGTTGCAATTGGAGATTGAGATATATACAATGGAGAAAAAAGCATGCCTATCAATGATCGCACACTCAAGATATTAAAGCATATGGGAATCTTTTGCATCTATTGTGTTATAAATGATGATGATGATGACAGAGTCAGGTTATAATTCCATGGTCTAAGCCTAGCTTATATTTCATTTTGAACATGTATATATCCTTGTGAGTTAATCCAAAATATTTGAGAGCTCACTTCCATGCTGACCATTGAGGAAAACCTTGGTGAGAAGGTTTTCAACTTAAAGAGAGGTTGGGCTAGCGGATGCGGTCCTAAGGAGGGGTCGTGGTGGTGGGAACAAAAAATGAAGCTCTACAAAAACGACATTCATACAATTTGTGAAGGCTATCTATAGGGGGAAGAGAATCATCCAAAGGAGGGAAAGCTAGAAATATTTATCAAACAAATGATTTTGAGAATGATAGTAGGGCTTAATCGTGAGGATAAGAAGAATGGTAGTCCATGACAACATTCATTTTATTCATTGAGAAACAATATAGATGGACGAGGACAAGCTTGGGAGCCATAGAAGTCATTCAAATTGTAAAAAAGAACTGACTTTGAGGATGATAGTTAGGGGATGCTAAAATTTAGGCAAACAAGGCAACTTTTAGCATAGTTGATAAGAATGGTATGAATGCCATTTCTGAAAAAATGGTGCAACATGCACATTTGTTTCCCCAAACCTAAACATTTTCCACTAGCTTCAAAAGCTGCTCAAACCAAATTTGGATAGGTGCATTTGCTTTTCATCCATAAAATGATATTTTGAGGCTTAACCAATATGACACAGCATTTGTAGTTTTTTTGTCATTAGGCCCATTTTGACACCAGTGTCTAAGTTTGGAGCTGTGACTCTTGGGATGCTTGATTTCCAACTTAGTACTCACAACATTTCCTTCACTTAATCAATTCCACAACCTCTAGCACCTCGACCACAATTGTAGTCTTGGACACGACCCCAAGGACCAAGGCTTCTTTTCTAGCCAGAGAGAAAAAGGGCACACGATTTTTAGGTTGAAATTTGAAGGAATTTTTAGTTTTCACACTATAATTCACAAAAAGCTTTTTGCGAGCCTTGCTAAGGCTATGGTCAGGCGAGCACTAGTTGAATGTTATATATAACTATTGCAACTATGCCAAAACCGGCATAGTTGCAAAATACTTAACATAGTTATATATGAAAAATAATTGGTGCATGTGTGACTATGGAGAAGGCATAGTTATCGTAATTATAGTAACTGATAGCTATGCCTCGTGTGACCATTGCCAAGGAGCATTGAAAACTGCAATCAAAGAACTCACCACTTGGACAATTGCCACTTCAAGATAGAACTTCGGGATCTACGACCTCATGCATTGTGATTACCACTCTGTATGTTTGAATACTAGAGATACAAATAGCACACCATTCCTTATTCAATTGTAGTAGGTAGATGTCCCACATTTGGACATAGATTAGACCTCAAAAGCGCCTTTTAATATTAGAGCTGAGTCCCCCTATACCTATAAAGAATTTGTGTTCTTAAGTGGTTGGAATAGTTTCCAAGTAGTCCCACCAGCAAGGAAAAGAAAAGCCCCAATTCTAAAAATAAGGAAAAAATTTGACTACAAAAGTGGAGACCCAACTCTTAATTCTTATTGGCTAATCTTGTTGAATTCCCTTAATACCAAGGAAAAAGAGAGTATTAGGAAGGTCTTTACTATTTAGGATCTTGTTCCCAAGCACCACTAAATTGATTGACATGGTATGGAACTTGATTATATGGATATTATATTGATCCCAATTCTACTAAAGCATAGGGGGACCTGACTCTTAGTGATGATTTAGTAACACAAGCTACACCCTCTATAAAAGTTGTCCACAAAGAGGGAAGCACTTGGGAAAAATCACTTCTTAAAAATGCTTTCTATCCAAAAGTAAAAATCGCATGTCATCCTAGATGTAGCCTTGTCGAGAAATTCAAAATTTTCAAGTTTTTACAAAACAGAGTCCCCCTTCTTCCCAATTGTGGGGGTACCTACTATTGGGTCACTTTTAAGAAGATGATTTGCTTAATGCCCATAACTCAAGTACTTGGACATTGAAACATTATTATGTCATGTTCAAAAATACATTTCCTTGGGTATGCAATTAGCCTCGCATGTGAAAGAATCATAATTTTCCAAAAACATGGACAACACTGTAAAGTGTCAAGTCTCCTTATTGGAGTAGAAAGAAACAATTTTTGAAGTTCTAGAGAATGAAGGACATACCCATACTCACTCGCATATGTGAATTCCTTGCAAGAGTGAAATGGCCATTCGATATGTTTTTCCTAGAAAGTATGTCCATGGGCTATATCACAACCTTAAGCACTTCAAAGGTTTTTTCAATGGTTTGGCTACAATAGAATTTTGAAAATAACTTGAAAAGGGACACTACAACATTTAGTTGTGGTACCAAAAATCATCTATCCATAGACCTTCATAGTCATGCATCTAGAAAGAAAGCATGAAAGATACACCATGCAACAATCTGCATTTGACCCTGATGTTTAGATGCCTTACTGGCCACCTCTTCCCACTCAACAAGCTACATTATTCATTGGATGTCTTATGAATAGTTTCGGAAATAATTTAGTACATGTTGTTTAGGATGTACTTATCTTTCTTTCTTTGAGTTTTAAAAAGGGACCTCACGTCTTTGCATCCTCAACTGCCTAGCTCCACTTTAATGGTTGAAACTACATCAAGCTCAAGGTGGAAATCATTGAGCTTCCATTGGCAATTGTGTTGGAGTTTTTTACCCTTTTTATCAGAGTTCCTGCATGTTACACTTTTGATCTATTGGAGTTGTTCTTGTAATTAAAACCTAGATACTTCTAAGAGGAATCCTTTTGGTAAGACCTTTCCCACACCCCTTCTCTCATTCACTAACCATGGGCAAAGAGAAATTTGATAGATTTTTAGAGGCTTAAATCAAGGTTAGCTCATGAAGAAAAACCTTGGAGATTTGTGAAAACTCAACCTCTTGTAGTCAAGAGAGAAGAAGTCCAACATAGGGTTGCTAGTGCTCAAGCTCAAGCCAAAGATTATTGATCACTTGCTTGATGATCTTTGTCCTTTACATTGATCGTCCCAAATCATCCCTTTGATGCCTAGGAAACCCATGGGTCGAGAAGATTAGAGCATAAACTTGGAGCCCCTTCTTGATCATAGTGTTGTGTGTATTCACCACAATTACAATTTTTTGTTGCCCAACAAGGTAATTTAGTTATGTTTTTTCACACAAGAGACTCTTTAGTTGAAAGCACAAGCCATTAGCACACTAATTTTCATATCTTGGAGCACCTTTTTTTGGATGAATAGGAGGCCATTGCACAACTTCACCTTGTGATTTGTGCTAACAACAACCACTTGCACCGTGCTCTCATGGACCAACATGCAAAGAACACGTAAGTATACTTAAGTTTTGTGAAGTGTTGTTTGTTTTGTTAGAGTAGCCACATTACATTGGGTGCATATCTAGGAATCCTATCTAGATACAAAGGTGTTCGGGATCACTTACCTTGATAGGGAGGAAGGGTCTAGCAAAACCTAATGGAGGGAGTACGCATGGTTTTCCAGCTCCATGGAAAGACTACAATAGGCTTATGAGTAATTGACAAGGTGGAATGTAACTACACATGACGTAGCATACATATGCAACAATGAATTTAGCCTCAGAGTATCTACTCCCAAATGCCACAATCGTCACATTATGTAAAGCAAAGCACTTTGAATTCATGATGATGGAGGCCCAAGCGTTATGATTCCACCTAGTCCGTAGCTTGTTCATTCATCTCCCATGGCATATGCACATGACTAGTGATGATTGCACAAAGAAGGTAAATTATCTATTTTTTTCTCATCAATGATCATCTTTTGATGACGCATGTCTCCATAGCCATTTGAAATTTCATTCGGTTTTGTTAGGATTTGGTATGGCTATTTGAAATTTCATTTGGTTTTGTTAGGATTTGGTATGGCTATTATCTCATTTGTACATCAAAATTTTATATGTAGCACACTCTACAAGATCATATTTGTATTAGGCTACTATGGCATTACGTACAATCTAACTAAAAAATTTGGCATAGCATGGAACCTTTACTGAAATTTGCAAACTTTGAGGTACTATGCTGGTTTCAAATTAGGCTAAGGCACTTGGAGTTGTAAGTACATATAGATTTTTAAATTTATGGATTGGATTACAAAATTTCATTTCAAATACTTTCATGCATAGCAATTAGTACTTTCATTTCAAATACTTTCATGCATAGCAATTAGTATATAATGATTTTCTATGGCATCTCCCAAACGAAGAAATAACCGTGTTGTTCAATATACTTCATGCTTCAAATTAGAAAAGAGAATTGTGCTGCCTATAAACGTTCTTCATGAAATCATGATATGCTTAAAATTTACAGGTAAATTATCAGCAAAATGAGTACCATCAATAGTTGGAAGAGACTAGAATGTACTGTTTATAGTTCCACAGAGAATGTATCATCTTGCATCTACATTTGCCAAAGTTTACATGGATGTAATTAGGTATGGATAAGTACTAATCATCACAACATAAAGGTAGAAAATTTTCACTAATTAGTTATTGTGCAAAAACAGTCTTGGAAACTTTCACCAAGTGTTTACAAAAATGTAGAAAAATTAAATGGATGGTGATAATATCCTGAAGTCATAATGAGGACATCCCTCAACATTATGTGCGGATTTGGAGAGAGCCATATACTCTGTCGCAATTTGGCTTGACTGAATGTTTTGTTGTGATGCTATAATGCTAGTGTTTTTATATGCCTTTCATATTACATGATACATAGTTGTGCCTCTATAACTGGTAGTTTTGGCATTCTATAGGAGATGCTGAGCATATTATATTGTCCTTGATGGACAATAGATGGACAACGTGGTATGAAAATATTAGATTAATAACAATTTTTTTTAGTTTTGATAGTGATTATACAAAATTTGGATTGACACTCTAATGAACTAATATGAAAATTTTGGTCGTACTTTGGTCTCTATTTTGATCCTTTAATCATGTCATTGTCCCTACAGAGAGAGAGAGAAGAGAGAGAGGGAGAGAGGGTGTTGGGCTACCATGATTGAGAGAGACCATTTGAGGGAGAAGGACCCACCCTAAATTCTAAAAAATTCTCCAGTGACATTTTTTCCCTCTCAACCCCCCCCCCCCCCCCCCCCCCCCCCCCCCCCAAAACTATCTTAATATCAAAAAAGATTTTTTTTCTCCCTTCCCTCTCTTCTTCACACTACTCAATCCTTTCACTCTCTCTCTACCATCTTCTCTCTACAAAGCCAAGGTCTCCATTGTTTCATAGCAAAGATGGCTAGTTCCATCATGCATAGAAGACCCAAATAGGAACAAGGGGGTGTCAACAAAGCAACTCACCGCCAGACCGATGTATTTTCTTCTAATCCCTCAACTATGTATACCCACTAGGACAAGGTTTCGTAAGCTTGAGGCCATTGATCCTCTACGTTAAAGTCGGCTGAGCCCTGATGTATGGTCATTGATTAGCTTCAAGCAAAAGACGGCGAATAATGTGCAAGGTTATTTTAAGCTTAGCAAAGCCTCAAAAGTGGCTGGATTGATTTGGTCCTATTCATGTGTTTGTGCATGCCTCTAGGGCCTTACCATTTTCTCAAACACTTACTTTGTTTTGTTGCTTGCAAAAGTATACAATTAAATTCTCTAAGGTTAGTGACATTATCAAGAGGATGTGACGTGCTATGTTACCAATTGTTGGAATTAGGGTTGTGGGGATGCACACAAATCTTGGAGAAGATGAGGAAGCTCAAGGCACGCAACAGAGAGTATATTGCTTAGTGCACAAATAGAAATATAAAATAGCCCTAGAGTGATTCACGGGGAAAAACCTCCTAGTGAGGGAAAAGGTGCCTTGATGGTCCTAAGTGTGTTCACACACATCATTACCACATACATGGTGAAAGAGTCATTTTCATTTTCTAGCAGGCAAGCCATAGAGGAGACCTTTGTTGCATTCTTGAAGGAGTCATGACAAGAGGATAAGGCAAGTGAGCTCAATGAGCTTCTCGCATTTCTCTGACCTTTACAAAATTATCACACTTCAATAAGACACCTTTTGCCACATCCATGATGACATCAACACATATCTGAAGAAGTTTGAAGTCGCACTTCACAATGACGATGGCTACCAGACACCATGTGACGTCCTCATCCACATTAGCAAGGGCTGAGTCGTTTCTAGGACGTTGTTGTAAGTGTTGGCCACTGCATCACCCTCGACCCCGTGAGTTATGATGGCCATTATGCGCAAGGGCAAGATTGGCCACAACTTCTCATCATGGCTAGCTACATTCATGTTCATGTTGGCCGAGGACAAAACTCCTCTCTAGGACATCGAGCTACCCCACATGAATGTGGGAGGATTGATCAAAGAGTCCCCGATGCTTAGGGAAGCATGATACACACACTGAGAAAGTGCAACTTTTGATATGGGCCTTGAAAGCACATTAGTACCACATGCCACTGCCGAGCCAAGCGGTATTGTGGATGTGGTTGAAGAAGCCACTAGCAAAGCGATCCAAGACGTGGAGATTGCAAGATTCACCAGTTTTCTTATTGATGATGACAAGTTCATGCTCATGCACAACATAGATAAGGCTTTCTTGGTGCGCATGGATGAGTGCTTTATCCTTTTTGACTAAGCGGGCCAAGTCCCCCCTAAACACAACACCTGATCTCATGGAGGAGCAACTCCTTCCTCTAGGCAAGGTAGTTTTGGAGACGGTCATAATTGCCAAAGCGACGACTGTCGCTTGTGTCAAGCAAGCAGAGATGACAAAGGAGGAGTCTATGCAAGTCCAAGCAACATTTCTAATGGGCCAATGGCCAATAACCCCCGACACAACTCCATCGTTGGATTTGCCCACCAATTTTGAAGAGGGAAAGTCATCAAATGATTTGGCCCCTACTAACGACATGGATGACAAAGGTCACACCCAAGAGATGAACCCAATATTGACACATTATTATGTAATTAGATTTGAATATGTATTTAAATCAGTTTTTGTTTGCAAGATGGTTTTGACTTGGATGACTTTGCACTATGGGGTAGTGATACCCATCAAGCATTTGGCCCTCGGTCGATGCTCATGTACTACATTGGCTCACTTTTGCCAAGCGATGTATAAGTTGTAATGGATCCCAAAGACTTGTCCAAGTTTTCATGTTTTTCCATTATTGCCAATAATCCCCACATGGTTGTTTTTGCAAAGAAGCCGTTTTACATATCTTCCTTCACAACACCTTTTAGGATTAAGCTGCTTGCACATGTTGCAATGCACCAAACGATGGGTAGTGAGACCCAAGAAATGACATAGAGTCTCTTGATAGGTGAAGAGCCACAATCATTCAAAGAGCAAAAAATTATTGTAAAGCATCTCTTGAAGGGAAAAAAGTGATGTACATTGGTCTTTCTATAAATGATAACTCACGATCATTCTTCGCTCCCTTGTCTCTTCAATTTCATCTCTTTGTTCTTGTCAATTCTCAAGTTTTTCAATGAATTGAAGATGGTGCACTAGTGTACTGATCACTTGTTGAATTTATGCTATATTGAGTTAACCCTCATAGGGTGCTAAGGTTCGATTACCACCCCAAGGTGCTAAGGTCCAATTAACCCTCCTAGGGTGCTAATTTCCAATTCGGGTGCTAAGTTGCAATTATTGCATAAAAATATCAATTGCAACATATTTCAAAAAGTCAATTATTGCTCACTACTACAAGGAACAACTCATATATTATGTACCTTGTGCATAGCATGATGGTGCATTTCAACATTGCTATGCAAATTTCACGTAAATTTCAATTTGAATATAGAGACACATGATTATTTTCCACTTGTTTTCTCTGATTACTTTTGATCATACTCATTCACATTAAGAGCACCAATGCTGGTTTTAAAACAAAATAGATATTTTCTCATGTATACAAGGCCAGAACCTCTAGTACCTTGACCACAACAATAATTTTGGGCACAACTCTTAGTAGTAAGGAGCATTGAATATTAGAAGGAAAGAGCTCACCTTTACATACTTTCTATATACTATATTAAAAAGACAGAAGGGAGCTCCACGTGGCTGCAAATGCTTGCAGCTACGAGCCTCCCCCTGCCTTTTAGGCTCCCCCTTGCCTTTCTTGGAGCATCATAGCACCCGCTTGCAAGGGTCTTCAACTGGCCAGGGATCGATTGTGGATGCCTTGACCAACGGACAGAGTTAGTGCAAGCACCGTCCCAGCCTTGAATAGCGGGATCATTGCATTGACTTGCGGGGACGCATTCATGCCTCTTAACCCTAGAGCTCCCACATTATTTCCCTCCTTGCGCTGTTATCTCCATCCGATCGTGACTCCTCACCTGCACAACGTGACCAGTACTGTGCCCTTAGCTGCTATGCCGATACTCTCGAGGTGCCGCAGTTGTCCGCATGTTCTCCTCTCCCAACGGCCCGCTGTAACTCTGGCTCCAGGCCCCTCTCGCTGCTGCTCTACCTCCACGCTCCTACTTTTGCTTCGGCCAGCCCTCACTTGCTCGCACCATGTCTTCTCTTGCTTTTAGGATACTGCATGGTCACCTCTCAAATAGTTTTCTGCAAGACGTGCACCTACCAATGGAATAGCTCGCTGTGCCCAGAACTTTCATCACCGCAGCCAATGGCCAATACTGCCCTGTAGCGTGATGGGAGAATGGTTTCCGGCTGTTCTATCTCGGCTTCAGTGGAAGCAGAGTTCAATTGGAAATGTCTGTAATTTAGTATAGTTTCATGTTTCTTCCTAAAATCTATGATTTTTTAACCGTCGGTGAAGGATTGCTTCACTCATTTGTAAATTTTAGTCTGCTGCATGTTGGTTCTCACATGTGCGTAATTGAAGACAATAGTGCATGTGAGCAAATGTATTCATTTGCGTATTTTGCAGGGTTCATTATTTGGCAATCACCTTCCTGCTTTTAGGCTTTTCAAGTTGTATGGGTTGGATTGACTACATATCTTAAGAACATAACTGCATCCCATGATATAATTCATATATATATATATATATATATGTGGGAGAATGGAGGAAACAAGGGCTTAATTGGGAGTGATGGAGTTGCAATTTGGCCATCATGCTCTACACTCACTTCATGCATATCATGCATATCAATGTCGTTGCGCTCATCAGAAGTGGGAGTCACAGCTTTTTTTTAGAGAGAGGTGCTGATACTGGCCGTGGTGTATATGGTAGAGAGAGTTCTAATTGCCTATGGACTCTGATCAGTGTAGAAGTAGGAGCCTTCTTTACTGCCAAAAGGCAGTTTTATCTTCACATGCGGTGAGTTAAGTGATCCCACCATGGAAACTTCAGTGGAGGTGAGGGGAGCTTGGAGAGGAGGTCGACCTGCTCACTGTCTCGACAGGTAGTTTTGAGAGTAGGGGTTTGATGATTTCACCAGAGAGAGAGAGAGAGAGAGAGAGAGAGAGAGAGAGAGAGAGAGAGAGAGAGAGAGAGAAGAGGATGACGATTTCGAGGTGGTCGCAGACGCTACTACAGCTCGATGGAATCACAACGTCACCGCCACCTTTGATCGCCCGCATTATCTTCTTGCCAACTGCGACAGGACGAGAGGAGGGTGAAGAAAAGATGGGCCTATTTAAGCAAAGATGCAGGCTTGCAGGTGCAAGCTTTAATTAGCTCGCAGGTGAGATTTACAGTTTCCTAATTGAGAGATCCAAATGCCTATTATTCGTGTGATATTGACGTGAGCCGGTGGTGTAAGACTATAGGTAAGGATCTCTCTCTCTCTCAAAACGCAGCTGTTTGTTGACCTAGTAGACAGCAGTCCACTCTTTTGATCATAACTTCTTCTTCCGAACTCCGATTTGGGTGATCTATAGCCTCAATCGAAGAGCACGAAGTCCTCTACGCATTGATGTAAAGACAGAAATTTTCAGAGTTATGGAAGGCATTTCTGTAGCAGCATTTCCGAAGTGAACAGGTTCAACAAAATTGATTCTCATCTCCTATTTTACATACAATGTCTTCCGGCACTCGCAAGGGTTCTTCTTCTTCAACAAGGTCCACAACCATTGTGGAAAATGATCCAAAATCTCCTAAGTGTGGAGATAGCAACCCAACCACCCAACCAACGACATCGGAAACCATGATCATGGCGTACTTGGTATCATTGCAAGAGACCGTAAACAAACAAGGCGAAGACTTACGAGCACTTGCAATGGAGAATGGCACACTAAGGGTACTTGTGGTTGAGAATGAGAATCTCAAGAGGACACTTGAGATGCAAACAACACGCTTGATGCAACTTGAAGAGGAAGTCAAGGAATGTAAACGCTCTCTTGTGGACTTGAATGCTTTGAAGGAGCGGATGAGCAAAGTAGAGCATGACCATGTATTGAAAGAGGAGAAATTTGACACTATGAGCCGGGATGAATGCGACATGAAAAATGTATGCACAAACAAGTCTTGGGCTGATGTATGTGGTAGCAATGTGGTTTCTAATTCCTCACTCATGCAAGCTATGGTTCAAACAAAGAATGTTGAGAATGTGGATGTGGAGGAGTTGAAGGAACGAGAGCGACGTTCCAAGAACATTGTTATTTGTGGAATTCCCGAAGAGAAGTTAGAAACACCTCCTTCTCTTGCCATTGTTATTGAAGATTTCTTCAAAACCCACTTTGGCATGTCCGGAGTTATGGTCTATGGAGCACATAGAGTGGGGAAGCAAGGAGCTCCTCGCTCGGGAGAACGGTCAATTGTATGCACCATGCCGGATGAGACCAAGCGAAAGATTATCCTTGATAATAGTTGGATCTATTTGAGGGATAAAAAATGTTTTGTATGTGAAGACCGCACTATTAAGCAACAAAATATGCGTCGCAAGGCATATGAGAAAAAGAATAATAAAAACAAGGAGATCTCTCATGAAGAAAATGTGCCCAAGGAGGAGGCAAGTCTCTCAAGCAAATAGGGATGCGTGACCTATGAGACCGAGTTACAATTGAAAATATGCTTTTGGAATTGTAATGGATACCCATGGAATGCGGGGGTTGGCATTGATGAACTAACAAGCAAAGCCGATGTTGTACTTCTTGTTGAAACTTGGGAGCATGATACACAAAGGATTAACGGCTTGGAGGATTACAATGTACATTCATTGATGTGGTCAAAGAATCTCAAGCAACGAAGAGGACAAGGAGGGTTAGCATGTATGGTTAAGAAAGGATTGGAAGATTTTGTATCAATTGTAAAAAATGACAAGTAAAAACGTTATGTATGGCTGAAAATTATGACACCAAAAAGAGCACCCATTTTTGTAGCCGGTTGCTACATTCCTCATCATGATTCTCCCTTTTATGCTTGCATGGATAGAGATCAACCATTTTCTGATTTGGAAGAGGACATTGCTTATTTCAAAGGTGAAGGTGATGTTATTGTATTTGGGGATATGAATGCTCGCACAAAAACATTGCAACATGATACTCAACAATTTGATATGCCATACATTTCAAGGGAGTTGGAGGAAGTTCACTTGTATGATCATACTTCAATGGATGAGAAAGAGCCGGATCACTATGGAAAGTTACTTTTACACATGTGTAATAGCACGGGTATGCTCATTGCCAATGGTGTATCTTTGTGGAGTGGAACCAATGGATTTACATGTAGGAGACATAATGGGGATAGTGTGATTGACTATATGCTACTCTCTGAAGCCATCATGTATCGCATAAAGAGTTTTATGTTTGGTCAATGGACCCCGGAATCCAACCATCGCACCTTATGTATTGACCTTGCATGTGGAGAAGCAACTAAGCATGATAATCTCAGCCAAAGGAAAGAGAAGTTATCACTATGTATGGATTTCAAACGGGCACCAATGTACATTGAAATGGTTGAGCAAAAATTATGGATGACAAAGCTTCAATGTGATGCACCATTGGAAACTAAATGGGAAGCTTTCAAGAAAGCTATTTGTTCTTGTGCGGAAGAATGCTTTGCCATAAAGCATCTCCATGGTATCAACAAAGATAGATCACGCAAAAGGTGGTTTGATAAAGAATGTCAAGATGCTCGAAAGTCCTTGATAAAGCTTGATGCAACTATGGACAAAGACAACTATCAAAGTCATTTGCATACATACAAGGCATTGATTCAAAAGAAGAGAAGAAGATGGGAAGTAAAGCAACAAGAATTTCAAGTCCAAGAAAAGGCACATGCATGTGGAAGATTTTGGAGAAACTTGAGAGGCAAGTGGGTTGAGAATTTTGGTAACTTGAGTCTAGTGGATATGTACACACATTGTAGGCAATTATATGAGCAAGCAAATACTGAAAAAATACCATTTTATGGTTCACTCCCATGTATGCCGTCTTTTTTTACTATTGAGGATGTATGCGGTGGGCTTGAAAAGTTGGTCACTCGCAAAGCGGGAGATCTTCAAGGTATCAAGCCGGAGATGATTAAATGGACGGGAGATTTTACCCATGAGTGGATGTGTGATATGTTCAACCTTGCACTTCAACATGGTATGCCTTATGATTGGAGTACTAATTGGGTTAAGCCTTTGCATAAAGAAGGGGATGTAAAGAATGTAAGCAACTACCGGACTATAATGATTGGGTCTCTTATGGCAAAGTTGTTTGGGTGCATAATGGAGATGAAATTGAGTGATTGGGCTGAAGAGAATGATAAGCGTGCAAAGGGACAAGCGGGTTTTCGTCGATGCCATAGCACCATTGATCATCTTGTCACTCTTCGTGTTCTCATGGAGGAAAGTCGGTTGAAAGGCAAGCGATTGTATTGTTGTTTTGTGGACTTTAAGAAAGCCTTTGATATGATTCCACATAACAATTTGTGGAGAAGGATGGAAGAACTCCAAGTGCCAAGTGAGTTTATGCTTGCGGTTTCTCGAATCTATGAGAAGGTGATTTGTCAATTGCTCATGGGAAGAGAAATTTCAGAAATTTTTGTGAGCACTATTGGGGTTAAACAAGGATGTCCATTGTCACCAACTCTCTTTGGTCTATGCATTGATCAATTGGAACAAATGGTACTTGACTTTATACAAGAAGAAGGCATTGAAGAGGTCACTATTTGCAATGCGGTAATCATGCTTTTGTTGTATGCGGATGATGTAGTGCTTCTAGCACACACTTTAGAAGATGCACAAAAGCTTATGGTTGTCCTTGAGAACTTTTGCTTGCATAGTGGGCTGATTGTAAATGAATCCAAAACAAAGGTTATGCTTGTGAAAACCAACCATAAGGAGAAGCCATGCATTGTGTACAACAACGAGACACTTGAAGTTGTTGAGAGCTTTAAGTACCTTGGCCTTGAGGTTCCATCCAATCACAAGTGGCATGAATGTGCTCGTTTGGAAGCGGGAAAGAGAGCATATTATGCATTTGAGAACATGTGTAATGCGGGAAACATCAAGTGTTGGGTTCTCAAGAAGTATCTTTTTGATGCATTGGTGACACCGGTTCTTCTTTATGGAGTTGAAGTGTGGGGCGGGAGCATCTCAAAGTCTACTTGGAAAGAGTTTGAGAATGTCCAAAAGCGTTTTCTTACTAACTTTCTCCAAGTTAAGACACAAACACCATATATTCTCCTACTTCTTGAGTCGAGATCTCTTCCAATTGAGGTTATGGGCATGGAAAGGGTTGTGGAGTACATGATAAAGATGCGTCAAAACCCCTCACATCGACTTCCTACAATTGCATGGGAAGCAAGCAAAAAAGTTCAAAAGATGCATAAAAGCAAGATGTTGAGCACGGGATGGATGCAAGACATAAAGAAGTGGTTTGAGAGATGGGATGCATTACACTTGCTACATGATGCTTCAATTGACTCTCAAGTGAATGAAACTTTTCTACAACGCCAATGTATTACGGCTTGGGAGAAATCCGGTGGGTCACGCTTCATACATTACACCACCTATATTGCCCCCAACTACAAAACCATGTTCTTCGCTGAGAGAGGAAACCGTACTCACACTTACATGCTTGAGCCTATTCCCTTGTCCGCGATACGCACTATCGCAGCAATTCGGCTTAGCTCCCATTTCCTTCGATGCGAGATAGGGCGTTGGGGCAATGGAGAAGAGTCAAATCGATTGTGCACATTATGCTCACTGCAAGTTCAAGAGTCTGAGTACCACACACTACTAGAGTGCTCAGCTTTTGATCACATCCGAACTTGCTTCTCTCACATTTTCAGCCATAACTTAGACCTACACACTTTCCTCTCCCAGCCAAAGTGTGGGCTCTCCATTTGCGACTCTCATCACTACAATTTTGGAGCATCGAGAGTCACTCATA
Source organism: Adiantum capillus-veneris (assembly GCF_014529385.1). NCBI lineage: Eukaryota > Viridiplantae > Streptophyta > Polypodiopsida > Polypodiales > Pteridaceae > Adiantum > Adiantum capillus-veneris. Next base: position 114,126,602 of record NC_140935.1, on the reverse strand, counting down.
AGCCATACACATACTACATCACATGTAACTTTGGTCCCATAGGTCATATTTGACCTCCGAGGACGATAATAAAATCTATCTCTCTCTCTCTCTCTCTCTCTCTCTCTTTCCTTCCTTCCTTCCTTTCTTCCTCAGCATGTCATCCGGCATCTCTCCAACTTCTTCTCTTCTATTCTCTCTCTCTCTCTCTCTCTCTCTCTCTCTCACACACACACACACACACACACACACACACACACACACACACACACACACACACACACACACACACACACACACACACACACACCCTCATCGCATTTGTTTCTACGAGTGGATGCAAGGTGAACCCTTTTGCCTCAACACCCTTATCTTCTCTCTCTCTCTCTCTCTCTCTCTCTCTCTCTCTCTCTCTCTCTCTCTCTCTCTCTCTCTCTCTCTCTCTCTCTCTCTCTCTCTGTGCCCCCCCACACCACAACCGGCCATTCATCACCGTAAATCTTCTTTTGGAAGAAGACTAGGGTGATTAATCTGGGGTGAATCATGTTACAAAGGGGAATGGGTGCAATGTCCATATACCATATCCTTGCAATGGTCTCCCGTGAATAAAATAAGAGACAAAAGAGCACCGGAAACTCCACAAAGTTGAGTGAGTTTCCAACGGTGCAGCGGTTCATGTAGGTCAGAATATTGAAAAGAATGTGGAAGATTGGATACTAGAGCAAACCATGCAATTAGATGGGCTTCAGAGTCTCCTTTCTTTGTTAGCTTGTTAGTAGCAAGGTAGCAGGACTGTTATGATGGCTTATCTAAACCATCATAGAAAAATCCAACGAGAAATTATGAGAGCTCATATACAGGCCATGCTCGTTCAAGATTGAGTTGGCCTCTCCCAATGTCTCACTCTCACAAAGAAGACAAAATCACATACACATTCTCTCTCTCTCTCTCTCTCTCTCTCTCTCTCTCTCTCTCTCTCTCTCTCTCTCTCTCTCTCTCTCTGCCTGCATGCACGACAGGTACATTGAAGTTGCAGTTTTCAAGCCCAAAATGAGTTAAAGAAACTCGCATGCTCGTTGAGGCTCCCTCGACGTCTACTGTTGTTGCCATCCCACAAGAAAATGATCTTGGCCTACATGTTGCAGCAAAAAAGAACATACCCATTAGCCTCATAAGAAGGTCCTTCTATAAGGTCATGTCAACCCCTAAAGACTTTGCACTTCTATAAGGTTCTAGCATGCAATGTTTTTTGTTGGTTGGTATGCATGTTTTTTCCCCATTCAATGCCAGGAAAGAATTTCAACAGTAGCCAAGCTTCGGTTGATGAGGAAAGGAATTTCAAATGAGAGGGCGGGATACCTTAGCTATCTATGGTAGCATTGGGCCAAAGACTCGAGGTGCATTTTTGGACACACCTAAACATGTGAGGTCCTCTCACTTTGTCAGGAGAGCATGTAAAGCTTTGGCACATATAAAATAATATGGGAGAGCATGTTTGTGCTATTGATCATGAGGTTTCTTAGTTCTACAAGGTTGTTCTATCTTGTTCTCCATTACGGAGCAACGTTTGTTCCAAGATCTCACCAATATTTATCAAAGAGGATCTCCAACACAACATACATCACTAAACAAGTGTAGTTGATATCATTAGATGCCTACCATTGCATACCAACATTACCATTGTGCTTAGTCAAGTGCAAGAAGTAAAGAATGTACGTGAGATTCCATTACAATATGATGGATATATTGCTTTTGAGATGCCCCCACAATGTGACAACTCAAGCATGTTTGGTATGGAACAATGATTTGATGGGAACTCTTAAACAAATTATGTTACTCCCAATAGTGACTTATTTAAAGGTGTGGTATGCTTCAATAGGTGTTGGGTGATTTCCTTTTGCATTGAGGTGTTGGGTGGTGGAATCGAGCATGCCTTTATTATTTTCTTCAATATTGCTTGCACTTGCATCAATTTGTCACTGGGTGTTTCTCATATTTGCTCAAAAATTGGATTCGCTCGGTTTTCTTTACTCGTTGATTGAAAACCCTCCAAGAGAGGAGTAATTAGCCAATGTAACTCAAAGCTATCTTCATACATGTATGTGTTGAATATTCTAGGAATAAAACCTTCCTCTTTGTGATTGATCTCTTAAACCATTCAGGTTATGCAACGTAAGTTGAGTGGTTGATAGTTTTTATAGTTAGGTTAGTTGCTGCACAAGCCTAGAGGTATTTCACTCTAGACATCTTCCTGTATTAGAGCTTAAAAAAGACATTGCATGCATCTTTTAACAGAGCTTGGTTTATGTATGTGTCTCTATTGACTCTCTCTCTCCCCCCTTGCTTGTGATCACCTTCATCTCCACCATTTTCATCTTCCTCTCCCTTCACCAATAGAAGGGGGCTTTATTGTGTGTGGAAGACTTGGTTTCATAGCTTTTGATTTCGAGAAGTGACTTTTAAAGGAATAGTTTGGTTTTAATGTGAAAGCATTGGGTACAAACAATTGTAATTCAATGCTGAAGTAATGCTTGTTCACACCAAAGGTATAAGTCTCGTGATAATCTCTAAAGAGAGAAAAGCTACATTGAAGGACAAGCACCACGAGTTCATGTTGCTGAATGAATGCATACAATATGTAATTTTGAAGCTTGCTTTTAACTCATTACCTATGTTTAAAGATATATCCAAAATGCACTTATTAATCCTCCATATGCCCTTCAGGATGTCTTTCAACCATTTGTTTCATGCAACAATTTACACTGCCATCTAATGAACATGGCTTACCCAAATATTTTAAGCTTTATTTTATGTCATTAGCTATAGTTCAAGATAGATCCAAAATGCACTTAAAATCCTCCATATACCCTTCAACTTTCTTATTCAAACCTTCACGATTTCTCTCAACCATTTGTTTCATGCAGAAAGTTTACACCACCATCTAATGAACATTACTAGACATTTATACATCAAAGAACTAATCGCAGATGTTTAAGGAATCTTTGCTACCTCAACTCTTTCCTTGCTATATTTGTGAGAATATGAAGGCTTTCAGGTGATGATAGAGGTAAAGGTATCAAGAGTAGCTAAGATTCTTGGAAGTTGTCAAAAATGGATACAATGCTACATGCAAGCGAAGACCTTGGTTATGGTCGAGTCCAATTGAGGAGATCGTGGCACAAACTGAAGTTTTGATTGTTGACAAGTATGACTCAATGTAGGATTGAACATGGTGATGCACAAATAGATGGTGACCATGCCAAGGCAGTTGTAGGGACATATCATAATAAAAAATGGTGTGTTATTTGTATCTTGAGTATTAAAACATGATGGAATGTTATTATAATGTATGAGGTGGGAAGCCCAAGGTTCCAATTGTCGTGATGAGCCTCCAATGGTCATGGCTCATCAAAAGCTTCTCTCTAGTCGAAGAGAAGAAGCACTCTCTTAAAACTCTCTTGGTATTAAGGAAAAAAATATTTGTTCCCCTTTTAAACATTACTAGTATGGCCGGCCGCCTTCGGCGGCCTCTCTCTCTCTCTTTGTCTTTGTCTCTCCCTCTTTATCGTGCGCAGAGGCGATTTGAACTTTAACCTTTATCTCGGAGTTTTCGACACGTGTAAAAGGCACTCGTTCTGCTGTTATAGAATACATATAGATGAGCAAAGTTGGGCGATGGCAAGGTGACCACACATCATGGAATGCACAAATTTCTTACATACATCACAACATTTTTTACGCAGATGGCAAGATAAGGAGGTCTCATTGCAAGGTGAAAATTCTTGAGATTTGAAGCAAGGAGCTGCACATTGACTGCCCCGCTGTTGGAGGCTTGCATTGTACTGTAAGGTAGTTATGTAAATTATCATTCTCACCTCTAAAGGTATTGGAATGGACATTAGTTTGGGCTTGGACTCTAAGACATGAAAGAGATTTTTTTTTTTGCATTACATAGGGCATCTAGATTGGTTTTGCATCTCGATTGAGGTTAAGATACTTCATACGATTACTTAACATTTTTTCAAATGATGCACAGGGACTTCAAAAGATGCACATAATCAAAAGGTAAAACATTAAAAATTAAAAATAAACTTTAAAAGACTTCATATGCAACGAACTTAAAAGAAATTATTAGCATCCTTCTTTGCTCCACAAAAAACACCTATTGTACAGAGCAAAAAGAAGAGGAGATTGTGACGAAATTGTGTGCAATTTCAAACAACAGCTTCATTGTCTTTTGATCTATCAAGGTCGAAGACAACGGAGAAGAGATATTGTTTCAATTTTCAGCATGGTGCCATCGTCGGGGATCCTTGCAAACTTTGTGAGGTCATGCTCACGCCGCTGATTTGAAGAAGGATGGTATTCCTACAACGGGAATCAAGACAGATAGTTTTTTTTCTAATTTTCTAGATTTGCTTCTGGAGTTGAGCCATAATGACAGGGACGAGCACATGAGCACAATGAACACTCCAATGCAAATATCAATCATTACTCAAAGCTTGAGCCCCAAAACTGAGGTTTTTTTTAACAGCTACATGTCTAGTAGAAAACCATTGTCCATGCAGTCATTGGCCGAAGAGGACAATGCTAGTGACAAGGGTGGAAACAGAATGCATTGGGTAGCTGGAGATGGGGAAATGGAGCTAAAGCTTGAGCTACACATGATAGGGAGGCTGCATTGTGAAGGAGAGCTACTTCCATGGAGTTAGGGTGACCACCGTCATCATTGCGTCCATCACCAGCAAAGAGCTTGGACACAAAAAGAGCATACACCTCAGGCATTTCAAAGAAGAGGGTCAAAGAGTGTGAGCTAAAAGGAGACAAAATGGAGTAACAATATTAGTTATCAATATTTGATCGTGGCCACCCCCTTCGTGTGTCTCCTCCCTTGTGAAACATGTCAAAACTAGTCTGTGCTGATGTGGACTGGTTCCAACATGCATCCTCCCGAATCATGGATTGTGCCTACTACATAAAAGACTTATGGCCTATCATGCCTTACTGAGAGAGCGCACTATTAGTCAAAATGGAGTAACAATATTAGTGATCAATAGTATTCAAGACTTGACTCTGGAGTAATTAGAGATCATGTGATACTCAGCTGCACAGTAATGAGAGACGTGATGTTACTGCTCTCAAGTTATCCTTTGTTGTGCAGCATGGACTGTCGCCACTCTCCTTGTTGTGTCTCTACCCTTGTGAAACATGTCAGGACCAGTCTGCGCCGGCGCGGACTAGTAACAACATGCATCCTCCGAATGCTAATCGTGGGTTGCGCCTATCATGTATAGGTTCTCTCTCTCTCTCTCTCTCTCTCTCTCTCTCCCCCGTGATCCTTGCGGACTAGTAACAACATGCATCCTCCGAATGCTAATCGTGGGTTGCGCCTATCATGTATAGGCGCTCTCTCTCTCTCTCTCTCTCCCGTGATCCTTGCAAGGGACAGTCGCTTGGCGCCAGCAACTGTAGACCTTTTTCAACATTGCACGACATGTACTGATTGCTATAAGAGTTACAAAATGCAGACAATATAAGAGTCACATCATTAAGCTGCACTTCATCCACTTCACTCTCTAGTTGGCTTTTGAGAGCCCCAAAACTGTTGAGCCTACACACATGAGAGAGAGAGAGAGAGAGAGAGAGAGAGAGAGAGAAGCTGTTCGATTTGTGCACGCATTGACTCCATAGAGATGACCAATGAGCAAGCGCTCTAATCCTGTGTATTTGTGTGCGTACACACAAGCGGGCGCAGTAATTTGATGCAAGTACATGCCTGAGGCTTCATGCAACGCAAGTCGATGCATGATGAGCTCCTGCATATTTTGAAAAAACCTTCAAATTAAAGTCACTTCAAAGAGATGCTATGGTCGAGGCAGGGCTATAAAAATACATTATCCCTAGCCAATGAAAATAAGGGCAAACTTGAAATTCTCCCCATTTTTAGGTCAAGATATGAAGCTTTTGCCGATATTTACACTAAATCTCGTGCAAATTTCTTGGCTATTTTGAAGGCAAGCTCAAAATCTAACCCAATATGTTACAATTTCAACGGGTTGAAATACACTAGACCATGGTTATTTACTAACACTGGGTCGAGGAACTTGAGAGAGAGAGAGAGAGAGAGAGAGAGAGAGAGAGAGAGAGGAAGTGAATTTTGATGTTGTATGAAGACTTTTAAGAGAGCTTAAAGATATATAAGAGAGACAACGAGAGAGACATTGTTCTAATGCAGAGGTTCAATACCTAATTAGCTCATCAATGTCCTTTTTTTCTTTTTATAAAATCGGCTTTAACTGGCTATATGAACCACATATGGCCTTGGTGAAACTAGTCCAAACCAATCCGCGCCAGCACGGACCGATTCTAGCACAAGGCGGTGCCACGATCAGAGACGACGGATCCTAGTGGTGTTGCGATGGGATCAAGCACCGTTGCGGCAATTTTTTGCTTTTTTTTATATTATAAAATAAGCTTCTCGGTTAAACCTGATCACATTTGTATGAAAAGAAAAACCCTCGAGCATGTTGGAGAAGCTAGACAAACAACCGAAACAAGGCAAGATGCTACTTTGGAGCTTGTGCCTTTTCATGTAGCTTGAACTTTGGATCCTTGCATAGAATCTTAGATAGATCTAGCAAGCTCCTCATTGACTTTGTTGCTCATCATGACATTTGGAATCTTGGGCTTCCGACTTCTTACGATATAATAACTTCCATCATGTTTTAATACTCAAGATACAAATAGCACACCATTTTTTATTATGATATGTCCCTACAAATGCCTTGGCATGGTGACCATCTATTTGCCCATCACCATGTTCAATCCTACACTGAGTCATACTTGTCAACAATCAAGACTTCAATTTGTGCCATGACCTCAATTGCACTCGACCATAACCACCATCTTTGCTTGCATGTAGCATTGCATCCATTTTTGGCAACTTCCAAGAATCTTAGCTGCTCTTGATACCTTTACCTCTATCATCACCTGAAAGCCTTCATGTTGTCATTATCATAAATCTAACGAGGAAAGAGTTGAGATAGCAAAGATTCCTTAAACATCTATGATTAGTTCCTTGATGTAGAAACCCCTATTATTTGGGTAAGCTATGTTCATTAGATGGTGGTGTAAACTTGTTGCATGAAACCAATGGTTGAGAGACATCCTAAAGGTTTGAATAAGAAAGTTGAAGGGTATAAGGAAGATTTTAAGTGCATTTTGGATCCCTCTGGAAATATAGCTAATGATATAAAATAAAGCATAAAATATTTGGGTAAGCCATGTTCATTATACGATGGTGTAAATTGCTGCATGAAACAAATGGTTGAAAGACATCCTGAAGGGCATATGGAGGATTAATAAGTGCATTTTGGATATATCTTTAAACATAGGTAATGAGTTAAAGCAAGCTTCAAAATTACATATTGTATGCATTCATTCAACAACATGAACTCGTGGTGCTTGTCCTTCAATGTAGCTTTTCTCTCGATTATCATGAGACTTATACCTTTGGTGTGAACAAGCATTACTTCAGCATTGAATTACAATTGTTTGCACCCAATGCTTTCACATTAAAACCAAACTATTCCTTTAAAAGTCACTTCTCGAAATCAAAAGCTATGAAACCAAGCCTTCCACACACAATAAAGCCCCCTTCTTTTGGTGAAGGGAGAGGAAGATGAAAATGGTGGAGATGAAGGTGATCACAAGCAAGGGGGGAGAGAGAGTCAATAGACACATACATAAACCACGATCTGTTAAAAAATGCATGCAATGTCTTTTTTAAGCTCTAATACAGGAAGATGTCTAGAGTGAAATACCTCTAGGCTTGTGCAACAACTAACCTAACTATACAAACTATCAACCACTCAACTTACGTTGCATAACCTGAATGGTTTAAGAGATCAATCACAAAGAGGAAGGTTTTATTCCTGACATCTTCAACACATACATGTATGAAGATAGCTTTGAGTTACATTGGCTAATTACTCCTCTTGTGAGGTGTATACTCACTACAACTACTCTTAGCATACCACAATGACAAATGAGAGTGACAATTATAAAAGATAGGAAACATTCAAAATAAACTCAAGTCAAAAAGAGCACCAAATCTAACTTAAGCTCACCGTGGAAGAGCTGTCAGGGTGCCACCTCTTGCTGGTAAAAGATCAATTTATAGGTGGCAGGCACATCATTTCTTGAGCGCGCGCGCGTGCACACACATGTAAAAATTGAGAGCTCTCACTAGGGGCTATGAACAGTATATATGCAAATAGGACTAATTTGCTCAAAGCCAAGTAGCCTCAGTCAACCAACATCGGCATCTGTAGTAAAAAAGCTTGGATTTCTCAAGAGTATATATGCAAATAGGACTAGTTTGCTCAAAGCCAAGTAGCCTCAGGCAACCAACATCGGCATCTGTAGTAAAAAAGCTTGGATTCCCTTGAGAAAACTGCTTCGGCAAGGTAATTTGAGTGAGCATTCAAGAAGCATAATCTCCCAGCAGTAAGAATCCTGGCTATGGAGCCTCGGAATCCACTCAACTTATATACTCATAAACTTTGACTTTAAAGAGAACTCAAGCCCTCAAAAATCTGCTATAAACTGGCCCAAAGCATATTATTAGCAAATGCATTCTCAAAGAATTGATCCGAAACTACATCAGAATTACCAAATATGGTTGCGACTGTGTGTGTGGGAAGGAGATGCCCATCTAGCTGAAGAATTTATACTTGGTAGCTGACACATAAATGTCGCGAAATCCTCCAATGGAGGAAACTGCCATGAGTAACACTCCAAGAATAATGCTTATCTGCCATACACCATAACACCAATTACTTTTCATGCTTAACATAAGACCGATAATGTCAGCTTCTCTCCTCCAAATGAATAGCTCTCATAACGCTGAGTAATAGTAGTAGTGGGATCTTACCACCATTACAAAATGTCACAAAACAAATGGAGCAGAGACAAGTGCATTGAATATATATGTGTATACATATATATACATCCATATATATAGATATATATGTATGTATGTATGTATGCATATGTGTGAGAGAGAATGTATATATGTATATATATATGCAGATATAGATATGCATATACATATACAGATATGTCTATGTATATATATCTATATATTACCTATATATGTGTGTATATATAAATACACACACTTGGAAGTAAAAAGAAAAGCAGACCTACCCAATTGGCAATCCATGAAAAACTGAAAGGCTTCGGCTTGTAAACTGCCAGCCACATGATACAAGGAAGCTGCAATAGACATGAAAATACAAGAATAAGAGAGTAGCCCAGAACAGCTTTCAAGGCTTCCATGTGAGCGTAGTTGCCGCCTTTTATGCACACACTTGTGTACTTACAAAGTAGGTTGTAGGAGCAAAAGCAAATCCTCCAAAAAATCCCAGCAGGGCACCAAAGAACGGGATACTCACAGCGACGAAACAAGTAAAAGCTGCAACCCAATAACAAGCACACAATGCTAAATAAGCAGACCTTATCAATAACAAAAGCTCCAAAGCCATCTCTACCATGAAGAAGAAACTGCTCAAAGCTCATGTTACCCATTTAACCATCACATCGACAATTAAAGCATGATGCCCTTACCAACATACAGAGAGCGCACAATGAGGCGAAGAATGATGCCAGGAGGTAAGTGAAATGTTTTTACAAGTAGTGTTTCCATCATGTCAAACACTGGCATTGCATAGATCTGCAATTTTCAAGTCATTTCAGAAGCATACCTGCAATTGATTGCAAAAGTCTCTGCAAGTTTCAACAGGAAAAAAAGAAACTACTTTTCCTTATGGTGTTCATAAATGATATCCGTTAAACTATCCACCAAGCAGGTCACCCAGATATGACCTCAAGTAAATATGCACCATCTCTTGAAATTGTTCCTACGACGTTAAAAACCTATCTTCCCTCGTGTATGTGTGTGTGTGGGTGTGTCTGTGAATAAGAAGAGGAAATTGGAATAACCTCTCTATCAAACAAGAGTGGTAGATTGGTTATCCCAATTCCTCGGTCTTGAGTTCAACACTTGTCGAATAGATCTTTGATGTCTCTTGCAATTGTTCCTACAACATTTAAAATCTCTTTCCGTGTGTGTGTGTGTGTGTGTGTGTGTGTGTGTGTGTGTGAGAGAGAGAGAGAGAGAGAGAGAGAGAGAGAGAGAGAGAGAGAGAGAGAGAGGAGGAAATTGGAATAACCTTTCTATCACCCAAGTGTGGTAGATTGGTTATCCCAAATTCCAATTCCCACTTGACTAAGTCTAAGGGGAAGTATAAACAAACAACCCATGTTTTGTAATCAGTAGTTGGATTCCTAAGCAACTATAGGAGACCTTAAATAGCAGACATGAGGTCTGCTATGGTTTATCCAGCAGGAAACATGCACAATAAGTAAATATTGTTCACATATATGCAGCATATCGTTAGTCTCCATCATGCAGCATCCCTTATGAGTGATTTGATGTATGGTTTCCAAATGCAAAATGTCAATTCGTTGGAAAATTACTAATTTTTGAACTGAAAACTCCGAAAAGAATGTACACCTTTGAGAAAGACAACCAGGGGTTGATGTATTACCTGATAGCTTCCAATCACATGCACTATGACCATCATATTTGCCGCAGCTATAAGCCATGCCGGGTTCTCTAATGTTGTGAGAATATTGTCTGCAACATTGTTCCCAAATGCCCAATACCCAATAAGTGCCACAGGAAAATAGCAGAATGCAACCACTGCATATGCAACCACGACTCCTCGCCACATGGCAATTTTTGAGGGTTTGCCTGGAGAAGAAGGTATTGTAGCCTGAATCTCAAGAACCACATTGTGCCCTGCATATGCAAATGCGATTTGTCCCAATGCATTGAAGATACCGAAGACTTCATTTGCTGTTGTGGTCGAGGGATAATCATAGGACGCATCGTGGCTCCCTTTTGCAGCAGAAGCTGTCCATGCAATGGTCGAGTAGCTGAAAAACAAAGTTGGAAGATTGTTAGGTTATCAGATTAAGTTCAGGAAGAAAGGGTCAGTGTGAGAGTAAGGGGAGACCGGCACGCCTCTAACCTCCCAACCATGCAAAGTGGCCCCCTAGCATGCACACCGTCCACTTGGCCGGGCCTTGCAGTGGGGCCTCTATCCATGTGGCCATACTTACGGCCTGCCCTTGTCTCATGACCCTTGTCATGACAGTCCGTTTGCAAAAATGTGAAGTGAGCTTCAGTCTTTACCACAAACAGGACATCAAAAGAAGCTAGGAAGTTATTTACTAACGTCAACATGCCAAGCCAGTATATTGCAAGAGGCTTGAACCTTAATGACATGACAGCCGCTGCTAATGACACGCCTGCAATCGAGTTGAAGTTTGGCAGCTGAGCAAGAACAAAGTGTACTGAAGCAAAGATCATGATCCAAAAGGTTTGTTTGATTGGCTTGCAAGAAGAACACACAAGGTCATGAAATGTCATCAAGGATTTCCCCCCTGTGACCATGTAAACTATGCACACACCAACTTCCACTATCAACTGCTGTGGCACTACTATCCAAAGGCCGAGCTTTTCGCCAAAAGCATACTGCCCTAGCTCATGGTACCGGTCGAACCGCTTTCCGGGAACCATTTCATGCATTTCAACCATCTGCCAGAGGGTGTATAAGGTGATCACCCATGACAAAAAAAGCACAACCACACCTGGGCCCCTGCACAAAGAAGGAGGTTGAATCATTGACATGTTCAGAAAGAAGCTGATTAAATATTTCTAAAATGTAATGTACTAAAATTTGTATTCGACTCCATTTTATGACACATGATGAAAACCTTTGTGCCTGAGATGTACAAGCATCCAAGTTGTCGAGCCTTACGTGCCCAACGATGTTAAGAGGTGCAAGTACAAGAAGTAAAGTGCCGTGCCTTAGTTTAACAATATGCATCATCCATTAGATGGACTCACAACTGACATAATCAACATTGTAACGCGTGTACAAGAATTTTATTCGTGCTTTCAAGACCAAATTAACCTTTCATGCGTTGCATGCACAACAGAACTGCTATAACAAACAATCATTAGCAACTAACACTTTCAATCCCATACATATAACCACTAATAAATCATGAGCTAATTTCAAAACTCAAAAGTCCCAAGACATCAAGCCACAAAATGAGGAGTACAAACATAGCACATTAACATCTAAGGTTCCTCATTTGGTGATTAGATACTTCCCTCATGTGTCATGAAAATTTGAATTACAAGCAGAATATATATGCACAAACATGAGAGCGAGACAGAGAGCCATAGCACAATTTCGCGAGCAAGTCATAAGAGTTTGTTCCTTTCCTCACTTACCAACCCAAAAAAATCATGGCACTTGGTAAGCTCAAAACACCAGCACCAACCATGGCAGTGACATTGTGGAAGGCTGAATACCACCATTTGGCCTCACGAGAACCAGTGACAGGCAACCAATCGTCGATCGACTTGCCCGGTTTTGTCAGTTGTGAAACCTCGAAACTCTCCGGTTTTAATGGCTGCCCATGCAGAAAGAGAGTTTTACATGCTATGGATAATGTAAAGAAAACGTATATACTGGTAGAATTAAACAATGCTTTGTTCTAAAGCAAAAACGATATCCACAGGCCCACATAAACATAGTAATTGGAATAATATGGTTGTTAACCGCAATGTATACATTGACAATATAACAGGTAATCCATGTCTCTACACGGTCTTATTATCTAACATGTCAAGCTCGTCATGTCCTTGTCCTATCAGGGAAAAAATGGTGTGTGTGTGTGTGTGTGTGTGAGAGAGAGAGAGAGAGAGAGAGAGAGAGAGAGAGAGGACCGCTTGCATCCACGTTACCAAGCGTTAAGGGTGCATGCAGAAACAAACAAGAAACAGTTTTCAGATTTGCGTTTTGCATTGTTTGTGCGTGTGAGCGCGTAGGAGTATGCTCTCTCTCTCTCTCTCTCTCTCTCTCTGTGTGTGTGTGTGTGTGTGTTGTGGATACAATTTCGATGGAACAAACGACTGCGTTACCGTCTTGTCTGCATTGTTTCCATTTTGAGCTTTGAGACTTGGAGAAGAGGGGGTAACCATATTGGGACCTGGAGGAAGGAGAATTGGACGGGGAGCAATGGGGAGGGCTCAAGGCTGCCTGCAATGCATGTGCGTACAAAAGCCGGCGATTATTCATAGGCTACGTTTCCGGAATGGAAATTAAAAGTAAAAGAATGGAGGACTGCTAATTTCTGCGAGTCCGTGTTGAAAAGAGTCAGTAAACGCAGAGAGAGAGAGAGAGAGTAGCATTCAGGAAATGCCCGCGTGAAAGTGTGTGCGCCACTGCGCGCGCGTTTGTGTTTGTGAGAGAGAGCGGGAACTTAGACGCCCCAAAAAGAAAGAGCGAATGTGAGAGAGAGAGAGAGAGAGAGAGTATTTAGATCGAGTATTTAGAGCCGAGTCGCACTCGGGGTTAGCAGCACTAACGAAAAATATCCAATTTGAGGCGTATCCATGTCACGCTGCAGGAAAATCGAAGCGCTTCAGAAGCGTTGTTAGCACCTTGCATTTTACGGAGGTGCAGATCTCCCCGGGTTTTGAGGGGTTCATAAACCAATCAAATCGTCCGAAACTTTCTCCTAGAAAATCTCCCCCTTTTCTGTTCGTGCAGGTGCGACCTACCTCACACTCCCCCCACTGTTCTGTGGTACGACTCGACTCTTAACCACATCGGAGATAAGAGTTGGGCCCCACCGTGGGCTAGTGGGCTTGCCAAGGGGAGTATTAACTCTACCCCCACTATTCCACGGGCACATCTTTGAAGATGAAAACTTCTTTTTGAAGACCTGTCGATGACTGGCTAGGTTTCATCAATACAATTTTAAAACTTTAAAAAATTATATGCCAACTTTTAAACATGACTAGACGTTGGTGGCCAAACTGCAGCTCTATCACTCCATCACCTGCAACAACGAGCATAAAGTTGCACCTCTACCACTCTCTCGCATGTGTGCTAAAGTTACAGCTCTGCCACTCTCTCACTTGCAGCAAACCTGACAGTACAACCCAATAGTTCCTGCACAGGGAATGCTCTTCCAAAGACAACTTCTAAACACAACCAATCGCTAGCAGGGCCAAACTACATCTCTATGACTCCATCACCTACAACTCTACGTACAACGAGCCTAAAGTTGCACCTCTACCACTCTCTCACATGTGCACTAAAGTTGCAGCTCTGCCAATCTCTCACTTGTAGCAAACCTGACGCTACAACTCAATCATTCCTGTACAGGGAATGCTCTTCCAAGCTACACTATTTCTCATATAGCTTCACCTTCACAAAACCACGAGCCTAATCAACTACCCCACCTTCGGCAAAGGAAGACACCCACTTATAAATTCTTCACACAAAGACAAATTATCAGAAGAGTACTCCAAGATATTTGAAAACATAAGATGAACTTGGCAATACTTTGGTCATCAACCATCCTAGTTTGCTGCCTGCTCAAAAGCACAACAATTCTTGATGAGCTCTCTGTCGCAATGTCGCGACTAGGAGGCAACTGATTTTGCAGGTTTCGGCATCTCCTGGTATGTGCAAGTATAGGTTTCAGGATACCAAAAATACATATGCTTGACAATTTTTGTTGTGATTCGAAGCACAAGATCATTTCATTGCTCTTTCTATACAGATTGAATGCTGCTTCGAATCTCCCAAGAGTTTGCTTTAAATAAGCTGCTATGAGCATTGGGACAAAACATTGCACAGACGTCCCACCATTAGAGAATTCATTGGCGACACCAAATAGGAGACAACACCAACTCAAACGTAACCCTTAATGTCCCTATCAATGTTGCATCTACGTTCTTTTGAACACAGAAAATAACAACAAGAGTCAATTGCATGCATCGATAAATATTAACTTCTCATGGCATTCACTTGCCTGCATGCAATGCCTTTCTTTGCTCACTCACTCACAGAATCACACACACACACATACACAAAGATCACACATACACACACTCACACACTCACATACTAACTCACACACACACACATACACAAAGATCAACACATGAGAAGTTGTTGAGCCTTACCAACATGCATGTATTTGCGCTCCATAAGCAACAATCAATTTGAAAAGCACATTTATGACTTTCTTGACTTTGAACGCCCTACAACGACCTGTATGCAAGAGTAGGGGACTTGAACCCCCTTCCCACTCGTTTTGTACGATGGTGGATATGCTCTCTTCGGGGAAAGGTTAGTCATGTAACTAGTCCACTTTGCAATGAATATAGTAGGCCGACTACCCCCTTCTCCCCCCCCCCCGCCCCACCCCTGCTGTAAACAAAACCATGAAGAGCATCAATTGGCACAATAAAGTTTGATTGAAGTAGAGGACTTGATCCCAAATGCTATATAAATCCGATTTTGAATGCCTCGTTCCACATGCTATATAAATCTGGTTTTGAATGCGTCGTTACATATCAAAATTTTGAAAACAAAATTATGGCCCTGCTAAATGCAATGGTACACTGTGTCCCATCCGTGTAGGGGGATTGCAAAGGCATTTGAAATGATTTGTCTATTTCCTAAAAACAAAAAAATAGATGTGAGTAACTTACACATCTCTTATTTCTTGCAACTAAAAACACACAATATTGGCATCTCTTCAGACTATCGACGCAGAAAGCGTGATGCTTTTTGGAGTTCCCCGCAGCGTTAATACATGTGTCGATATGCGCGTCGATAATATCAACTGTGACATCGTTGCACATAATTAGGAAAAGTTTAAAGTCGATTTTGTGCCTCGTAAGAAATGCCATGTCAACATAGAGAGAGATACTAGAAAGTCCCTATTTTCATTTTCCAGATTTATTTTCCAAATATCCTAAAACCACCCATATTGCATGATACGTTCAATAAAAAACTCAAAAGGTGTTCAGGAAATGACAACCTACGACGGCTCCGAATTGAATGTCGAATATCTCAATCTTCTGCTTTTCTCAAAACTAAGACCTGCCACTAATCGTCCTGCATTGAATGTCTTTTCTCCACCGCTTTCAAGTTTCCCTCTTTCGCGATCTCGCCTACTTTGGTCTCTCCTTGTCTTGCCAATCGTTTTGATGCTGCCACCCATCGTCTCCACATAGAAGTTCTGCCAGGAGTTGAAGGGACGTGTATCATCTGCATATAGAGCTCCCACGAGAATATGAGCCCTTCAACAAGATAAACAAGCAACACACCATTTCTAAAGCTTCAAAGGAGAATTTTAAGACACAAGGCAAGAAAAGTGTCGACCTTTGGATCGACGGTAGAATGTATCCTAAGCATCCCATCACAAAGTCAACTCCACCTTTCAAGGACATAACTTCATTGGTGAACTATGTGGAAGATGGCCATAACGGTTTGTACGGCTATACTAGGGACTTGGCTGCACGGATCATATTTTGCAGGTTGAGAGAAACATTGCATACAAAGAAAATATGCACTTGAACAAAACTATAGAGCACTGTGTTAGGTTTTTTTCAAAACTAAGACCTGCCACTAATTGTCCTGCATCGGATGTCTTTTCTCCACTGCTTTCAAGTTTCCCTCTTTCACGCTCTCGCCTACTTTGGTCTCTCCTCGGCCTGCCAATCATTTTGATGTTGCCATCATCTCCACATAGAAGTTCTGCCAGTCGGAGGGACGTGTATCATCTGCATATAGAGCTCCACGAGAATATGAGCCCTTCGGCAAGAAAAACAAGCAACACACCATTTTTGAAGCTTCAACGGAGAATTTTAAGACACAAGGCAAGAAAAGTGTGGACCTTTGGATCGATGGTAGAATGTATCCTAAGCATCCCATCACAAAGTCAACTCCACCTTTCAAGGACATAACTTCATTGGTGAACTATGTGGGATATGGCCATAACGGTTTGTACGGCTATACTAGGCACTTGGTTGCATGGATGATATTTTGCAGGTTGAGAGAAACATTGCATACAAAGAAAATATGCGCTTGAACAAAACTATGGAGCACTGTGTTAGGTAAAGGCGGTGTGCCTCACCGTGCTTTGCATGTGTCTATCGGCTAGTGTCCGGTCACCCACATTTATTTCCTTATTCTTTATACATACAAAGACTAAGGAGCTCTCACTCATTCTCACATTGTGCTCATACAGTGAGATTTGGGAGCTCCACCCAAATCCTGTGTACTCTCTCTCTCTCTCTCTCTCTCTCTCTCTCTCTCTCTCTCTCTCTCTCTCTCTCTCTCCCCCCCTGCACACACACCGTATTCGCGCACTGACAATTGGTATCAGAGCTTTGGCGATGCGTGCGACGGCTTCCCGACGAAGCGACGGAGCTCGGCTATGGTGGCTTGAGCTCGGTGGAGGTGGATACGCCTCGACGGTGTCAGATCTTAGCTTAGGCATGTATATTCAGCTTGTGTAGAGCTTGTGTAGCAAGCCATTGTTGAATATTGTAGAAAAAGAGCAGGAACAAGAAGTGTTGCAGCTCGTTTTTGGCTCTCGAAACAGTATTTTTTGCATATTTTCATCACACGAAGTCGGATGGATATGATCCAGGAGTC
This sequence comes from Adiantum capillus-veneris, assembly GCF_014529385.1. Taxonomy (NCBI): domain Eukaryota; kingdom Viridiplantae; phylum Streptophyta; class Polypodiopsida; order Polypodiales; family Pteridaceae; genus Adiantum; species Adiantum capillus-veneris. The sequence goes on along the minus strand of NC_140935.1, from coordinate 114,109,014 downwards.
TAGGGTGGGGTTTTGGCACTTTCCAGATGCGAGAGTGATGCCCATTTTTTAAAATTCTTCTCTGAATTATAGCAGGTGCAACAGCAACAAGTTTATGCTACGTTTTTGGGCCGAAAACGGAGGTTTTTGGCATATCTCTCACACCCGGACTCGGATACATGTGATCTAGGAGTATACCCTGAGGTTTTGGCACATTCCAAACGCGCTGGTCATACCAAAATTTTGAAATTTTGAGCGCTGAATTTTCAGCAGCAGCTTTTCAACAATCTCGACATATCGAGGTTTTGCAGTTTGATTCCTACAGAGTAGAGAGTGATGCGGTTTGCATCTTTGGCTATGTATGGCACATTGTGGTGCTATTTGAGAGAGAATTCACTTTGTTTTTGTGTATGCAAGTGATACTTTGGGATGTGACTTTCAGATCGTTACACATCCGGATGCAGTTTCATGCGCATTATTTGACTATGTGGGACATTTCAGAGAGCTTTTTTAGCACGGTTTTGGGCAGTTTCATGCTATGTATACATTATGCGGACACAGTTTGAGCTAGCCATAGCTCGCAGGTAGTAGGTTTACAGGTTTGCACTGTTTTTTGGACAGGTACACGTCCATAGAGCTACTCGGTCAGGAGTGAGCAAGTTTGCCAGGCTTTTGGCATTGCATGTAGACCATTTGTGGTTTTTGCTACTGAGACAGTGTCTATTGTCATGCGTATTTTGTGAGATTTTTTTAAAGTTTTTGCTCAGTTTTCGGGGAAAAATCTGCCAGATTTTTCCCAGGATTTCTCGCCATGGTGTATGCGTATTCGCAGTTTTCTCTCTGATGGTTTAGTGGTTGAGTTGACTCCCACTCTGGCAGTTATCTGCAATTTTTTGGCTTGCGGTTTGCGTTGAGTTTTGAATCATTTTGCAAAGGAAATTTTGTTCGTTTTTCCTCGTCTTCTCGCCATAAAAATTTGCAGTGTTATGCCATCTGTACAGTGGTCGATATATTCCCACTTTTGACAGTGGTCGAGTGTTTACTCTCACTTTTGACAGGTTTTGCCAATTTGGATACGGTTTGGTGTTCTTGTATCCACTCTCACAGGAGTAAGGAGTTGTGTATGCTATGGTTTTCTGGCACATTGTTCATTCATTGACACATTGTGACATCATTTTTTCACTCACATATTGGGAGCGCCACCCACATCCTGTGTACTCTCTCTCTCTCTCTCTCTCTCTCTCTCTCTCTCTCTCTCTCTCTCTCTCTCTCTCTCTCTCTCTCTCTCTGTGTGTGTGCACACGCACCGCATTCGCGCACTCACACATTGTGCTCAAAAACTCAAAGGCAAGAACAACATCATCTTGAAGCTAACGTCGTAGAAGCTTAGGAAATTGCATTGGGTCCATGTCAAAGAGAAAGAAGACTATGGGGCATGGAACATTTGAAGGTTGTCTCTAGGGGAATTAAGAAAAGAGTATGGGCCATCAGGTAAGTTTATCTTACACCATAGGCTCTTTGTCATGTATCTTACTCCTTACTTGCTTGCCGAGATCATTGCTTCATCCCGAGCAGGATGTCGAGCGCAACACACACAATTCATGTGCTCCATGCAGTCTCCTAAGATCTTCAATCTATTTTGGATGAAGCTGGTATTTCAAATAAAAGAAATTTTGCAATTTTCAAGTATGTAATGTGCAATGTTCTCACACTATAAGGGGACTCAACTTATTGAACTCTATCCTTTTCAGGTCCATGGAAAAACAAGGTAAGAAGTTTCAAAAGACAAGATGGCAGGTCAACGAGGAGATGTTGCAAACGTTGGAGATCCCTTTCCACATTCAATTGACATATAGATTGCCATCAGCGGAGGAAGTGGTTTATGACAAGTACAACAATATTTGTTATGATTTTATCACTCTGCAAACATACATTATACAACTATTTGAAGTTACTTCCCAAGAATGCAATGGTGTTATTAAGTTTGTGATTAAACTAGATGAGTGTGAGCTTGAGAAGGAGACTAAGGTTGAGGGAGTCACAATAATTAACACTAATGAATAGAGCACTGGATGAAAGCATTGCAACCGATGATCCTAGACACTTTAGCGTGCAATCTGAAAATAATATAGTGCTTCTCCCCACATTCAAGGTGTCTTGACATAATGATTAGCTTGGATAGCTCACTTTTGCATGTGAAGTTGAGCTCATTAAATATCTCGATTGCAGGTGCCTACATAGAACTTGAATATAATGAATTAGGTTTTTAATCAAACAAGCATCCTTGAAGTAATAAGTGAGCAGAGAAATGGTAAGAAACTTGATTTACCGCATGGGATCCTACACAGTGGAGTGGTATATGGTTGGAGATCTGAAGACCTTAAATTGTATGTACAATGCCTGCAAAGGAGCAACAAGCAAAAGCCCTTGCCTGTATTGCATGGGAGGAGTCCATAGCCTTGATAGACGATGTGAGTGGGATGAAAACACACACAACGCCTCTATAAAGACCCGACACACACTCTTGGAATGATACACACACACACACACACACACACACACACACACACTATGGGGCACCACTCGGCTTACACAACACACCTGGCCGAGACAGGGAACACACCTATGGAATGGGAGGAGAGAGACTATCCACTTGCCCACTCCACACAGACACACACACACACACACACACACACACACACACACACACACACACACACACACACACATCCAAAAAACTCAGCTCAAAAGAGGAGAAATTCTTATAATTAGATACAAATGAGCTTGGGCCAACACCAATGGGGCAAACAGCTCACACAATGTGGGTAAAATATGCCAGATACAATCACAAATTGGAGAAGAAGCTTCATTCATAGGAGAAACTTACACAGCCAAAACAGTAGAAAAACAATGAGGAATTTGGCAAAATGGACAGCGCCATCGCGTCCGGAACGGCCCAAAACCCCAGTCTACAATGTCAAAGTGCTCAAATCCGACCTCGGATGAGCAGTTTACGGCCAAAACAGGCTCCAAAATGGGCAAAAACACAGTTGCAGCTGTTCCTCCTCTCTTCTCCACGTTTTTTCTGGTTTTCTCTCTGTTTTTTCAGTTCCCACACTTAGCTTTATTAGTTGGGCACCCTTGGCCTTTTAGATGACCTCAAACGGACCCCGAACATGCCAAAAACTGACCTCGCAATGCATAGTTGTCACCTTTTTGCATCATCCGCACACCTGGCACTCATTTCTTTTCAATAATGCGTCTCGCAACCACGTGAAGAGGCCCCAAAAAGTGGTCCTAATGATGACCTTTCTGCATAACTCTCACAAGAAAACACCCACGTTGTGTTCGTATTCATCCACGTGCAAATATTGACCCCGTTCGGCCTCTTGACGCCACTAGATGCCATCTGACGCACCTGCTTACCTCATGTCCTCGGCCTGCAGATAGCTTCCTTGAGAAGTTTTACGCGCTACCAACTCCTCCTTATTGTAGAAAAAACACAGTGGTATTGGTAATAGTGAAAATCGATGCACTATGTACACCCTGTCCTACCTATACACATGTGGGCCCCATGTAACCACCTGGCTCTGAAAAATGGGCAATTCTTTATTTGATGCACCATGCATGGGTATGTACATATGCACAATCCCTTGCTCCAAAAAACTCCTGACAACGGTATTGGAGGAGAGCATCCGACATGCACCTACACGATCCTAACTTTCGGTCGGTGTTGGACATCCCACTAGCTAGGATTCACATATGCACGATGCATGCACTTTGCAAGATCATTGAGAAACTCATGTTTCTCTACATTTGTTTTGCTTGGACTACTCGGCCTGCACCTGCAAAGCACAAGGCTATCTTGGCTGTGGAGACAATTTTCTCAAACATGGGCCAGCATGGAGGGCATATAAAGATAGAGCAAGATGAGAAGAGGTCTATTTTCAGCAAGAGGTCTATTTTCAGCCACACCCACCATGGAGGTGGTGTAAACAAAGCCAATAGCGAGGAAATACATCAATGGACCTATCGCAAACTTATGAACATGTCACACCGCAAGGAACAAGTCAGAGACAGTCAGATTGGCCATACAGTGAGATTGGCAAGCAAACGATGAAGGAAGGAAATATTGGAGGCATTGTCTATTGCAACACGACATGCTGAGTGGCGGCTACAAAAAGAACGCATGGAGAAGATTTTGACAACTCCGTCACAAGATGTCTAAGAGTTCTTAAAGATATTCAGTCCCTACAAGAACTCTTTGTATCATCTCCAGTCTCTATTTCAGCATGGGGGGTTTCTTTTGTAGCAGCCAAGACTAGCCAATAGAGTGTGCTTGTCATAATCCAATAAGTAGCTAGGGTCCGTGATTCCATAGGCTAGACCATATGCTCCTTGTGTAAAAAAATAGCGACTCTACAAGCCATACATGCTTGGGCCTTGACTGAACATCATTAATGCTGCTTGCTTCTCCAAAAGCATAATCTTGTTTGTATTCCATCTGATGAGGGTGCCTCCTAGATATCTTGATAGGGTCTTCAAGGTCATTAGAGGTAGCTCAACATTATCATTGAAGAAGGAGGAATGGAAAACCAGAAAACTTGGATAGCTCAAATTATTCAAATACTGGCTGAGGGAGGAATTCTTTCCTAAGTATCCCATGCCTCGCCTGCGAGGACGAGGAAGGAAGTTATCGTCATAAAAAACCAGGTGCGAGCAATCAATAACAAGGATTATTACATATAAAAAAAGGTCTTAATCCATACACAATTGCAAAAGAAAAGAAAACTTCACCTTCTAATTTGCATTTTCCTCAAGTAGTGCCTCATTCCATAAGTTAACGACATTGTCCGCTTTGCTGGGTACCTTGAATGTTGAGGAAAATGAGGACGTCAATGAATTGATTTTTCCCATGTTTGTTATTCCCAGTTTTTTCTGCGCTGCCTTGAAATCCTCTTCCATTGGATTTGTTGCCTCACACCTCGCTACATCATTGCAGATCATTGTTAGTACAATTTGCTGGATCTACAAACTCACCTTCTGACACGTCGGCATCTATCACAGAGTACTTGTCGTGCTCAGGGTCTATGATGGAATCATCCTCTTCTAGATTTTGTACCACTATGGCGAGGCAATAGTCCTCTTGCAAGTCAAAAAGCTGCATGATATCATTGAGCATTGCATAGTGCAAATCACCAATTGGGATGGTAGGAAGGACACTTGTAGGCAAAGCGCCTTCTAAAAGCTATACACCCTCCAAAACCTGTAAGGCTCTACTTCGATGAGGCACCAACTCGTCACCCTTGACAGACAGATCATCACCCCGTGCCTGCTTTGCTTCATCCACATGCTCTTCCAAAATTAAATGCAAGTATAGAATTGTCATGCCAAGGGCAATGCCCGGTGGTCAAGGACCAGGCCCAAGGGGACCGGCTGCGAGTGTGGATAGGGAATGAGGCCCAAGGGGGATATTTAATGGGAGGTTCATTCCAGGCAGTCCCACCAGGGGCATTTCACTGGTATCAGAGCTTCAGTATATTCTAGCAGAGTGGGTAGTGGACCTCCACTTTTAGCATGCTCATGCAACCTAGGGGGAAGAGGAGATTGGAGGCGGGCATGGCCGCTTAGGCGGGGAAGAAGTCGAGGATGACAAGGGTGTGTGCAGAGCCTCTTGAGGCGGGCGGAGACGGATTTTTGACGATCGCCAAACACAGCAGAGGCGATCTTGAATGAAGCGCGAGGCCGGCGGGCCATGAAGTTCAGGTCATAGGGCAGCAACCCACACGACATCACACAAAGATCACTAGCACTCTCTTCTCCCTATGCAGCCTCTCGATCGGCCACCATTGCTAAGGATCAAGAGGATACACACTTGGGCCACCTAAAGGTTCATTTTTTTGACCCTTGCCGCTATCAAGGGTGCGTGCCCACCTTCGGCCTGTATAACTTATTCAGTATTCTTCAAAGCAAGTTTGGAACTCGACCCCGAAAAGGTGCTGCATCTTGGCACACCTTCGACAAGCAACCAACTGCTGAAATTGCAAAAAATTGGCGAATACCGATCATGCGATTTTCCACAAACTTCCACTTGCACAGCCTTTAAGCGGTAATATTTAAGGCTTGAACAACAGTTTTGTTTAAAGGGAAGCTTGTCGGAGCATAAGCCGATTGTAACGACCTATTAACTGGACAACCACGGATCCAAGAACGTCTTGGGATTTGGGTTCAATTCTTTCCCAGTTCAAGCATGACTTGACTTTGAAGGCAATTTTCTACCTTTTAATTACGGTTACGAACCTAATTAGCATGGCTAGTAATTAGCTCTTTAGTGGTTATTTTCCCTTTCAGATAACCCTTTTATTTAGTGTATAAGATACAATACCTTGCTTAGTATAGCATATTCAGTCAAGATATAATACATAATGCTTTCTTTCTTTAAGCAATTTTGACACGGTCGATTCCTCTCCACTTGGACACATGTGTGTCAACGGGAGCATATTTAGCTATGACCACAAAAAATCCATGAGCACTGATGTAAAGCACGACTTCTTTTTTGACATTTGGCATAATGGTTTCCACAGGTGTAGAATATGTTAATAGCAGGTTTTACGTCACAAGAGACTATATATGGTGCATGCAACGACATCTCTTCCGTAACAGATATGGCTATGAGCCAAATTGCAATGAGTTTTCTTTTGCCAAACTCAATACACTTTCCACCACAGCTAGGCAACTAGAATATACAATTTTAAGTTTTCTTTTACATTGGTAACAATTGCCTATTGTACATAGCAAAGTGCTTTAACACTTTACGTCCAACGACGGCAAATTGAGATGTATCCCTGCCCGATAGTGCAAGGCACTTTAGGTATCAGATCCATTGGAAGAGCCCGTCAATGTCTCCAAGGTTTTACACCTCTATGTGCATGGCATGCCAACGAGATTGCCATAATCCCATCTCATTCTTATTCTGATTCCGCTATACCACTAAGTACTCTGTCAAGGAAAAAGTAAGTAACTGATATCTTAAAACATTTTTTATGTTATTCACAGGCAATCTGCCGTATTTAAAGTTACACTAGTACATTCACGCTCCCACACAAGGTCCGTGGGTCAAGATGTGACTAATGGTACCTCTCTCTACGAGGTCGTGGTACAAGTACACAGTTGTACACTTATAGGATAAGATAAGACACAGACATGGTCTGCACGAGATCATATGCAAGGGGCATAAAACACATTCGGATAAGGGGTTTTCCTCAGCCCAACATTCTCTCTCTCTTTCGAGTTTCTATGTGGGAAAGGTGAAACTAGGCATGATTTTCTTGAAATCTTTGTATGTCAATATGGTAACAGGAAGGGCTAAGAGCCATCTATTGCTACCTATTTTGGAAAGGCTAAGAGACATCTCTTGGTAATCCATAAGTGATTGCTTTCAAGAACAAACAATTCTATTTGGTTGAGTGACCATTGATTATCATGGACAAGCAAGAGTCTTGCCATTAGTGATTTTTTGGACATTATTTTTGCACTCCACACTTTTAGTGTGCAAGTCAAGTTGAGTTTGGAACGTCTTAAACTCGTAAGGGCTTATCTCTACCAAGATGTATGGATGAAGCCAGCATTTTAGACCGCACGACTGCTCACAAAAACCCCGGATTATGGATTTTGGGTATGAAAAAGATCTAGTTGTGCATATGGCTCCAATTTCAATGGAGCTCCTATTAGCACTAAGAGTGCCTATATGAGTACAGTTTTGGGGTAAGACCCAGCTTGTGCTTACTAAATCACTTAGTAGGGTCGATGATCAATTCTTGGACCCTTCACCCTTGCATTTTCAAGGAAAGAAGTCCACAGACTTCCAAGGGCGTGTGGAAAAGTTTCAACTTCCAACGGAATGTACTGCCACGGGCCAACCCAAGGGGGGTCACGGACATAGGCCAAGGGACGACTGCTAGTCGAACAGTTTTCTTGCAATGTTTAACCACGGGGTCTACATTGCAAAAGCAACACCCAAGGTTACCTATGCAATATTACCTGCATTTCACTTTGTGTTCCTAGGCCTTTGCAGGCGGGAAAATTGGGCAAGTACCTTTCCCTACAGATAAGTGAACACTATGCTCAACCTCAAGAGAGCTGATAAGGTTATGTACGAGCCAAGAATTGTGGGCCGTTGTGTCCAAAATACATTTTTTGCATTATGCAATTATCGACCCACTTGTAGGGTTTATTTGGCACATGTTGCCACATGGGATACAACATGGTCTAGGGACTCAAGGAGTTCGGTTTAGCCAGAGTGGAGCAAGGCTAATGAGGGTCCCTCTCACTCCCATCGTAGAGTGTTTGCAGTTAGCTCCACGCACAAGTATATCTTGTGCTTCAAGGATGTTTTGTTTTTAAAAAAAAAGACATCCTTATATGAGACATATTCCACATGTGGAGAATATGAGTCTTTGGGACTGACACTCACGCCCACTATTTCAAGTATGTGTCACGACAAAGTCCCTAGGTGCTGGGCAAATATGTTTTCTAGACCATTTTCAGCACAACGTATCAGGAGCAATTTTGATGGCCAAAAATTGTCGGATACTTAGAATGACTTGTTAAGGTACAAGTGCAGCTAAACAACATTACAGATGGTTGTTTATGAATTTTTAATGAAAATGTTTCCTTGTTTGTACCTTGAAGTGATTACTGTTTCACCTTCTATTATGGTTCAAACGTTTTAGTAAGGCTTGCAAATGATTGTAGCTGAAAGTATTTCGTTTCTTTTCAGAACTATTTACATTCCTCTTTAATGTGTGCTACGAGCATCACATTCACCATAAGTATTGGCAATGATGATCATGGATATCCAGGTTCGAATCTGTTTTTTGCTAAATGCATGCACACTAGGTGTTATTGGCCCTAGTGTTTAGCAAAGGCTGATTTGGAGTGGCATGCATATTCATCACATTTGTTGCTTATGAAGCATTTTGCACTCTAAGTACAATATCTCTATGAGATTCCTTTTTGGGGTCTACCAATCATCAATAGAGGTCATGGCTCTCGGTTTTGGTGCTTGTGGATTTTTCACGTTAACCAAGATGGTTATTTCGGACATTGTTGTTTGCTCATCAATGTTGTATGCTATTGTCATCATTGTTTACCAGTCATCTAGGAAGAGTGTCTGTAAACCGTGGGGAAAACACCTCAGTACTGTCCGTTATCCAAGGAGGATAGGTAGATTACAAAGTGTAATCTTGTGCTAAAGGATACGCATTGTGCGTACATTAGCACCAAGCAATCAATTAGTAAGCATTTATTGCTCTACTTGGAGTTTGCCTACCATAAGTTAAAGCATGTTTGCAACTAGGTTTAGTCTCTCCATGTATAATTTAGGTTCTCAACCTTGAGCACTAGTTATGGTGGGGTTGTTTATTGATACGAGAAGATAACAAGTCACGGACAACTTGGCTCATGAGTTACGTCAGCAGATTACTTTCATGGAAAGTGACAAGAGGTACTCTTTCGGGTACATCATAGTTGTGATAACTCATTTAGCATACTCAAGCGAGTTTTGAAGGGAGTTTACACGCTATATTGTCTATGAGACGCTTACACAAAGACGATTGCAACGGGACAACAATGTAGAAAATCAAGATGTTACTCTTGGTTTCATTGAACCTCCTACTAAACCGTTCTCCGGCCAAGCACACAGTTGGATCCCTGCAGGATGCCACTGTGAAAAACATTAGTATATCATCACTCTTGTTTTCTAGGACGAAAACGCTTCTCCAAGGGGGGAGTAATGTCATGCCAAGGGCAATGCCCGATGGTCATGGACCAGGCCAAAGGGGGCCGGCTGTGAGTGTGGATATGGAATGAGGCCAAAGGGTGCTATTTAATGGGAGGTTGGGAGGTTCATTCCAGGCAGTCCCACCAAGGGCATCTCAAGAATGAAACATGCATAATATTTAGCCATCCAACATTTGCAGTTATGCAGGGTGCATTTGATGTCATTTCTTCGCATATGCATCGAAAGCTTCAACCAGCTCCTAGAGAAGATGTGTTTCTTTGAGTGATCAGAACTTATGTCCTTCGTATGCAAAGAGCGTATTCCCTGCATCTCAACTATGACGCTATCAATTTATTGCTGGTAGGTGTGCTCAAATTTTGCATGGAAGTGATGCACAACAACTATCCATTACTGCAACAAGGACTTAGGATTAAAGATTGGCCTAATTTCTGCCTCGCGGCGATGGAGGCCAATATGGTAGAGAAAATGAGATAGCTCGTCGTTTGAAATTTCTTGAGAGCAAGGAAAATCCTCTTTAATCTCGATTTGGAAAGGGTCCCTTATGGACCCTTTCCACATCGAGATTGAAGAGGGTCCATTGTGGACGATATGGCTGAAAATAACAAGTACGAAGTGACTAAGAAATATATCACGAAAGATAGAGGTGCACGTTGAACTCACACAGACAATTATGGGCACATAGGTGGTTCTTATTTATAGGCTTCTCACAAAAGGTCATATTTCCCATTGACGTGACGGAGGAGAGGGGGAATAGGGAACACACCCAACACACAAAATGTTTGACTCTCTATAGCCCAAGGATTCCACAACACCCCTAACCTCTCTAATAACACCTTCAAATTGGCTAATTTGCACTAACAGCTCCACTTTAGCATACAAAACAATTGTCTCACACCTTGCAAAAAAACAACTTACAGCACAAACGCACCCACACTGCTCAACTCACCCTTTCCGACTCACAAGACACCCCGATTTTGCCCTCTTGGTAACACCCTTCAAGCTGTAGGCAAACCCTCTGCAAGCACTGGCAAGTACACAAAGAGCGAGAGAAAAGGAGGGGGATGGGGAGAAGCAACACAAGAAGTAGGGGCAAAGTTTTGGTAGTATTGCATAGGGAGATAGTACAATCAAGTATGCAGCTCCAATGGCAAGCTTGCAATACACATGCTTGAAAACCTCCAATAACTCTCTCTGAAAAAAAAGCCCTAAAAAAATCACTTCTATCTCCTTTTATAAGGCTTGGCTAAGGCTAAAAAAGAAAAAAACAAGGAGCTATCTAGCTCTGCAATCAACTAAAGCTTCATTTAGAATTTTTTTGCATTGCCACCACTTGGCACACTTGATTTTTTTGGTATCTTCATGGTGCACAACTTTTTGCTCTTTGTCTGCTCCATTTTGCCACCCGACTTGGCCATTGCCTGCTTGCTCCTTCCACTTACCCTTTTAGGCGTTTGAACTCCTTCTTATTTCCCATGGGCGGGATAGGCCTCTTGGCCAGCTCCTTGAAGCTTTCGAACTCTCTCTCTTTATTTGCTCCCTTTTTGGTCCGGCCTTTGGGCTCTTTCTCTCTCTTTCCTGCTCACTGCCCGTGAGATCCCTCCCTTGACCAGCCTCTTGATGATTCTTCCTCTCTCTTGCTGTCCACTGGCGGGACCCCTCCCCTTTGGAATGTTCTCAAACTATTTGTCTCTTTGTCGTGGGACACACCCCCTCCCCGAGCATTAGTGACATCGCTATTGGGGGGGAGCCTTTTGACTTCACTCTCAAAAAAGATGGGGCCGCGGGAACGAGCCCTCAGAGGGCGCCACATCACCACTGTTTAAACCACTGCCGGCCAGCGGGCGCCACTGCCTACGCCACCAGCCTAGCGGGCGCGTGAGACCAAAACATCGCCTAGCGCCGCCCCTGCAGGGACGCGCGCCACCAACACACAACGCCCATTACGGGCAGCCATTGCCAGGGCATCACGGAGCCCCCCTCACACCTCCACATAAGACAATGGGCTTCACGCCCCAGCCGTTATACTCTCACATCCGGATCCAGGTCCTCGCATACAGGATTATTGTCCGCCACGTGGCAGTCCCAGATCAATCCACCTTTTCAAGGTTCCAAGATCCCCTTAAAATCTTCAAAAAAACCCATTTTTGCTTCCCAACTTGTAGTGCTTGCCAACTATCATCTGATGATCCGACTCCCAAGCAGTCAAGGCCAATTGAGACCTCGTATCTGTAGCTCCAAGATGCATAACTCTCGCCTCATCCAAAATCTAGAAAGACCTCGAACCGAGGCCGCAAAAAGTGAGAACTTTCATATGCAATCAACCCCAGACAAGTGCACCCAATCTTTCGGCTTCTATATCTTTCCGCTCCGAGCTCCGTTTGACGTGCAATCAAATCTTGCTAGCTCCATATGATGCATACCCTGCTCTAGAACCTTGTTGAGGCTCAAAAGATGCCAGATGGCATGATTTCCTAGGTGGTCAGGTGGGCACCAACCTAGCCCACGACAAAACTTCAACTGGCCATAAATTGCAATCCGTAACTCTGATCAGCAACCTGAAAAGACACGTGGGCTCCATAAATAGAACACTACACACTTATATCATGACATCCACTCGGACCTCCTGTCTCCAGCTGCCCTGTCCGACAAGAATCTGCAACACACTGAACCTTCAACCTTCAATGTCTTGGGTTCCATAGCTCGGTTTAATGAGCCGTTTGGACCAGCTCCTTCGACACTTCAAGCTCTACATTCCTGGACCCAAAAGCTGCACCTCACATATCCTTCACCTGCTACTCAAATTAGCCCCTTATGGAGCCCTTCTTGGCCTATAAGCCGCATCAGGCATACATTTCCGTTGCTGCCTGTCAGCCCATGATCTTCCTAGCTGCTCTAACCTTTTGCCAAGCTTCTGCTAGCCTACACATATCTGCCCATGCCACCTTCTAGGGTCGACACACTTTGGCTGTACCATCATTGCCCACCCCCTAGTTGAGCATTTATGCTCAACCACATAAGAGATTTATTCCATTTCTAACTGCAAAACCTGAGCACATACTATGAAAAAACCAAAACCATATGTACAGAATTTTATTTTGCCTACTGTCAAACCTTCAAGTGGGTTGCCCCACCCCCTGCATCATATAGCTTCTACTTGGATCAAACACCTACCTTTGATATCTTCCACCTATCTGTAACTGCTCACCATAGTGTAGTACCGCATCACCTAGATCACCATGTGTGTAGGCTGGCCTAGCCTACCTTCAACACTCCTTGCATCTCCCAGCAAATTGTCTACTCCACACCAAGCATCATCAAGCATATAACCATCCAAAAAACATGTACCTGACACCGAGCTCCAACACATGTCTGACCCTCCCTCCCAACCAAATAAAGTGGAGGCCTCGAGCATAGACCCCTGTACCTGCTGAACCAGCCTCCACATAGCTGCATCTACCATCATATGCTTCAACCATAGCTTACATACCTTCAATGGAAGCAAAGTCACTGTTTGGGATTCTTCTTTCTCCACCATTGGACATGCCTGCTGCATCGGAATCTCCTCCGTCTTTGGCATCACAACCTCCTCTTTGGCCACACACTCAATTCAAACATCATCGAGCCCTTCCTCGTCTACCAGTTCTTCAAGGTCGATCAACACCTCTTGCTCTTCAGCTTTAATTACCTGTTCTTCAAGCACCTCTTCTACCACTGCATCTTGCTCCGCCAAGGAAGAGAGAAAATCGTTCTCTTTTGCATTCACCTCGACTTCCTCCATAGGTACGGCTGCTCTATCTCTCCTGGCAAGACGCTGCACCTGTTGCACCAACATGGCACATTCCACTGCTACTTTCATCAGCACATCCATTAGCATGGCACCACACACCACCTTCACTTGCATTCCATCATGTGTAGGCCTAAACTGCTCCATTTGGTCTTCATCAAGCATTTGGGCTTGCTTTGTTCCCTGGTCTTCTTGCACATGGGCTACTACCATATCATCAAACACATAAGAGGGCAAATTTACCTTTACCTGTTCAGGTTCCTCAGACTCTGTATCTCCGTCATAGGATGTGGACTTATCCACACTATTCTCCTGGCTTGTCTCCCAGCTACACGAGCTTATATCCCCATCATCATCGGCTTCATATATCAGCTCCGTATCAGCATCTTCATCTGCTTGCTACTCCAAAGAAGCTTGACCATATTCCCGACTTTGCTCACTTTCTTCATCAGCTCCTGAACCCTCGGTATCTGCAACCCCATTGCATTCTGCTATCTTTTCATGCAAACTTTCCACAAGAACAGGCTTTACCTCTTCAACCCGCACCCGAACCTCCACATCTGCTATCGCTTTCGTGTCCTTGTTCACCTCAATATGGAGCTTCTCCTCATTGACAAACTCGTCCACCCCCCTTGGCACATGCACTTCACATATTGGAAATCTCCTAGTAACATAGCCAATAGTAGGTCTTACCTCAACAGGCTCTGCACTTTGAACAATTGGAATCACCTTTGGTTGGACCAAAGAGCACTTCGCTACCTCCACAACAGGCATATAATCTGCTGGCTTTAGCATGCCCAACTCCAGCTTTTGCTTTACCTTTCTACTCTTTATCTTTTCCAGAGAGACCATTTCTTCGTAGGTATCTACACCGTCTTCGACCTTTTCTCTAATCCTCGGATGCAAACAATCCAGCAGCTTTGACAACTTCAAATACTAGTTGCTTTTGACCCTAGTAGCAACCTCTAACTGCTTCCAACCAGCTTCAAACTGCTCAATGAAAATGGAGAAATCTTTACTTACATCCTGGCAATATCGCCTTCAGCCTTGTACCAACTTCTTTTGCCGTAACCACTTCCCGAAACTGCTCCAAAAACTGACTTTGCAATCTTTGCAAACATTCTCGATCACTGCTCTGTAAACTATCGAACCACACCTTGGCTCGTCCTTGCATCAACAACGGCACCATCTGCAACCTTTTTGTATCCGTCGATATACGCATCGATAGCAGTCATAACTCGAAATCTACTAACCAATCCTCGGGATCTTCAATGCCCGTAAATATGGAGCCAAAACCTGGCTCCACCATCTTTGTTAGCTTCAAACTTGACCATCAAACATCTCGACCATCAGCCAACCACCTTGTTGGCTAAAAAACACTACTTTCAACCGCAAATTGGAGCATAAGACAGCTCCTCCATGGGGGAACCAGAAGATAGAGAGGGGGAATAGGGAACACACCCAGCACACAAAATGTTTTCCTCTCTCTATAGCCCAGGGATTCCACAGCACCCCTAACCTCTCTAATAACACCTTCAAATTGGCTAATTTGTACTAACAGCTCCACTTTAGCATACAGAACAAGTGTCTCACACCTTGCAAAAAAACACCTTACAACACAAACACACCCACACTGCTCAACTCACCCTTTTCGACTCACAAGACATCCCGATTCTGCCCTCTTGGTAACACCCTTCAAGCTGCAGGCAAACCCTCTTCAAGCACTGGCAAGTACACAAAGAGCGAGAGAAAAGGAAGGGGATGGGGAGAAGCAACACAAGAAGTAGGGGCAAAGTTTTGGTAGTATTGCATAGGGAGATAGTACAATCAAGTAAGCAGCTCCAATGGCAAGCTTGCAATACACATGCTTGAAAACCTCCAATAACTCTCTCTGGAAAAAAAGCCCTAAAAAAATCACTTCTATCTCCTTTTATAAGGCTTGGCTAAGGCTAAAAAAGAAAAAAGCAAGGAGCTATCTAGCTCGTGCAATCAACTAAAGCTTCATTTAGAATTTTTTTTGCATTGCCACCACTTGGCACACTTGATTTTTTTGGTATCTTCATGGTGCACACCTTTTTGCTCTTTGTCTGCTCCATTTTGCCACCCGACTTGGCCATTGCCTGCTTGCTCCTTCCACTTACCCTTTTAGGCGTTTGCACTCCTTATTTCCCATGGGCGGGATAGGCCTCTTGGCCAGCTCCTTAAGGCTTTCGAACTCTCTCTCTTTATTTGCTCCCTTTTTGGTCTGGCCTTTGTGTTGACTGAGTCAATGTCACTTCACAGAAGTTGCTAAAGACCGTAGATGTACGAATGCACATCGAAGATCAAAGTGAAGAAGCAGTAAAGATTGGAGTTACACATTTTCCACATTTTCCTAAAATGGTCATGTATTGTAAATTCCCGATTTATTTCAAGCCATTGTAATATTGTTAATGTGTTACGGCTCAATAAGAGTTCCAAGATGTAAAGCATAGGTCACTTAGTGTACCTGGGGTGCATATACAACAAGTGTGGAGCCTCAAAGGTCCTGGGCGCCGGACATTACACATTTTAGACCTTGGCTAAGGTATAAAAGCCAACTTTGTAAAGTTTTGCTTAATTTTTGGATAATGCAATACACAGCGTGAGCTAACGGCACTCACTCCTCTCCTTCTTGCGCTTCCTACTCCCTCCCCGGTTGTCACATTGCAGTCGCGTTTGTTGCATTGCAACCACAAGTAAGAGCTCTACCATTGACGTAAGCAGTTCATAGTAATTCGTAGCTTTTGGCATCGCCGACCCGCGGCCTAATTTCATCATAACTAGGAATTTACACTTTCAAATAAAAAACTAAGCATAGGCGGGGTATTGGGGCATGATCGATAAGCATTTAGATGCATTTTGGATCGAAAACAACTAGGTCAAAAATCCACTGCTGTTAATAATCGCAATTTTGGAACTTGACCTAAAGTGGGATTTGAGACCATAAGCATGTATGCTTAGGTCTTATGAACATGTCCTAGAAGTTTCATTACGTTTGGATGTCATTTGATGTTGTAACGGATGTGATTTGTTTGTTGATGAGCGATTGGCTTTTGGTGATTTCAGTCACTTGAGTGTAGCTTGAGTTAGATGCGAGTTGTTAGTTGTTTTTCCGAGAGATTGACAACCTCTTGTAGCCTCTATGCACTAGTCGAGTCAGCTTCGTCCCATGGATTGACAATTTAATCGTGGTTCTTGCTAATACTGCAATAAGATAGGATGGTGAGGTTAGACATGCGTCCCATATTTGGCACCGGTGCCGGGGACGAATAGACCTTAACTAGGGAAAACAAGACTGTCGTGTGTAGTTGTCCATTAACTTCCTCTAGGTTCATCTGGAGTTAAACTTTCTCTTTAAAGCCGCATAACTTAAGATTGTCGTCCTTTGTTGTGTAGAGGTAGCTTGGAAGTAATCGTACTTGCTGAGTGCCTTTAGGATGGTAGGATTGTAGAATTAGATTAGGATTTTGAGATTGGTTGATAGACGAGACAAGTCTTAAGATCAAAGCTCAGATAAACATAAAAAACAAGAAAACTAGTGTTTGTGGGCACTTTCCACAACCCCTTTGCATGAGAATCTATGAGTTGGGTAAGTAGGATCCGAGGTGGATTTCAAAACATTGCTCTCTCTAAAGAATCAAGTATGAGTTGTTATTGGAAGTTGCAGAATTTCAGGTCTACGGCTAGAAATAGCACGAAAAGACTCCAAACCACTCAATCCGACTGGAGAGTAAGCTTAAAAGTTGTATGAACCATTGGGTAAGCTCAAGGACACTCTGAGGTAAAATTTTCAAGAGTTGACCAAAACTCAGATTATTTACTCTTTCTTGATATTTTAGGCCAAATTAAGTTTTGACTTGATTTGTAGGCTCAAAATAGATCATGAAAAGACTGCCTAATGAAAAAGTTCAAAAAAGTGTCAGTTTTGGGCCTAAAGTTAATAATCGTGATTATTAACTTTCAGCTCAGATCCGACCAAGGTTCATATCATTGACTCATTACATGTGTACAAACAACTTTTGTAAAGGCACAAAATATTTGGATCACCAAACTGGCAAAAATCTGGGTAAAAACTAAAGTATGTACTGACTTTTTGAAACTTGAGTTTAAATTGGGAAAAACTTTGTCCAAACTTGATGAAATTTGATTCATAGGCTTATATTGATGTGATAAACATGTGTACATGATCCCTTGACCAAAAAGATGCAAAAAGTTGCCAGTTGTAAATAATCGCGATTATTTACATTTACTCCATTTTTCAACTTTTTTGACCAAGTAAGCATACCACTAGTTTAACCATGTTGTAATAAGCCCACAAACCAAATTTGGTAAGATTTGGATCATTGAATTGAAAATTGTGACTAAATTTGCAAAGTCAGTTTGCAAACAGAAAATTGATGACCATTTGACCAAAACTTATCCAAACTTGATAGAAACTTGGCTAGAGACCTTAACTTGAGGTGCTTAACAGATCTATGTCAAGATTGGAACAAAAACTTGCAAAAATTTAGCTGGAGTAAATAATTGCGATTATTTACATGTGCTCCAAAAATTGACAATCTTGCATATTTGGGCATACCACAAGGTCAAGCATAGCAAGTAGACCTCACAAATCAATTTTGGTGAAATTTGGATCACAAAAGTGAGACTTAAGCCAGATTCTTGAAATCAGAGTCAGCGGACACGAAACAGTTGATAAACTTGATGAATCTTGTCCAAATTAAGTTTTAACTTGACTCAGAGACTCAAAATAGATCATAAAAAGACTGTCTAGTGAAAAAGTTGAAAAAATTGTTCATTTCAGGTCAAAAGTTAATAATCACGATTATTTACTTTTGGCTCAAAACTGATCAAGGTTGATACCAGAGACTCTATGCATGATTGCAAACATCTTTTGTGAAGGCTCATAGAGTTTGGATCACAAAACATGCTAAAAACTTGGTAAAAACTGAAATCTGTACTGATTGTCGAGAAATTGAGTCTGACTTGATGAATGTTGTTCAAATTAAATTTTAACTTGATTCATAGGCTCAAAATAGATCATGAAAAGACTGTCTAGTGAAAAAGTTAAAAAATTGTCCATTTTAGGTCAAAAGTTCATAATCCCGATTATTAACTTTTGGCTCAAAACTGATCAAGGTTGATACCAGAGACTCTATGTATGATTACAAACATCTTTTGTGAAGGCTCATGACGTTTGGATCACAAAACATACCAAAACCTTGATAAAAACTGAAATCTGTAATAAATGTCGAGAACTTGAGTGTGACTTGGTAAATCTTGTTCAAATTCAGTGAAACTAGACTCATAGGCTTATACTGATGTGTTAAACAAGTGTACATGCTCAGATGACCAAAAATATGCAAAAAATTACCAAAAGTAAATAATCACGATTATTTACTTTTGAGAATAAAAAAGTTCACAAAAAAAAACCTGTAGTAATTTGCTCCAGAATTGAGAAATTTTGCCTAACTGAGTATACCACAGGGTCAAGCACATAAAGTAGACTCCACAAATCAAAGTTGGTGAAATTTGGATCACAAAATTGAGACTTAAGCCAGATTCTTGGAAGCAGAGTTTGCGGACACTAAACAATTGATAACTTGGACAAATCTTGATCAGACTCAACCAAACTTGTCCAGGGACCACAACAAGGTAATACTTGGCAAAATAAGCCAAAAAATTTTAGAAACTGAGAAAAGTAAATAATTGGGATTATTTACTTTTGAGCCCTAGAAACAAGATTTTGGACTTTCAAGCTTGTATAGTGTTTGAACAACATAATACAAGGCCACTGACCAAGTTTGGGTTCCATCGGATCAAAATTAATACATGATAACTCAGTTTTCAAGTTGCAGATTATTCCTTTAGCTCCTTGCAATGATAGAATTTGGAAATCTCAATTGCTGACTCACTTAGCTTAGATTGAAGAACCAGGTTGCAGGCAAAGAATTGGGAGCTTGACAAGAGCTGAATTCAAGTCAAGTGGAAAAAAACAGATAACAATCTAATCTGCAGGTTAGGTTATTCAAGGCCTAGATTTTCATCATTTCAAAGGCTGCAATCAATTTTAACACTTTCGAGCTAGAATTAATCAACTCTTGTGAGTCTGCCCAAAAGTACTTTGGCAAAAGCTGTCTTATCAAACCCGAGCAGAATTTTTTTTGCTAATCAATACCAGAATCTGCTAGGAGACAGTTTTTACAGAACCAGTCGACATAGACTCATCTCGAGCTGAGAGTTCAAGTACAGTAGAGAAAGCCAGTAGCAGTGGTAACACAGGTACAAGTGTAACAGAGCAGATTTTATAGCTTTATGGCTACAATGGAGATAAAGTATTGTATACAGATTCAAAAGGCCATAGATACTTGATGAACAACAAAAGCAACACAGGAGCTAAGATCCTATTGATCAGAGTAAAACCAGATTCAGAGAACTCCCAGATGTTCATAGACTTCAGTGGAGTCAGGTATTGCAAGCTCAAAGATGAAGTGCATATAGAAGTTCAGAAAGTCGACCCAAGTGTTTACCCAGAAATCTGCACAAGCCAACAAAACATACAGTTGGTGCATATGCAATCATGGTAATTATACATAACTTACAGTGGTCAGATCTATAGTCGAGATCCAGAATTGCAAGATCCAACAGATCAACCAATAGAAGCCAGTCTAATTGGAGAATCAAGCCAAAGACAGTACCAAGGTCAAGATGGAGCTGTCTACAGCTTGATGCTTAGTGTTTTAAAAGGAAATGCTGACAACTTGGCAAGCATAGAAGCAAAAACTTCTCAGCATGAGCTTGACATGATAGAGCCAGTTGAAATACCACCAGTCATGGCATATTGCCCAGATTGTGGACACAAAGGTGGACATTTTACTGAAGATTGGCCAAGAAATCCAGACAACAGGGACATATCAACTGCCAAGCAAGGTACAGAGAAGATTGGAAATGAAAATCTAGATGTAAGTGCATTTAAATCGTCACTTTTAATGCAATTAGAAGATTCTGCATTACCATTAGAAGCACAATTCAAAACACTACAAGTTCAAAATCAGCATAAAGATGCACATGCACCTGAAAAGCTTAAAATTGATTCTTTGAACAATAAATTCTTGCATGAATTTAGTAGAGGTGTCAAGATATCACCAAAGGGTGAAAAGACGGTTAGGTTTGCAAATAATTCTGCATCCACTGCCACAAGTGTGCAATCATTCACGAGTCTAAGGGACACATCAAACAGAATGATGTTAGCTTTGTATGGTACACACAATTCATATGCGCACTATGTGGACCAAAAAGGAAAACTGTACAAAAAGGATCAATTAGTGTTTGAACGACACACATACCAACTCATGGAAGTGAGTCTAGTGATAGATAAAAAAGGATGGTTCATTTCAGAGGAAAGAATCTATTATAGCCCATCCTCTCTAGAGCTGAAGGATATTACCCGAGTGAGCCCAGAAATCCGTCCAGAGCCAAATTCTCCTCCATTAGAAATCAAGATTCGATGTTGTGACCAAACGAGCATATACTTTGACCAAAATAGTCGTATAGATATAGACGAGAGTCTAGAATCTATGATGCCTTGGGTCCTGAAACCACAGAAGCTCATATCATAGGAGACCCATGGGATAGACAATATCAGGGCAAAGGTAATGCTATATATAGCTTGACTTGGGGAATAATTTGTCATGTTTCACGAAGATACATAGGAAACTATGCAAAAGGTTTACAGATGCCGAACATCAACAATGCTACTTAAAGTGTACCTTCACAATCTTAAAAGGTGAGACTCAACAAGAGCCAAACATTTTTGAGCTCTCACAATGAAGCAGGCTATAGTGATCACCCTAGGAAGGGGGGAGCTGCAAATTCATCAAGCTCAGCTCTAGTACCAGAAAATTCTACACCAGTTAGAAGCCCAAGAACTTCTAGCCAGTAGACCCCTTCAAAGCAAAAACCATTGGAAGACCATATGGTTGTTGAAAGTTTTCCATTGACCCAGAAACCATCAAAATCTGTAGAAAAATTCTTCTATGAAGATCATTGGGGACAAAAGTTTCAGTTGATCTCCATAAGTCAGAGTCAAAAACCGACAAATCCCATAGTGCTCAAGCAATTGCATGAGACCAAGCTCGCATATGCATATCGAGATGCAAATGGCAATGATTCTCAGCATGTTCGTGACCTTGTACAAGCCCCTACGGATACTAAACCTGAAGTCAAGGACTATCTGAAGATGATGCAAAGCCTCAAGCTGCCAGAACAGGTGGCACAAAAGTCAAAGTCAATGGGACCTAAAGTCCATAAGGCTACACAAAGGTCACCACCAAAATCTCCTTCGAAGAGACAAATTCTGCCAGAAAGTATAGTGGATCTATTAAGATCAAAGGTTACTTAGATGAAGGTAGACAATGCTCAACAGTTGCAACAAAAAGGTGCGGTATTACAACAAAACGAGCCAACATCAATTGAAGCAGGTGATCAAAGCAAAGAAGATGCAGATAAAGCTCAACCAAAGGACACTTCCACAACAAAAGCAGTCAATAAAGAAAGAAATCCTAAGACGATCAAGTGCAACATTGTTGGTGAGAATGAAGAAAAGCTGTCAAAAGAAGTAAAGCTAGATTTTCATCTAGATAAGAAACTCATGTCCTTTCGCACTTGGAAAAGATGTGGCCAACCACAGGTAGGAGATGCTCCCGAATTTGTGAGCATATCAGGAAACAAACGAGTAGAATGCTGGGGAATCATCTCCATCACCATTGAAGTAAGTTCACAGATCATCATAGCCCAATGTCACGTGATCACAACAAAGGATATG
The DNA here is from genome assembly GCF_014529385.1 of Adiantum capillus-veneris. Taxonomy (NCBI): domain Eukaryota; kingdom Viridiplantae; phylum Streptophyta; class Polypodiopsida; order Polypodiales; family Pteridaceae; genus Adiantum; species Adiantum capillus-veneris. Next base: position 114,086,604 of record NC_140935.1, on the reverse strand, counting down.
CCAAATGACATCATAATGGGAATGCCAATGGCCCAAAAGGTCCTAGAGATACAGAATGTAAACAGGATTTAGTCTAATGAGACAACAAAGAATGAAGACCAAGACTGGTGACCCGTGGACGACAACACAAAGTCCTCAAGCACACTTAAAATGGAGACCGATGCCAAAGAAAAGCTTATTGAAGATGATTCATCTCCATCAAACAGAACTTTAGAAGAGCTTAAAGCAAATTAGGCAATAGCAAGTTCAGATCAAATAGAACAAATAGCAACCACGAAAGCTATTGAGCCAGAGGTAAAGAAGGCAAATCTTGCAGACAAAGGCAAGGCCAAAGTGGACACCGATTAGCAAAGAAGAGGTGACAACATATGCCTCTACATCAAAGAACCCTCATGGATCAGCTTCTTCAAGCAAGACAGGATTTCAAAATTTCAAGTCAAGTGCTGACCCAACTGAAACCTCTAAGGAGACACCCAGAAAAGCAAAGATCTATCAACCAAAGTACTCAAGAAAGCAAAGCAAAGTCAAGCAAGTGTTTGTTCCGAGCAATTTAGTTAAAGTCAATGATCTGGTTTGGATTAAGGACGAGAAATTAACATAGAAAGACAAACACATGGGATGGATAGCATCACAATGGAGCTTAAAACAACAGGAGTACTATGGAGGTAATAGACAGATATGGGTGCCAAAATTGTAGGTTAGGGCATATGAAGTGAAGTCAAGACCCTCCCAAGAAGAAGGCCCACAAGGTATCAACCACGACAATATCCTAGGATACCTAAGAAGCAGGTATATAGCAAAAAAACATCAAAAGATGCTAAAGTCAACCACAATTTGCAAGAAGATACAGAACAAAGACGGATCTCAAAGAATGTTCCTGTTCGACAAGAATTTTACATAGGCTATACAAAGATTTGGCTACCAATCAACCACAAGCCAATTGCAGCTACACAAGACCTTCATGAAGATCTCAAGAGCTCAACAAAGCCAACAATGGAGATATAAAGGTCATCAAGAGATTTGGATTCCTAAATCTTCCAATGCTCCTAGTCAAAAGGCAGATGCCGACAGCCAACAAAGGCCTTCAAAAACATCAAAGACTCCTATCAACAGGCCTACTTGGAGAATCAAACGAATAATGGAGTCTTCACAGTCAAAGAAGGACAATCCAACCAACGATGCAAATTCAAAGATGATAAAACAGGTATGGCAAAAGAAATCTTCGATGCCAACTTGGTCCTTTAATAATCCTCTTTTTGAGGATTCAAGCTTACTTTTACTTGAAGAAATGTTTGTAGTAAGCTCAAGAATGTAAAAAGTCAAGTTGCCAAGGTGCAAAAAACACTCTTTGGCATAGTCAGAGTCGGGTTGCTGAGCCATAAAATGAGCAAAGCATTAGTCCCAAAGCTTCAAGTCATATTAAACTTTGTGCTAAGAGTCGTAGTTATTAGGCTTACGCTCAATCTGGAAGAGTTGAGCATATCTAAAGTCATGTTGCTCATGCTGGATGAGATAAACATAAGAGTTGAAGTCTATTAACTTACAATTGGTGGAGTGTCATAGAGTCCAACACTCATGCACAGTGCACAGTAAGATGAGAGCACATATCCTTGTCAATAAAAACCATTCTTAAAGGGATGCTAGCTTGCAATGCCATGTCACATGATTTTATAGCTACACCATCTTTCTGAAGAACCCCTCAAAATCTTTCTTGCACAACATATTGTTTTCCATGCATTTCTATGTATGAATAAATAGGATGTCCCATCATTGGACATATGCATTAGACACTCTTTTTGCTTCCACCTATGCACCTTGAGTGGACTAGAATAGGCAACAAACCAATGTCATGCTAACCAACAAAGCCATGCAATGAAGTCACTACGGAGCGAATAATAGGCTTGGAGACTGCCCAACACTCCCTATCGCTTGGTGTTGATCCTGCTGTTAAAGTCCTTACATACGCTAGCAAAAATCTTGGGGCATAATAACCGACAAAAGAAAGACAAGTCATGCAATAAGTCACTACGGAGCGAATAGTAGGCTTGGGGATTGCCCAACCCTCCCTTTCACTTGGTGCTGACCTTGATGTAACCGACAATGAAGACCATGGTGATGTGATCACAAAAAATACAGTTGAGTCACTACTACTGAGAAAATAGGAAGCTTGGGGATTGCCTAACGTTCCCTATCGCTTGGTGTTGACCTTGCTCTTAAAGTACATACAACAGTTGAGTCAATACGGTGCGAATAGGATGCTTGGGGACTGCCCAACGTTCCCTATCGCTTGGTACTGACCTTGGGGTTAAAATCATTTCATGCAATAGTGAAGTCAGCATCGAGCGAACAGGAGGCTTGGTGATTGCCCAATGCTCCCCATCGCTTGGTGTTGACCTTGGCAAATTGACGTCGGCCTAGTACACTTCCACGGATATCACATTTTTTATTTCCATATCTATCAGTGAATAATCCCTTCAGTACTTTATTAATATTTTCCATGCTAATAAGTGCTCCAATAATGTACATATCCCAAAGGCACTTTTTTTCCATTGGGTTTTTTCCCTTTGGTCATCCAGGTATTAGACCCTAATTTAGAACCTCATCATTCTACTTCCCTTGTACATACTTTTCATCAATAAACAACAGCCTCATCATTATGCTATAACAACAAACAAATGCAACATCATCTCACATCAGACACATTTGGACCAATGAAGATGCTGTAGAAAATTGAACCTCATCAACAAATTCAACGAAATATGAAGACAACCAGTGCATCAACAACCAATCAAAAACCTTCCACAGCCTCCACGGACACCTTTCAAAAGTGCCCGAGGACGGGCATTAAAATTGGAAGGGGGGAATTTTAACTCAGTCAATGTCAGTTTAACAGAAGCTGCTAAAGACCGAAGACGTACGAATGCGCATCGAAGATCAAAGTGAAGAAGCAGTAAAGATTGGAGTCACACATTTTCCACATTTTCCTAAAATGGTCATGTATTGTTAATGTGTTATGGGCTCAAGAAGAGTTCCAAGATGTAAAGCATAGGTGACTTAGTGTACCTGGGGTGCAGATACAACAAGTGTGGAGCCTCAAAGGCCTTGGGTGCCCGACATTACACATTTTAGACCTTGGCTAAGGTATAAAAGCCAACTTTATAAAGTTTTGATTAAGTTTTGGATAATGAAATACACAGCGTGAGCTAATGGCACTCACTCCTCTCCTTCTTGCGCTTCCTACTCCCTCTCCGATTGTCACATTGCAATCGCGTTTGTTGCATTGCAACCGCAGGTAAGAGCTCTTCGCATTGACGTAAGTAGTTCACAGTAATTCGTAGCTTTAGGCGTTGCCAACCAGCGGCCTAATTTCATCATAACTAGGAATTGACACTTTCAAATAAAAAACTAAGCATAGGCGAGATATTGGGGCATCATTGCTAAGCATTTAGATGCATTTTGGGTCGAAAATGACTAGGTAAAAAATACACTGTTGTTAATAATCGTGATTTTGGAACTTGACCTAAGTGGGATTTGAGACCATAAACATGTGTGCTTAGGTCTTATAAACATGTCCTAGAAGTTTTGTTACGTTTGGATGTCATTTGATGCTGTAATGGATGTGATTTGTTTGCTGATGAGCGATTAGCTTTTGGTGATTTCAGTCACTTGAGTGTAGCTTGAGTTAGATGTGAGTTGTTAGTTGTTTTCCGAGAGATTGACAACCTCTTGTAGCCTCTATGCACTAGTAGAGTCAGCTTCGTCCCATGTATTGACAATTTAATCGTGGTTCTCGCTAATACTGCAAAAAGATAGGATAGTGAGGTTAGACATGCCTTCCACACTTTGGGCTCTTTATCTCTCTTCACCGCCCGTGAGAGCCCCCCCTTGACCAGCCTCTTGATGCTTCTCCCACTCTCTTGCTATCCACTGGAAGGACCCCTCCCCTTTGGAATGTTCTCAAATTGTCTCTCTCTCTGCCCCCCCTCCTCGAGCGTTAGCGACATCGCTATTGGGGTGTGCCTTTTGCCTTCACTCTCAAAAAAGACAGGGCCGCGAGATGAGCCCTCAGAGGGTGCCACATCACCACTGTACAAACCGCCGCCGGCGATTGGGCGCCATCACCTACGCCACCAGCCCAGCGGGCGCGTGAGACCAAAACATCGCCCAGCGCCGCCCCTGCAAGGACGCGCGCCGCCAACACACAGCGCCCATTAAGGGCAGTCATTGCCAGGGCATCACGGAGCTCCCCTCACCCCTCGACATAAGACAATGGGCTTCATGCCCCAGCCCTTATACTGTCACATGCGGATCCAGGTCCTCGCATAGGGGATTATTGTCCGCCACGTGGCAGTCCCAGATCAATCCACCTTTTCAAGGTTCCAAGATCCCCTTAAAATCTTCAAAAAAACCCATTTCTGCTTCCCAACTTGCAGTGCTTGCCAACTATCTTCTAATGATCCGACTCCCAAGCAGTCAAGGCCAATTGAGACCTTGTATCTCCAGCTCCAAGCCGCATAACTCTTGCCTCATCCAAAATCTAGGAATACCTCGAACCGAGGCCGCAAAAAGTGAGAACTTTCATCTGCAATCAACCTTGGACAAGTGCACCCAATCTTCCAGCTTCTACATCTTTCCGCTCCGGGCTCTGTTTGACGTGTAATCAACTCCTACTAGCTCCGTATGATGCATACCCTGCTCTAGAACCTTGTCGAGGCTCAAAAGACGCCGGATGGCAGGATTGCCCAGGTGGTCAGCAGGTGGGCACCAACCTAGCCCCCGACAAAACTTCAACTGACAATAATTTACAATCCGTAACTCTAATCTGCAACCTGAAAAGATAGGTGGGATCCATAAATAGAGCGCTACACACCTATACCCTGACATCCACTCGGACCACCTGTCTCCAGTTGCCTTGTCCGGCAAGAATCTGCAACACATTGAACCTTCAACCTTCAATATCTTGGGCTCTGTAGCTCGGTTTGATGAGCCGTTTGGACCTGCTCCTTCAACATTTCAAGCTCTACATTCCTAGACCCAAAAGCTGCACCTCACATCTCCTTATTTGCTACTCAAATTAGCCCCTTATGGAGCCCTTCTTGGCCTATAAGCTGCATTAGGCATGCATTTTCGCTATTGCCTGTCAGCCCATGATCTTCCTAGATGCTCCAACCTTTTGCCAAGCTTCTACTAGCCTGCACATATTTTTCCATGCCACCTTCTAGGGTTGACACACTTTGGCTGTACCAACGGTCACCCTCTACATCTCCATTGATGTCAAGGCCACCCTCATAATTGCATTGAGTATATTTCAATTTTAATGCCCTGCACATATACCTATACATACACACACAGACTTGTGTGTGTGTGCGTGTGTTGCAAGGTTGTGGTACAACGCGAGAGCATGGTTCATGTTACGGGGACAATGTGAACAGAAAATGTACACAAGGCTCCTCACATTGTGCAGTGATAGGCAATCGTGAAAGGAATGGCACTGTGGCGGAAACGTAAGTGAGCCGTTCTTGATATGATCAATAGGTTAATTATAAGGAGAGATTAGAGAGAGATTGACACTAATACAAGTAGCACATCATAGGGTGAAAAGTGGATACAAAGTGTGTAGCTTTGGGCTTCTTATATAGAGTTGGGAGAAGGCATCTAGTGACTAATCGATGATGTTCAGGTCCGCCTTTTAAATTCAGCCCACCTCTCTCTGTGGAACCCCCCTTCTTGTCGGCAATTCTCAAGTGCATTGCGTGTGAACGAGCACTTGATGATCAAAATAAAATCAAAACTCCCGTAAAAGGTTTCACGTGAAACAATCAATCTTGCATGGTAAGGAGTCTTTGTCCCCAAGTACTGCTGGAGCCACTGGCAATCATTTCCCCTCCATCATTTTCTTCTCGTATGGCTCCACTTTTAAATTATTAGAAGCTGTATATTAGTAAATTAAAGGGGCACTCAATGGTTTGTACAACCATGGCCGCCACCTTTCTTACAAAAGAAAATAGAGGGGCCTCCTCCTCATTATCACCTCTCCCCACCTTGTCCTCTTCCATCCATGGAGGCCCCCCTCCCCTCCTTCTCTCTCTCTCTCTCTCTCTCACACACACACACACACACACACACACACACACACACACACACACACACACACACTGGTATACTGTTCATAAGTTATATTGGTTTAAAAAGAAAAACTTCCAAAAAGAAAACAACCCCTCCCTCCCCTTGTTTCTCTTTTTGCCTGGACCATACTAGGTCAAACTTAAGAAATTGGTTTTAAAAAAATAGACCACTACTACAGGGGGGCCAAGCCCTTGAATGTATTATGATGCTCTGTACACCTGGAGAGTCGAGCGTGATCAATATTGTCTGCTCTCATGGCGTAGTGAAGGCGGCCTTCTTCCCCCCTGACTATCGATCTCCATTGATGGCCATAGGCGTGAAACTCTATGCTATCACACACTCATGGTGGAGTGCGGCCTAGCTCTCTCGATACCTTGGCACAACATACGGACAAGACCTACCTCCTCCTGCTATAAAAACTTCCAAAAAGAAAACAACCCCCCCCTCCCCTTGTTTCTCTTTTTTCTTGGACCATACTAGGTCAAACTTAAGAAATTGGTTTTAAAAAAATAGACCACTACTACCGGGGGACCAAGCCCTTGAATGTATTATGATGCTCTGTACTTCTGGAGAGTCGAGCGTGATCAATATTGTCTGCTCTCATGGCGTAGTGAAGGCGGCCTTCTTCCCCCCTGACTATCGATCTCCATTGATGGCCATAGGCGTGAAACTCTATGCTATCACACACTCATGGTGGAGTGCGGCCTAGCTCTCTCGATACCTTGGCACAACATACGGACAAGACCTACCTCCTCCTGCTATAAAAACTTCCAAAAAGAAAACAACCCCCCCCTCCCCTTGTTTCTCTTTTTGCTTGGACCATACTAGGTCAAACTTAAGAAATTGGTTTTAAAAAAATAGACCACTACTACCGGGGGACCAAGCCCTTGAATGTATTATGATGCTCTGTACTTCTGGAGAGTCGAGCGTGATCAATATTGTCTGCTCTCATGGCGTAGTGAAGGCGGCCTTCTTCCCCCCTGACTATCGATCTCCATTGATGGCCATAGGCGTGAAACTCTATGCTATCACACACTCATGGTGGAGTGCGGCCTAGCTCTCTCGATACCTTGGCACAACATACGGACAAGACCTACCTCCTCCTGCTATAAAAACAGGTGAGGGCGCATCTCTGCCCCTCACTTAGCCATTGTGGGTGTTTTGAGTAATTTTGTGAAACACCTCTTGTCTGCTTTACTACTAATAGCCGTTTTTCAGCTCTCCATAATTTCCATAGTAAGTTACTCCACCCTACCAAATTCACCCAAACGCTATGGCTATCCCTACCATTTCACTGTACATAGGCGTGTGTGAGTTAGGGGGCTTTTCCCATATCTTCTTAAAAACCCTCAGCTAGCTAGTCACTGGGCTAGTTGAGCCAAAAAAATAAAAAATAAATAAAAAAATAAAAGTATATTATGGCCTCTTTGTGTGTAAATATTTCATTGTATATATGGCCTAAATATAGGGATTTTTTATAATTATTTTGGTATTTTATTTAAATATTTCTACTTAGGTGTGTGTTTTATTAAACCTATGTACACCTTCTTTCATCCTCTTACACCATAATTATATTTTTTGCCAATATGTACATACTCTAACCTCATATTTTTCCTTTATACAAATCACTCCCACATTTTCACCTTCACCCTCGTGAAAACAAAAAATTGATTTCTACTCATTGGTTATGTTTATTATATTATTTACTAGCACACCTTTTCCTCTTTCACCCAAAATAATTCAAGGAGGGACCATATCATATAATTCCAATATCTTTCCATATCCATGACTCCTCCATATTTTTATTATTATTTTTACTCATTATTTTAACACCATGTGCTCATTGAGCTAAAGTCCATGAATAGTCCATACACTAGTCCCACCATGTATATATTTCTTTATTCACCAATAATCCTCCTCCATGCATGGGTCAAGGGCAACTTGGATGCTTTGTATTATAATATGACAAAGGAGGGGCTCACTCTTGGATGCATTGTACAAATTCAACAAAGGAGGGGGCCACTAAAAGACTTTTGCAGGTATAAAAACAGGCTTTTTGGTGAGAATTTTGGCACCTATCTCCACTCCGAATTTGGAGCGGTGGTCAAAAGAGAAAATGTATCCCACGCTCTGAATAGTCACCTCAAATTTTTTCATGATTTTTGGAGCTATCAGCGGTGAGCTATGATTTTTTGAGTGGACCCCAGTCTGCCCACTTTTCTCACAAGTAGCCCTTAGTCTTCTCTCACCCTTCCACACACCTACTCACTCTTACACATACCTCCCTCTCCTTCTCTCACTCAAACCTGCAATTTCCATGGCTTCTCCCACCCTCTTCACCATTACCCTTCTCTCTCATCCCTATAGTTCTTTTATGAACCTCTACATACATACACCCTCTCCATGTCTCTCTCTATTGCTTCTATGTTACAATTTCATTTACCTCTCCTAAAAATATCTAAAATTCAGCATCTTAACCATGATAACTTCTGCAAATTGAGGATTTTTCATCAACAAATCCTCTTTTCATCGTGGTGGTCAACCGTGGCGGCGGCGTAAAGAAGCGAAGAAGAAGAAGAAGACCAGCGGTCATTTTTTCCACAATCTACACAAGGGTGAGTTCAAGCTTCTTAAACGCTTCACCATCTCAATGATTCTCTTTTAATTCACCCCTCTTACTTCATCAAATCAACTCATCCTACCCATTGTAAATGTATCACTAACAATTCTAGTGATTATTACCACTAACAACTAACTTCTCTTGTAAAAATGCACCCACACTATCAACATATGGAGTAGGCAACCGCACAAGTAAACCAAATTCACTCACTCCCATGGAAGTTTCTTTCCTTTCACCACATCAATAATTCTCTTACTTGAGACCACATCCATGTGACTCAAGAGAAAAGAGAGACCCCATTCTCATTTGAAATTCATAAAAATTCATAATCCTTGATCTTTCCTAATAAAATTGATTAGGCTTAATCCTAATCAATGCTTCTAAAACCTATAAATAGAACCCATTCCTCCTTGTAAAAGACATCACTATACCATTGCACACTAGATTGAGCGTATCACACGCCAGTTCTATCTTGGTTGTAAAGAGAGAGTAAGCTTTCTATACACCACCACCTTGGTGCATAGAAAAGCTTGAGCTAGTTTGAGTGAGTGCGAGTAGAAGATATTCTTCCTACCATTGTTGTATCTACCCCAACATCAATGAATTGGTAGTTTTGGGTGCAATTCATGTCCAAAGGCTCACGCTTCTCCTCCAATTTGGCTTGGCAAACTCGTTCAGCTTCATAAGGTGACTTGTTTCATTGAAGGTTGTTGTTTTGTTGCTTGTGATTCATTGGCTATTGTTTGGCTACCATTGTAAGAGGGTGGATGGTGAGAGGGCTCCCATAACCCTAAGACAATGTGCTAGTGATGCTATAACCAAATCTTGTCACTTGATTCCACAAGCTCTAAGTTCCTTTTTGTGCAAAATATAAAGTTGAAGCTAAGTTGTACACCATCTCTCTCTCTCTCTCTCTCTCGTGTTTTAGTGTGTGAGAGTGTTCCATTGGTGTTAGGGTTAGTGTAAATTCCTTGCTTGTTTGTGGGTTGCTCTAACGATTCTCCTCTTTTGCGTCCTAGTTCGCTCTTAAACTAGGTGGTGCCCCTTGTGTAGTTGGGATTTGGCTGTGGGTTTGTTGTTTTGGTTTGTGTTGTGTTGTGCCCCAGCCCCATTGAGCAGCACGGGAGCCTTGAAGGGTGTCTAGAGGTTGCTCTTCTTGTTGCCCGCCCCGGACCGCCTCACTACCAAGGAGAATGGAGCTCTCCCCGCAGGTGACTCAGGTGTTCATTCTTACCCCTGCTAAGTTTGCTGGTTTACTGCACTATTTATGCATGATTAAAAAGCTTCTAAATTAGGAAAAGTGGTCCTACCTTATGCATGTTGCAAGCACACATACTATGCAATAAAAACTATGGCTATGGTAGTCTTGTAAACTGTTTGCAAACCGAGTTTTCTGTTGCTCCTCCTGGCTGGTTAGGGCACCTCTATGGTTTACTATCGGGGACTGTCCGGCTCTACATATTAAGATGGGATGGCATCTCTTGGGCAGATCAATGGAAGTGTCTGGGTGTAACAACTATGGCATATTTTCGTGGGTAGTGGTTGTTTTGCTGCTTTATTTGAAAAGGAACTTTGGGTAGTTAAGCTCGTTACTGCATATAATTTTATGAATGGGTTTTTTCATAACCAAGCTCTTGTCTGCTTGTATTGAAAACACTGTACATGGAAAAAATATGCTAGGCCTAGGTATTATTGATGGCCTTGGGATCACTTGTGCATAAAAAACGACGGTCGGTGTTTTTGATTGAAAGTACAACTTGCATAGAAGCCGACGCTTGGCACAGTATGATGAAATGGCTCTGTAAATAGCCGCCGCTGAAGGACTTCACCTCTGCATAAATTATTATGTGTGTGTGTGGCAGTATGTATGTGTGTATGTGGTTGGGAGTATGATGGTTGGCTTGGCTTAATGGCCGTTCTTAACATCTGCTACATCTAGATATTTACGTTGCTTGACAGAAAACTAGTTCTTTGTCCCGATTATGTAAATGGAAGCAACATTTTGGTGATGACCTACTGGTCACTTGGCTCTGACTCTAGCCGCTGCAGGAAAAAAACCAGCATATTGGTTGGTTCTGTCGCTGTTTTAACTGGTTCTTTTGGCCGGACACTACAGTCCGTGCTAACTTGGCATTTTTTAGAAGGTAAGTATACAGCAGTTAATTATTTTTTTCGGCCAAAAAAAAGGGCTATGTAGAGCCGGACACTACTGTTCTTAAATTCCGCTAATGAGTTATGGATATGAAGGTAGGTATATGGTCGGGTTTTGTTTCGGCTTGGATATAGCTTCCAAGCTATTGCTCTTAAAAATGAGGTTCTACTCCAAAAAAAAGAGAGGGAGTCTTGCTACTCTGTTGACAGGTTACACTGGTGTCTTATTGCTTATATAAAATGAGGTAGTCATCATCATCATTTGATACCTTTTGTTGACAAAAAGTAGTCGGATTTCACATCTCTTTGTATAAAGAAATACCTTTGATACCATGGGTTTACTGATTTTGAAGGTAAGTATATGGTTGCTTTTTTAAGCATAGCTACTGTGCTATGGCTCTTGAAATAATTTGACTTTTGATGGACTTCACTATTTAGAAGATAGATTGTAAAGTAATAAGAAAGACTGCTAACATACCAGTTCTAAATGAAAAAACTAGCTTGTCTAAAGTAATTAAAACCTATAAGATGGACATGGATAACAACTGATATAGTCCATTGATACCTGTAAAACACATCCAAGGCTAACAGAATTGTTGTTTTGTTTGGATGGATGCAGGTAAGGACTCTATCTTATCTTGGATAGCTTTCTTTTCTTTGGCAAGCAACCTTTCTGTAATGAAATACTCATTGAGGAACAGGGAAGTTCTTTTACTTCTAGTCTTACTGAAAGAGGATCTCTTTCCTACAATCATTGTACCTAAATAATTCTAATACTGAGTTATTTTTGTACATATCAGTTCATTATTCCTTGGCCAGCTGTCTTTTGAATGTAAAAATTCAATTATGTCTTATTAGTTAAGATTTAAACAGCTATACACACACACACACACACACACACACACACACACACACACACACACACACACACACACACACACACACTCTTGGCTGAAATTTTCACTTTTTTGTACCTTCTCTCTCTCTCTCTCTCTCTCTCTCTTTGACAAACAAAAAAACTTTATCTCCCTTCTACACACACACACACACACACACACACACACACACACACACACACACACACACACACACACACACACACACACACACACACACACTTCTCTCTCACTTTCATGTCTTTCTCCAAGCTCTCCATAGCTGAAATTGTTGTTTTTTCAGCCCCCCCACACACATACACACTCACATACACATACACACACACAACCTACTCATCAACACACATCCCACTCTCACAATCACAACCAAATGCTCTCACAAATCAGCCCATAAGCTGAAAATAGTTAAATTACAGCCACCATCATTCACACACATGTGCACACTCTCATACATACGCACCTTGCGCCAAAGACTTCAATGAAATGACGGCAACCTTCATGATCGCCATTCGATTATGACCACTACAATGACATGATGCAAAGAAGCCTTGCTCGAGGAAGCTTCAAGTTACGGAAGTGTCAATTAGGTGGGCCATGCCTATCTCTTGTGAACGGCAACAGCAACCCTTGTAATCATATTTTTTTACTCTACACCTACGCCCCTCATAATGTCTCTTCTTGTAATGAAAATAGGATTATTGTATATATTTTACTCTACACCTATGCCCCTCATAATCTCTCTCTTCTTGTAATGAAAATAGGATCATTGTATATATTTTACTCTAGATTTGAAATCTAGGGTATGAGTAAGAGAAACAAAGCCATATTAAATGAGGTCTTGGCCAAAGTTAGAGCCACTACGGCGATAAGTGGCGGATTTATCTTCTCCACAACGACAAACCACCCTCGACAAATTCTTGTAAAATCCCCTCTCTCCTCTCTCAAATAAGGTAGATACGACTAGCATACCTTGTAAAAACCCCCCATACCTCTACCTTACTCTCTCTCTTTCTCTAATATTTTCTCTCTGTGGGCCTCTATCACAAGCATCATGCAGTAGAAATGGCCAACCCATGGTCACATGGTGTAGGCCACACCCCAATTTTTTTTAAAAAAAAGGAAATTTCATCCTCTCCCCCTATATAAGGAGAAGTCGCCATCATACAGAGAGAAAAACAAGCACACACACCATCACAACTCCAGCCTCCGACATGTCATCTATTCTCAATGTAGAGAACCTATCATGTACCATGCCCTAGATAGGTTTCTCTCTCTCAATATCACACTTCTAATTATTTGCACAAATTACAACTATCACACGCCATTGCACTCTCTATCATGCTACATGTATAGATTGCACCAAATCATCCAGTGCATCGTATGTTGCAAGATCTTGCTAGCACCATTGGCAAGGCTTTGTGGAGTGGCACGGCCCATAAAGCCTCTATGGCAACACATATCGGGTGGTACTGAAGTATCTTGGCACACACATCGACATCAACTACCTCTCTCCACCATAATGGAGTTCTCCCCTGTTGTAACTCAATTCACACTCTTGTGTTCTATACAATATGCATATTTTTGTGATTAGTGGGATGCATGGTCCATGATAGCGGGTTGCTTGGCATGACCATCTAGGGCTCCTCTCTCTCTCTCTCTCTCTCTCTCTCTCTCTCTCTCTCTCTCTCTCTCTCTCTCTCTCTCTCTCTTATTCTTCACTCTTGCATGTGTGTCAACTCACCCGAGAGTGAATGAAGAACATAACTTTTGGTTGTGTTCGAGTGGGGGAGTGAGTAGTTGTATGTGCTCGTGTGTGATTGATACATGTTGATGCTCACCATGCGTCCTAGTCGCATCCCAAGCTAGGTGGCATTGTAGCAAGCTAGGTCTTTTGTGATGAGGCCATCATGTGTTAGCATTGGTGTTGAGGCCATTGAGTCTATCTTGCAAAACCACCTCTCATTTGGTGCCCCTTTGAGGAGGGCTCTTGAAACCTTTAGTTTACAAGGCTAGCATGCTTACATTTGTTCATGGATGAGTGGATGAGTGGCTTCTTGAAATCTCCATCTGGACCACTAAAGAGGAGGACCTTGTATAAAGCTTGACACAAGCCATCAAGACACTCTTGCCAAGGTTCTCTATCATCAATGTTGAAGAGGTGGTAAGAACCTCTTTCCCTACTCAAATTGTGTATAGTTCTCATCATCCTCGTAGGCATAAAAGCGAGACATGTATTGCATCATGCTCACAATGTTGCCAAAACCCACATCTTCGAGATGAGTGCAACCCAAAGTGAAGGAGGAGCCATCATTTTCTCCCTCGACATTCGTACGGGCATTGTTACTTCGATATGCATTCAAGTAGAACCAGGGTTCTCCACACCTACGGCCTCACCTTTGCCACCTTCTCCACCAACACCCACAACTAGTCTTTGCAACTTGAGGAAGCTGCTACGATGCGTGGTCTCTTACTCTCCCTTGCAAAAAAAGATTCAAGGGTGTTTCAACGTCAACAATCACCGCGTATTCAAAACAAAAGGGTAAATCTTCCTATTCTTTTTACACCTCACTCTCATCTCATGAGCTTAGAACTAGAGACAACAACATGGATTCTACATCGTCTAACCGAGTGAAGTGACGAAGGTTGTCATCGACAAAGTCTTTGACATGGGGTTTGCTTGGCAAAAAGACAAGACCCTCCACCTTCAAGGAGTGTTACTTGTGGATCAAGGTTGTGATGATGACTTTGCAGCCTGCTATGTATCAATCCAATTGGGATTAATACAAGTGCTAAGACTCACCACCTATCTCATCACACCCGTGTATGCTCTAGATGGCACTCTATCTTGCAGGAAAGTGAAGTTACTCAAAGAGAGAGAGTTCAGGATTTTCCAAGAGATTGGTAGAGGGGCAATACTAGAGCTAGAAGACGAAGAAGACCTTTCCCTGTGGTATTATAAATTTGACCTCGACTACCAAGAGCTCTACACCTCCAACTATAAACTTCCACCACAAAGGAAGGAGCATTTCCGCATTATCATGTGATGGACCCAGTGCATCAACCTTTTGCAAGAGATCAAACTTATGCACCACAAAGAATTCAATCAATCAAAGTAATCTTGAACCGTAAGATGTTCTACCAGCAACTCATTACAACCATGTTTGGCAGAGAGCGACTGCAAGAGATAAACACTTCTTCTCTACCCTTTATCCTCCTATGATTAACTATGAAGTATCTTTTGATGTAATTATTTTCATCCTTGTATAGTATGTTTCCCATCTACCAAGCACCCATGTATTGAATCTTTAAAAAAAAAAGGATTTTAAAGTCAAAGTTAAGTTTCCTCACTCTCACAATGGCAAGTGTAGCATTTCCAACCTTCACTGGTAAGGTGGGTGAAGATGCTCCAGACTTTCGAGAGAACTTGAAAATAGCCTATGTTATCTCTGGGAGAGATGATGATGCTTTGCGCTTGCGCATCTTCCCACTTCTAATGAAGGTGGAAGCAAGGTCATGGTACAATGCCTTGACACAAGCAGCCAAGGAAAGGTGGGACTTATTAAGAGCAGTCTTTGTCAAGCGTTTTGGAGAGGTCACAACATCGGAGAAGCTATGGCAATTATTGACGGAGTTGAAGCAAGGTAGCATGCTAGAGTACGCATCATATGAGAAAGTTTGTAGATCTATGGGGGCATTGGATTGCATCATTGAGAGAGGATGAGGGGCACTTGATTTCTTAAAGAAGAATCGGTTTGTGGCTAGGTTATGGCCAACTCTTAAAGAGTAAGTGAAGGGAAGGTTTCCTGCTACGTATGAGCTAGCAGTTGAAGTGGCCCACCTTAAAGACAAGAAGTTGCACCTACAAGCCATAAATGCTGATGAAGAGGAATCCAGTCGGACTCGACCACCTCTATCACCACCTGCAACAGCCGCACAGGAGTCAACCACAAGAATCAATCAAAGATCAGCAAGACTTTCTTAAACCAATCACTTGTCAGTTTGAGAATCTCTCAGTCCATTTGGTTCAACAAGGGCATGCACACAATCTCAATCAAGATCAAGGGAGAGGACAACGAAGGAAGAACCAAGAGTACCACTGCTACAATTGTGCAGCAGAAGGCCATAGCATGTATTACTATCCACACCCAAGGAGGCACATAGCAGCAAGGCAAATCCAAATTTCACCACCAAGAGCAAGCACCCCCACCCAGACCATCACAACAAGCACCACCTGTGAAAATTCTACAACCACTTTTTCAACCACATCCACCAGCACCACAACCTCTCATTCCACCCTTACCTACACCAGTAGCTGGCAACCAGGTAGTGAGTGTTATCAGCCTTGAAGGTAAGGGAAGGGAAAAAGTAAAGGAACACATCAAATAATTGGCAAAAGGTAATACCAAGATTGAAGGGGTAGACACCATTGGAGTGAAGCACTCTAAGTATGAATAATATTTCAAAAAGAAAGAAAAGGCCAAGGGGGAGTCAATCAAGAGGAATTCTAAGCCACAACAAAAAACTAGCATTGTAAATTTCACAATTGGTGAGTCTATAGAATCTTGTGATCTTGTGAATGATGTTTCTATGCAGAACTCAAAGGTCCTTAAGGGGGAGGGCTACCCAACTATCTTAGAGAGACCATGGCTCATGTCCATGAGAGCAAAGCAATATTTAGGCACATGAATTCTCAAGATGCAAGGTAGAAAGGGCAAGGAGATCCCATACAATACGAGGGCCAATAAGCAACAAGAGATGAACCTAGAGACTACTACAGATGCACTCTCTAGCAATACTACTACAATATGAGAGGAGGAATCTACCACAATGAATGATAGTAACAACTCTCTTGAAATCATGGGCCTCATTCTCACTAGTCACAACAAGGTGGATCCACCAGATATACAATTCCAAGAAGGTGCATGAATTCTTTGTCACTACATATCCAAACTGGAATGGATGTTACCAAGAATGGGGTTGTGTGTCCATGTAGCAAGGTCGAATCACAAACCCATCTCCCGTGAGGTGGAGAAGATGCTCTCTATAGAAAGCCATCTTCGTGCCCAACTTCTATGGCTGCTTTATCCATGTCTTCCTGGCATCCAACTGGATCAAGTTCTTGACGAATTAGTTTAGTAATCTCCACCCATGTAAGAGACATGGAGGGTGCCTAAAGAGAGTACTGGAAAGGGGGCAATCTCTCCATGGTGAAGCCATGCGTCTAAAACCATGATGTCATCTGTGCATACTGGCATGAAGTGTTTCCCTGAAGAGCTAACACACACACATACACACACACACACACACATAGAGAGAGAGAGAGAGAGAGAGAGAGAGAGAGAGAGAGAGAGAGAGAGAGAGAGAGAGAGAGAGAGAGAGAGAGAGAGAGAGAGAGAGAATCATGTGTATGATGATAGGATGATGGGAGAACACCATGACAACGCCATATGCGCTTGCTGGAGCCGATTTTATTTTAAAAAATAGACAAAAATCTTGATTTGTGTAACTCAACAAAATGTACTTTCTTGAATATTGCTACTTTCCTATATATTTAGGCACGGCCTATATGGAGTAGGGGCATTCACCGCTCTAAGTGGCACAAGTGAGTTGGTGGCCAATGTACTGTAGGTAATGCATATTAGTTCTTTCATTGCGCACAGAGAGAGAGAGAGAGAGAGAGAGAGAGAGAGAGAGAGAGAGAGAGAGAGAGAGAGAGAGAGAGAGAGAGAGAGAGAGAGAGAGAGAGAGAGAGAGAGAGAGAGAGAGAGAGAGAGAGAGAGAGAGCTACAATGGCTATGGCGATGGAGGTGATGAAAGAGGGGGTAGGTCCTCATGATACTAGTAAGCAAAAAAAATGTGCCTCATCAGCGAGAGCAAGTAGCTGGAGATGGAGGGTATGCTTGCCTTATGCGAGAGAGAGAGAGAGACACACAGAGGGTGAGAGGGATCCCATAAGTTGATTGTATCTAACCACTGTCCCCATTGCCGTGCCTCCTCACTGAGACGCAGGGAAGTCCTATGCAACCCCTCCCTTGCCATCCTTCTGCCCGCCACCTTCTGAAGGATGGGCAACTTTGGCTTTAGACATAATGGTGTAGAGTAGGTTGTTCTGTACATTATGATGTAGAGCTTGTGATGACGAAGGAGCCGAATATGGGGGGTGCATGATGTTGTCTTGTGAAACCTATCAAAACCAGTCCACGCCGGCATGGAACGATTCCAACACGTTTAGCATGATATACAACTAAACAAAATTATCTACGAACCAACGTCTGAAATTTTCAAGATTGACAGTGCTCCAGTGCTCATTCGACCTGTTAAAAACCCCAAAATGACACTTTGATTTGTCATCGTGACCATTTCATGGAAGCTTCAATACTTCATTGGAGAAGCCCAAGTAGTTATTTAAGGAGGGGAAACCCTAATTGGAGGTCTCACAACCTCAACCATGTAGTGGAAGCAGCACGGGACAACACTAGCACCCTGTAATGGAATGGCTGTCTCTCCTTGATTATATGCCCAAATGATCTCATTATTGGCTTTAAAACTTCCCCCTCAGCTTGAGCAATGACGGAACTATCGTTGATGTGGAATTTGGAGCCATTTGTGGCTATTTTTGGGCTATTTTTGACCATTTTTAGCCATTTTTTGCCCAAAAATGCCCCTTTTTGTCCGTAAATGCCCAAACGAGATGGGAAAAATCGCTAAATTTATGGAAAAATACATTGAGCTCAAATTTCATGTTGAACCTCATTTTTCCACTAGGTAAGCACTTTGGACACATGTTTTACGCCCGAGTACGAAACCTGCAATTTTTGGCCAAGATCGCCCGCATTGAACTTTCTAGGCAAAACGAGCGTACCACTTCAAAACACTTGACATTTGTAAATTTCTAAAGAAAATTAGGCATTATTTAATGTGGTAAAACACACAACGGTGCCACATCCCCGGCCTCGCCTGCCCGCTAAGATATGTACATGCGTGCAACTATTGCAGCCGTTTTCGCATATATCACACTATGTACATTGTAGCATTTGGTTCCACACATCAAAAACATTAAGAGTGAGGTGGATATTTTGATTTTCACATTATGCATGTGCCACGACACGACATCCACCCCCTCTAAACCTGCAAATCCTCTGGAATGTGCCACAGTCTTCATTTAAGTCCACATACATGTCGATTTCATCATCGCTTGCAACAAAATCTAACGCATCATCCTCTTGTTCTTCATCCACATCCATAAAATTTTCATCAGAGCCTTCATTCTGACTTTCCTGTGAATCAAAGGGATATGTATCACCTCTTCTTTTGAATAACTTGATTCTTTTCCTTGCAATGGGAATCTTCATTTTTTGTCCCGTCCAACTCATGCAAGGTATAAGTTGCATTCCCATGTACATGCTGAACCACATAAGGAACAAACCATCTCTTTGAAAGCTTTCTTATTGTTGAATGCTGGTTGTCAAGACTATTGTCATACATCAGCACCCAATCACCTTCCTCAATAGCTTTAGGTCTAAGCCTATGCCTCATATCAAATCTGTCCTTATTCTTTAACCTTGCATCTTTCAATCGTGCTACTGCAATCTGAATATCTCGGGGCCTTCTTTCTATTTTTTGTATGCGAAAAGCAAGAATGTCTTCCCTACTCATTCCATCTTCCCAAGGCAATACATTCCATGTGGGAATTACATCCTCAATTGTCATTATAGGTTTCTGACCATACATCAACTCAAAAGGCATATAACTAGAACTGAGCTATGAGTTGTACGATCAGCCCATAAAGCATAAGACAATAACCTAGGCCACTCTCCCATTTTACCTTTGTAGGCCTTAGCCAAAGCTTTAATAATAGGAGGATGCCCACGCTCTGATTTACCATTTCCCTCAGGATTATATGGAGTAGTGGGAGTAAGTTTAATGCCCAACCTAGAGAAAAACTCCCTTGCTTTGTCAACATCCAACTCACCCCTGTCCGCTGTTATTCTCCCAACACATGCATAACGGCTAATTACATCATCCAAGAGGAACTTACATACCCCTTTTGTGCTTTTTGTTCTTAGAGCACGACCTTCAACTTGGTTGGTTAAATCTTCCCATGCACGCACTATGTATCTCATTTTCCATAAGCCCAATGGCATTGTAACCAGATCTACTACCCACTTATAGTGCATGGCCAATGGGTAAGTAGGGTGCAACCCATCACGATGAAGTACATTTGAATACATTTGATAGGTTTCACAAGAGTCCACAAAGTGAGATACATCTTTATACATACCTTTCCACCAATACCTCTCTTTCATTTTAATAAAGGTGGCCCATACACCTCTATGTCCAGCATAAAGACTCTCATGAAACTTTTTCATAAGCTCATTTTGAGCGTCCTTATCATTCACAACTCTCAACAAAATTTAATTTCTTTGTTTCGGACTCTTCCGTAAGTACCCATCTTTCAAAAAGTATCCATAGGCCTTTCTTCGTATTCTTTTGAACTCTTGATTAGTCCACCCTTCTTGCCTTGTCAAAGTGCTGAGATATTGTCCAATGAGCCACCAATCACCTTGATATAGGTCCTCTGTAAATGACTAAGTCTGTTTGATAGGCAAACATGATCACCCTTGGCATGAGAGATACTATAGAACCTTGTGCCTACATCATCGCCCTCGACAACCATGTCTCCTTCATTTTCATACCTTTCTCTTGAAATCATATCTGTAGCTGGATTATCTTTCCCTACAATATGATTAAATTCTAGATTTAAGGACTTTATGTAGGCAATCCATCTGAGCATAGCAATGTCGGGAGTTGAGCAGCTTGTGATCATTCCAAGAAGGGGTAGACAATCAGTCTCCACTATTACATTTGCTCCTATCACATACTCTTTGTCACATTTCAATGCTATGACTACTCTCCATAACTCTCTATTTACCCGTGGATATTTGCGTTGATGAGCACTTAGGACTTTTGCTCCAAATCTCACCACATATCGCTTGCCATCATCATCATCTTGCCAAATCGCCCATCCAATTCCTGTGGGGCTAGTATCCACTGTCACAATTACATATCTTCCACATTCATAGTTTGCTTTCCTCAAAGTTGGAGACATAAGTAGCAACTTCTTTAATTTTCTCATGGAATGGGTATGCATTTATTCCCATTGAAACCTTTGGTTCTTTCTCAAAAGTTGATACAAAGGTTCTGCCACATGCGCATAATGTGGAATCCAGACAACATAGAACACATATGCACCCAAGAATCTTCGAACCTTAGTTACATTAATACATGTCTCTTTCATTCTTTGAATCACATGAATCTTTGCTGGACAAGGCCTTCTACCATATGGCCCGCACATATGTCCCACAATAAGAACTTCACTCACGCCAAACACTGACTTTCGGCCAGACAAGGTAAGGTTCACCTCTTCCAACCTTGACAAGATATTATCACAAAAATTGATATGGTTTGCCACATACATTTTACACCCCCTCGAGTCCAAATCCACATCTATATCACTTACTTCACATCCTTTGATTGGCACATCATCAAGGAAAGGCATGTAGTTTGCGGTATGAAGTCACGTAGGACTTTGTTCATACCATTCATCATATGTGCATCTGAGTTAGTTGCTCCTTGAGGTAAGGTGCACATCCTTACCAGACCCAAAGGTGTCCTCATGGTAGTCAGGTCCCTGTTTTCCATTGCTAGTTGGACCTCATCATACCTTGAGTACAAATACCCCATATAATATAATTCTCTTCCTGCGAATGCCTCTACAAATTCATCTACAACTGGCCCTGTACCCACATTTCTAACTGTAACCTTGTTGACAGGTTGCATATCTTGGATAAAGCGTAAAAAATCATTTTTCTTCGGAACTGTGAACCACCTGTTTTAATATGGAGCACAAGAAATGGGCCTTTGGAATCGGAATAGGCCTCAAGTTCCAAGGTAAATGAGGGATAGTGAAGATCACCATAGGAGCAACAATGGATGGATCAACACAACCTATCTCATGCGGCTCAAATGCAAAAGCCTTCCCATGTTTGGCAAGCCTTTCTTCAAAGCATACTCTTTTATTATCTATCAAATGTCCTTGCAACCAATCTTTAACTCCTTCAAAGTATCATGTGTAAACTTATGTCCAATCTTGCTCGGCTCACGAAGACTAGGTTGCAAAGCAGCTTGATCCATCTTATCCGTACAATCTTTTGGTAGAGGTAATAGACTTGTACTTGGTCTCCACTCGTACATCAACACCTTGAGCATTTTTGAAATCCTCAATGATTTTGTACATTTCTATTGAGCATACTTTCACAACCTCATTTTCCATATGAAAATTGCAACCCACTAAAGACTCCAAGTCTTGCATAGTATCCACAAACAAACACTCATCAAACACACCTGCAGTGCATTTGCCATCTTCTAGCAAACTATTCATCTTAAAACGTCTTTGTACACTATTTACATGTTGTCGTTTATCCCACATTAAGTCCTCACACTTTGTAAAAGCAATAGATCCAAAGTTTGTTAATCGTACAAAACCTGTAGAAAATGTTTTCTTTGCATATACATGATGCGAGAACTTTTCTCTTCTTGTACCACTGCAATCCCACTCTACAGTGGTACATGGACAAAACCCCTCATATCCCTGTAGTCCTTGAATTCATTTTTTTTCTTTGGCAAGGGTTGCTCTCTAAGACTTTCACGGTTCCTTTCATGGTCCACACAAACAATAAGGAATTGTACTGCACGCTTTCCATCCCAGCTCCTTATCCTAGCATAAGCTAACCCATCATCCATCCCCTTGGTTTCCATGCAAGTAGCAGTGATTTATGGCTGCCCAAGGATAAGAGGGTATGTAGACATCTCCTGTACAAAGAAATCCGAGTCATCTTTCACATCCCCTATAGTCACCTTTATATTTGGACAAGCTCCGTACAACTCCCTTGATGAGTTGTTTGCTACACGAATCATCCATCCATGATTTATATCAATTGGCCATTTTCATTTCTGATAAAGACTCTTTGACATGAGGTTAATTTCTGACTCATGATCTATCAACGCAATGTATGGCTCTTCTAAGTCTCCCACTTTTACCAAGGTCTTAGTAGTTGCTCTTGCTCAGTGCCTCTTCAAATAGTAGCTCTTGTGAGTGGTCTCAACTTCATCTTCATCATCAAAGAATCAAACGTGTTTTACTCCTCCCCTAGACTTGTAGCATCCAACAACAGTTTCTTCACCTTGCTCATCATAGACCTGTACTCCTTGTGCATTTAAAGTCTCTTCTTCATCCTGTACATGGATAGATTCAGTAAGAGACTACCGCTTCCTCTTTATGATATCAATTATTTCTTCATGAAACTCCCTCTTTGCTATTCCAAGGACCTCACCCAAGGTAAATTCCACCTTACTGTTCAAAATCCTCTCTTCCAAAACCTTTTTAGTGAGATCAGTTGCTGCCTCTATATCAGATTGGAGTTTGTAGGCGGGACCCTTTGCTTTGGATTTTTTTGCTTCCTTCTTCTTTTCTTTAGAGGCTTCTTGCATAGGCACTTCGGAGACATGCATCTGTTGTGGGGAAGGTGATCTAGGTCCTAGGAGGCGCTGTGTCATTTCTGCCTCCACTCCTTGTGGCCTGCTCCTTGTGGCCTGCTTTGAAGGCCCTTCATCCCCATTCTCGTGCCTGCATTTCTCTTCGACAATGGCCTCATTGTCGTGACATGCTGCAATGTACACATGCACTGAAAAAGAATCTACAGGGTCGCTCCAACCTGTTTCTAGCGAAATGCAGTCTCTAGCTTCATGTAAAACCTTTGTAGTCGTTTTACCCTTCATAGCAGATTCTATAGCACATGGCCATAGCTCTCCAATACCCATTAGGGAATTTCAGAGGTCATTTGGAGGGCCTTCTAAGAAAATGTATTTTTTGCACACTCTCTCTAGAAAAAATGGCAAATAATAGAGCTGGGTCTTTCATAGTAAAAGTTCAAAAAGTGTACTTTAAGTAGATTCCTTACTCTTCTGAACATTCGCTCGTAGTGATTGAGGGATAATCCTCTTTTCAGTTGCATTGAATGAACCTCGTCAATATGGAGGGAATGAGGCTAACATGGAGGGACGAAGGTGCAGCCGCTATTCACCTTCCATTAAACCTGCACATTTGGCTAATGGCACACTCCTCAAATGGCACAAATGTTACCCAGAAACGATCCAAATATCACCTTCACATTGATTTGGACAATGAGTACCAACCATTGATTAAGCGTAGTAAAACAAACACACATATACCTCCCGCTTCCATAGACACGCTCAGAGCTCAGGGAGCAAAACACATAGATATCTGGATGAGAGGCTCTCTCTACCCTAAGAATCCAATGACTAATGCGTCTCCACCATTTGTCAATCCTACAAGCTTATTGACCTTTGCTGGTGATGGAGAAAAGGGCCTTCTGGGTTATTGTAAATCTCTTACAAGAGAAGCTGAAACTTACAAGGGCATTCTCCAAGCTCAACAATGTGAGATTGTTCGCCTTTCACATTTACATTCTACAGATCAGGTTACCATTTTGCAACATAAAACAGAGGTACAAGAACTAAAAGGAAAGGTGCGAAGTTGTCAAATGAAGGACACCATCTTGGGTGGTCGTATCCGAAAGAAGAAATTGTGCAATCTTGAAACATTGCAGGTTGCATCAGGAGGTCTCAAGAAAAGAATCCGAGCATTAAGGTGATGCTTCTTGGTTGGCTACATTGTCTTAGTTAAGTAATCTTTTTGTTTTTTCTTGTTATGCATTGTTTTCATGTCCCTAAATAGTGTTAGTGAAGCAAATTTTCTGTTATTTACTTATGCATTGTCTTCATGTAGAGATTCAATCTATCCTGACAAGGAAAACATTGACCCCAAAGACAATATAGGAAAAGAGATTGAAGCCACTTATAAGTAGAAGCCTGGCAGCAGATATAGTACATGACAAGAAGTTTAAGGTCCTACAAGGAAATGTAGTGGACCGCTTTATTTCAGAGAACTCAGTGCCTGCAAAAGAGATACAAGGCACACTTGATTCACTTGGTGTAAGCAAAAGAGGATATTTGGCTATCCAAAAGTCTGTCTCATCCATCTTTGTTAAGAAGGGTATAAAATCCAAACTTCTACCATCAGCCTCAAGTGTTTGGAAAGAGAGGCTTCAGCTTAACGAGGCACGTGGAGACTATCTTGGACAGCCCTTTCATATTAAAGCAACTTACAGTGGCCATGGAGCAAACATGGCATATGATGAGTTCAATAATATTTTTATGGACCTGCGAACATTACATAAGAGAATGGTGGAGTTTTACAACATCACATTTGAAGAGTCACGAGGGGTATTACATTTTGTGTTAAAACTGGATGAGTGTGAGCTTGTTAAAGAGAAAAATCTAGAGCGTGTTACTATTACTTTAATGAATAGAGCCCTCTCAAAGTGTCCCAGTGATGATCCTTTATATTTTAGTGTTCAATCAGAATCTAACATATGGTGGCTTGGTGCGTTTGAGGTAAGCGAGATTCTCAGGTAAGCTCAAATGTTCACATCTACTTAAGTCTCATTTATTTTGTGTTGCAGGTAAAGAAAGAAGATCATGAGATTCTATATTGGGTGTTCCATCGAACTAATATTCCGGAGGTGATTGATCGACAGACCAACCAGGGAGAGGTACTACGTCTAGATGGAAGGGGAGACTTTCAAGTTCAGTGGCATTTTGCAGGTGACCTCAAAACATTAAGGTGCATGTATAATTGTGGAATGGGTGCAATGGCAAAGTCGCCGTGTTTGTTCTGCATGGAGCCTGCAAAGGTCATGGACCCAAAGTGGTGGAGAAAAGCTCCAACACGTCACATTGAGGATCCTGCTTTTCGACCGGTTTTGAAAATACCACTTGTGAATGTCCACATTTGTACAAGCATGTCCTTTGTAGAATTGTGGAGAAATTGGTCTACTTATATATTGGGTTTGCTTGGAAGCTTAAGAACTCAGCAGAACGACAAGTAGCCCTGCAGTGCTTAGAAATGGTACTGTCGGATATGGGGCTTCATGGTGGCAATGTGAAAATCCAGCGGGATGAAAAGAGATCAACTGCTGAGAAGGATGTCCCATGCAAACCATCCATTGGTGGGGTGAAGGCACGGAGGTTTTTATCTAAACCCCAAGGTACAAGAGATCCGAAGCTAACAAAACATGGAAAAATATATAACACATCTTATGTTAGCAAGGTAGAGTATCAGAGCTGGAAAAAGCTACATATTGCAGTCAAAGACCAAGAACCAACTACTGGTAATGCGAAGGCTCAGGTTTGGCGATCAATAGACATCCTATTTTTGATGTGCGACAAAGATGACTGGTCACAAGGTGATATGAACAAGTTCAAGGAGAATCTCAACCTTCTGAAAAAATCATTCAAGACAGCATGGACAGACACCCAGATTACTCACTACATGGTATTATCGTGTATTTCATTCTCTCTTATGTGTAAATATGTGAGTGTAAAACATTCTAACTAATCTGTTTTCATATCCAGCACATCATCTTCAATCATTTACCATATTTTATACAAAAGTATGGGAACCCGGCAATATGGAATACCCAAGGGATGGAAAAGTCTCATTACATGGTGAGAAATGCTTATTTTAGGCACACACGACATGGTGGCTCTCGAATCAAGGCTAACAGTTTGAGAGAACTATTTGAATGGTTCTATCGTAGAATCATTCATCGAATGCAGGCAAAAGAAGTCTTGGCAAATTCAGCAACAGCACAAGCCATCAGACATTTACAACAACAAAAAGTTAAAAGATCAATGGCATACAACAACTCCGGAGCTCGTGAAAGTCAACGAAGGTGGAGAGAGACAATGGTGTATGTGAATCACAAGTGGAGAAAGATACTCTGAGTGGATGACATTGTACAAAATTTATGTAATACATGATCTTATACAATTGCTACTTGAAGTGTATCAAGATTTTGAAGGTTCAATTTTGTTTTTTGGCACGTCACCCTTGTAACGAATCATGAGATGTTTGCCATACTCTAAAAGTTCATCTGGGTTTTGTCTACCAAGAGCTAGTGCCATTGCTGTGTAGGTGTAGTAATACGCTGCCCGACCACCTCTATAGCCCAGGCAGTAACCAAAAAAATCTCTAGAAAACACTTTGTCCACAAGAATGACATTATATGCA